>NC_052631.1:35550500-36199000 GCF_016161935.1 Mauremys reevesii | reverse complement strand
ACACGGGGCCATCAATAGACTGGGCACAATGCACTTTCCTTACCAGACCAAAGGGGATCTGTGTGAGTCTCAGTCTGACTCCAGATCCACTCCTGGGGCAGCAAAAAACATGCTGATTGACTTGTGAAGAAGCCATGATTTAGCCTGAAGGGCTAATAATTTATTTAGCCACAACAGACATTAAAATCAAACAAAGCCCTGTGGAACTGATTGTTGCTTCTCCTGTTACAGAGTCTTCTGTGTCACTTGCTTGCTCACACTAATTCTGTGATGGAAGAAAAATAAGTCTATAATTAGCCACTAGAGGGAGCAAATGAATCCCATGAATGTAACAAGGACCTATTGATATGGAAGAAGAAAAATAGTTTAAATTGCATTATAAGAATATAGATTATATTTTCCTGTTCATATTAACTTCCCTTGTACTTTCATGCCAAAGTTTTATGAAAATTAGTCCTGATTTATTATTTTGTCATACAGCTGCTGAGCAGAACAAGGCCATCAGAAATGGTCCCAGTTTGGAATTATAACAAATTTATTAGGCCAAATTCTGCTCTGAGTTATACAACCACACATCTCATGAAGTCAGTGAAGTTGAAGATTTGGATAATAATGGATATCAGAGTTTGACTCATGTCAGCACTTTAAATGATAACAGAAAGTTTATTTTTTCAGAACTTCACACTGAAGACCTTACATGAAATAAGCATATGCAGGGAAACCAAGAACTTCAGTATAAATCTATCTCCTCAGCACAAACAGTGCGCTCTTGAAAACTGATGTAGATTTTTGAAGCTATATAAAGTTTCTATTAAACAAAGATGAAATCCTGAGCCTGTTGAAAGCAATGACTAAACTCCCATTTACTTTCACAGGGCCAAGATTTCACTCAAGGCCTTCATTTTTTTCCACCTCTTTAAGGATGGTGTTTAGACTCATAGACTCACAGGTCAGAAGAGGACCATCATGAACATCTAATCTGACCTCCTGCACATTGCAGGTCACAAAACCTCATCCACTCACTCCTGAAATAGACCACTAACCTCTGGCTGAGTTACTGAAGTCCTCAAATCATGGTTTAAAGACTTTGTGTTACAGAGAATTCACCATTTACAGTAGTTTAAACCTGCAATTGACCCATGCCCCATGCTGCGAGGAAGGCGAAAACTCCCCAGGGTCTCTGCCAATCTGACCCAGGGAAAATTCCTTCCGGACCGCAAATAGGGTGATCAGGTAGATCCTGAGCATGTGGGCAGGGCCCACCAGACAGACACCAGAAGTAAAAGCGAAAGCTCACTGAAGTTAGAGGAGAGAGTGTCATTGAATTCAGTGGGCTTTGGACCAGGCAATAAACTGCAGGGCTTGTTTGCTTATGAGTTGGAACTATCACAAAAAGCATCATACAAGTTTTCTCCAGTAAAGGAGTATCCACCACAAAATACTCTATTGTGAGTGACAGAGCTGTAATTCTAAATATCAAATATTCAAGAATGGTTTTTAATCCTTTCATTTCCTCTGACTGCAGCCTCCACACAATCCAGTAGCTCAACTACAAGATGTTCAAGAAATACACACTGTAAAGTCAAATGAAACCTGTTCCTTTTAGGCTTGTCATGATGTGCTTTTTAAACACAGTGTCTCTTTTATATCAGCCTAGAGACCTATACAGGTGTAGTTCCCATCCCATTATTAGGGCTGGACAAAGCTGGAAAAAAGTGAGTTCAGGGATCACTGAAGTTCAGCAAATTCAAGTGTGACCCAAGACCGAACTCCTCCCCATGCTCTCTGCATACCGGGGGCAGGGTTCTTTTGAGCTAGTCTCACAACATGCTGCCTTTACAATGCAAATGTTGTCGTTGCAAAGATATGCCCATCGGATTCAAATTTCATAAAGTCCCAGTTCAATATGGCAGGTGAAAATGCAGACATGAAACACAATGCAAAAGCTAGGACTTGTAAGAACAGTTTTCCACAGAAGCTGGGATTGCATTCTTGTGTTCTAGAGATTGTACATTATGGCTGTATGGTGCATGTGGTAAAGCGGATGTCACTTCCAGTGAAATCATCTCATGTGAGGTTTATCATGTTAGACACGGCAACTTTATTAGAGGCGCTGTGCTCTAGCAGTACATTTTTTGTCTTGGCTTATGTGCTTTGGAGATACCTGGTGGGAAGAGAGAGAAGGCAGTTCTCCCCAGAAGCTTCTTCAGATCAATTGGTCCATGACTGTGAAGCTAGAGTCTGGATTTATATAAGCAGCCAGATGAGAATTGACTTCATGGCATAGAACACCATGGCACTTTATACTATCGTCAGTCAGTATTGACTTATCTTGACTGATGTGTGAGACATTATAGAACTAGGCTTTGAACTAGCAATGTGCTATATGGATGGAATTTCTAGCCTTGTTCAAATGTCAGGTGATCCGCTTGTAGATATTACCATTCCCCCAAGCAGCACCTTATCTCTTGATTTCCCGCCCCTTGCAACAAATATAACGATCGAGCCAACCTTTTAGAACTGACATTCATCATCTCAATCTGATTGTAAAAGGTGTGGAGGAGACAAATGCCAGGGATGGGGAGCAGGGTGGTGGGGGGGATGTAACATTTATCATCTGCATTAGAATTTGAAATGCAGTAATTTCCCTGTCTACTTCCAATTTTCAACTGTTTTTGAAGAGCAGTTTCCTGTCCCACACATTATAAGTGTGCCACAGGATTCTTTGTTGCTTTTACAGATCCAGACTAACACGGCTACCCCTCTGATATTATAAGTGATGTGGCCTTTCACATTTAATAGCAACCCATGCCATTAAGATGGAACATCTTTTGCTTTTCTGGTTGCTAAGTACCCCATATTTACAAGTGTAGCTTGAGGTGGAAGTTTATTAACCCTAAGATGTTCACCTTTTTTCTACACAGACAGATGAAAACTCTGACATTAATTAGAAGGAATATATAACTTTAAAAGAACTAACTGTGCTTCAGTCATTCCCAATGAGAGAGAGAGGGTTCATTTCAAAAATTTTAAATGTTTTGTTCTGACTTTTTGCTTCAAAGCAGCATTTCAAATTCAAATTTGGCCAGTTTAAAAAACAAACAAACCCACAAAGGGTGAAAAACACCTGAAAATGGTCAAATCGAAATGAAAAAAAAATTTCAAACCAACCAAAATGAACTGAAACCCCCAAAATTTTCATTTCACATCATTTTTTTCCATGCAATGATAATTTTTTAAAAGAACCAGCTTTGGTTTGAATAGAGGGTGGGTGTGTGTGTGTGTGTGTGTGTGTGTGTGTGTGTGTGTGTGTGTGTGTGTGTGTGTGTGTGTGGTCCCTAAATCAAAAAATCCATTATTTGCTCAGCTGTAACTGGCATTTCAGAAATGATACATTTGGCCCACTCCATTAATGTTAGATTTGTGTTTATTTGTAGCAAAATGGTGTTGTTTGTGATTTCTCTATGCACATGCAAGTACATTCATTGCCAGTTCTTCACATTAAATTAAAGCAAGTCAACATTTTTTAGTTTGCTGCTTAATCTGCAGGATAAAACAGCTTCTTAAAGCTAGCAACACTATTCCGATTCTGAAGGGGGAGCAGAGGAACAAAGCGTGGCATGCATTGGAATCACAGATTGCCTGGAGGAGAAAAACGCAGTACTCTGAACAGACCATGACAATCTTGCAGAATGCGATGTTCATTTAAGCACTGTCACGTTCGAGTGAACCTGAATCATGTGATGTATTTGTATTTCAGCAGGATGCTCTTTTATTTTGCTTGTGTTTTTCTCCTACCCTTTTCACTCTGAACTGAGCTTTTGACTTGTGACTTTTAAAACAGCTTATGGTTTCCCATATAACCAACAAACTCTTTCTTCCTGCTCCAGTTTCAGTTTATTTGTTTTTCTCCTTTGAAATTTAGACATCTGAAAATTGTGGGAAATTATCAGCAGGAACTTCATGTAGTTTTACTCCATGCTGGTATTTACTGCATGTATAGTGGAGTTTTTTAACCTCTTTCGGTTATTAGATGCTACAAAAATCAGCATTTAGCTTGATATATGGGCCAAGTATTTGAACAGCGAAGAGTGTAATACTAACGTAGCTCATATCAGCAAAACCCTTTTTTGCCTCTGGAGTCCTCTGCTAGAGATTGTCAATATAAGATGGGGCAAAACCTGGCTGCATTTGGCATTCATAATTGACCAGGTGCTTTGTTGGAAGTTCTTTGCCTTTCTTTGCAACAACCAGTGTAAGCCCCTACTGGAGGCGAGATGACAGATGAAATGGACCTTTTGCTCTTTTTCACTATAGCAATCTGTGATGGAATACACCCCTGTATTCACACCCTACACACTGTTGTAATAATCTTTCTCTATGGTATACCTTGTGAGGTATGCTTGGAAAAATCATAACTTGCTGATCAATAGTATCCTGATAAAATATATGCAGCAACATTGTATGTGAAGTTATATTCCCCTGTCTGATGTTATTAACACTTATTCCAAACCTCTACCCCACACCCCTGCCCAGGCAGAAGTTGGCAAAGAGGGCTGTCCTTAACAAAGGAATGTGTGCTTGCCTTAATTTGCATTTAAATAGTAAAGAGAGTAGCGAACAGGGAAAACAAAGGAAGCTCCAACAGGCTGGGGGCGGGTGGAACCAGCAGAGAACATTCTTCCACATAGACTCTTTGTCTCCTGGCTCTCCGCTGGAAATGTTTTTTCAGGAATGGGACTGAAACTATAAAAAGAGGGGCAAATGCCCAAAGGGACCCTCCCCTCCCCTCCCCCTGCCCATCACATTCTCTGCACCTGAGAAGACAAAAGGAAACAGCTGTTGGACTCTGGGGGAGGGGTCCTGACCTGAAGAGTTTTTGGTCAATAATCTTGCTGGAAGCATGTGGAGGAAAATTTTGCTTGACTTTCATATAGTTTGTTAAGTTAGGCACTAGAAAACATTTTATCTTTATTTTTCTTGTAACTACTTCTGACTTTATGCCTCATTATTGTACT
Source organism: Mauremys reevesii (assembly GCF_016161935.1). Classification (NCBI taxonomy): domain Eukaryota; kingdom Metazoa; phylum Chordata; order Testudines; family Geoemydidae; genus Mauremys; species Mauremys reevesii. The sequence goes on along the minus strand of NC_052631.1, from coordinate 36,193,982 downwards.
CATTTAAAATCTCTCTTTGCAATTAATGAACTTGTGTTATTGTTTTATCTAATCCAGCTTGTTTAAATTGAAGTGTCTGGGTAACTCCATTTAAGATAATAAGCTAGTGTATGATAGTCCCTTAAACAAATAACAGACAATATAATTGGACTGTCTAGGAGAGGGCTGGGCAGTGTAAAACATACATTTATGGGGGAAAGTCTAGGAGTAGGAGTGTGTTGGGGTCACCCTATAGTATAACAAGGCCAATAAGAGCCAGGGTGTGACTGGCAGGCTACAACACCAAGGCATTGCCAGGCACCCCAAGTTACAGGGTAGGGGTGTAACAGCCCCCAGTGGTCTGGACTGTACCCCGGTATGTCACTCGATTGAAGCAGCTTTCTAAGAGTTATTGAAAGTACTATAATGAAGTGGCTTACAAAGCTTCTAAACTTGGTAAGAGTTGAGATAATTGCTGTTGTTTCAATGGATTTTTCCTGCCTTAAATTTTTTGCTCTAATCTGTGGTATCTCTTCTCATGGAGCCCTACCCACGCATGTCCTTTAGACTCTATTAAAAGCACTGTCTACCACGTTAGCGTCATATACCCACACCTGCTGTTAAATCATTTTTTAATTTTTTCTGCTGAATTAAAGAACATTCCCTGGGTGTCAAAATAAGCTGCTTGTTTCTCAAATCGATGCATTCCTCTCACTGTGGACTGCATTAGCTTGTGCATCGTGACTGATGCAGTAATACATTTTGCATTTATTTCAGATAAGAGGCATTGCTTTAACTGATAGCTGTAGCCGAACGTTCTACTGCTGCCTCCCATACCCACTACAACAGACAAAATGTATTTTGACTTCTGTTATATGGGTCAGATGTATCATTTCTGAAGAGCCAGTCTGAGATGAGCACAAATGGATCTTTTGGTTTGGGGACCCAATCAAAATCTCAACAACAACAAAATCTGATTCAAACTGAAACCAAATTCTTTTCAAACATTTTCATTGCATCGAAAAATTTTGTTTTGAATCAACGAAAACTTTTTGGGTCAATTCAAAATGAAAATTTTTGATTTTTCAATTAATTTTGAGTTGACTGAAACATTGTTTGACTTGACATAAATTTTTTCCCAAGGCTTTTCATTTCAATTTTGCACTTTTGGGATGTTTTTCATCCTTGTGTGTGTTTAATTGGCCAAATTTGAATTGGAAATGTTGCTTTGAAATGAAAAATAACCCAAATTCATGAAATGTTTTGGAGCACTGAAAAATCTGTTCAATTTTTTTTTGCCCATCTCTAGTGTGTGTTTTAGTATGGGGATATGATGAGATGCAATAAACTGATGGTTTAGAAGAACTTTAAATTGAAGAACTATTTTTGATTCCCTATGTTTACCCGACAACTGATGTACAAGAACCAAATTAATCTAGGATAGACTCTTCTATTAAGAGAGCTGCTTGGAATAAAGAGAGACATCCTTAAACAATGGAACAAGGTAAGATGACCAGGATCCATCTGAAATTGTGTGACAACCCAGTACAACAGAACTGAAAATAAAGGTGACAGGAAAAAAATGTATCAATGGTACAATATGAGAAGGGCTTTTATTTATTTAGAGATAAGCCAGCAAACTAGACTAGACTAGCAAACTGCAAAGCAAACAACTCTGAAAGACAAAGACCAAGATTTTAAAGTCCAGTTTATGAGTCCACATTTTGGCACCTTAATAATTAGACTGAATTTCTTTGAGCACCAAGCAATTCCCATTTAATTTAGGTACCCAGGACCTAATTTTCGATGGCTCTGCATGTTGTGCAGTCATTTACACCTGCACAAAGATGATGGGAAACACCTCTAAAAACTACCCTGCATTGGTTCAAATGACTACATAGGGTGCACAGCAATGAAGAATCAGGTCTGTGTTTTTGAAAACCTTGGTCAGGAATGATTAATTTTAAACCGAAGATGCAAGCAACATACAATTGATATATTGGCTGTAGTATCTGTGTCAGTTTTGACAAGTTCGGTGACTAGTTCATATACAGGATGATTCAGATACAGGACCGAATACAAACAATGGAAAGGAACTGAAGACAGTAAAAGGAGAAATTCCATAGAAATGGCTTAACAAAAATCAGGAGTAATTTCACTGAAATTAGTGAAGTTATTGCAGACCTGGGGCTTGTCTACAAACATGGAGAAATTGATTAGAATAGCTATTGTGGAATAGGCTATTCTGTAATAGTTGGCATTCTCTTCTGGAATACAAATGATTTTATTCCAGAATAATTACTCCAGGAGTGCCTTAATTATTCAGGAATAAAAGTAACTTCATTCAGAATAGAGTGCCCACATGAGGAGCTATTTTGGAATAGTTATTGCAGAAGAGCTTATTCCACAATAGCTATCCTGATCAATTTCCCCATGTGGGCAAGTCCATACACTGATGTAATCTGGTAGCAGAATTTAGCTCTATGAGTAGAACAAACAAAAGATACTCATCTGACCTTAGCAGACAGGAATCATACATGAATTTTGCCTGATTATTACTAACATTCACACAAATAGGTTTACTATGCTACAAAGAAAATAGGGAAATCTAATCAGAATGCCACCTTTGGAGAGAAGAAAATGGTATGATTGCAATGAAATACTTTGATAAAAGATAAATGTATTTCTTTTATTCTTGTTTCTGGTTATCTTTTGCATGCAGAAAGGAGAAAAGCAGCATATTTTATCTGCTATATGCTACTGCATCATAAATTTATCATTCAGTCCCTTGCAGTAATACACATACCTATTTATATATCATATATGGGTAAAAATATATAAGTGAGCACACACACCCCACATATTATCTTCATATCTGTCCTAAAATTCCTTTCCAAACAAAACCAAGCCTTTTAATGCATAAAATTACACACTCTCCATATGTCAGAAAAGATGATTATCTAGCTGTCTGTATCTGAGTTCTGGCCAGAGATGAGTAATTAACACCTGCAGGGAGGCCTCATTTCTTGGAAGACGAACTAGGGAGGTAAACATATTATTAGGCTGAAAAAGACAGAATGTCTGAGCCAGCTAAAATAAGAGGAAGAATTCACAGGGAACCATTTACTATGAGCAAGAATAACATTGGACAAGATAATAAGTTAGGAATGCGGAGATGAGGTAAGGACTAGGTCAGGGGTCGGCAACCTCTGGCAAGCGGCTTACCAGGGTAAGCACCCTGGCGAGTCAGGCCAGTTTGTTTACCTGCCATGTCGGCAGGTTCAGCGGACTGCGGCTCCCACTGGTCGCGGTTCGCCGTCCCAGGGCAATGGGGATGGCGGGAAGCCATGGCTAGCACATCCTTCCTGCCACCCCCATTGGCCTGGATCAGCGAACCGCGGCCAGTGGGAGCCGCAGTCTGCCGAACCTGCTGATGTGGCAGATAAACAAACTGGCCCGGCCCACCAGGGTACTTACCCTGGCGAGCTGCGTGCCAGAGGTTGCTGACCCCTGGACTAGGTGGAGCCTGGACAATGCATGAACAGAGTATGCTGCGCGGGGACTGGGTCTTGCCAAATGACCAAGCCAATCCAAAAAAAGTGTGATGGAATGTATAGGAAATGCACTGAGATGTGTAAATGTATGTAAAGGGAGAGGGTTTCTGTGTAACTTTGGAGATGTGATGTACCCTGCATTCTTCTCCCTGCATTTGAGTCTGAGAACTCAGTGTAGCATTGCTGTATGACAAATAAAGGAATCCAAATGATGAAATCTGGAGTGGAACTGAGTGTTCAGGATCCCAGAGAACTGGATGAAGTGTTCTCCCAGAACTAGAGAAGGTCTTCTGGATGAGCTAAGTGGAAAAGATCTTGGAAGGAATCCCAGCACTTTCTATTTTACTTCTAAGGCACCCATCATCTTAATACTTAGGGACTAAAGCTGCTTGGAGTAACTTTGACAGAACCATATTCCATCAGAATATGTGGTTGTGTTGAAATTGAAATACTTTGCAAAATCAAGTCGATTTTTGCCAGAATTTCATTTAGGGAGAAAAACTAAAAACATTTCAACAGTGTTTAAAGTGTCCTGCTTTGACATTTTAGGACTGAAGTGTTGTTGTTTGTTTTTCCCACTTGGAAATGACTTTTTGTTTCAACTTTCTAAAATTTTGAATAATGCAAAATTTTAAGAAGTCAGAATCTAAATGAAACATTTCTGCTTTGGTGAAATGAAATATTTTGATGGACTCAAAATGAAACTTTTGCAGGGCGGGATTTTCCTTTGTGGGAATTTAAAATGTTTTGGTTTTTGTTCTGATTTGGAGTGAAGCCAAATTTCAAAATCTCTAAATCCTTCAAAATGGAAAGTCAGTTCCTCACACAGGTGCATTAAGCACCAAACAACAGTTATGAAGAAGGTTTATAGCTTAAAAAAGTAAAGATTCCACTCTCTTTCCCCAGTTGTGTGTGGATTTCTTTTTGGGCATTACTGATAGGAAAGGGCTGTGTCACTTAGATATATTTTACTTTTTGAATAGATGCAAGCTTGAATCCATCAATTTGCAGGACCTCTCTCTCCCTGCTGAAAATACACACTGATAACTTGGTTTCTACTTTTTCCCTGAGTCTCTCCAGCTACATTTTTCCTATAGCACCCAAATGCCCTTGATCAAAGTGGGTGATGAGGCAGTCTCTAAATTTACCAGATTCCAGAACATTAAAAGCTTTATATATGCATTGTTGTTGTAGCCGTATCAGTCCCAGGATAGTAGAGAAACAAGGTGGGTGAGGTAATATCTTTTATTGGACCAAAGCAGCTTAACATTGACCTAACTGGTGTCTACACTACAATGTAGCTCCCACTGATGTAAGTCGTCTATTACACTGACTTAATAACTCCACCTTGATAAGAGGTATAGCACTTATCTCAATGTAGTTAGGTCGATGCAGTGCCAGTGTAGACACTGCGTTACTTACATTGACTGTTGCTGCCTTTCAAAAGCCATCCCGCAATGCCCCACACTGAAAGTTAAATTGGTGCAAATGCTCTTGGTGAGGACACACACTGCCAACACAAGGAATGCTGTGTGGACATGCAAATGCAGATTAATTATAGGAGTGAGCTGCAAATTGACACAATTTAGTGTATGTCTATATGTACAGCACTGCTGCGGCACAGCTGTACTGATACAGCTGCAGTGCATATAGTGAAGACGCTCTACGCTGACAGGAGAGAGCTCACCATGAGAGACATAAGTTTTGCCGACATAGGCTATAGTGTAGCCTTAGGTCAACTTAGGGCTTGGCTACACTTGAAAGTTGCAGCGCTGGTGGAGGCTTTCCAGCGTTGCAATTAGTAACCGTCCACACCTGCAAGGCACATCCAGCGCTGCAACTCCCTGGCTGCAGCGCTGGCTGTACACCTGGTCTGGTTGGGGTGTAGCGATTGCAGCGCTGGTGATCTAGCGCTGCTCATCAAGTGTGGACACACACCAGCGGTGTTATTGGCCTCCAGGGTATTAGCAGATATCCCTGAATGCTTTTAACTAAATTACTCTCTTTGTTTTGTTATGCAGCCTCTCTTTGTTTTGTTGTGAACTCGGAGCTCTGGAGCTCCGTTGCTCCCGGAGCTGCTTATCTAAAAAACAAACACAGCTCCTGTTTGCTGTGATCAATCTATACCTGGCTGTGAACAATCAAATGAGAGGCAGGCAGGGAGTGAGTGAAACAGCAGGGAGTCTGTTGGATGCAGGCTGTTTGCAATTAAGAGTTAAGACTAAGGGGTCGGGAACATTTTCTGATTTTTCAAGGCAGGAAGCTAACACACAGTGTTGGCTCCAAAAATCCACTCTCTCTCTCTTCCCCGCTCCCTGTCACAGTACACCACCCCCCACCCCCCTCTTTTGAAAAGCACGTTGCTGCCACTTGAACGCTGGGATAGCTGCCCATAATGCATCACTCCCAACAGTGCTGCAAATGCTGCAAATGTGGCCACACACCAGCGCTGGTAGCTGTGAGTGTGGCCACACACCAGCGCTGTTCCTGCACAGCTGCACGACCAGCGCTGTAACTCCCAGCACTGCAACTTTCAAGTGTAGCCAAGCCCTTAATTTTTTAGTGTAGACTTGCCCTCACAGTGGCTAAATACAAGATCAAACAGATAGTTTAGCCTAAGTAGTGGGCACATATTCTAAGGGACCATTCAAGGCAAAGTGGCCCATTAACACCTCTGTAGGACAAAAAGGGGGATTGGTGGGTTACAGATAGTTGTAATAAGCGGTGAATTCACTGCCTTTATTAAAACCATGATTTTTAGTGTCAAGCAAAGTTATGAATTTAAGCTTCCAGGCTCATCTTTTGAAAGTGTTCTGCAGGTTTCCTTTGAGGATGAGGACTGACAGGTCAGATATAGAGCTTTATCTAGACTAATGAGGTTTGGAATGGAATCCTGAGAAGAGCAGGAGTTTGCATAGCACCCAGGAGATGTTTGTGTCGGTGTTCATTAATTACGAGGCATGCTGCTGAGTCCTGCACTCATCTTGGATTTTGTATAGCATTCAGCCCCCAGAGAGAGGAGAATGCAGTAGTCTAACTTGGGGGTGATAAAATAAGGAGCTCATAGTTCCTCAGAATAGATCTTGGTTCTCTACCTACTGTATCAGAGGGGTAGCCGTGTTAGTCTGGATCTGTAAAAGCAGCAAAGAGTCCTGTGGCACCTTATAGACTAACAGAAGTTTTGGAGCATCCGACAAAGTGGGTATTCACCCACGAAAGCTCATGCTCCAAAACTTCTGTTAGTCTATAAGATGCCACAGGACTCTTTGCTGCTTTTACCTACTGTATGTTTCTCTCTGTAACTTCCTATATGCTTTTGAATTGGACAAAGATAATTAATATCCATTCTGCAGCTAAGGGATCTGACTTACTTTTCCAGTGTCTTAATACAATTATTTTTAGCTGTTATTAATGATCATTTAATCCTTATTTTGGGCCTGATCCAAAGCCTAGTGAAATTAATGAGATGACTCCCATTAAACCCTGTGGGTTTTGGATTAGGGCCTTTATTTAGTAGAGCAAGCTTCACATATTATTTTGTCCTTTAATTCCCAGACGGCCAAAGAAAACTGAAAATCCCATCCTATTATAGGGCTGAGGACTTTCTCCAAAAATTCCTACATAGACAAAAATCCTGCATAGACAAAAAGCAAAACAACCTAAGACCGAACCAGGGTGCTTTTCTGCCGGAGAAGGGAAAAACTAAGGCTGCCAACTTTCGATCTGCAGAAAAATGAACACTCTTGCCCCACCCCCACCTCTCCTTCCCTGAGGCCCTGCCCTTATCTGAGGCACCGCCTCTGCTCACTCCATCCCCCCTCCCTCTGTTGCTCACTCTCCCCAACCCTCACTCACTCACTCACTCATTTTCACCAAGCTGGGGCAGCGGATTGGATTACAGGCGGGGATATGGGCCCTGGGCTGGGGGTGCGGGCTCTGGAGTGGGGCCGGCGATGAGGGGTTCAGGGTGCAGGAAAGGGCTCTGGACTGGGGCAGGGTGTTGGGGTGTTGGAGGGGGGTATGGGCTCTGGGATGGGGGGGGTTCCAGGATGGGGCCAGAAATGAGGGGTTCAGGGTGTGGGAGGGAGCTCCGGGCTAGGTGAGGGCTCTGGCTTGAGTGTGGGCTCTGGGGTGGGGCCGGGGATGAGGGGTTTGGTGTGCAGGAGCGGGCTCCAGGCTCGGACCAAGGGCTTTGGAGTGTGGGAGGGGGATCCGGGCTGGGGTGGAGGGTTGGAGTGTGGGAGGGGGTGTGGGCTCTGGGAGGGAGCTGGGGTGCAGGGCTGGGGCAGAGGGTTGGGATGCGGGAGGGGGCACAGGCTCTAGGAGGGAGTTTGGGTGTGGGAGGGGGCTCAGGGATGATGCAAGGTGTTGGGGTACAAGAGAGGGTGCGGGCTCCAGGAGGGAGTTTGGATGTGGAAGGGGGCTCAGGGCTGGGGCAGAAGGTTGGGATACAGGAGAGGGTGAGGGGTGTAGGCTCCAGGTGTAGGCTTACGTCAGGCGGCTCCCAGAAGCGTCCAGCTCCTAGGCACTGGGGCGGCCGAGTGGCTCCATGTGCTGCCCCTGCCTGCAGATGCTGCCCCAGAAGCTCCCATTGCCCGCGGTTCACAGCCAATGGGCGCTGTGGAGCCAGCACTCGGGGCGGTGCCCATGAACGGGGCAGCGCGTAGAGTCCCCACGACCATCCCTGTGCCTTGGAGCCACGCGGAGCAGGGCAGGCAGCCGACCTGACTTTTAACAGCCCAGTCAGTGGTGCTGACTGAAGCCGGCAGGATCCCTTTTTCGATCGTGCTTTCCGGTAGAAAACTGAATGCCTGGCAACCCTAGGAGAAACTGTTGTTGTTTCTGTTTTAAATACTTGGGAAGCATGCAGATACTATGGTGATAAGAGTCATGTAAGCTCCTAAGTAGAAAACTGCCACCCCTTCAGACTATTCTGAGCATTGTGCCCTATAAACATAACTCCTGTCTTGGTTTGAGCTGCAACAGCTTCTATAATTTTATGCATAGAGTTATTGGACTGTCTAAGCAACAATGGATGTAGTTTTAAGATACATAGTTTTATTTGGAGAAAAATAAAAGCAAACAGAAAATGGGCTCAAATTTATAGGGTTGGTTAGTTGTTTTCAGTGCAAAATATGTTGTCGTGGTGAATTTGACCCACCTCTCTCCCTCAAAATAAATAAAAAATCTGCAAAGCTGCATAACTTTTGTAACTTCCAAAATTCAGCTGTTCAAATGGTTGCTGTTAATTCTCTGCAAATTCTAATATCAATTATGGTTCATCAGTTTCTCTGATCCTTTTTGTAAATTTGTGCACTCCATATCTCAGCGAGGTCTATTTATAACTGAATGCTGCTTCTTTGTGCTTGAATTATAAAATAAGGTAACTGAGCGCAATTAGCTAACAAATTAGCCAGAGGCTTTTTACCTCTAGAACCATGGTTTAGATTTACTCATAAAAAGAACAACTGAAAATTATTTTGGTCTGTAAATAATCTGGAATAAAACAATTTTGGTAATCTCCCCACTGGTCACTTAGAAACGTTTATTATGTCCTCAGATGAGTTAGTTGGCAGCAGGGGAGGCTCCAGGCACCAGCACAGCAAGCACATGCCTGGGGCGGCAAGTTGCAGGGAGGCAGCCTGCTGGTGAGGGCGGCAGTCAGGCTGCCTTTGGCAGCAGGTATGCCGAATCCGTGTTACCAGTGGACTTCCCGCAGGTGCGCCGCCAAAAGCTGCCTGAGTGCCGAGCTTGGAGCAGCAAAATACATAGAGCCACCCTTGGTTGGCAGGCTTTGCTCAAAAGGGCCCAAAGATGAAGAAGCTGATAAAATGATATCCACTCGCACTCCAGAATGCTGTGTTCCAACAGCTAACCTTTTCACTGGTACTAAATAAATTAACACGGTTAAGCAGATCTGTTGGGACTCCATTGACAAGAATGCCTGAAACAACACCAACCCTGAGTTTGATTTCGGATTTGAGAATCCACAAACTCACTGTTTTATGGGTGTGACCCAATTTGAATTGATGCTGGTGGGCCTATAGTGTTTGTTCTACATCGGAGTCAAATGTTTCCCACGCCTCTAATGCTCAATTTAAGCATGATCATCAGCAGTTGGGGGAGAGAATTTTCACCCCAGAGTTGACAATAAAGTAGGTCATGGAAGAAGAAACAATACCAGATTGATCTCCCACCTCAGTATGATACTATGTTCAATATATGTTGGTACAACTATTTTTAGGTGAGCTTAGGACTGAGCTCATGACATAGGGCCATGTGTTTTTGTCCACATACAAATCCTTTCACTTTCTTTTTTGTTTGTTTTAATCCTTCTGTCTTGTGCTATGTTTTGCATATAGAGTCTCTAACAAGCTTTGTAATCAGTTCTTCACCTTTCTTACAACCAACCACCCCTGTCACCGCCAAATGAGGTTTTATTTTACATCTAAAACTTTTGCCAGGGGCTCTTTGTTCTTGATGTCACCGCTGCAAATGACAAGCACCGTCTTCTAAACCAAAGAAAAAAATTGCCATAATAAAAAAGTCAAGAAGGAGGAGCAGTGCTTTGAAATACTAGTTTATTAAAATCTTTTTGAACTGCCATCTGGAAAGGTGTAAAGAGGGTTTTCTCTTTCAGTCTGAAGACAATGGAAAATCAAGGGTGAAAGAATATGTTTTCATTCGTATTTGTTGTTGATTCATTCTTTTCCCCCTGAGCCTTAGACTATGATTCAGAATTCTTCGCTGTCTTATTCCAAAGAGTTATGTGGGTTCTGACTTTAAATTCTGCTCTATGACATAAAGCAATGCTGAAGTCATGGCACCCTGAATCTAAAAGCACCCTTGAGAGTCCTGATCTTCTAGGCCTGATAAATGTAACCATTTCATTCTAGCAGCTAGGCTGTGTATGATACAGATATTTCAGCAAGAACCTAGATGTGTTGTGCATCCCAAATTCCTAGTGATTTCCCACTGATTTAAGGTTAAGTATTTGCATGAGTGCCTTGCTGAATCAGGGCCTGCTTGCATAATAGACATTGGGAACAAATTTGTGATATCTTCTAATAGGGGAAAAAGATAAGGTGTCTTACGGTGAATCAAAATATTTACCCAGATGTTCTATGACTTCCACAAAGCTATTAAATTGTAGGCAAAAAATAACCTATTGAAAAAGCATAACATATCATTGCCTGTTGAAACCAGCGCTTTCTCTTTTCCCAAGAGAGCAGCTATACCTATCACTGAAATTGTTACTAAGAGACAATGAGCCACATGCTGATCTCATTTACATCAGGGTTACTCTATGAGCCAGAGGACTCTACCTCCCTGGAAAGAAATGCAGATTACTCTGATTTCACACCAGAGTAACTGAGATCAGAATCTAGCTCCCAGTCACTGTGTAAGGCTGTGTCTTTTCTAGAAGTGATCTAAATTAAAGTTATTTCCTAACTATAGTGCTCTAACACTGCTGATACAATCTTCACTTTAAAAAACATGTGATGTTGCAATTTCCTTCTAAAAATGGTCCCAGACTAAACCCTAGATCCAAACAATCCCTCAGTCCAAATCTTGTGGCTCTGGCTTGTTTCCAGAGTTTTATCAATGACTTTACAAGTATTTTGTTCATTGTGGGGTTTCCAAAGGATCTTGCTTGGTTAAGGCAAAGGACTGGTAGTCAGGAGATCCACGTTCAATTTCCAGCTCTGCCACGTATTTCCCGTTTAACCTTGGGCAAATCACTTAATCTCTTTTGTTCCTTCTCTTAAAAATTTAATAACACTTCTTGGCTATTTCGATTGCAAGCTTTTGGGGGGGAAGAGGGTGGTTTACAATGTATAGTGTGCAGCATCTAGCATAATGGGTCTGTGATCTTAGTTGGATCTACTGTAATACAAATAACTAATAATAATCATTCAATTGGAAGTGAAAACAGAATTTGTTCCTTACCATTTGAGGATTTCATTTTTTAAAATCATAAATAAATAAAATAAAAATGAAATCATGCTCATACTCTATAGTGCCTCTAATAGTCTCTGTGCCTGGGCACCTTTTTCTGTACTTTTATTATCCTTTTATGACTGCTTAAATTATCTTGTGTTGTTCAATAAAACCCATGAAGTTACTTTTTTGTGCAGTTACTCAGAAAAAATGTTCCATTATGTGACAGCCCTACAAACTCCATTTTAACCACAGAATTTCCCTTTCCTCTGTACCTTCCGGTTACTTCTGAATACCCAGTGTCTGAAGAGGTAAGTCAATGTTAAAATATTATTCTTCCTGGTCTCACTATCAGGCCATCCCCCTAAAGTACATTGAAAAACACCAACTGACTTTCATGTGGGCCAGATTGGGTGTTTTTCAGTATAATAGAGATCTTGGACCTGCCACTTTATCCAAAGCAGGATGCTTTGAGTTGACTGCTCTTCATATTTCTGAACTTTTAATTTTTAATTAGAAGTGCCAGATCCTGATGGCTTGTAAGGAGGGATGATGCTGGAGGATTCTCTGCACCTTGAGGTCTTTAAACCACGATTTGAGGACTTCAATAACTCAGACATAGGTTAGGGGTTTGTTACAGGAGTGGGTGGGTGAGATTCTGTGGCCTGCATTGTGCAGGAGGTCAGACTAGATGACCATAATGGTCCCTTCTGACCTTAAGTCTATGAATCTATGATGCAGTGATTGGGGCACTAACCTAGGACTTGGGAAACCTTCTTCTGCTACAGGCTTTGTGATCTTGGGCAAGTCAATTAGTCTTTCTGTGCCTTGGTTCCCCATCTGTAAAATGGGGATAATAGCACTTCCCTGCCTCTCAGGGGTGTCGTGAGGATAAGTACACTAAAGATTGTGAGGTGTTTGGATGCTATAATAATGGATACTAAGGACATATTTCCAAGGAGGCTTTTTCCTTGACTACTTTCATTTTAAGTTTTTTGAATTCACTAAAAATCTAATTAGGGGGGGCCAGCTCCTCATCCCGTGTAAACTAGCGTAGCTTTGTTGACTTTAATGAGTAGCTGGTCTGCTAAGCTTTACAAATACCTCTGTGATGGGTGTGAAAAAGAGGGAACTACAGCTCCCATCAGTCCCCTCTCTATTGCGCATTCCCTTCCCCCGGTCAGCAGGAGCTGTGTTTCCCATTGCACTTCCCCTTCCCGTGGCCAGGTAAGGGGAAAGGTCCTGAACCAGCAGGTGGCTGGGCTCTGTTTGGAAGTGGCAGCCACATGGCGGCAGGCAGCGGGAGAGAGAAGTCCCAGGAACTGTGGACAAAGCTGCATATGGAACAGGCTATGACTGCCAGATGTTACAGCTGGGTGTAGGTCTGTGTGTGACTTATGGGGGAGCAGCAGCAGCTAGGCAGGGAATCAGTGCAGAGGGCTTCCAGTGTGAGAGACTGATTGAGCCTGGCTTGGAAATCCCCAAATGCTTATTTGCTTGGACAGAGACTGGACTGGAGAGGGCAACCCAGGCACCAGGTCTCTTGCTTGGACTGCCCCAGAGACCCCAACATTGTGTCACTTTGAACTGAAACTGTTTAAGCCTCTGTACCTAGGATATTTGCAACCCTTCCCCTTCTGATTGAGTGGTTATTGAGATCCACCAAGGTAGAGCCTACAAGGCCTAGCTGCTGAAGACTTACAGTGCTTGCCCCCAAGACATGGCACCCTAGGGGGTTGGGGTACAGAGTAACCTCAACAGTTACACCTCTTTTTTTGTTCAAGCCCATGAGGTGAGAGATCTGTGTGCAAAAGGCCCCTCTCCTTGCTATTCTTAGGGGCCCAGCGCAGTAGATCCTAGTGGATTAAGTGCTATTTCAGCAATGTGCTGTAAATTATAAAAATTATAAATCAGATGCTCTTGGCCAGTATGAGTTCCTGAATTTGTTAGCTCTCAAAAAGCCCAAGAGAGGGGAAAAATTGAATATTGAATCACCTTATTTCATGCGTCCGACGAAGTGGGTATTCACCCACGAAAGCTCATGCTCCAAAACGTCTGGTAGTCTATAAGGTGCCACAGGACTCTGCTGCTTATTTCATAGAAAAGCTGGTATCTTTAAGATACAACAAAGCTTTCTTTGGAAAAGACAAATTATATTCTGTCAGTTGGCTGAACAGTACTGAGCAGAGAATCCGTAAAAGATTTTAATGTGCAGAGCTGCCAGTTCTTTCATGGCTAAATTAACAGTAAAATGATAAATAGTCAAACATACAATAAAAAGTTAAAAGGTATAAGAGGGCCAAGATCTGCAGTAACCTGGCTTTTTAAAATCAGACCCAACTTTGAAGTATGGTACTCTTTGGGGTTTTAGTTTCGGCTGTCTAGACAGCCTCCAGTTCAACACCCTGCTTATGGAATAGCATGGAGGAGCAGCATAGTAATAAACAGCTGAGCTGGTGTTTGTGTTACTTAAAGCCGCTTGAAAGTAGTTTGCCAAATAGATTATTGATAATTCTATTTTTACTAAGATTAGACTTGGATTTGATTATTAATTATTATTATTATTATTTTGCTGTATTTATTTGAATTTCTAAAATAAATGATGGTGGGGGGAAAGGTTCAATCCTGTACAGTGGTTGGTATATCCCATGCAAAAAAAAAAAAAAGTCAGAGTGATCAGACTGCCTAACAAAATTCACCAGGACAATGAGAGGAATAGACTAAACAAAGAGATTCCCACTGTGCCTCAGAGCTCTGTTCCCTCTAAACCTCCACCCTCTCTGTATGCCAGGGAAAAGCTTTGCAGCATGCCCTGGGATCAGCGTATCTGAGCTATTTTGGAGCTAATGTTTCATATGTCTGAACTGGGGAGAATTTTATCTAGGTATTCATGTGGCTTATGTTGCTGTAGTATCGGAGAATTTGGGTCTGATGTTTAAAGGTATTTAAGTGCCTAAAGATGCAGAGAGGTGCCTAAATCCCATTGAAATTAGTGGAAGTTAGGATCCTGGGTGTGTTACTACACTAGGTGCCTATCTGCATCTTTAGATGCTTAAATATTTTTAAATATCAGGCCCTTGGTCACTTCCAACTTCCAGCATAATATAGCATAATTTTCTTCAGCATAAACAAAGGTTGGTGTTACCTACGATGTGTTGTATCCCTAGGAGATACAAGGGATTATGTCAAAATTCAAAGCCAAATTAATTCTCTTAATTGCTCCTGAATGGAGCTACATGAGCCCCCGCTGGCATAAAATACTTGGGAATTGTTCATTCCCCCTAACCTGGAAAACATGTCAAGTTTGAACTTCTCGTCTTTATTGCTTAGGGCATGATTTGTTTAAGGGGAAATATGCTTTTTTTACATTTATCTCATAAGTGTTCTGTATTATGTAGTCCGATTTTTTTTAAATGACAGACCACTTTACAGTTAATAGCCTTTGTGTTTTCTTTTTCTATAAACTTTTTATCAATATTTGCAGGCACACCTCCTATTTGTGTGCATGTATATAGAAATAATTGCGTGTACCTTTTGCTTGAAATTCAATCAATATTTATTTCAAAACTGCTAGGCCCATCATTTTAAAGGGAGAAAATAATTAGACTTGATAAATTCTACCCTTTGATAGATATTTCGAGTTTCAAAATGTTTTCAAGATCAGAACTATACAATAAATCATATGTTAAGACTGTGCCTTTCCCCTTTGTGTTAAAGGGTCTGGATTCTAATCTACATACTCTTTGGTCAAGACTTGAGGTCATAACCACAAGCAAATGTTTGTTAATCTTGTGAAAGGCATTTGTTTCTGAATAATGAGAAAACAATAAAATGCAAAGAAGGAATTTCTTTTCCTATTTGTATATTTTGGATGAGATAAATATGGGCTGATTCTGGAACCCTTACTGATAAGTAGTTACTTACACCGAATGGGACTGAGCCTGCGAGGAAACACGATTCCCTGCAAGGAACGTTTGCAGATTCAGCCCCTGTATTAGCAATGAATTAAAGACTGATGTTGTCAGGGTAGCAAAGTGAAGATGTTTGGAGATGCAGCTAGGCTGGCTGTACTCTTCTCGGGGATGATTATTCCCCAGGCAGCAGAGCTGATCATGTGAAAGCTGGCAGAGAGGATTTAATAGGAGAAATGTACAGGTTTACAAGTGAGTCATCTCATAACCACTGATACCAGTGATCAGTGCAGGGCATGTTTATGACTTTCTGGATGAGTCAGAGGATGGAAACAGTTACAATTTTCCACGTTTGCTGCTTGCAAAGATATTTAGGGCCTGGTCCTGACATCCTTACTTGCTTTCAGTTGTGGCTTGCCCCACACTGAAATCAATTGGACTGTTCAAGGAGTAACACACTGTTTGCTGTGAGTAAGTGCAGCAAAAGCTGGTAATCAGGTAGGAGGAATAAGATACAATTCCAAATGGATGAATGAGTCTGGAAAAATAAAACTTTTCCTTGAGCCTTTACTTGCTTTTTTTAAGGTATTGAGCCACATTTTATTATGGTCTTGAAAAGTATATTTTCCTTTCTTGTATTTCTGTTACTGGAGCATATCATGCCAAAATACTGCATCTCCCCAGGGGTGGTTCTTAGAACTGTACGGAGAATGGAAATTCTGTTTCACAGAAAGATTCAAAATTTGTTTTGATTGCAATTAGAAGTGAAACCCAAAAATTTTGAAACACTTCAAAAGAAAGTTCTGAAAAATATTCCATTTTGGATTGATCAAAATGTTTCATGTGACACAATCATTTCAACATTCTGTTTTGATTTTGACTCCTTTGCTTTATACTATAATATATAACAAAAGCCACAATAAAACATGTTTCAAAAGGGAAACTCATATGGAAAGGAAAATTCAAAATGTTTCATTCTGAAAATGTTGAAATTGTCAGAATTTCCCCCTCTTCCCCCCCCCATATGAAATTTGGGTGAAATTGACACAATTTTGGGAAACATTTTGATTTGGATGGAACTGCATTCTGCGACAGAAAATGGTTCCAAATTTTTCCAACCACCTCTATTACTGTTCTTTTCATGTTACTTCCAGAACAATTTATGAGGCTTGAGAGGATTGGAAACATCAGAGAGGCTACAAAGAACCGTCCAGACTGAACACCAGCTCAATCTCCTGGGGTTTCCCCTCCAGTCGTTAAGGTGGAACAAAGGAATGAATCTGCAGCCCTCACTGCTGACTCGCTAAAGCTTGGGCTACACTAGGAATTTGTTGGTATAACTGCGTTTCTTGGTTATAGCGGCATAGTTATAGTGACCTACACCCTGATGTAGACAGCTCTCTGTCAACGGGAGGCTTCTCCCATTGACATAGCTCCTGCCTCTTGGGGAGGTGGAGTACCTATTCCAATGGGAGAAGCTCTCCCATCAGTGTACATAGCATTTTCGCGAAGTACTACAACTGTAAGTGCAGACAAGCACCGAGTGACATAGGATGCAGTTCTAAATGCAGCACTAGATGTAGGCAAAATAATAGAGTATTCCAGCAGATATGAACAAACAAACACAGGCCTCGTTTCCATTAGGGTCAGTGGCAGTTGTAAATATACCACTGTGTGCACATAAAAATGTGCACAAGTGTCAACACTACAAGATAGGAGAAACAGAGGCATAACTCACTTGATACCACTAACCTCAAATGACAAAACAGATATCAGCAGGGAGTTAAGAATAGATCGTGTAGAACTGCTGCACAGATGAACTGTCGCAGGTTCATTGCCATTTTATCCCATGATAATCTGTCCAGTTGAGGAGTACTGAGTCTGTATCTTCATTGAACTGATGTATGTGTCAGTTTTCCCTACCTCCAAATGGAGACCCATTTGTGATACTGTAAGTTGCTGACTGGAAGGTTACAGATCCTGCATTCTCTGTGCTAAATTCCAAATGCCCATGCAGGTGCACTGAAGGACTACGGAAAAAGGCATAAGGAGCATATATTGCCCCCTCACTGCCCCTTGATTTTACTTGTTTATGGGCTTTCCTCTGAAACTAATCTCCGTTGCTTAGCAGCAACACACACACATTCATGGATTTCTCCCCCATGCTCTGATCAACCCCCTTTTACAGACGG
The DNA here is from genome assembly GCF_016161935.1 of Mauremys reevesii. NCBI lineage: Eukaryota > Metazoa > Chordata > Testudines > Geoemydidae > Mauremys > Mauremys reevesii. The sequence goes on along the minus strand of NC_052631.1, from coordinate 36,176,405 downwards.
GGAAGTGATAGAAGAGAGAGGTTAAGTGACTAGCCCAGTGTCAAAGAGGAAGTTTGTGGCAAGGACAGGAACTGAACTAGAATTCCTGAATCCCAATACAGTGCCTTTCCCACAGCATGCATCTTCAAAAGCCAGCAATAATGTAGACCTAGCATTTACCGGAGCTCTAGGTTGAATGGACAACTGATATACCTGATGATGTTGCTAGGACCCAACATATTGTGGCCAAAAGGGCCAGGGAGTGACCACAATCTTATCCATCTCTGCACACCAGGACACCTATTGGCACTGGGCATTCAACACTGGGAGATGTGCATGGTAGATTTTTTTTTCAAAAGCAGCTGCCAACTGTCCTGCATCCTTCCTATGTGGGAACAATGGCTCCAGAGACATCTATTCCTCTCCCTCTTTCTTCCTGCCTCACTTTCTGTAACTCCTCAGTGTGCCCATGGAGACAAAAGCCAAAATATATCACTTTGATGGGATCCCTGGGATGCAGCCTGGGACTGTGGGACTGCTGTGCCCCCTTAACTCTCCAGCCTGAGCTGTCTCTCTCAATGCTTTGCTAGTGACAAGCAGCAAAGCCCTCCAGGTGCTGTTATCACTCAGTACAACTGCATGTGGAGCCCCCACCTAGCTAGATTGCATGAATGCTCCCCGAGCCACTCATGAATCACACAGAGAAAGGCAGCAGCCAAATCTCCCCAGCTCTCAGCCTTGCACCTCAGGAATATACCGTCTTGCATTGCTCAAGATGAGCAGTGGAAATTTATTAATTGGTTCACCACTTCATCAAGTGGATATACACCAGCCTTTGTAAAACCTGAGCAAAGACCTTTACCAAACACTTCAGGCAAACTCACTGGTAAAGATAAACAGTTAAAACAAATTTATTAACTACAAAAGGAAGATTTTAAGTGATCATAAGTGATAGGCAAGAAGTCTGAGTGATTACCAAAAGAAAAGAAATATAAGCACGCAGTCTAACCTCTCAACCCTATTAGACTGGCAACATTTAGATTAACCAGTTTCTCTCACCCCACTGGAAATTGCAGTCCTTAATATACAGGTTTGTCCCTTAAACCTGAGCCAGTCTCCTCTGCTGGAGTCTTCTTCTCAGTGTCTTTGTTGCTTGCAGCATAGGTGGGGGCAGGAGAAAGGCTAAGCATGTGGCCTCTGTTTTATACCCTCAGTCCCATGTGCTTGGAGAACACAAGTCCAGGCATGTTTGGTGGGCATTGCTGAGTCCCGAGGCAAGGTTGAGCAATTCCCCTGGTGTGGCCTTATGCAGGTGAGTCATTGAATTGTAGCTCCCTTACTGGACAATGGCTATTGATAGTTGTTTGACACCCACCCAGGCGTTGTCTCTGGGGAACTGATATCTGGCTGATTCCCCAATTTACAGCATGTTTTAGTGATAACCATACAACACACTTCTCATAACTTCATATACATTACTGATATACATATTTAGAAAGAAAAATGACTTTCAGCAGATCATAACCTTTCCCATGATACCCATATAGCATGCTTTATATGCAATATCACACATATATAAATGAGGAATATGGGGGTCACAGGGAGCTCCCGTGGGATGTAGAGTGTCACAATCACTATATTTATTTCAAACTCTGTAAAGTTGCAAGAATTTCCCTCTGTTGAATTGTATATGGAATTGGGCCATTTGCACTAAATGAGGGTGATTTCAAAGTGTCCCTGAGCAGTTTGCAAACACAGATGTTTCGTTGCTCCCCAGCCCTTCTTCTACAAACACCTGTTCTATTAGTAATGCATTGTTAAGATAAGAGACAGGGCGCTCTTCTCTGCTCATGATGCACTGTGTAGAGGTGAGGAGCTGTCTTTTTAAATCTATTTGCTGCTCTTCTTGTTACTGTGCTTCTCTGTTGCTAAGGCAGGTTACTATGGCAAAGGCCCACCAAGTAAGTGAGGATTACATAGAGTAAATGTTTAAAACAGATGAACTTGATATATCAGCAGCTGGCTTCTTCAAATGGAATCAGATGGGAGGAAAGAAAGGTTACACCCTTAGAAAACACTGCAGAGAGTGATGTTTTGTCTGCAAAGGCAATTCTTATGTTGATAACTTTTTAATATCTATAGTTTCTGGTCATATGTGACATTGAAATAAAATATTAAGTGATATTGTAACCTCATTAAAAGTGTCATCTTGAATGACTCTTAAGCATCCTTCACTGCTGTTGACCTCAGTGACCACTGAAGGGGCTAAACAAATTCACTTCTCTTCATGGTCTCTTCTATTCAGCTTCTTAAACTGCGCTCTCCATTGGAGTATCTGAGCACCTTCTCATAGTGCATTAAGCAACGTGACTATGTTATCTATCATGTGTTGTTTGTCCTCTCATTCTTTCCTCAGGGTCAGAAGCGTGTGCATTTGTAATGTCTTGTTTTGCCTGGGTTAGGAACTGTTCTTTTGGGTTGGTTGGGGAGGAGTGTTATTTTTGTTTATTTAAATGTATTTACATTACAGAAGGCAAGGTCAGAGAAATGCACCTTGCACTTGGAACGGAAAGTGGTTTGGTTTGTGATGGCCCTCAGTTTCTGGGGGAGTTTATGCCATGATCTTGGACTGCACCTGAGAAAGTTGTGTCTCCTGCACAGATAAGATTTATCCTTATTGTAGAGAGAGAGGAGTGGAGTTATCAACCATGGTCTTTGCCGTGAAGCTTTATGCAATCTTTTAGATATGCTGGGCCTAGGCCATGGAGAGCCTTGAAGACAAAGACCAAGACTTGATTTGAAATTCTATGGGAAGCCATTATAGAGAACAGAGGACAGGTTTGATGATCTCTTGGTATTCTGTGTTGCTGAGATGTGCTGCTGGGTTCTGTACTAGCTGAAGTTTCCACAGCACTGAAGGCTTTGTGCCCAAGTACATCACATTTCTGTAGTCTAGCTGAGAAGTGACAAAGTCATGAGACCAGGTCATCATCTGCCCAGATGGGAGGGAGTCTCCTAGCCAACCAGAGATGATAGAAAGCCTGGATGCTGCTATGGGAAAGCTTGGCATCAGCAAAGAATCCAGGAGTATTCCTAAACTACTGACCAAATTGACCAATTGTACCTTCTACCAAAGAAGACTGCAAACTCTTCAACATTATTTCCTCTGCCCACCAGTACCACCTCTGTCTTGCTAGCTTCTTGTCAGCTTCAGCCAGGTGTTCTTCATACATGCACTGATCTCATCCAAGTTCTGGAACACCTTGGTACACTAGTGTGGCTATATGTGGTGTGGCTATATGTGGTACCTTGGTACACTAGTGTGGCTATATGTGGTGTGGCTATATGTGGTGAAGAATAAGTAGAGCTGTGTGTCATCTGCTTATCACTCACATTTGAGTCCATGTTATCTGACCCATTCACCTAGTGGTTGCAAGTAGATGTTGGGAAAAAACTGGAGAGGGAATTGATCCTTGTGGAACCCCACCAGTGGTCTAGCAATGTAGGTGCAGTTTCCCATCACAAATCATTTTAGCACATTATCGTACACCTCTGCCACCTCTCTCAAGCAAGACAGAAGTATCTTATGGTCAACAGTGCTGAATGCACAGGGAGGTCCCAAATGGATGTCTGTCATCTATCCATTGACAGGAGATCATCCATGAGTGCCACTGGCCTGGCCTGACTCCAGATTGTGCCAGGTTAGCTTCCATTAAATGAACTGGTGATTGGCCTTTGGCTAGCTTCTCTGTGAGCTTGCCGAGGAGTGGGATATTTGACACTGTGTAGTAGTTGGCTAGAACAGATGTATCCAGTGTGGGTTTCTTCAGTGTTGGTTGAACTGTTGTCTTTTGAAGACAGAAGGGAAGATTCTTTTTGTGAATGATGTTAGCTATTTCAGACAGGAATGGCACCAGTTGTTCATGACTCTTTCAAAAGCCAACTAGGTCATGGGTCGGCAAGTTTTGGGTTGAGACTTCAGTCTTCATCTTGTAGGTTTGAAATCAGCTGGAAATTACAACAAAAATATTATTTTAAGCCCTTCTGGTTAAGGGCTGTTTTGCCAAGTGGCTACCGAGAAGGGGTGCCATCTGGTTTGCCGCTTGCATCCTTGAATGTGACTTCGGGTTAGTTAACCTAGTTGAGGACTCCTGTTACTTGACTATGGTTGGCTGACCTAGTTGGCTGGACCACCTCCAGCTTTCATTATTTGGGTGATGGCCATAAAAGAGCCCATGGTGAAGGAGGAGGCCTTTTTTGCTTTCATGTGTATACACCTAAAAGAACCCTGCACGTACATCATGTGGCAGTCATGCCACAGGTAAATTATTACCATAACCTTTTCTGCAGCCCCCCCAGCATCAATTCCCCAATACCTCATGACCATTTTTGAGCTGTGCCACAGTAGCATGAATACAGGTAAGGTGAAGATGTATAAGACAACCATGACATCACTCATATGAATCACTGTGAATGTGCTATTTTTACTTGTTTTTTTTTTATTTGCAGTAGCACCTATTATGTGTTAGGTGCTCTCCAAATACTTCAAGTCCCTGCTCTGAGGAGCTAATAATTGAAGGACAAAAAAAAATACAGATTGGGGAAGGGAAATATAAATTGCCTAGTGTTATACAAGTTAACTTGAGTCACTGTAGGCAGCACCAGAGAAGAGGGTCTTTAAGAAGGACTCAAATATGAGATTGCAGGGGCCCTGCTGATGAGCTCGAGGAGATCATACCATGCATGGAGGATTGAAAGGAGGAAAGCAGGAGGTGGTAGTGTGAGAATTTGACAGACAGACTGGTGAGGTTGGGAGTGTTGGAGAAGTGGGGGTGCTGGTTTATAAGATTTCTGCTTTCAGAAGAAGAATGCTGAAGTCTGATGTTCCTAATAGGATCCAACAACTTGAATTACGGTGTCTAAGTAATGTTCATTGGTTTATCAGACATTTTATTAGACTGTGTTTGTAAATTGTACAAATTTAGGCTCATCTATAAAAAATAGCAATGACACTGTTAGCCTTTTCAGAAAGAAACCAGACTCTGAATAGACTTAGCTCCTGGACTCTTCTCTCACCCCTAGAACTGGGCTTCCCAGATTAGGATCCAACGTTCCATTGTGATGGCCTGTAAACTTACTCTTTTGTATACCAATCAATGTTGCTGTTAATTTAATACTGCCCCTGCCCCCAGCCATTTTGCATGTAGTAAGACTTGTGTTGCCACCATTCTTTCAAGAAACAGCTTAAGCATCTGTATGCAGGAAAGGGGTTCCTGGCTGTGGATCATAGACAGAGATGGGTACCTCCTTCCAGCCCAGACTCAGGTGCCTCTGTGAGAAGGGCAGGGCTTAGGAAACACCTCTTTCATCAATACCTGTTATTGGCTAACTTAGGCATCTGCCTGCCTAGTGTACCGGCTTTTGTGGATTCTATTCTCAGGTGCTTAACACTCCCCGGGCATTGAATAGGGAGCCTACATGCTAACTCAGGGCATTAGGCATTGCAACACCTCAGTGCCTTGGTCAGTTTTGAAAATAAGAGTTGCAATGCCTAGGAGCCTAAAGCTGCACCGTGCAATACTTACATACTTTGGGGCTTAGTCTATCTACCAACCTGACAGACTGTTGTTTTTTCATAGCCAGGGGTGAAAGTAACTTACAGGACTTACTGGTACTGCAGGAGTCCTGAGGGGGGCGTGGCCTCATCCGGAAGAGATGTGGCCTCAACCAGAAGAGGCGTGGCCTCTCAATATTTAAAGGCCCTGGGGCACCGGCTGTGGCTGAGAGCCCCAGGGCCTTTAAATCAACGAGGGGCTACCAGCTGCAGAGGTGGCTGGGAGCCCCCCGGAGCTCAGGGGAAAAATTAAAGGGCCAGGGGCTCCGGCCACTGCGGGGAACCCCAAGCTTTGTCAGGCTGGGGCCGGGATTTAAAGGGCCCAGAGCTCCTGCCACTGCGGGGACCCCTGAGCCCTTTAAATCCCAGCCCCAGCCTGGCCGCCAGAGCCGCGGCCGGGATTCAAAGGGCTCTGGGCTGCCTGCAGTGGTGGGGAGCTCTGAGCCCTTTAAATCCCTGCCACGGAAGCCGGTGTGGTCCGGCACGGCATACTGGCTCTTGCCGGTCTGCCGGACCGGACTGGATCAGCTTACTTTCACCTCTGTTCATAGCTATTCTTTGTAGTGGCCTAAGAACCCAGAAGGGACTGATTTAGTGTCCTAACTGAAAACATCAAGTCAATCCATCTAAGTGATGCGGAACGATTGGAAGGAAGGGAATTTCTGACACAGAGTATCATTTTTTAAGGGTACAATAAACCACTACAAGTTAGAGCCTAATCCTGCAAGCTGTTCCTTGGTGGTAGACCCTGCAACCAAGATCTGTGTTTGACTGGTTATTTCAATGCCTTTTTTTTGAGAAGCTTATTATATTTATATTGTATTATAATTGTCTTACAGGCATTATTCATAATATGAAGATATTAAAGAAAGTTGGCAGAGTTGTGATGAAATATCTGCAGAGATTTATTTTCCTATTAGATAATATTCCAAAAGTGGCATAAATCTCCTTCTTCGGTTAAACAAGTATTCTAAATGTCACCATTGTTTACATTATTAACAGAGTTCTCACAGTAACAATGATCTGTGTTCGTACTGTGCAGAAGACTTAACAAACAGCCTGTAGATTTATCATTTGCTGAAAACCAACTCATTATCTCTAGCAGTAAATTCCTTTCATAAATAATCTTGTGTGCTCTGGCTGCAAATAACGTTGGGTACAGTCTAATGAAATATACTGGCTAAATATGATTCTAAGTGGTCTTATTTGCTTTCGCTCACAAACCCTCCTCCAAACCCATCAATGGCTACCTTCCTTCATTGTCTAGGAAGTCTAAGGAATTTGTATCTATTAAGACTTTGTCTGTGGACTGCACTGTAAATTCATAGATTCCAAGGCCACAAGGGACCAATGTGGTCATCTTGCCTGACCTTCTGTATAATACAGGCCATAGAACATCCCCCAAATAATTCATAGAGCAGATCTCTGAGAAAAATATTCAATCTTGATCTAAAAATAGCCAGCAATGGAGAATCCACCATGACCCTTAGTGAATTGTCCCAATGGTTAATTACTGTCACTATTAAAAATGTATGCCTTATTTGAAGTCTTAATTTATCTAGCTTCAACTTCGAGCTACTGGATCATGTTATACCTTTCTCTGCTAGACTGATGAGCCCATTATTAAATATTTGTTCCCCATGTAGTTACTTATAGACTGTAATTGTCACCTCTTAAACGTTTCTTTGTTAAGCTAACTAGATTGAGCTCTTTGAGTCTATAACTAAAGCATGTTTTCTAATCCTGTCATTCTGGTGACTCTTCTGTAAACACCCTTGTAGCGAAGTGACAACTCACTGGTGCGGCACCTCCTGCTGGTTGTCTTGGGAATTAGCTCAATTCCAGCATATGGCATGCCCTCTTCAGGCTGGTGTCTCACCTGCCACTGGCCCCCGGGTCCCTCCCAGACCCTGGTGCCCTTTTCCTCAGGGTTCTGCCCCAGAAATACCCCCACACTCTGGGTCTTCCCTCACAGGGGAGCCCCCAACCCTCTAAACCAGGGGTAGGCAACCTATGGCACGGGTGCCGAAGGTGGCACGTGAGCTGATTTTCAGTGGCACTCACACTGTCCGGGCCCTGGCCACCAGTCCAGGGGGCTCTGCATTTTAATTTAATTTTAAATGAAGCTTCTTAAACATTTTAAAAGCCTTATTTACTTTATGTACAACAATAGTTTAGTTCTATATTATAGACTTATAGAAAGAGATCTTCTAAAAACGTTAAAATGTATTACTGGCACGTGAAACCTTAAATTAGAGTGACTAAATGAAGACTCGGCACCCCACTTCTGAAAGGTTACCGACCCCTGATCTAAACCCACCTTGCCTCAGTGGCTACTGCCAGTCATCATCTAGCCCCTGCTCACCGGGGCAGACTGCAAAGGCCACTCATCATTGGCAAGGGAGTCAGACCAGCTACCTCTACCTCTACCTCTGCCTAAGCCCGGGCTGCACCTCAGCAACCCCTGTACCCAGGGGTAAAGTGAGGCAGTACGGGCTGGTACTCCGTACCGGTAAGAACCCGCACCGGCCCATACCTAGCCCACATTAAAGCGCTGCTGCGGTAGTGCTTAAATGTGCCTGCCCCTTTTGCTTCCCCTGTCAGCAGCCCTGACAGGGGAGGGCCAATGGAAGGGGGCAAAGGGAGCAGTTTCACTGGGGCCAGCGATTTAAAAGGGCCCGGGACTCAGGACATTGCTGCTGCTAGCGCAGCAGCGGCATCCGGAGCCCCGGGCTGCTTAAATCAACACGGGAGCCCCGAGCATCATGGGCCAGGCGGCCTGGAAGAGCTGGTTGGGGGGATGCTGACCCCCAGCCCCACCCCTTCCACCTGAGGCCCCACCCCCGGCCCTTACCGGTAAGTGTCCTAACTTACTTTCACTCCTGCCTGTACCAGCTTTGGCCTTTAGCAAGGCTGAAGCCTGGGGGTTGACCAGGCTGGAGCTCCTCAGCCCTGCTCTACTCCCAGTACCCTAAGCTCTCAGGCAGCCAGGGCCTTCCTTCTCCAGAGCAAGAGAGAGACTCTCCCAGCACCTGGCCTCCAGCCTTCTTATAAGGGCCAGCTGGGCCTGATTGAGCTGGCCACAGCTGTGGCTGCCTCCCCTCTCAGCCTAGCTTGGCTGCTTTTAACTCTTTTTTCCAGCCACAGCCCTCCCCAGGGCTGTTTTAACCCCTTCAGGGCCTACATTGTTCCAATATAGCAACATCCTTCTTGAATTTTGGGCACCAGACCTGGACCCAGTATGCCCTCAGCAATTGCACAAGTGCTCTCTTTTCCTACCCCAGATTCCCCTTTTTATGCATCCCAGGATTGCATTAGCTCTTTTGGCCACAGCATCACACTGGGGGCTCGTGTTCGGCTGATTATCCACCATGACCACCAAATCTTTTTCAGAGTCACCACTTCCCAAGATAGAGTCCCCCTCATGTAAGCATGGCCTGAATTCTTTGTGCCTAGACGTAAACATTTATGTAGTCATATTAAAATGCATATTGTCTGCTTGCACCCCATATGCCAAGCAATCCAGATTGCTCTTAATCAGTGACCTGTCCTCTTCATTATTTACCACTCCCTCATTTTTATGATATCTGCAAACTTTATCAGTGATGATTTTATGTTTTCTTCCTGATCACTGATAAAAATGGTAAATAGCATAGGGCCAAGAACCAGTTCCTGTGAGACCCCACTGGAAATAATCCCCTCAATGACAATTCCCTGTTTATAACTTCATTTTGAGACCTATCAGTGAGCCAGTGTTTAATCTGCTTAATGTGTGCCATGTTAATCTTATGTCATTCTAGTTTTTTTAATCAAAATGGAGAGATGTCTCAATGTAGTATTCATGTGCAGCCAGCTATAGAAGAGACAGACACATTTTGTACTCTCCTAGGGGACCTTACTTGTGTTCTCTCTTCTTAAATCCAGTTTTGTGCAATGGTTAAACAGCAATAAGCGATACGTGAAATAGAATATGAGAATTGTCGCGCTAGATTGGAATGACTAACACACTGTCATAAATTAGAATCTATCCATGAAGATTTTGTGAATGGAAAGGAAGACTTAAATTTGCATTGAATGTCATTCACAATGAATAATTCAAGCAGCTCAAATATTAACCCACATCAAAATAATGTCATGAGGCTTAATTAATGAGCCAAATTCCACTTGTCTTATTCAGATGAACAAAATTTAGCCAAAAGCATGTGAAGTGCTTTGAGTGGAAATTATTATTTAGAATCCATGTTCTAAATACCTCTGTGAAATAAAAATACAGAGGAAAAGCATAAGAGTACTGTGCATAGCATCATGATCTAAAGGGCTCCATTGTGTTATGATTGTTTTTCCAATGACATAGCCAATATTATGAATTTCCTTCTTGAAATATATCCCTAAGCCTTCATTCAGGATACATTTACAAAGCTGCATGTGAAGCTATGGAAATCCTGAGTTGTAAATGCTTAGCACTTCTCAGACTTTTACCTTTATTTAGCCATGTAGATCAACAAGAGTCATGAATCTAAACTCATGAGAAATCAGAAAAAAATACTTCTGATTGTACTGTAACAGAAACCTATAGGAAGCAATGATATGTCTGTTCTAATTACCAGTAATTTGTTATATGGTGTAGCAATTATAAAGGAATTTCCATACTACCACCAGTCCTTTGCTGTTTCATTTTTATATATATCCTTGTATGACAGAATAGTAGTATAAGGAGGACAAAAATGTATAATTCACATCTAACATTCTGATCTACTTTTAATTAATCGGATCTACAGAATTTAATTTCCCCTCATGTAATCTACATTAGACGGGCAGATAGCTCTGTAGAAAGAGATCACCAAGGCAGAAAAATCCCTTTCAGCATCAGGACTGAGACACACACACCAGACAGAAAAAGCAAAGCAGATGAATGCTGATAATGAAATTGGAAATTGAATGACAGTTTACACCACCATTTCCCCTGAGTTCTCTCAGTAATTTTCTTGTGAATGACTAATGAAGCAGCAGCAGCTGTTGCTGCCGCTGCCAACAGGAACTGATATCCTATCAGGACTGGTGAGTCACCAACCTGACTCTTTGTATTCATTTGAAAATGTCAAAAGAAATTAAAGAGGCATCATTATATTTCTGGGATGCTAACTACACACCAGTGACTTAGAATCTCATCATATTTTTACCCCTTTTTGGAATGAATACAGAATATTGCTTTTAAATAACCTGCCTTTGGACAGCTAATTATATCTGCCATTCAGTTGTTTCAGTGCATCGTGTGAATTTAACTGTCTGAATTATAATCCTAAACTCTCATTCTGTGGCTATAAGCAGCCAGTTGTCACTAGGTGTGATTTTTTTTTCCAAAATACTCAACACTAATAATCAAATTTTTACTCATCCTGTATATTAATGGAAAGTCAATGTGCCAATTAACCCCAAAATGTGCTTTTCAAGGGCTGCAATTAAAAAAAAAAAAAACACACTCCAGCACCTCTGTTTGGTTTTATATGCTCCATATAGGCCTTCCCTTTTGTGCGTTCCAGGATAATCTTATGAGTTGCTTGGATAATGCTAAGTGCTGTGGACAGCCAGCAAGTTCCTTGTGTTTCCAAGCAGAGAACAAAAGCATGATATAAAACCCTGAAGAGACAGGTGAGGAAGTATCCCCAAATGCACGGCACAGCATGCGTAAATTCATTGCTGCTTTTAGACTATGTTGTTGCAGCCCGGAGTCTTGCTTGACTGGTTCACAGTATTTGTGCCACTTGCACCTTTTGCAAGGGAAGATGTGCCAGAGGTGAGCAGGTTGGGTTTCTGCTGCTCCCTTTCCTGGAGGTGTAAAAGAGGAAACTGCTCTAGTGTATGACAGGGAATCCACAGAACCTTGCTGGGTGAATTTGCCTGGGGAAGTAATGAATAAGTGCATTCCCCCAGGGCCGCCCAGAGGATTCAGGGGGCCTGGGGCAAAGCAATTTCGGGGGCTCCTTCCATGAAAAAAAGTTGCAATACTATAGTAACATGTATTTGGAAATGTAAAAAATAACTAGTGAAATACATTCAAAAATTAATTTGTAATAATTTGAAAATACACGAAATACATTATTTAAAAACATTAAATGCATTAATGGTAGGTATACATTTGCAATTACATAATGGGCTGTTGCTGGGTGATGGTGATGCTTGGTGCCAATGGGCTGTCGCTGCCTGGAGGTGGCGCTGCTGTTGCCCAGGGCTGGGTGGAGAGCTGGGCTCTCAGTTGGGGGGTGCCCGGCCCTGGCCCCAGCCCCAGCCCCTTACCATGCCGCTTACCCCCTCTCCTGGAGCCTCAGTGCACCGCGTCCAGCACTGCAGCAGCGTGGTGTTTCCAGCGGGGCCTGAGCTCCCGCCGCTCGGCCGCAGCTCGCAGCCCCGCCCCCTTACCAGCTGAGACACCGGGGGATGGGGGAAGATGGAGGCGGGGGGAACCTCTGACATACTTGTGGGGGCTCCTGAGGGGCCTGGGGAAAATTGCCCCACTTGCCCCCCCGCCCTGCCTCCACCCCCCCACCCCCCTAGGCAGCCCTGCATTCCCCAGACCCCTAGCCATGCCCTTCTCCAGCAAATGCTGCACACTTTGGGGGATGCACTGACTGGAATTGGATAAATCAGTGCTTGTAGGTGATTTGTACAGGTACAACCTTATTGTGCACGGACTTGCTGCTGCTGGATACCCATAGCCCTGAATTTCTCTGACAGAAGCCAGCATATCAGAGTGGTGAATCTGGCCCCAGGTCTCCAACCCTAGCCAGAGAGAATGGGACTATGTTGGCCGAGCTAATGCTGGCCCTTCCAGTACGTGGAATGCAGAAGAATCCACTATCTAGCTCAGGGGCAGGCAAACTTTTTGGCCTGAGGGCCGCATCAGGTTTCTGAAATTGTATGGAGGGCCAGTTAGGGGAGGCTGTGCCCTCCATTCAACCCCCCTGTTCTAAGCCCTCTGACCACCCTGACCCCTATCCACAACCCTACCCCCTGACCACCACCACCCCGAACTCCCCTACCCCCTTACCGCGCTGCCTGGAGCACCAGTGGCTGGCGGCGCTACAGTCGTGCTGCCCAGAGAAACAGGATAGGCGGCCGCGCCGGCCGGTGGGAGCCAGCCACGCCACTGCGCAGCACAGAGCACTGGGTCAGGTTGGGCTCTGCAGCTGCGCTGCCCCAGGAGCTCGCAGCCCCACTGCCCAGAGCATTGCACCAGTAGCTCAGTTAGCTGAGGCTGCGGGGGAGGGACCAGGGGCAAGCCTTCCGGGCTAGGAGCTCAGGGGCCGGGCAGGAGGGTCTCGCGGGCCGGATGTGGCCTGTAGGCCATAGTTTACACAACTCTGATCTAGCACCTCAGGCAGAGATGTGGCAAGTGGAAGAATTAACAACTGGCCCAACACCATAATTTGAGTAACTATCTGTTAAAACTTACCGTACTCTGTGTGTGCAAGGAAAATTCAACTCGTTCTGCAATGCTCATTCCAAACCAGGTGCACAAATGAGTGGCCTGGGAACTTTGTGGTAGGGGAAATATACACTCCCGCTCCCTGTGTTGGTCTCTGCACCAATCACTGGTCCCAGTCTTGGGCCTTCACATCACAGCCTCAGACCTGGGGCTGGTAGAAAGGAGATACCTTTCTCACTAACTCCTTTCTTCCTGCCAAAGAATGGCCACTTAGCCAGGTAATAGACAATTTGATTTTGTTGACACCCACCTGGCTGAGGCATCAGTTTACCTTTTGTCTCCGAGGAACTGGTTTGTGCCTGCTTTTCTAAACTTGGAGCATGTCTCAGTAAAGTCATACAGTAGAATCTTATAACTTTACATACAATATTGCCACAGATTTTACCAGGCCAATAATGTTCAGTGGATGATGTCAGTCCCCTCTGGTGTTATCTGGACTGGTGATCTCTGGTGTTATCTGGACAGGTCACTCCAATCTTTGACTCTGGAAGCTGGCCTCCTCTGCTCAGCTGTGAGAACCCCCACTCCTGGGCTGTTCACTCACAGCCTCTGGCATGTAAGCTGCCCCCAGCTAATTGCAACCGAATGACACTAGCCAATATCTCCAGTCCCAGAGACAACCCTAGGAACCTCTATCTTGCAGTGTCCAGTTATGCCTGCTGGACACTGCAAGCTTATATGAGTTTGTCAATTTAACAAAGAAATTGATATGCACCAGGCTTGTTATCCCAAGGAGAGTCTCTGACACACTTCAAACCAAACACACTGCTTCAGGTAGAATAAACAAATAGATTTATTAACTATAATGACAGATTTTAAGTGATTATAAGTCAAAACATAACAAGTCAGATTTGGTCAAAATGCATTCTAACACTTTCAGTGTCGTTACAAACTTAGATGTTTCTCACCGCAGGCTGGCTGGTTTGCTCTTCAGGCAGGCGCTTCCCTTTGATCAGCGCTTCAGTCGCTTGGTGGTGGTGTCTGTAGATGTAGGTGGAAGAGCGGGGAAGAGCATGGCAAAGGTCTCTCCCTTTTATCATGTCCTTTCTTCCCTCTTGGCTTTGCCCCCTCCCTCTTTCAGAGTCAGGTGAGCTTTACCTCATCACAGTTCCAAACTGACCAAAGGAATGGGGGGTGACTCCCTCAAGAGACTAACAGATCCTTTTGTTGCTGCCTAGGCCAACATCTTGTTCCTGTGAGGCTGGGTTTGTCTCATACTTGCCCTGATGAGGTGTGAACTGCCTCTCTGCTCTTGGAGAGTTTTTGTCAGAGCTTATTTTAAGCCATGAGGATACATTTTCAACCTCATAACTACATTCATGAAATTATAACCTATAAGATTACTCTTACATTACTGTAACAACAATGCTCAGTGCATGATGAGCCATTTGAAGACACCTGACATGACAAACTTTGCATTGGATACCACACAATCATTTAAAAAAGATGAACATGGGGGTGTCAGGTGTTCCCCCAAGGTACAGAGCATCACAACCTCACGAGACATACTTTGTACAAAATTTATCATAGTCTTGTAAAAAATGTGAACATACGGGTACAGACTGTCAGAGTGACCAACCAAAGTAACTATAGAAAGAAGAGAGTGGCAGTGAGGACAGTCTTGGTGGTGTGTCAGAGAAGTGTGCACAGAAAGGTTGTAGCAGTAACGTGGGGTTTCAGCTGTACACAGAAGAGTCTTGAGGGAGGAGAATTTATGTTGGGGAAGCAGGGAAGGCTTGTGGTAAAGGAAGCGAAGTTTGGCAACAGGTAGCACACGAGGGGAAAAATTCTTAAGGTACACATGCATTTAGCCAGCCAGTTTCACTAGCTGACCAATGGCTCCTTCTGGGAAATATTAGTGTTGTAAAAACTATGACAATACTTTTTCTTTCAGCTCAGAGAAGGTATTGCAAAGACTCCCAACTAAAAGGGGGAAAAAATACTCCCTCAAAAATCCTGGCAGTATCTCTTTAAAGAGAACTAAATAATCAGGTCTCATGCCTGCCCACCCTGATGAACTATCTTAAGTCCATTCTGTTCTTTCCTAAAGGAACAGAGTGACTGGAAATGAGTCCAAGGCCATTAGTCATTTTCTTGCACTTTATTAAGCAAAGTGTCCTAAAGTCACAGTTCCAAGAAGGCGACAGCTGTTCTGTACTTGTCAGAAATTCAGCTTCTGGTACTGTGTTGATCAGGGCCATGTAAGTAACTGGATGGATAGATTTTAGGATTATAAGGCTGCTGCTTTTTTCCTGTTGTTTGTTGTTTTCATCCATAATGCAAAGGTTTAAAGTTTTTAGTGGCAACTTATTGATAATTAAGAAATGTCAATACAAGAAATCAAATAAGGAATTAAAAATAATTATATGTTTGATATATGTTCAGTAACTGATCTTCCAGGAAAATAATATAGTATAAAGGTGAATATGTACTGTACTTTCATCCCTACAGCCTCTTATATTGGTACTTGAGGAGGACTGCAAGTTTTCAAGTGACTGGTAATTGGATGTGGAGTTTTTTCAACTCTAATTCAGATCCAATACACGTAGTCAGTGGACAAAAGCTCTTACCAACCGCATTCTGTCCAGTGACTATGTCCAAAATGTTTTCTGTCCAGTTTCTCTTGCACATGTGGCCACATCATTACTGATGCCCAGTGGCATCCTTTGCAATCTCAGTAGAGAGGTCAGTAGTCGAAGGACAACAGAGAATGGACCATCTTTAGAAATCCCTTCAGAGTACAAGTAAGGCAAATCTTTTGGAATTCAGCTTGCACTGTATCTCTTTGGTGGATAAACAGAGGCTTTGATCCAGCAAAGCGCATACTTAACTTTAGAAACCAGATTAGTCTATTCACTTTTTTAAAGTTATTTGTTAGATCAAGGCCTCAGTTTCCAAGGTTATCAAACCAGTACAATATGAAGGCAATTCACTAAGCCTGGGACATTTTTAGAAGTTACTTGCTCTTTCACTTCATGAAAATGTGGTCAAACTAAAGAAACTTCATGAAGAAGATTTGGTTATGCCACATTTGTACCTGACAGATGGTTTGCCATTTTCTCTATCACTTTTCAGAGGGTGTGGATGCTCAGGATTTCTGAAAATTGGGCCCTTTTCAGGCATCTCAAACAAGGTACCCCAAAATGACTAGACACTTTTCAAAATGTAGGCCATATAGTCTCACTAGTTGCTTCTGTGGTCTTTTTTGTGTATTGTGCATCTGCTTTGGTTAGATTGCAATGACTTTGGTGCAGGGACTGTCCATCTTTTGTCTTCTGCAATTACAGGCACGTTCCTGATATTTAACAACAAACAAAAGTAATAATAATATGTTTCTTCAGAGTATTGCAACAGCAAGTTAGACTCAAGAACATAAAATTCCTAATGGAAACAGTAATACAGTCCTATGATTAATTAATCTTATGAGTTGTTGCTAACGTACATTTATTTGAGAGAGCTAAAGCATTTTCAGCTCCATTGAAGAGCCTCTCTGTTACCAAAAGGAATTGTTTTCATTAAAGTGCTGTAGCTAATTGCCATCTCAACACTTTAATATCCATACTAACAATCACATTTTGTGCCAATACTATACTATGTGTGCCTGCTAATACCACTAACTGTTTTGTTGTCCTTTTAGTGCTTTCTAAAATGGACTGAAAAATATACTGCAGTCAAGATGATGGCCTTAGTAATTCACTCACTAAATTGAACTGCATTCTCCAAATGAACTCTCAAGTCACCCTGCTATTCATCCAGCCATGTAAAATGGCTAGATATGTCAAATTACTGTGGTAAAGGGAATGATCTGGGTTAGTATGAGTTAACTATCACATATCTTAGAACACTGATTAGAGTATTTTAAAAATGGAACAGCATACATCAGATTATTGTACTTCTTGAATGCTAGAGACACTTGTCTTCCAGCTTCTAGTCTTACTACAAACCTCCTCCATATGGTCATCTCACAGTAACTGTGGGCTCTCTGATGTGTTTTGTATGGAATCTTCCAATAATCCCTTTACCAAAAGGATTCCTGTAAGCCTGTTGCACGTGCTCAGATGGTCATATAAATATCTCAAAAGAAGAAGGGTTACATCCTGTTCTCTGCTTCACTCGTACATACGGATGGAGGGGGCAGAAGGAGTCTCTCTTCTTCACATGCAAGCAGACAAGCAGAATATGTCCATAGTGTACAACAGTGTGCTGGGATATACACCTGACTGATGTGCCTCAGCATGCCTGAGGGAATGTGGTCTACTGGAAAAGGGGTGTACCCAGCCTTTCTGACAACTAGCCTGTAGCCTGTGATCAGCAGCAAGGGCTAGTTGGCAGCAGTTGAGAGGAGCAGTAAAGGGAGCATCTCATTGCACTTCCACCAAGGGCAGGATTTAGCCCTGCCCTCAGATGGTAGCACACAAGTCGTATGGACATCAATAGGAGATGCATGTGTGTATCCAATAGAATTATTCTTCCCTAAATGTTTATACACAATAAGTAACAAAACATTTGTGACTTGAAGTTTTCATTGGGGGAAAAAAACTCTGTAAACTACAATAGATTCATATTGTGAGTAATGGGAAGTATTTTAAAGCCATTTTTAAAAGTGGGAAGGTGATAATTAGTCATATGTTTCTCTCTCTCTTCTCCTTCAATTCACTCCTTCAGACCTACTTTTTTCATGGCACCTTCTCAGCAAAGATATTTCCACACCTGCCCACATCTGCTCTATTGACCCAGTTTGATGACATGTGTTACACTAAACCACAGTCCCTGCCCAGAAGAGTTTGTAATCTGAGTTGCTAAAGTGCACTGTTAGTGAAATGCCACTCTTGCACTTATGTGCATCCATTGAAGCAACAAATAGGTATGTGAGAATAGAATTTGGCCCTATATAAATATTTAATAATCAGTGAATGCTTTTCTTCAAAAAAATAAAATAAAAATCAGACACAGGGCCAGATTCACAGTAACTCAAGTCAGTAGAGCTGCAGCAATTTACACCAGCAAAGAATTTCATCTAATGGCTACAAACAAAATTCTATATAAAGAAAAAAAGAGAATAAATACAAAAGCTGATGATTTCAGAGTTCCTTGGGATCTATCAGTGCTTAATAGCTTTGAAAGTCAAGCTATTTTAATATACATATCTAAATATGGATTTAGGTGCCTAATTTTCAACACCCAAGTTTGAAAATTTTGACCGAAATACATAACACCTCAATAGTGCTAATAAAATGTTTTGGCCTTGTCTAGCACCTTTCATCAGAGACCCTGAGTGCTTTGCAAACGTTATTTAGTTAAGCCTTCCAAAATCCTTGTGACATACGTAAGATAGAGAAGCTGTGGCAAGTAGCTTTTAGTGGCCTGCCCATGATAATATGACAAGTCAATGACAGAGAGGAGAATAGAATGCGCATCACCTGATTCCAAGTCCAGTGCTCTAAACACTAGAAAACTTATTTCTCTGTCTCATCTAGCTATATATCTACCCTACTTTTCCCTAACACCTGAAATTCTTGTTGCTAAGTATAATAAAATAATTACAATTATAAAAGTAGATGATTGATCTTGTTTGGAACAGTGTGTTTTATTTCCTCTGAACACCTATTAAGGATTATTAAAGAAACTAATTCTCCCTTCATTTGCTTTTAAAATGAAAAACAGACGTAAAATAAAATAGCAAACTGTAGGTCTGACTTTGTATTCATAGTGTATGTAGGAGAACAATCATAACTTGTTAGCCAAGTATGGAGTTAATAGACAAATTGTTCTTTCATCAAAAAGCATATGAAGGCTCATCCACTGAAGTATATAGCTCAATAGGTAAAATATGCAATTAAAATACATCTATGTTCAGATGACAGAGAAAGCAGTTTCACCAAGAAAGACTATTTAAAATAATTTGCTACTGATACTTGTGCTGTGGCTATTTAATTGACCAATGAGTGAAAGACATTGTACAACCAGAAATGTGTACTATAAAAGATGAACTACTAAATTATGTATGTATCATCTGGGAAAGAAAGAAAGAAAGAAAGAAAGAAAGAAAGGGTGGGAGGGAGAGGCCAAGATTATATTGAATGCTTGATTGCTTTTCCGACTCTTTCCATTAGGGATTCTGTCAATCAGCCTTGGAGAGACCATTCCTTCTGACGACATTAATGGACTTACTGAATAGTCCTTATCATGACTCTGAATACGTTTTTGTATTCAAGCGTAGCTCTGTGTTTTTAGGCTCAATCTTCCAATTTACTTGGAAAGAGGAAGAGGAATTGCTAGGTATGAATCGTTAACTTCCTAGCTTGGAGCCAAGAGCTGAGAAATGATGGCATAGCTATTTATGGGGAAAATTGGATTTATCAAGGATGAAAAAATTAATAAACAATTCTTTAACTAGATTTTTCATTTTTCAAAAAAGTTTTGAAACAATTTCTCCCAAAAAATCCAAACTATTAAGTATTTTTGAAATTATTCCTTTCAAAATTATTGTAAAATTGCACAACAACCCAACATATTTTGTTCTGCTTTTACTATATTTCAGCAAACATCAATATTTCAGATTGAAAATTTGTGCCACATTTCACCACTCCAGTTCTAGCTGAGGCTAAGGATGTTGGTCACTTCCTATTTCAGTTACAATTTCTGCATTTATCATAACCCAAATCAATCCAACAATTCTTCTCAACTCCATGCCTTACAATGTTCACAATTTTTATTGCTGTATCCATCACGATGACAATGTTGTCAGTTGGCTAGGCACAGAGGTAGAAACCTGGTAACCTAGGTTCTCTTCCTACATCCAACACTGCCTTGTGTAAGTATGGGCAGATCATTTAATATCTCTGTATCTTGGTTTGTCCATCTTGGAAGTGGGATAATACCACATGCTATTATAAAGTGTTTTGTGATCTAGAAATGAAAAGTGCTATATTTTTAAATTAGTTTTTATATAATATGGGAATCTATTTAGCAAATACTGATTATCGTTATCATAGCTTTAACATGCCTTTTGTGTAGGATGATGTCCATTTTTTAACATAAAATATTTATTAAAAAAATGTAGCCCAGCTCTGCATGACAGTTACAGACCTTTAGAACAATGAAACTAGCAACCATCCAGAGGGAGGTTCATGAGTGCAGAAGACAGAACTTTCACAGGATTTAAACCTGGCTATGGAATCCGTCTCCACAGGACATTAGATTGATCATGCACCAGAACTAGGGTGACCAGATGTCCCAATTTTATAAGGAAAGCCCTGATGTTTGGGGCTTTTTCTTATGGAGGAGTCTATTATACACCCCCCAACCCCACCCAGATTTTTCACCCTTGCTGTCTGGTCACCCTGACCTGAACACTTTCAGGACTAAATGCAAAATTCATGGACTCATGGGCTCTTCAATTTAGCAGAGAAGGGTATAACATGATCCAATGGATGAAAGTTGAAGCTAAGCAAATTCAGACTAAAAATAAAGCATACATTTTTAATGGTGGGAGTAATTAACCATTGGACCAGCTTATCAAGGGTTGTGGTAGATTCTCCATCACTGACAATTTTAAAATCAAGATTGGGTGTTTTTTTAAAAGATGTCCTCTAGGAATTATTTTGGGGAAGTTATACAGGAGGTCAGACTAGACGATCACAATGGTCCTTTTTGCTCTTGGAATCTATGAATTATGCACTTTTTCCTCTCTAATTTATAGAAATAGCTTCAAAAGATCTGGACATTTCTTCTCACTGGACATTGGACAATGTTCAACCAGACCACCTTCTCTGGGAAAGCAAGGTAATGTCAAATATAACATGATGGACTAATGCTCTTGAAGTCTTCACTTTTTGAGCATCTCTTTTATTGAGAGCTTGCTTGAATGGGGTCCCAAGTGCCTTCTGAATCATAATAAATCTAAACATTTTATTTTTGGACAGACACCAGGTAGATTTTGGGATGAACATCACTGAGTGGCATGTTTGGGTTTGCTGACAGCAAGTCGGGCGTTGTCTAAATAGCCATAAAACTGTGGAACTTTCATAGCTCATTGTCTCTGCTGGAAAAAAAAATACAGGCAATCTGTGAAGAGTATGCAAAACCTCTGTGCATTGGATCTGGAGCCTCGAAATAACAAAACTCCTGACTGATGATTTTAAACTAATTATAATATAGCCATAGTATATATGTACAAATGAATTCGAATTTGGTTCCTTTTCTTCCTTTATGTGTGTGTGTGTGTAACATTTATAAGTGAAACAGCAGTTCTAAGGTGTTTGCAGATACACAATGGTTTCCTTGTGTAACAAGATCTCTTATGGGAAACATTAAACACATTTAATCAGTCACATTTACAGCTCTTGCAACATGAATTATTAAACATCTCTAATGTTCTAGAATTACCATCCAAAAGGCAGGAACAAAGTTGCTCTTCAGATAATCAACACTGATTCAGGGCTCATCCTTCCCATTCTATACACTGGAGGCTTGGCACTTGCTTGCAGCTATTAATTTGATTGACTTGTGGTGCTGACTGAGTTAAATCTGACCTTAGACACAGAAGAGGAGAGCACATCCAGACAGACTGACTTTAGATAGTATAATAAAACACATTTGAGGGGCTACATGAGGCACAATTCCCATGTGCAATTCATTGTCACAAATGAGTTAGCCATATAAATTCCTCAGTTCATTGATAGGAAACTATAGACTTTCTCCTGAACTACTTACCCCAGCAAGATTCCTCCTGAAGTCTATAGAAGATTTGCCTATGTAAGGACTGTAGAATGAGGGATTACAAGTTTATTTTCTTAAGGTAATGATATTCCCATAAAACATGACTGGCAGAGTGAAACCTATGGCTAGAGTACTGGACTAGGACTCAGAAGACCTGGGTTCTCTTCCTGGCTCTGTCACTGCCTGGTTAGGCAAGTTATTTCTCAGCTCTGTGATACCGACTTCCTTTTGTGTATAGACAAAAAGTGCTATCTAAGAGCTGGGTGCTTACATAAGAACAGCCGTACTGGGTCAGACCAAAGGTTTATCTAGCCCAGTATCCTGTCTACCGACAGTGGCTAATGGTGCCCCAGATGGAGTGAATGGTGCCCCAGAGGGAGGTAATGATCAAGTGATCTCTCTCCTGCCATCCATCTCCTCCCTCCGACAAACAGAGGCTAGGGACACCATTCCTTATCCATCCTGGCTAATAGCCATTAATGGACTTAACCTCCATGATTTATCCAGTTCTCTTTTAAACACTGTTATAGTCCTAGCCTTCATAACCTCCTCAGGTAAGGAGTTCCACAAGTTGACTGTGTGCTGCGTGAAGAAGAACTTCCTTTTATTTGTTTTAAACCTGCTGCTTATTAATTTCATTTGGTGACCCCTAGTTCTTGTATTATGGGAATAAGTAAATAACTTTTCCTTATCTACTTTCTCCACATCACTCATGATTTTATATACCTCTATCATATCCCCCCTTAGTCTTCTCTTTTCCAAGCTGAAGAGTCCTAGCCTCTTTAATCTCTCCTCATATGGCACCCGTTCCAAACCCCTAATCATTTTAGTTGCCCTTTTCTGAACCTTTTCTGAACCTTGTAGTTTTCTTTCCTCTCCCACAGTCCATGTGATACCAAACCAGACAAGATTATGTGGTAAATCAGCCTTTGCTATGGAAGAAACAAGAATTGATGTGCTAACATTATTTACATAAATACCTCTTTATAGAAAACAGTTTTTTCACAGGTGGAATTCACTATGTAAACCAAGTTTCATCACAACTAGAAGATGCCAGGAGTGCCTCCTCTTCGCTCCCCAGGAAGTGTGAGTCTCATCAGCCCATCCATCTATTCGCGTACTTTTATGACCCTTGTTACAGAGAGCCTCACAATCATTAATGGGTTTTATCCCCAGCAAGAGAGGAACAGCATCTCTTTTCTGAGTGTATGTCTACATTTGACCTGGGAGGTGTGATTCCCAGCTCACAGCGACATACCCGCGCTAGCTCTGCCTGAGCTGGTGCCTAAAAATAGGTGTGTGCCACGTCAATATGGGTGGGAGCTTTGGAAGTCAGGCTTGATTGTACTTGAGCGGCTAGCTCTGTGGCCACCCATGCCACTGTAGGGGACACTGCTGGTTTTCAGCACTAGCTCGAACAGCTTGTGCAAATACAGCTACACGAGCTGGGAATCACGCTTCCCATCTCAAATGTAGACATACCCCTAGGCATCAGCACCGGTCTCTTAATGTCCTTTCCTACAACTAGTGAGAGGAGTTTCAGCAGCAGAACTCCCCCCACTCTCTGCACCTGCAGAGAGGACTTCGACCTTTCTTCCTCTGCAGGTGCAGGGGTAATTCCAACAGGGAGACTTTGCTCTTGTCCTTGCATCCAGGAAAGTAGGGCAGGTTTGGGAGAGGCTTCAAAAAAACTTCTTCATAACCAGAGAAAGACATTGCTTTAAAAAGAATGAAATCTAGTGTTGACTAAAGCCTGTAAGAATGGTTGAGTGAGGTACAGCTCCAGGTACCTATGATAGTGGCCACAAACTTGAGGAGGTATTAATCACAGTGGGAGGGGCTAGAAGGAGCCAATCAGCGGCCCATCTCTTCCAAACCAGCTAATGAGCAGCTATAGAAGGCAGAAATATTGGTCCTGTTCCCTTCCCATTGCTCTCTGCCTTTCTTACAGGCACCATGTGTGCCCATGGGGCGGAACGGTAGGGACCTGTATTCAGAGGCTTTCAACCACCTCCCCTCACAGATGGACCGCAGGGGGGTGCATTTCTGTATGCTTCGCCTTCTCTTCTGGGAAGGGAGCAAGGCATTATATTACAAATCCTGCTTCAATTAAGCTGCTTTTCCTGCAGTACCTAAAGCAGAACCAATGCATTGTAATGGAGATTTCACTCTGCAATACCAGCAGCACAGCAACTTTTACACTGTCTTAGTGGTAGTACTTTTGTTCCTGGGGACCTGTGGGTGTCTAGCAAAAACTACCTACAACAACCCTTGACTCCTTTAAAAAAGGAAACATGTCCAAGGTATCCCCAGTAAAGGTGTCCACAGTAAATATCTCCAACAACTAAAAAAAAAATAAAGCCAACATGCAAAGTATATACACTAGTTGAAGCTGCATATAAACAAATGCAAAAGCAAAAAATTGTCTTGCCTTAAGGTTTGCTCTGATAATAACTGTGGTACATGGGCGCCAACTTATATGGGCTCCTGGGGCTTTAGCCCCAGGAATATTCACAGCCAGGGGCTCTGCTCCAGCAATATTTGGAGCTAGGTTTCTCCCCTGCTCTGGGCTGCCGGCAGCCGCCGGGAGCCCAGAGACCTTTAAATCCCAACCGCGGCCGGGAGTCAGAGGGCTCTGACTCCCGGCCGCGGCTGAGATTTAAAGGGCTCTGGGCTCCCCGTGGTTGCAGGCAGCCCAGAGCCCTCTGACTCCCGGCCGCGGCTGGGATTTAAAGGGATTTAAAGGGCTCTGGGCTCCCCAGGGCTGCCAGCAGCCCAGAGCCCTTTGACTCCCAGCTCCTGGCCGCTGATTGCCCCCTCCCCAGACCTCTGCCCCAACTGCCCCCCAGAACCCCCACCCCCTATCTTAGCACCACTGGTCCTTGTCCCCCGATTACCCCCTCCCGAGACCCCTGCCCCTAACTGCCCCTTGGGACCTCAGGCCCTATCTAAGCCTCCCTTCTCCTTGTCCCCAACTGCCCCCTCCTGAGACCCCACCCAACTTCCCCCTAGGACCCTCCTACCTGTCACCTGATAAACCTCCTGGACTCCCATGCCTATCCAATTGCTGCCTGTCCCCTGACTGCCCCTCCAAACCTCTGCCCCATCCAACCCCCCCCTGCTCCTTGTCTGCCCCCCGGAACCCCGTACCTCTTCTCCAACCCCCAAACCGCTTACTGTGCCACTCAGACCAGCGTGTCTGGCTCCATGCAGCTCCAGACAGTTGCTGCCATGCTCCCCCATGGAGCCTACAGCCCTCTCCCACCCCCAGCACCTGCCTTCCAGATTTGAACACCTCAAAATTCAGGAGTGCTCAAGCTCGGTTTGGGCAGCTTTTACTTCATTTCTCCCAAATCAGTTTCCCCTGCAAGGTGCCAACTGAAGGTGTTGGAGAACAGAGAGATTGGGTGGCCTCCTAATGCCTGGAAAAGAGACAAAGTCCGGAGGAGGGAGTGTCAGTGCCTGTGCGGACTTCTGGGAAGTGTACGGTGTGGAAGGGGATGCTGTGATGCTTTGGAACAACTCCATACAAAGCCAGTCAGGACTCTGGGGGAGCCTCCTCTCTTGGAGCATACTGTCTCCAGGGCAAGAAGTTTACACCTTCCTGGGTCTGACCTCGGAGCATTCAGCATGCCCTTCCACACCATGCACTTTCCACAGCGAGTCTGCCCAGGCTGGTCCTGGGGCAACCAGACGTCCCTGCACCCCAACTCCGCAGTCAGATGTGACTCTCAGCCAGACAGTAAAACAGAAGGTTTATTAGATGACGGGAACACAGTTTAAACAGAGCTTGTTGGTACAGAAAACAGAACCCCTCTGTCAGGTCCATCTTGGGGGGTGGGGAGCCCAGAACCAAGTTCTGGGTCTCTCCCCATTTCCCCAGCCAGCTCCAAACTGACACTCCCTCCTCTGGGTCTCTTCCGGACAGGGAGGCCACCTGATCTCTTTGTCCCCAACACCTTCAGTTGGCATCTTGCAGGGAAAACTGAGGCACCCACACAGTATTCAGAGAAAATATTAAGAACATTCCCAATTCATCACAACAGGTGCAACAAAATACAATACTGTATATTGAAGTAGGCAAGTGCTGCTTCTGACTTTCCACTTTTAATTGACCCTTGTAATCTTGTGGCACTGACGCGTTGTAGCTTCATTTTATATCAGCTTACAGGGCGGGAGCGGGGTGGGGCACCACCATTTTGGGCCCCACCAAAAATTATACAAACCTGCCGCCTATGCTGTGGTATGTGCAAGAGGAGAACATTTGACACTCATCAGCTCTTGATAGAGAAGGCCCCATATACCATTCTCTCTAGATTATGCTGAAAGGCAATCAGTCACCAGTTTATTGGAAGTTGAATTTCTGCCCATTTTGGCTGAGGCTGATAGTACTGAATTACAAATATGAGAAAACTCAGGCCCTTCATAGCCTTCAGGATGAGAAGATCAGTGTGTAGCATATTCTTTTGCCTGCCTAGCCATTAAGTTGTCTAGAACGTACAATCTAAAGAGCATTGTAGAGTCTTACATCCCAAGAGCAGAGTTTTAAACTCCATGCTTCTGGGAGGAAGGTCTGATGCTGCAAAATTTACTCATTAAAGCCATGGGAATTTTGCCTGAGTACAGACAGTAAGCGTAGGCATCTTCTTTCATATAAAATAATAAGTGCGGTATTCAGTATAAGGTATTATACATTGTATTTGCATTATTAACAGCATGACTGTTTGTCCCATAATATGCATAAGGAAGACATAAAATAGGTAAAATTAGAGCAGACACCATGTTGAGTATTAGAAACAGTGAAGCACTCAGTTACATGTTAATAGATTTGGTGAGTTATTTTGGAGTGGCTCAGCCAAGCAGATATGGTGAACCACGTGACACTCTTGTGCATTTGGGTAACTATAGCCTGTGAACTCGATTATAAACAACTGCTGCTTTACAAGAGCCTAGGTTAAATACCATGGGATTACAGTTGCTTTACTAAAATGTTCTTAAGCATTGTTCTACTTGCAGTCTTGTTTTTATAATCATGCATATCATACCTGGGTTAGACTATTTTATTTAATACTTTCCTATTTTATTGCTTAAAAAATATTTAAAAGTACAACTATTTTTTATGGATTTTTGATTTATTAGTGTAGAAAACTTTAGTGAATCTTTTAAATGTTAAATCTACTTAAAACCTTAAAGATGCTCAATTATACCATGCAGACCTATTATGTCATTCTCAACATTTGTTTTATTTGCAAAGATTAAAAACACAAGAAAAAAATTCCTAAAGGGATTTGCTTAAATGTTGTAAGTGAGAAGGTCTTCTATAATGTAGCAATTAAAGTTTATACCTAAATTTTCCTAAGCTTGGTGTTCTAGCATAATCCTTAAACATTGGTTGTACTAGTCTCTAAAACTCTGAGACCCAAATTGTCATTGGACTTCATTGGATTTGTAAGGGGTTGAGGGAGAGTGGAAGGAGTCTCACACACAAGGTCCCCTATGCAGGGTCAATCCCAACTGCTGTTCCTCAGCTATCATGAGTATAAGTTCAATGGGGCAAGGAGATGTGAAAAGGAAACAAAGCCATGACTGCACCTGGAAAATCTCTTCCTGGCTCCCTTTGTCAAGGACCTCTAGCGCACCATCTTCACAACAATGGAGAAAGGCAGAAGAGGGGTGGCCAATTTCCCCCTTTGTTTCTGCTTCTGGATGTGTTTTCTCTGGTGGGAGCACAGTGCCTACAAAGATGTGTCTGTATGTACGTGGTTAAGAACTGAAACTCCCTTGTATCAACTAGATTCAAGATTACTATTCTTTTTTCCAGAAGATTAATTTAGATCCCTGTGGTGAGGTGACAACTCACCGGTGCGGTGCCTCCTGCTGGTCATCCTGGGAATTAACTCTTCCAACCCAGAGCGCCCTCACCTGCCGCTGGCCTCCATGTCCCTCCCAGACCCCAGTGCCCCTCTACATCGGGGTTCTGTCCCCAGCAGCAACCTCCAGTCTGGGTCTCCCCAGCTAGGGGAACCTCCAACCCTCTATCCCCACCTTGCCTCAGTGGCTACTGCCAGTCTCCATCTAGCCCCTGCTCACTGGGGCAGACTGCAGTCTGTAAACCACTCATCATCGGCAAGGGGGGTTGGACCAGCTGCCTCTGCCTATCTCTTGGCTGCCCCTCTGCAGCCCCAGTACCTTTTGTAGGCCTTTAACAAGGCCTGCAGCCTGGGGTTTTACCAGCTCCCCAGCTCCCTCTGCCCTTCCCCAGCACTGCTCCACCTCAGGCACCCTTCTCAGCTCCCAGGCAGCCCGGTCCTTCTCTCTCCAGCAAGAGAGAGACTCTCCTAGCTTCTGGCCCACAGCCCTCTTATAAGGGCCAGCTGGGCCCTGATTAAGCTGGCCACAGCTGTGGCTGATTTCCCAATCAGTCTACCTTTTCCCAGCCTCAGCCCTCTCCAGGGCTGCTTTTAACCCCTCTTTACTGGAGTGGGGCAGCCACCCCACTACAATACCCTTGAACAGAACCTTTTGGGGTCCTGTGTATGATAAACAACATCAAAGAGCTTTCCTTTGACAGAGAACTTCACAAGCTTAGGGAGAACATAAATCCAACACATTTAAAAAAAAAATCTGTTGCTTTGGCTGCAGCACAAATCATTTGTCTTGACTTGTAAACAAAGGTATATTATCTTCTGGTAAAACAGTCCAAGGAGGAAACCTGTGAAACTCAGATTCCCTGCAGGCAAAAACTTTCTCTCAAGAGAAATGTAACGCCTTAAAGACATAATAATAAACTGAGTTACATACCCTTTTTATTTTTAAATAACTTTTGTGTTTCTATATATTAAAAACAGGGGCGGCTCTAGCCATTTCGCCGCCCCAAGCACGGCGGCACGCAGCGGGGAGCGGTCACTGGTCCCGCGGCTCCAGTGGACCTCCCGCAGACATGCCTGCGGAGGGTCCGCTGGTCCCGCGGCTCTGGCTGCGGATGCTCCACCGAAGCCGCGGGACCAGTGGACCCTCTGCAGGCACGTCTGCTGGAGGTCCACCGGAGCCACCTGCCGCCCTCCCGGCGACCGGCAGAGCGCCCCCCCGTGACGTGCTGGGGCCTGGAGCTGCCCCTGATTAAAAATCCTGTGGGTAAAAAATGCATTAGCAAGAGTTGGTCTCTGAAGAAGATATTGAGTACTTCTTATCACATGCTTGCTGAGTAACCTCTACTCCAGTGGTTCTCAACATATTTACCAATGTGGGCCACATATGCAGCTCGCTATGTGTTATGTGGGCTGCATCCACACAATATCTAAACTACCTGTAAGGCCCTGAGGATGTCACATGGGCTGCAGCTGTGTGCTGATTGGGCTACAAGTAGGCCACAGGTTGAGAACCACTGCTCTGTTCCCGTCCGAAATCACTAGAATCAATCTGGTTTCAATGAAATTAGTAGAACAAACAGTGCTTAACAATGCTTGTACATATTGAGTCAATGAAAGAGAGAATTAAAAATAATTCATTGAGCTCATTGCACAAATCCTAAATGCAAGGTTAAGGCTAAAAGGTCTGGGTGGGAGGCTATGCCTATGTAATTTTTAACACAAAGCGGAAACCAAGGTTGAAACTTCAAGCAATTTTAATCTGCAAGTTCTTTAGCACCAGGATACATTGTTCAATTACCACCTAACAGAGTGGCCAAGCAATGATCCCCTCACTGTGCTGATCTTGTCCCTGCTGCCATAGCAACCTGTTGGTTCAGAACTGAATGCTGGGATCATGGCTAGAAGGGAGGCTGCAGCTCTGAGGAGTTCTGTTCAGCAAGCATCAATGGAGAGACAGAATAGACATTATTTTTATCATTTAAAAAATGAAGCAAAAATCAAACTTCAATTTCCAAGTGACAAGTAAAAAGGGTGATTTGTTTATTATTTTATCATCTCTTTTGGCGGCATGGAGAAAAATCCTTATATAGTACCTTTGAGGTACAAGAAGTGAGACAAGATGTTAGCGCTGAAGTGTGATCTTAATATTGATCCACAACCACTCTGTGTATAGATTTTAAAATCACAGGCACAATAATTTAATACAAGAAAGTGAGCCTAAATTCTCTCTATGAGTATCTAATAACGTATGGGACAGCCTCACACTTGAGAAATGTATTGTCCTGGAGCCTTATCCAAAGCCCATTGAAATCAATAGAAAGACTCCCTTTGACTTCAATGGGTTTGCATCAGGTCGCTAAACGATAAAGAATACTGTTATCATAGAATCATAGAACTGGAAGGAACCTCGAGAGGTCATCTAGTCCAGTCCCTTGCACTTAAGGCAGGACTAAGTCTTATCTAGACCATCCCTGACAGGTCCAATCTGCTCTTAAAAATCCCCAATGATGGAGATTCAACAACCTCGCTAGGCAATTTATTCCAGAGCTTAACCACCCTGACAGTTAGAAAGCTTTTCCTAATGTTCAACCTAAACTGCTCTTGCTGCAATTTAAGCCCATTGCTTCTTATCCTAACCTCAGAGGTTCAGAAAAACTATTTTTCTTCCTCCTCCTTGTAACAACCTTTTATGTACTTGAAAACTGTTATGTCCCCTCTCAGTCTTCTCGTCTCCAGACTAAACAAACACAATTTTTTTAATCTTCCCTCATACATCATGTTTTCTAGACCTTTAATCATTTTTGTTGGTCTTCTCTGGACTTTCTCCAATTTGGCCACATCTTTCCTGAAATGTGGTACCCAGAATGGGACACAATACTTCAGTTGAGGCCTAATCAGCACAGAGTAGAGCGGAAGAATTATTTCTCGTGTCTTGCTTACAATACTCTTGCTAAAACATCCCAGAATTATGTTTGCTTTTTTTGCAACAGTGTTACACTGTTGACTCATATCTAGCTTGTGATCTACTATGACCTCCAGATCCCTTTCCGCAGCACTCCTTCCTAGGCAGTCATTTCCCATTTTGTATGTGTGCAACTGATTGTTCCTTCCTAAGTGGAGTACTTTGCATTTGTCCTTACTGAATTTCATCCTATTTACTTCAGACCATTTCTCCAGTTTGTCCAGATCATTCTGAATTTTAATCCTATCCTCCAAAGCACGTGCAACCCTCTCCCCCAGCCGCCCCCCAGCTTGGTATTGTCTGCAAACTTTATAAGTGTACTCTCTATTCCATTATCTAAATCATTGATGAAGATATTGAACAGAACCAAACCCTGAACCGATCCCTGCGGGATCCCACTTGTTATGCCCTTCCAGCATGACTGTGAACCACTGATAACTACTCTCTGGGAATGATTTTCCAAACAGTTATGCACCCACCTTATAGTAGCCCCATCTAGATTGTTGTATTTCTCTAGTTTGTTTATGAGAAGGTTATGCAAGACCGTAGCAAAAGCCTTATTAAAGTCAAGAAATACCCAATCTACCGCTTCCCCCCTATCCACAAGGCTTGTTACCCTGTCAAAGAAAGCTATCAGGTGGGTTTGACAGGATTTGTTCTTGACAAATCTATGCTGACTGTTATTTATCACCTTATTATCTTCTAGGTGTTTCCAAATTGATTGCTTAATTATTTGCTCCATTATCTTTCCAAGTATAGAAGTTAAGATGACTGGTCTGTAATTCCCCGGGTAGTCTGTATTTCCCTTTTTATAGATGGGCACTATATTTGCTCTTTTCCAGTCTTCTGGACTGTCTCCCATCTTCCATGATTCCAAGATAATTGCTTATGGCTCAGATATCTCCTTAGTCAGCTCCTTAAGTATTCTAGGATGCATTTCATCAGGCCCTAGTGATTTGAAGACATCTAACTTGTCTTAGTTATTTTTTATTTGTTCTTTCCCTAGTTTAGTCTCTGATCCTACCTCATTTTCACTGGCATTCACTATGTTAGACGTCCAATCGCCACCAACCTTCTTGGTGAAAACCAAAACAAAGACGGCATTAAGTACCTCTGCCATTTCCACATTTTCTGTTATTGTCTTTCCCCCCTCATTGAGTAATGGGCCTACTCTGTCTTTGGTCTTCCTCTCACTTCTGATGTATTTGTAGAATATTTTCTTGTTATCCTTTATATCTGTAGCTAGTTTGATCTCGTTTTGTGCTTTGGCTTTTCTAATTTTGTCCTTACATACTTGTGTTATTTGTTTATATTCATCCTTTGTAATTTGATCGAGTTTCCACTTTTTGTAGGACTCTCTTTTGAGTTTTAAATCATTGAAGATCTCCTTGCTAAGCCAGGGTGGTCTCTTGCCATACTTCCTATCTTTCCTATGCAGTGGGATTGTTTGTTCTTATGCCCTTAATAATGTTTCTTTGAAAAACTGCCAACTGTCTTCAATTGTTTTTCCCCTTAGACTTGCTTCTCATGGGATTTTACCTACCAACTCCCTGAGTTTGCTAAAGTTTGCCTTCTTGAAATCCATTGTCTATATTTTGCTGTTCTCCCTCCTACCATTTCTTAGAATCATGAACTCTACCATTTCATGATCACTTTCACCCGTTGCCTTCCATTTTCAAATTATCATCCAGTTCCTCCCTATTTGTCAAAATCAAATCTAGAATAGCCTCCCCCCAGTAGCTTTCTCCACCTCCTGAAATAAAAAATTGTCTCGAATACATTCCAAGAACTTGTTGGATAATATGTGCCCTGCTGCGTTATTTTCCCAACAGATGTCTGAGTAGCTGAAGTCCCGCATCACCACCAAGTCCGGTGATTATTTTAGTTGTTTAAAAAAAGCCTCATCCACCTCTTCTTCCTGGTTTGGTGGTCTGTAGTAGATCCCTACCCTTGTTTTTTATCCCTTTTATCCTTACCCAGAGACTTTCAACAAGTCTGTCTCTTATTTCTAGCTCAACCTCAGTGCAACTGTGTACATTTTAATATATAAGCCAACACCTCCTCCCTTTTTTCCCTGCCTGTCCTTTCTGAGCAAGCTGTATCCTTCTATACCAATATTCCAGTCCTGTATTATCCCACCAAGTCTCCATGATGCCAGCTATGTCTTAGTTATGTTTATTAGCATTTTGAGTTCTTCTTGCTTATTCCCCATATTTCTCGCCTTAGTATACAGACATCTAAGATACTGACTTGATTCCCCCACCACAGTTTTGTCTTGTCTTTCCCTTATTTCTGCTGTAACAGCCCATGCTCCTCCCAGATTCCGACCCTTCTCCCAGGTCTCCATGTTTTTGACTTACCTGTGGGCTTTGGTCACCTGCCCCGTTGAACCAGGTTTCTCACCTATCTTCAGTTCCGAGGGACTTCAGCTCCCTTGGCTGAAGGACCCATCTTTCTCAGCTTGCAAGAGCTCTGGCTCCTTGTGTCTGTCCCATGATTGATGCCAAGATGGCTTCTTCTGTCTCCTTACATCTTCCCAAACTCACTGTTCTGTCCCACACTCAAGCTGACCTCATGCTGTTCTTCCCTTCCTCTGCACTTCTGTTCCCCCTGGTGATTGGTATGTCAATGAGGCTTCCACTGGTTTTGGTCACACTTGGTGTAATTTCTTTGGCAACAGGTAAGAAGCTGCCTTCCCTGCTGACTGGGAGAAAACCTGGTTCGCCCTTTGTTTGGTCACAAACTTTAAAGAATAATAGCAGTGATTATTCATAATTCCTCATATAGTAGTACATACATTTTACAGTGATATTAATCACCAGTATGTCATTAGCTTTCACAGAAGACCTTACTTGATACACTTTTATAATACAGCAATATTGTATTCAATGAGTTGATTCAATTACTTATCATTTGAGGTTCAGACCCCCTTGTCTTTGTAGCCTAGTATACCATTGAAATGTACCCTCAGATAAAGTTCCTTCTCTCCATCTGGGAAGAGAGGGACCCCACACAGTCTGGTAAAGACTTCCTCCCCTGTTGGTGATAGTTGTCATTACCTCCGCCCCATGTTAGCTTGATGACTGTGTTTGCCTTTTAGGTAAATTCACCTTCCTTGTCTCTCCCTGATGACCAGACTCATCAGCCAAGCAAATACCCATTCCATGGTCTCTGGCAGACTGGGCTTATGCATTGCTTGCCAAACACATATTCAGAACATAATTCTAGCACGTCCATAACTCTTTGCACATACCCAGTACATATACCACACCAAAACATTTATGATCACTGAGGTGTTAGTTTTCCAATTATATGATGCAATTTAGATACAGATGATGAAAAAAGTGAGTTAGGGATAGTAAGTATGTCAGGCCTGACAAGCGCGGCTGATAAAAAATAGTGAACACAACTGGGCCTTTGTGGCCCAGTCTTAAAACCAGAAAGTCTATTGTCTTTATAAGAATTTATGGTGTAGGTTCCTGGAGACCTGGGATTAGCAAACAAAGGGTTTTTAAAATGAAATCTCAAAAAGTCTAGCTATTGAAGTTATGAAGACAGCCTGAATCTGTGACATGAATGTAACTGGTGTGGCAATGTCTTCCTGAGTCTTCAGCCAGCCTGAAACAATGCATCTGAGAGCTGTGAACACCTCTGTTCCTTGCTATAGGACACTAACTCCAAGACCTGCTTCTCTGGGAAGCTCTCCATTACCATCACCACAGTAGAGGACTCTGTGTGGCAGGACCGAGATGCAGGTGCCCTGCCCAATCAAACAGCCATTCCCCCAACAAGTCTTGGGCGGCGGGGGCTGGAGGGGCTCTGCTGCAATCCCTGCCACTCTCTGGCTGGGAGGGCACCTCTGCTGAGAGCCCTGATGCTCCTGAGGGGAGAGTGTGCACCTGCTGCCACTTGTGGGAGGTGAAGGGGGCCCTGTGCTACTGCCCCTGCCTCCCTGGTACGGGAGAAAGGCTCCTCAGCCACTCCAAGTAGTGGGGGGGCAGGGCCCTGACCTAGGCCTAGGGCCCTGATCACCTTAATCCGGCCTTGAGGCTACAGCTTGATGCTGAGAACTGCTGAGAGAATGATGTAGAGACTGTATTCACTCTGCACTAGCTGGGCCCCATTCAGGGGTGAGTCCCAGGGAGCTGGTTAAACATCTTTGTTCGGTGGTAGGGGGCTAGTCCAATATAGTGCACATTGTGGTAATTTAATCTAGAGATCACATTTTTAAATGTGCCTAAGTGGTTGGGGGAGGTCAAGATTAGTTTTCAAAAGAGATTTAGGGCCCAGTGCACAAAGGGCTGTAGGTACCTAACTGCCACTTTAAGCACAGAAATCTAAAGTTTAGGTGCCTAGAACACTCACTCAGCTGCTGCCTTACCCCGTAGGTGCCTAAATTGTTGCTGGAAGATGTGCATAAAGTTGCCTTAATCCTGACATCGGAGAAAGACTCTATACCCAGTGGGTGAGAGCACTCACCTAGCACAATCAGGTTCCAGTCCCTGTGCCAATGAATGTATAAGTCTTTTATACAAAGTGAAACTGTTTCAACAGCAAGAGAGGCAGCCCCATCCCAGAATATCCCAGAGCCTGGTGGACAGCGCACCTGCCCGGGAAGTTGGAGATCTGGGTTTAAGACCATACTCCAAATAAGGCAGAATAGGAATTTGAAGCCAGGTCTTCCATATCCTGGGTAAGTCTCTAACGCTGGGCTCTAAGGTAAAGGAGGGGCTTAGACCCCACCCCTCTCCTCACCCTTTCTGCTGGCTAGTTTAGGCAGGGCTGGCTTTTGTGAATCCCATTCGTAGGTGCACAATTCTCCCCATGTATTGTACAGGGAGCCTGGACACATAACTCAGGACTGTTGATTCCACTAGGGGGGCAGGGTGCCTAAATGCTAGCCATTGCAACGCAGAGTTCAAGTCCCCTTTGTGGGCCCAGTCGCATTAAAACTCAATGGGAATTGGACTCCTAAATCCTTTCTGAAAACTGCACTTTGGCGCTATTGACCATTTTACCCTTGAAGTCATAATCGCATGGATAACTGGTAGGATCTAGATTCAACAAATATGCAGTCTCATTTGATTAGACATAAAGGAGAGTGGGGAGGAGGAAACGGCACTTTTGGCCATCAGGGCCAAATAAGCACTCCCCAGGTGTGGTGAAGTGTGGGCACATAGTGTTAGTAATCCTAGCAAACAATACTCACCGCACTTTCAAGATGGTTTCCCCAAACTGCCCACCTCATCTCCATCTGTTTAATTTCAACCCAGTGCCTTTCATGGCGGTCCCAGGCTCAGCTAAAAAGGAAAAGCAGACTGAGGAAAAGCAGACAAACACACCAGGTGGGCTCGATGGAAGAGACATAGGGCTGGATCCTGATGGTAAATCCCAATTGGCCTGGTATGGTCACTTAGAGCAATGCTGGGCAACCTGTGGCCCACACACAGCCTGTCAGGGTAACTCACTGGTGGGCCCCCAGGCAGTTTGTTTACATTTGTACGGCCGCCCGCAGCTCCCATTAGCCAGGAACGGCGAACCGCGGCTACTGGGAGCTGTGGATGGACGTGCAAATATAAACAAACTGTCTGGCAGCCTGCCAGCGGATTACCCTGATGGGCTGCGGGTTGCCCACCACTGACTTAGAGGCACAAATGCAGTGAAAACAATGTTACTGCCAGAACAATGGGCCAAGCCCTAGCTCTGCTAGGAGTTGGCACACTATGCAGCAGAGTGCTATGGCAGTGCTGTACAGTATAGAAGAGGAAAGTGAGTAAGTGTTGCCACTTTGGGTCCATGTGAGACATTGTTTGGAGGAAGTGGGGGTGGAGGCTGCCTCTGCTACTTCCATTATATCCTGTGTCTGGACTGGCCACATGCCTGGTATCCCAGCCTGGAGTGGAGGAGTCCATCCCGAACCTATTTAATAATAGAGAACATATTCTTTTACTGACACTCTACTTGGGCTGAGCACGGTTCTCTGGCTATAGCTTATTTCCTATAAATCTTTTCTGTTATGAGGAAAATAAGTTTTAGAGCACAGGCAAAATATGAAATTGTATAGTATTATCTAATGAGATCATGTCTTCTGGAAATTTTTTGGGGTGAACTTTAATATGAGAATGGCAGGATTCATTCCAGTCATTCTGTGGCTTAGCATTTACATCATATTATACAAAACAGAAGATTGGTATTTGCTGAAGACAGCTACCTGTGGAATATATGTCCTTTGGAAGCAACCTGATGGTTACTACTTATTGAGAACTGCAAGCAGTAGGTTAATTCCTAACTTTTTTTAAAGACTTCTAATCATGTTATAGTTTCTTCCAGCTGAATCAATATCAGTACGGAATTAGTACATTAGCCAATCAGATAATCAAAAACAAAAAACTGTAACATGAACTGTTTTAAGAAAGTAAAGTCACCACAACTGACAGAAATTTTTTTAACAAAAAAAATCTAGCCCAAAGCAAGGACTGTAGTGGACCCCTGATAAACCGAAGTTGAACAGGATAATGATGAGACTTAAAATAACCGTTTCTCTTTGCAGTATTTGTGTAGTATCTTTATTAGCTATTTTGTGACCCACTCCTGCTAAAACCATATCCTCCCACACCCATTCACCATAAGTAGTGATCAGATGCTTGAGAATATGGCAGGAACTCTACCTTGGCCTCAGTCCTGGACATACTTTAACTATGCCCATGAATAGGCCCCCTGAAAAATCAGTGGACATCTCATATGCATAAGAGTTTGGAGGAACAGAACCTTAGACTTTTCAGGGAGTCCTCTAAATGGTCTTAACAAGATCTGGAGAAAAAGTTTAAAGGGTCCAGGGCTATATATATCGCTATTGAATTCTTCCTTGACTGATACATAACCCAGGAAAGACATTTATGGCAGCCATTTGCCTTTACCAAGAGCCTAATTAATGGAACAAACTTCCATGCAGAGCGGAGCCATAATAGCCAAAACTTTTTTAAATGGTAAGGGAAGCAGTAATCATTTTTATAAACACAAAAAGTATATAAGGAAGGAATCCCCATCCATTGTGCTACCATAATCACAAAAATAAGTTGTTTTAGTTCATAGCTTTGGGTTAATGCCTCATTGCTACACAGCAACATATGGAAAATTTATGATATTTTGAAGAACCTACTTGACGGAGCTTTCCCTTTCCTGCTTGAACTGTAGAACTGTCCTGAAAAGTTTGGGTTTCACTTGGTTTTATTTATTTTATAGGCTTCCAATGCAGTGTGTCTTTTCTGCTGAATAGATCAGCTTCCCCTAGATTCATAACCAATCATCTTATGTGGCCAGATTTTCAAAAGATTCCATGCAGCCTCAGCTTCAAATGATACCAGGAGAACTGTGATAGCTCAGCACCTTCACCAATCAGGCCAGTACATAACTGTGTAGCCCAAAAGGCCAGAAATATTTTCTGCTGAGTAATTTCAAAAAATCAGTTAAAGCTAGGAAGATTGGATATCAAAGTAAAAAAATGTTTTCTCCTAAAAATCACATCCTATCAACTGTCAGAAAGAAACACAGTCTATTGTCCAGAAATAATATTTATTCATCAACAATAAAACACAGAATAGAAAAAGCCTTATAAATAAAACTATATATATGCTGTATTTTTATTCAGTACTCCACAAAAAAACACTACAGACAGTAACAAAATAATTGAATTAATTTAAAAAACTTCAAATATGATAGCACTGTTCATTTATCATGTTTTATCAACAATGCAATGGTCATTTGTTTACATATTACGATTTTACTAAAATTCGTAACCCTGCTCCTTAAAACAATTGAACCGATTTGTTACTTGATCCAAGATTTATAACATATATGTATATCCATAAACAATAACAGCGCTGAGAAAGTTATGCAGACTGTTCAATGGTAACTGCAAGTTGTTTGGGGGGGGGAGGGCAAATCACAAATGAACAGGGGTAAAAATCAAAACATTGCAGAAAAATGATATTTGGGTAACAATTACATATTTTCCATTGCCCTTTTAGTAATGTGATCTCTTCCTTTGTCTGATTGCTCCTGGTTTAGGTACTCTAGCACCTTCACTAGCATATCTTCATCCAGATACTGCCTGTTTTGTGTGTCATCATTCTCCCGGGCCATGGACAGCCTTTTGCTGAGTGAGACTAGTTTATCAGATTCTTGTGGTCCCAGCTGATTTAGATGTTCTTTGATTGCTTGTTCAAATTGGTCGTCTTCCTGTAGATCATTTTCAGATGAAACTGGGACTGGAACGCGTTTCAGCTGGTTTGTATTGATAACGTCAGGGTATTTTGCCAACATATTTGCCAAGTAATCTGCTAGTTCTTCTTCTTTTTCATTTAGTTTTTCGTATTCTATTTGTCGTCTTTCCAAATCATTAATCCAAGGAGCTTTAGGAAGTTGATGTCCTTTAGGTCTTCTGGGAATGTAGGAAAGTCTTGGCAAACTGTTCTCTTCATTAAGCTGATTTACAAAGTAGGAGGTTTTCTGATTAGCTAAATTATCAGTCCCTAAAAGATTGACAATATCTTCAATATTGAGGTCTTCAGGTAGATTATCTGGCATAACATTAATTGGCTGCTTCATGTAACCATTTTTAGGGTTCATTTTATTTTTAAATCTATCTATGCGGTCTAGATTAGTTTCAGAGATGTCATCCTCAAGATCTTCTGGGAGCTCTGGTTCTTGCTCTGTCTCCACCCTTTCACTCTGCTGCTGCTTTTCTCCAGTTTTCAACATGTCTAGTAAATCCTCTGGAGGGATTTGTAAATTCCTTGAGATTTCTATTAGTTGAGAGATAGACTGAGGATCAAGTTTTTCCAAAAATGTACCTGCCCTTTTTTCTTCATGTCCAGTCCTTAACCTGGCATTTCTAATATTGCTCATCAGCCTCTTCAGATAATAATTCATTAGCTTTGTAATGTCATCTGACATTTGATCTTTACTGTCTCTCTCCATTTCATCCTCCAGGAAGCCTTGCTTCCCTGATCTCTTCATTTCATCATCAATCACTTCTTCATTTTTATCAATTTCCTCTTTATGATCTTTTATCTCTTCTTGCGTTTGGCTTTCCACTTTTTCCTCTATTGGATTCCAATCTTCTCCTCCCACTACATCTTCATAAGCAATATTATTCACTTTATATACATCATCTTCATCTTCTGTGTACAATTTCTGATCCTCATCCAGCCTCTCTTTTTTGTGATTACTTGGTCCCGTCATCTTCCCCAGCTCCTGAAAGACAGACTCCAAAGTAGCAAGGCTTTGGGGTGTATATTGTTCTTCTACTATTTCATTGGTGCGCTTAAAAGGACTGTCTCTTGAAGTTTCTTCATCATGTACGTGTGGCATTTTGATATATTTGTGTCGTCTCTCAGGCCACTTATAAGCCTCATAATCATCACTCACACCAGCTGGAAAGTTATCTGAACTCATAGTATATGGTTTATTTTCTTTTGATCCAGCCTTTGACTCTTTTTCTGTTTGCCTCAAGGCTTCCAACATTGACCTAACCCATTGGGACTCATCTTCAGTCAAAGAATCTCTTATATTATCTGCTAGGTGGCTCTGATCTTTGCTTTCTTTCTGCTGCAGAAGAACTGGGGCACCTTGATAAAAATTGTAATCTGGGCCATTTTCAGCCTTGTTAGCTTGTTTGCGGAGATTTTCTATATATTCCAAGGCTTTGATCATATCTGGACTTGGGAGCCTTTGTAAATTTTTCACTAAGTAGTCTGGGTTTTTCTGAAGCAGCTGATAAGGTTCGATTGAAGCTGCATCAACACAACAGATTAGGACAAAGAAAAGGGTGAGAGAGGAGGCTGCTCCAAGCCAGCAGGTTTTAGCATCTGCCATGTTAGAAATCTTTCCTTAAAATAAAGAAAAGGGACAGTTAACATACAGAAATAGTTAGGAAAGTGCAAAGCAACAGCACATTTGAGATTGCTGCTTTGAACTGGAACTTATGGTATTTATGTTTTTATTAATTATGAAAAGCAAATAGAATTCCCATATGATCCCTTTATGGCAACCCTAGATTTATTGTGAGTTTATCTGGACGTCTTTCAGGTCATTACTTTGATAAGGATACTGGAACCTATTGGTTTGAAATAATAAAACCATTGCATCTTCATACTATGGCAGGTAAAAAGCCCCTAATAAAATTAATTTATATATAAAGGAGCTTGATTTTTCAATCTAAACCGAAAACCTAAATCCTACATAGTTGATAAAATACCCATTTATGCATCTAGATACTGATTTGAGCATCAGCATTTGAAAATTTGGCCTAAAATATTAATACAAGCTTAGTGATAAACTGTGCATAGAATCCTGTTGCCCAGTTGTCCAGTCTGCTGAACTGACTCCACTGAATGGTTTTATTCCAGGCTAACACCAATGTGATAGAGTGGAGAATCTGGCCAATAAAATCATGAGGTGAGTTATATGTTTACTTGTATTAATATTTTAAAAATATTAAAATATTCCCTTATGCTGCTTTTCAAAAATATTAATAAACAAGTTTGTTAATTTTTCCATAAGCAATGAGGAAAGCTGAGACACTTTGTGGGTTAATCTATTCTGTCCCTTAAGGGTATCATCTCTTGATGTCTTCCTAAATTGCTATTTTTAAATGGACTTGGTCAGGACCAGACTGAGTAGCAATTTCTTCTGTGGTGGCTAAACAGTCTTTCACTTTTGTTTTGAAATGAAAATGGGTGTTTTGTCATTCACTTCAAGCAAGTAGGGTGGATACACATGTAGAATCTTGGCATTACGGGCCTAATTCTCTGATGGGTGAAACTCCCTGAGTTAGTGGAGGTGCACGGCCCCAGAGAATTTTGCTCTATAAAAAAAACGAAGTAAAATAAGTGAAAATATTATACCCATCACATGCCATTGCAACATATGAAAATATTTCTATAAAAGGCCCAATCCTTCAAGGTGCTGAGGTTCTCAGCACCAACTGAGGTTAAAGACTCCACTCCCAGGAGATGCTTAGCACCTCACAGGACTTGGCTATAACAAATACTAGTCTATTTTGCCCAATTCAATTATATTATTCCCTCCATCATGAATAAAGTACAGTAAGTGAGAAAAATGGTAAGGATAGAAAAAAAACACTGAGCTTCATTAACTTATTTTGTTTCATTCACTTTTGCCATGAGCCTATGGAAAACATCCTGGTAAGATGTTAGTGATTCAAACTAGTAGAAGGACCTACATAGACTAGAATTTACCCCTGGCTGTAACAGTGGATATGTTCTCTTCAGTTCACACATAGGATTTCCATTCAGATGATTCTTTATTGTAGTTTAACAAGAAATAATTTGACAAAATAAAGTAGCCTCAGTTACCCACAATTGCTTTTTTTCTCTCCATGCCTGCAGCAAATTATCATTGTAAATATCAAATATTTTATCCAATCAAGTATTAATACTCCAGAATGGATTATTTCAGAGCAATCAATAACACCATCTCTTTTTATACTTAAACAAAAGCAAGAGAACCCTGTATCTTCTGTTATGGAAAAGGCTTTAGCTTTGAAAGGGATAAAATCAGTCCAAAAAAACCCACAAAACCCTGCACAGTTACAATTTTTATGTTGATTAGAACCTGTAGTTGCAAAAGAATGAAGCTAATGTTTTTCAATGGAGAAGTTGGTTACTGATTAATCTTTAGTTTATTAATAAATAAAATACTATGAATTTTCAGGTGCTGAAAAATTAATTTCATAATAATAGATCTAGATCTTCCAGGTAAAACAGTCCACTAAAATCCTCCCTCTGATGAAGATGATTAATTCAGCCTCTGACAGTACATACAATACATATAGTATTATATCCTCTGTAAAACTTAGGAAAATCAAAGTAAAATCATGAAAGAGAGAAACACAGGCAAAGTTTAGACTGGCATTCTAGTAGCATTTTATTTAAAAAATATTTCATTTTGAGAGATGATATCTTATGAATTCCTTTCTGAATATTTCATATGCACGTCTGTCTGGATCAGTTTCATTTCCAATTCATTGGTAGATGATATTTGAAATATTTGAAAAGAACAGTTGGATATAATTTGTTTTAAAACCTCTGAAACGAGATTACAAAAATCAGTTCATTAAATGTAATACCTTATTTAGGGAAAATAGGCTCCTCCCCAATCCTAATTTATAAATATGAGAAAAATAGAGTACGTTTTTCATGATGTCAAATCTATAAAAAACATTCTCTCTTATTCTTTTTAAAGCACATTATGATAAAACAGCTGTTTTCCCAACAGCTGTAGAATTGTGGTGCTAGTCTGTATTGTGCAATCTGTCCTGTTAGTACCTAACAAAGAGAGAAGTCGTCTCTTACCCAGACTCCTATCCATCAAATTAAGTAGTCAGCATTTGTAAAATGAGGGGATTGAGTTCTCAGTGTAATGTGTACTGTCAAAGGAAATGCAGACAGGGGGTCTTCTGTGAAGAGACAAACAACCAAAAACAAAATTCCCTTTCTGGGGTGTTTCCATGGCAGCATATTTCCCCTTGAGCCCTTTCCTATAGATTCACATGGTGCTCTGATGGGAATATAATATTTCCAATTAAAATTTTGCATGAAAACTCATAACCTTTCCTATGGAACTCGCACAGAATTCATAATGCTCTGTGAACTACAGCAGGAATCCCTATGGGAGTTGTCCGTAAGGAAAATGTGAAAATGCAACACACCCTCTTCATCATTTGTTTGCTTTCTGAGCAATTAAAAATGGTTGCAGTCAATTAGCTTTCTTAAAAGTTTGTCTTATTGCTAATATACAAATTAGGGTTCATATTCAGGTTAATTTTATTATTTTGTAAATCAAGTGGTTTCTGAATTGCATACTTGATTGTTTAGATGGGTAACTGTACATGTATCCAAGGCAACCTCTTATTTTATACAGTTATTTTAAACATGTCAGTGAACCATTGAGAGTGAATGAAATCACAAAGAGAAACATTAAATGATGTTTGATAGCTTCAGCGAACAAATGAAGCTGATGTCAAATTGTAATCACTAGCTTTAGAACCATTAACTTATACCACTTATTCAGTATTTTAATTATGTCCCTTTAATTATTTTTAAATCCATGTCTAAATCATAGGTAAGAAATAAAAAAGAGAAAGATTCTCTCATCTGGAAAACACTATTTCTATGCTAAACGAAGTGCATCAGGTTGGTCCCTAATTGTGCTGGTTTCCTAGTGTAGAGTGGAATGGGAAAAGCTCTGAACAAAGAACTTTACATTCAGTTTTTGAAACTACAAAGAAAAAAAGCTCCCTTACCTGTATGACTTAGATAGCAGAGCGAACCCAAAGCATGATCTTCCTTGTCTTTTTGCTGCGAGTTTGTGGACTGTTTTCAGCACTAGGACAGCTCCCTCTGCTTATACTGTACATCACCTGACTCTGCACTGCCACATTGACGTCACCTCACCCAGTCACAAACCACAAGCACGACGGAGCTGTTGAGAGAATGCTGGAGAAAAATAAGTTTGGGCTATTTTTGAGATAATTCTTCTGTACAATTATGCCCTCTGTCTGCCTCTAGAGAACACTACAGATTTCATAGAATCAAAAAGACTCAGGGCCAGGGAGACCGTCTGAATACTAGAGACAAGAACACTGGGAAAAAACCCTCAACAAAAATTTTAAAAAACTACCATGAACATTCTGTTATCTGCATACAATTAATAGACTGCATCGTGACTTTCAATGCCCGGCACTCTCTTTGAGAATACCAGCCAAAATGGTTAAGAAATTATTTTTCTAATCTAATACAATAATAAATGCTTTCAGTTTATAAAGTCAGCATACATCTACCCCTGCTTTTAAACTGCGTACAGCCCCTACCATGTATGTGGAAAGAGCCCACCCTACTGTTTCCAGTTTGATTTCAATAGGCCCACACAGATGACCGGACTACATGTGCAAAGACTGGATAGCAAAGTAGGAATATACAAAGTGAGTTTTATAAAGCATGTGCACTGCTGGCCAAGGATTAGGACATGGTATGGAAGGGCTCACATGATACACAGGGTCAGACTATCTATTTCCTAGTTTTGCATATGCCTTTCCTGTGGGGCCACTGTGCCTCTCAGGAACTGACCCTCTACAGTTTGAGTGGGATTTTCAGAAGTACTTCAACAGGCCATCATGGAACATTCATGAAACTCCCACTTAATCTCATAAGGGTCAATCCTGCCATTCCCATCTCCCTCTGAGCTGGC
This sequence comes from Mauremys reevesii, assembly GCF_016161935.1. Taxonomy (NCBI): domain Eukaryota; kingdom Metazoa; phylum Chordata; order Testudines; family Geoemydidae; genus Mauremys; species Mauremys reevesii. Next base: position 36,131,505 of record NC_052631.1, on the reverse strand, counting down.
ATAGAAGCCCTCACCCCTCAAAAAAAAGGGGAAAAACTCAGGCACAAAAGAGTGTTTCTACACCGCCTGCATATTGTGTGCACTGTGGGGGAGGTGGTGTAGCCATTCCACTACACTAATTCACTGGCCAAAGCCTCTTCAGAGAAGTGCAGAGTATAATGCAGTTTCTATTGCATCCCATCGTAACAGAATGGCTTTGGGCTTCAGGATGGAACAAAGGTACAGGCCTAGGTCTCCCACTCTGTCCTGCTTTTGTTTCCTTCTTGGTGCAGAAGTGATTCGGAAAGGCTCACACTTCTCCCACCCAAGTATTAACATATTGACATGTAAACAATGATGTGTCATTTTAGTAAACGCTACACTCAGGTATCAGCCTACCAAAGCTTGTGCATATAGGCAATAGGACAAAAATACTGCTTGGCTATAAATCAGAAAGCACAAAATATAATGCACGGGTAAAAGCCATTCCTTGAACTGCTGTTCTGGATGTTACTGAATGCCTTCTACTTCCTTTCTATTTCATAATGATGAGTTTGCTTCAGCTACTCCCTTTCCCCTAAATAAATCTTTCTTGACAATTCTGACCTTTTACAGCACAAAATGAAAAACTAGGATGAATGCCCCTTCCAAACCAATAAATATTACTAAATTAAATTGTCATAAGGAACAGAAAGGCAGAGAAAAACTCTCCCCTGAAACCACCCACCCACCCACTACACTCATTGCATTTAGTGTACTTGACATGGACCTCTAAAAGGTGTAACAGTCCTCACTTCCTTTTCAGCTAACGAAATACTAGAGTAAAATACAGGGCCATGCTATGTCTGGTCCCTGTACGGATACACAAGGGAGAGCCTTTTTTCCCCATTGCGTTCCCTATTCTGGATCTGGTCAAAATCCAGCACTTTCTGTTAAGACCTCAACCCAAATGGTGAGGAAGGGACAAGGAGCACTGTGGCCCTTTGCAGCTTCCCTGCTGATAGGAGAGTGACAATGATTCAGTTGCAATGTACACAAAAGTGATTCTCCTCATTTGACATGTTTGCCATGTGCTGTGTAGCTTGTTGGTTCTCTGCTTTACAGACTGCTGAGCACAGCGTTGTGAGGCCTATTTCCCCCACACAGTCCAGCTAAGTTGTGGCCTGGATTAAGCAACTGTGGAATGGATTGCCGAATACAATACACCCTGTCTCACTCAGCATGGACTCTTCACTCTCAAAAGGCCACAGTTACAGGTACAACTCCTCCAACATCTTGAAGAATACTTTGAGGCATTAGCCTTCTCTGAGACATATTTCCCACTGCAGCAAAGCCACTCTGTACTGTAATAATTCTACAGTGGCACTGAAGTCCTATGAGCCAAACATAATCTTTGTTCTTTTCAGTTACACAATTATATCCTTGTCCCCTGTGTTATCAGTAGCATGGATAACCTTAACTTGCTCTCTTGAAACTCTAGTGATAGGACCAGCATCATTCACTGGTTTGGGAAATATATCAATTACTGTAGCTGTCATCCAGCCTTTTCCTTCCTCAAGATGTCAGTCATTCAGGGCTCCTAAATCATGTCTCTCCTTATACCACTTGCTCTGAGTTGAAATCAATGGACACTAGGCTAAGTGTCTAAGAATCTTTGTGAGTCTGGGCCTGTGGCCCCAGTGTTGTAGGATGCTGAGTGTCTCTAAAGAGATACTGTAAAGTCTCCACTTCCATTGAAGTCAATGGCACTACATGCATGAGCAAGGGTTTCAGGACTACCATTCCATTCTATGGACATGAGTAGGATCAACATACATTATACCAGCCTGAAGTCCCTTACTAAGTAATCATGTCTTGACAGTGCTTTCCAAAAGCATTTTAGCCATATTATGCTCTCCACTACACTTGGGGAAAAACCACAATAGTCAAATCCAATGTTTTAAAAATGCTGTGTCTTTATGGCGTGTTTTGTAGTGTAGATAGAGTTTAAGTGAGAGCCCCAGATGTACATCCATTAATCTAGTAAGTACAGTAACTCCTTACTTAAAGTCATCCCAGTTAATGTTGTTACGTTGCTGATCAATTAGGGAACATGCTTGTTTAAAGTTGTGCAATGCTCCCTCTAACATCGTTTGGCAGCTGGCTGCTTTGGCCACTGCTTGCAGGACGAGCAGCCCGTTGCAGCTATCTGGTGGGGGCTTGGAGCCAGAGTGGACCGGCAGCTCCCCTATCAGCTCCCCCATCAGCTCCCCGCTCCTCTAAGTTCCCTGTGCAGCAGCTTCCCAGCACGCTATCAATTGCCAACGGTTCAGCTGTCCCTCCCCCCTCACTGCCCTCTGCCTTGGAGCTGCTCCCCGAGACTCCTGCTTGCTGTGCAGGGGGGAAGGGAGGAAGAGGGGGGCTGCCAGGGTGTTCCCCCCCACTCCTGCACCCCGCTTACCCCATCTTCCATAGAGCAGGGGGGACACACGACAGGGCTCAGGATGGAGGGAGTTTGCTGGCAGCAGCTGTGGTCTCAGCAAGCTGATCTAATTAACAAGGCAGTGGACTTAAGAATAGGGTCAGCGTACTTAAAGGGGAAATGCGCATCTCTCTCTCACACACAAGGTGTGTGTCTCTGTCTGCGATGCTGTCTCCCCTCCCTCCATTCCTGCTGCCTTGTAGAGTGTGAGAGTTAACCCTTGAGGGCTCAGCCAATTGCTAGTTCATCATTTAGCAGTAAGGCATTCCCTGGGAAATATCCCACCCTCTGACTCCTCCACCTCAACCAAGCTTCACACTCATCATCACTGTGTACCAATATTAAATTGTTTGTTTAAAACTTATACTGTGTGTGTGTGTGTATATATATATATATATATATATATATATATATATATAGTCTTTTGTCTGGCAAAAAAATTTTCCCTGGAACCTAACCCCCTCATTTACATTAATTCTTATGGGGAAATTGGATTCACTTAACATTGTTTTGCTTAAAGTCACATTTTTCAGGAACATAACTACAATGTTAAGTGAGGAGTTACTGTAAAGTCTCCACCTTACCTGGCTCTGCTTGAAGTAAAAGCTAAGATACTCAGAACCTTGTGTATGAATTTGAGAGTAAACTTTAAAAAGAGATTTTATGTCACATGTTAGGGGGAAAATCCCCTCTCTTTTTTTTTTTTTAAACAAAACCAAAATGACTTCAGATTGCGAGTGTCCTGTATAGCACCCTCAAGGTGGTAAGAATGGAGAGGGGGGAAAACCAAAATTTGGAAGTGCTGCTGCTGGGAAACAAGTGAGAGACAGCATGGTCTAGAGGACTGGGAGTCAGAATATCTGGGTTCTATTATATCAGCCCCTGAGTTGGCAGTTGACCTTGGCCAAGGCTCTTCCCCTCTCTGTGCTCAGGTTACCTTTCGCACCCTTTCTCTGTTTTGTCTATTCAGACTAAGCTCTTAGTGGCCGGATCCATCTCTCACAATGTGTATGCACAACCTGGAGCACAATGGGGCCCTGACTTGGGGTGGTGTAAATAATAAACAACAACTGACAGCATGCCTATTTGCTGATGTAACTATATTTGCCAACACCAAAGTAATTTGCAGTTTGTGAAGAGTTAACCTCAGTCTATTTCCTAGTTCATATAATTGGTGTCAACAGAGGTCAGTGCTGCTTAAAAATAAAATGGGATTGTGTCAATACTGAAGTAAATTGGATTTTTTTTGTCACTCTCTCCCGCTGGCAACTAAAAATAATTTACTGTAAATGCATAGTTTATATGCAGTCACAACATTTTGAAATTGCTTTCTTATCTGACATCAATATCCATAACATCTTTTCTTCTGGGGATGGGGGAAATGGAGCTTTTCCTTAACTCAGAAAATGACTGTCATTGTAGAAAGAAGTTGGTCCAATAAAGGATATTACCTCACCCACCTAGTCTCTCAAATTGCAACCATGGATATTTTACTAAATACATACATTTGACATCAAACTTTAGTCCTCTATTGGACCACTTATTTCCTGCACATGGTTGGTGCTCGAAAGATCAGCCCTACTTGTATGCAAAGCTCTCTGACCTCAATAAACTTCGTTCAGAATAAAAGTCCCACATTTCATTGTCTGATTCAGACAGAAAAACAACAAGTTAAGGAAAAAGTTAGTGCTGTGCTGGTTTCAGGTTGTAAGGACAATCCTGAAGGACCAAAGAGGCAGAGTAGGGCAAGAGTCTGGGGGGGTCCTAGATCAGTGGGAGACATTCCTCACTGCAACAGGATTCAATAGGTTCAAAGCCTGCCTGGTCAACATGCCTCACTGATCAGCTAGTGCTCATTGCACAGGGACACTTCTAGAACACAGGTCTCTGGGACTAGCAAAATCCACTTGCATCCAACATTTACGTGTTAAGGGTCTTATTCTGCTTGAATTTAAAAAAGAAGCCTAGCTCTGACTTCTGATACATGGGTGAACATCTACCGCAACTGCCCTGACCTCATAGTCCTCTCCTCTCGGATATTCTGCTGAGCACCTAATTCTGTTTTGTTTTTCTGGTGTAAACCACGAGTAACTCCCGTGGAATTACATCAATTAAACTGGGGTAAGCAAGATCAGAAAATCAAGCCCTTTGTGAAGTGCAAGCTCTCGTGTCCCAAAGACAATGGGAAACGTCTGTCCTCATATACACATAAGTAACTTCCACTACCAGCGGTGGGCTCTCCCCTTGTCTGGTTGTGACTGTTACAGGGCAAGTTGTCTAATCATTTCGTTTGGGAGGGGTTGTTTTGTTTTGCTTTTAAACTTAAACTCAGGCAGCTGAGCATTCCTGAATTCATAGCTCCTCCATTATTCTCTTATGGCACTTTGGTATTTTCCCTGGCGATATCTTATCTCTGTCACTGTTTCATTTCCTAGCATCCTTTGATTTAATTCTGTGTGATCAGACAGAATAATATCACGCAGAGAAACTGAGCACATATAATAGTCATACAAAACAATACAGCTCTCTCGCTCATTCTCCACAATGGTTTAGTTCAGAGTTTTGCTCAAAGAGTTTGATTTCTTCAACGCTTCCTTGCCTATGTTGCTTAGGAACCAAGATCACTCCCACAACAGGAATCTACAAAACCGTAACAGACTAGCCAAGATGGAATATTTGCATATCAGAACAATAGTTTCATAGAACCTGCTTCTACTCCCACAACCCCGTCCTGTGGCACCAACATGCCCAGGGAGCTGAACAGAAAATCAAACACCAGAGAATAACATATTCAAACCCAAATAGAGATAGAATAAGATTATTGGAAAGAGAGGTCTGACACCATGACCAATGAATGCCCATGATTGTTTTGATTTTAAGCATTGGAGAGAATTCAGGCAAGGTAGAGTTCTAGGAGACGTGCTTCATATGCTAGGGACTGTCACAATGAAACCTCAGCACCTTCCCACCCCAGGTGGTGATTGGGATAAGACTATTATTATGTAGTTAGAGCACTATTACATTACTACCTAGGGACACAAATAGAGAGCAAGGCTCCATTGTGCTGGGCACAGTGACTTGCCCAAAGCCAGTAGCAGAGCTTTGAATGGACCCCAATATTCCTGAGTTTTACTCCAGTGCTTGAGCCACTAGACAATACTGCCTCTTGGGGCCCAATTGGTTGTTGCCTTATGCCTTTGAATCAGTTTGAACTCCAGAACCCATGTGTTTAAACCCAATGTGTTTGAAAGGGCAACTGTTTTCAAAAGGCTCTGAACAGATACTAATCTGAGTTACTGCAGTGTATACCAGGAGTAATCCCACTGAATTTGATGATTTTTTCACTATCATAATGGATCAGAATCTGCACCCCCTTAGATTTCCCCCTCCTGTACCACTTCACGACGCTCATAGTTGGAGAACGCCCATCCTGGGGATGGTGCCAAAGTATCTCAATTTGTCTAGCTATACAGACAGGGCTTTCTGTGATAACATAAGGTGCAAATGCTAAAAACAATGGGTGAGATCCTCAGCTGGTGTAAACTGCCCTGTTCCATTGATGTCAAGTCAATGTGTCAAGTTCATGATGGTGTAACGCCTTTGAAGGCAAGAAAATTAAGACAGTTACATCAGGAATTAATTTAGCCAACCATGCCAAATCCCCATCAGATTCAAATGTACCAAAAATTTAAGCATTTGTCAATTAAAGTAGCTTGCTATTGTGTGTGGGGGGGGAGCATCTTTCATGATTTTAGTGTTGCTCCTTTCTCTGACTCCAGTACCAACCCTCTGCTGCATGATAGCCAACATCTGAAGCTATGCAAGTCGGCTGATTGTACTTGCTTAATTTACACCCATACACCATTCCTGAAATGAGATGTCAAACAGCATGCACAACAATCCCTTCTTTCCGTTTCTAGGGAGCAGATCTGGCTCAGGAATTGACTGTAATTGGAGACCAGGGCTCAGAGAAAAGTTGCTTGTTGATCTCACTACTCCCTCGCCCCCAAAACGAATACATGGAACCCTGTGTAACCCAAAAACTAAATAAATACACAGCACATCTTCCCAAGAGTCCGTCCCTAATTTTACATCAGTACATTCAACTCAAATCAGACCGAACAGTGAGGCAGAACACGTTGGGAACTATTCCAGTCCTCCCCTGGTGGCTCTATCAGTTCTTGCAGGACTTTTAGCAGAAACCAGGTCAGCGCTGTCTTCCTAAGTCTGCAGACACCCAGAAACAATGAGCCCATTCCTTGGATCCAACTGAGCTGCCTCAGCCCCTGGCATAGGTTATAGCTGATTTACACCAGGTGGTAATGGCCCTTAACGCCCAACAGCCAGTGAATCACCACAGCATTGCAAATGGGCCGTATCTGAGGCCAGGTTCAGAGAGACGTGAGCTATCCCCTTCATCTTAGCAGGAGGTGAACTCTGATGGCAAAATTTTCATTTCATGAGCCAATTATTGATTATTTCACTATTGTTCAATGTGGTTAAAGATCGCAGAATGTAGGGATGGATTAGAACTATTTGGTCATCGGTGTCTTGGGGGGAGACGGTCGGGAGAGGTCCTAGTGCTCTCCACGCCAAATTTTCACATTGGGAGTGAGGACAACAAGATAACAACAGATATAGCCAGAGGGGGGCGGTTACGTGTAAGAAAGAGGGGGGGGACAGATTCTAGATCTACAAGTCATACTGGAAGTACTGTGTCCCTACCGAGTTGGGTGAAAAGAGTGAGAGGAGCCCAACAGGAAAAATTAGGATGTTTGTTCACCAATGCGAGAAGCTTAGGTAACAAAATGGAGGAACTGGAGCTCCTGGTCCGGGAATTGAAACCGGATATCATAGGAATAACAGAAACATGGTGGAACGGTAGCCATGACTGGAGTACAGGTATGGAAGGGTATGTGCTGTTTAGGAAAGACCGATGCAAAGGTAAAGGTGGGGGAGTAGCACTGTATATCAATAATGAGGTAAAATGTAATGAGATAACTAGCGCTGCAATGGACAATACAGAGTCTGTTTGGGCAATGGTCACATTGGGGAAGAAAACTACCAGAGCCTCATCCAGGATAGTGATTGGGGTGTGCTATAGACCGCCAGGATCTAGCTTAGAGATGGATAGAGAGCTCTTTAATGTTTTTAAGGAGGTAAACACTAATAGGAACTGCTTGATCATGGGGGACTTTAACTTCCCGGATATAGATTGGGAAACAAATGCTAGTAATAATAATAGGGCTCAGCTTTTCCTAGACGTGATAGCTAATGAATTCCTTCATCAAGTGGTTGCTGAACCGACGAGGGGGGATGCCATTTTAGATTTAATTTTGGTGAGTAACGAGGACCTTGTTGAGGACATTGTTGTAGGGGACAACCTTGGCTCGAGTGATCATGAGCTAATTCGTTTCCAAATAAATGGGAGGATAATCAATAGTGCATCTGAGACTAGGGTGTATGATTTCAAAAGGGCTAATTTTACTAAATTAAGGCAACTAGTTAGGGAAGTGGACTGGGCTAACATATTTAGGGATCTAAGGGCAGATGACGCCTGGGGTTACTTCAAGTTGAAGTTGCAGGAGTTGTCAGAGGCATGTATCCCGAGAAGGGGGAAACGGCTCGTAGGTAGCAGTTTTAGACCGAGCTGGATGAGCAAGCGTCTTAGAGGGGTCATTAAGAAAAAGCAGAAAGCGTACCAGGAGTGGAAAATGGGAGGGATCAGCAAGGAAACCTACCTTATTGAGGTCAGAGGGTGCAGGGAAGCTGTGAGAAAGGCAAAACGACGAGTGGAGATGGACCTAGCGAAGGGGATTAAAACCAATAGCAAACGGTTTTTTAGCCATATAAATAGGAAGAAAACCAAGAAAGAAGAAGTGGGACCGCTTAAAACTTTAAATGGAGTGGAGATTAGGGATAATCTTGGAATGGCACAATATCTGAACGAATACTTTGCCTCGGTCTTTAATGAGGCTAATGAAGGGCTAAGGAATAGTGATAGAGGGACCGATGGGAATGAAGATATGGGGGTAGACATTACGGTATCTGAGGTAAAAGCCAAACTTGAACAGCTTAACGGAAGTAAATCGGGGGGCCCGGATAATCTTCATCCTAGAATATTAAGGGAATTGGCGAGGGATATTGCTAGCCCGTTAGCGATAATCTTTAATAAATCCCTAAATTCGGGGATTGTACCGACTGACTGGAGATTAGCTAATGTAGTTCCTATATTCAAGAAGGGGAAAAAAAGTGACCCGGGGAATTATAGGCCTGTTAGTCTAACATCTGTAGTATGCAAAGTCATGGAAAAAATCTTAAAAGAGAGAGTGGTTCCGGAGCATGAGGCCGATGGCAACTGGGATAGATTACAGCATGGATTTACGAAAGGTAGATCGTGCCAAACCAACTTGATCTCCTTCTTTGAGAGAGTAACAGATTTTTTAGACAAGGGAAATGCGGTGGATCTCATATATCTGGATTTCAGTAAGGCGTTTGATACGGTACCGCATGAAGAATTACTGGTTAAATTGGAAAAGATGGGGATCGAAATGAAAATCCAGAGGTGGATAAGGAGCTGGTTAAAGGGGAGACTGCAGAGGGTAGTATTGAAGGGGAACTGTCCGGTTGGAGGGGGGTTACCAGTGGAGTTCCTCAAGGCTCGGTTTTGGGTCCGATTTTATTCAATCTATTTATTGCTGACCTGGGAACCAAGAGTAGGAGTGGGCTGATAAAGTTTGCGGATGACACCAAGTTGGGGGGTATTGTCAATTCGGAAGAGGATCGGGATATTCTCCAGGAGATTTAGATGACCTTGTAAACTGGAGTATTAGTAACAAGATGAAATTCAATAGTGAGAAGTGTAAGGTTATGCATTTAGGGATGTCTAACAAGAACTTTAGTTATAAGCTGGGGACGCACCAGTTGGAAGTAACGGAGGAGGAGAAGGACCTAGGAGTCCTGGTTGATCGCAAGATGACTATGAGTAGGCAATGTGATGTGGCCGTTAAAAAGCTAATGCGGTCTTGGGTTGCATTAGGCGAGGTATTTCTAGTAGGGATAAGGAGGTGCTAGTCCCGTTATATAAGGCGTTGGTGAGACCTCATTTGGAGTATTGTGTGCAGTTTTGGTCTCCCATGTTTAAGAAGGATGAATTCAAACTAGAACAGGTACAAAGAAGGGCCACTAGAATGATCCGAGGAATGGAAGGCCTTTCGTATGAAAGGAGACTTGAGGAGCTCGGTTTGTTTTCCTTAACCAAAAGAAGGATAAGAGGAGATATGATTACACTCTTTAAATATATCAGAGGATAAATACCAGGAAGGAGAAGAATTATTACAGATCAGAACTAAAGTGGACACGAGGACGAACGGATATAAACTGTCAGTCAGGAAATTCAGGCTTGAAATTAGACGAAGGTTTCTAACCATCAGGGAGTGCAATACTGGAACAGTCTACCGAGGAAACAGTGGGGGCGAAGGACCTCCATGACTTTAAGATTAAGCTAGATAAGTTTATGGAGGGGATGGTATGATAGGATAACGGGCTTAGTCAATAGGTCAATTATGTGCCTGGTATGATATAAGCTTTTCCAGAGGGTTTGGCTGGAGAGTCTTGCCCGCATGCTCGGGGTTCAGCTGACCGCCATATTTGGGGTCGGGAAGGAATTTTCCTCCAGGGAAGATTGGCAATGGCCCTGGAGGTTTTTCGCCTTCCTCCGAAGCATGGGGCAGGGGTCACTTGCTAAGGAGTGGGTGGATCGGCTTATGTGGCCTGCATCTTGCAGGAGGTCAGACTAGATGATCATAATGGTCCCTTCTGATCTTGAATTCTATGATTCTATGATTCTATGATTCTTGAGCCTGTGCCCATTTCAGTGAGTGGCAAAGCTACTTTTGACTTAAATGATGCAAAATTGGGCCCTTAATTTGCTCACTGCCAGTGGAGGTTTGTCTCTTACATGATTCCCTCCAATGTTTTGTCCATTTCAGTTATGGGACTTCCACTAACTCTTTAGGGATACTGTTCCACACTGTGGAAGCAATTCATGATTTTATGCCTTCCCTCTTAGTTATACCCCTTGCCTTGAACAGAGAAGCCAAAATGAGGTCAGTAGCCACCACAGAAGGGAGCAGGGGACAGAGCCCACCACAAGAAGGAGAATGTAAAGGAGAGAACAAAACCAACCTGACTAGAGTTCCACTATTCTCTTCCAGTTCAGTCCCCGAGGTGGGTAATGTGTAAGGAAGGAAAACATTCTAACAACTTAAAATGTACCTTTTCTTTTAATTAGCAAAGTATTTTTATCCCCTTCCTGTTTCCTCCGCCCCCTCCCCCCCAGTAGTTTAGATGCCTTCACAGGCATATGACATCGTCTTCCCATTTGGTGTAAAAATATCAATATCTGTTTTGCATAACTGCTATGAGCGAGTTACATTTACCAGCCGGCAAAGATCAAGAGTCTTCTGGGAGCTTGCTGGATCGAACTGTCATGATTTCAGCACTGCTTTGCGTCAGACAGATGAATTTAAAGTCAAAACACACAGTTTCAGGGAATAAGACAATGAGCGATTCTGAGTCATACTCTACTGAGGGTGAAGAGAACAGATTAATAGACAGCAAACATGAATGAAAGTGAATGTCTCATTTTAGTCATGCTGCCACTTCTTAAACTCAAAATAGGATTTATTTTTAGTCATCCGGAATGAAGAGGATTTCTTTGCACCTTGCAAAAGGGAGTTTAGAAAAGATTGTAATTACTGCGGGCCAGACTCTGATTTCATTTGCACCAATCAGAATGTGGCTCTGTGTATTCAAAAAAGTTCTGCTGTTCGCTATTAACTCTTAATGATATTTCTTCATCCATCAACTTTAGCACAAATTACATTTATTGGAGCTTTCATGTTGTTAAGATGCAGCATGACATAGTCCTGTCCCATCAATTCAGCTAGATGGGAAAACAAGTTGCAGACATACCACAAGTTCAGCCAAAATTGAAAAATAAAATAATTTCAAGCAAATAAGGCTGCATACATCCTCACATGCTGGGTCACTGGAGAACCACCTAACGCAAGTGTTGCCGTGAACCAAACCTCTGACCTCTTCACTACAGTGGTGGTCACAAAGGGCAACATCAGATATTGAAGCCCCATTATTGCTGCTTTTCAGAATAAAGACAACAGACCAGGTGGCCTGATTCTGCTCTCACTCCCACTGGTGTAATTCTATTGACTTCAGTGGTGTTGTTTCCAATATGGAATTCCCTCCGAATGTAGGTGCTTAAGGTTAATTAGAAAAATGTGGTCCGCCATTTAAGACTTTAGCCCAAGGCCACTGAGCAAGTCTATGTCAGAGCTTGAATTAATCTCAGTGCATTAAACCTCTCTAGTGGCCTTAGAACTCCACCTTATTTAGACAGTTGCAAAATTTTCCTAAAAGTTAGCAGCTAAGCAGAGCTCCCAGTACAAGGTACTGAATTCCATTTCTCCCACAGCAGGAGGATGGCGTTGCGGGGGGCAGAACCTCCACATGCTTTACATATAATGAGTCCATGTGGGGAACTATAGCAAAGAATTAGCTTGCTACCCCTCCCCTAACTCCTCAGTGAGCTTGTTGTATTTAAATCCTTTAGAGCAGAGGGGCAATTTAAAAAAACTGATTGGCAAGCTCACCCAAGAACGCAAAGTTTGGCTTCTGTGTTGAGCTCCACAGAAATACTAACGGAGAAAGCAACCATTCTGCCTTTGATGAATTCCCCCAGACAAATGCACTACAAAATCTGGCTGGATTGATAAAGGTGATGGTCTAGATCCTCATCTGGTGTAAAACAGCGCAGCAGCATTAATGGCAATGGAATTATGGTACGGCTCTCCCCCCTCCAAAATCACTAGACAGGCTTTACGTCAGTATGAAGAATAGGCTGGAGTTACTAACACACTGGTTATATTGCACGTTTTCTGTGCCCCATACTGGGACTGCAGCAGAAGATAGCTTTAAAAAACAAACCCACACCGATCACTACCTATTTGATGTTTTCAGTGCGTTAAGACAGACAACGATCTCAGGATTTGTGATGACCTCACTGGGACATGAGCGGTCAAAAAGCCTCATGTAAGACACTGTAATAGAGGAATTCATATGCAAACAAAAATCAGAAAGGGCAATATGCAACTTTGAGCCACTTGAGTCTGTCTCAAAAATAGTTGCAGTAAAAGTTTGATTGCAAGGCACTCAGATTTTCAAGGCACAAAACAAGATGTAGGGGAAAGGTGATTGGGAAGGAATGCATAGATGGGGTTTCCAAAGTTGTGGGGAAGGCGGTGGGGAGAGGAAGGGCAGAAAAAATGCCCATGCTGCCCTCTAATATTTTATCCTGTCCTACTTTCTGTACGCCTTTCTCCTTCCCTTTGCGTCTCTCATTCCTCCCCACTTGTTATCACCTCTCCTTAGCTCTCTTAGAGGTGAAAGTAAGCCAGTACGGGCCGGTACGGAGGACTGGTAAGAAAAGGTGCAGTAGCTACTGGCAAGAAAATGGAGCATTCTCTCCCTCTCTGACTCCGCCTCCTGGATCCAGCAAAATTGAGGGTCCAGGAGCCCAGCTCCACGAATGTTCGGGACCGAGTCTCCCCCCTGACGCCACCTGCTGCCCCCCCAAGTATGCCCCAGCCCCTCTTTGCTGCCCCCATGCACCTCCCTGGGTCCGGGAGCAGAGCATTTGTCTCTCCCCATCCCCTGCAGCTCTATGCTGCCTGCCTGCATTAACTGCCGCCACAGGGTCCTAGTGCCCCCCTCCACTACTGCCAGGGCAGTCTGCCCTTCCCCCTTGGACCCTTTCATTTTCCAGTGGGACCCTCCACCAGTACAGCCGCCCTCCTGCCCACAGTCACTGCTCTTGCCCCATGCTGGGCAAGGGGCAGCCCCAGTGAGGCTACAGTGAGGGGCAGCAGCGGGGAGGAGGCACACATATGATGGCAGCTGCCCCCCCCCAACATGGCACCCTCCACAGGGGAGGTGAGGGGGATTCCTGGACCTGAGAGGGGCCCTAGGAGCACGTGCAGTGGCGGGGGGGGTGACTGTGCTGCCGGGGGGGGAGAAGGGGGTCACTACCTCAGAGCTTGCTGCTGCCAGCAGGGAGAGGGGTGGAGGGAGTCCTCCTCTCTGGCTCCAGTCCCAGGGCAGCCTGCCTGCACCCCAAACTCATCCCCAGACCTACCCCACCCTAGAGCCCACACCCCCAGCCAGAGCCCTCATCCCCCTCGCACTCCAACCCTCTGTCCTAGCCCTGAGCCTCTCCAACACCCCAAACCCTCATCTCCAGCCCCAGCCAGAGCCCTCATCCCCCTGCACCCTAACCCTCTGCCTCAGCCCTGAGTCCCCTCCCTCACCCCAAACCCCTCATCCCCAGCCACATCCCAAATCCACCCCCAGCCTCACCCCACAGCTCGCACCCCTGCTCCCCCTCCCTCCACACTCCCACTTATCCCCCAACTCCCTCCCAGAACCTGCACCCCCTCCCTCCACACTCCCGCTTATCCCCAAACTCCCTCCCAGAGCCCGCACCCTGCACCCCTCCTGCACCCCAGTCCCCTGCCCAGCCAGGGCCTGCACCCCAGACCTCCTCCCCCCACCCAAACTCCCTCCCAGAGTCTTGGGCAGGTGGGGGGGGTGGAGTTTCAGGGAGGCAGAGTTTGGGCAGGGGCAGGTTCTGGGCACCACCAAAATTTCTACAAACCTGCCACCCCTGCCGGCAAGAGCTGGTGCACCATACCGGAGTGGACTGGCTTCCTGAGGCAGCAATTTAAAGGGCTGGAGCCCAGGGCCCTTTATATAGCCTGCCGGAGCCCTGGGGTAGCAGCAGCAAGGCTCTGGTGGCTACTGAAAGGGTTCAGGGCTCCCGCTGCCTCTACCACTCTGGGTCCTTTAAATAGCCACCAGAACCCTGCCACCACTACCCCAGGGCTTCAGCAGTAGGGCTCCGGAGATGATTTAAAGGGCCCTGGAGGGTAGTGGCAGCAGGAGCCCTGAGCCCTGCTGCTGGAGCCCTGGGGCTCTGTTGGTAATTTAAAGGGCCCGGGGCTCTGCTGCAGTAGAAGCAGCTAGATCCCCGGGCCCTTTAAATTGCCCCATTTAAATTGCCCCTGAACCCCAGGGCTCCCAGCCACCTCTGCAGCTGGGAGCTCAGGGGGTGATTTAAAGGGCTTGGCGCTCCCAGCTGCTGCTACCATAGTCCTAGCCCCGGGCCCTTTAAATCCTGATTTAAAGGGCCTGGGGATTTAAAGGCTCTGCCTCTTCTAGTGGAGGCCACGCCCCTCCTCCGGATTCCGGAGTACCGGCAAGTCCTTTAAGTTACTTTCATCCCTGGCGCTCTCTCTGCCATGCTTATTCATTCTTGGTCACATTCTTTTATGTTCCCCCTTACTCTCTTTTGGTTTCCCCCTACCCTGCCGCAATTTGCTGTGCCCTTGTGATGAGAGAGGTGTGAGCAGGAGCATGGATGCAGGCCCTAGCCTCAGGCTGTAGCCACCTGCAAATGATTATGGAGCCAGCTGAGCTGCCTTCTGGCTCTCCACCGACAGCGGTCTTAACATGGCTCAGACATGATGTGGGGGAAGGTTGGCTTGAGAGGGCTGTTCTCTGGGAACTTCTTGGAGAGTAAGGTGACGGCTGAGAGACAAACCTGGTGGTAGTCCCTGAAGTGCTCCCTTCCACCACCCCCAGTCAACTTCACCAACTCAGCTGGCTGCTCTGTGAGGTAGCTACTATGAATGGGGTTAACAAAAAACAGCAGCTCTGTTTGCAGAAAAAGGGGTGGGCATTACTTGGGTTCTAGAGACACGCGCTTAGCTTATATCTTTATAACCATGGAGATTGTGGTGTTCATTCGCATTCATGTAGAATGGGGTGTGATGATCATGGACAAAGGCTATTTGAGTGTGTGGGAAGTGGATCAGGCATCAGTAATTTTGAGGATGGTGATGGTTTGGTGGAAAATATCTGGCAAAATGGTTCAGAGTCCTGCAGGGCCAGTGCAACCACTAGGCAAACTAGGCGGCCGCCTAGGGCACCTAGTGGTTGAGGGAGCCTAAAAGCCCCCTCAGGCGAGCAGGTGAGGTGCGGTGGGAGGGGCGCGGAGTGGGCCGCCCACAGTAATGGGGGGGGGGCACACAGGGGAACCACTCCCCGCCCCAGATCACCTCCACTCTGCCTCTTTCGCTGAGCACACAGCCCCCACTCTAATTTTCCTCCAATCAGCGCCGCAAGCCTGGGAGGGGAGGAGAATTAGAGCGGCACCAGCGTGCTCAGTGGAGGAGGCAGAGTGGAGGTGAGCTGGGGTGGGCTCCCCAGGTGGTGTTAGCTGCCGTGGAGGGGGGTGGGGTTAGCTTCCACGGGGGGACCTCCCTGGGTGGGGTTAGCTGCCGCAAAGGGGGGGTTCCCCGGGCAGGGTGAGCTCCAGGGGGGCTAGCTGCTGTGGGGGGGTGGCAGGCTGGCTTAGCTGCCACGGAGGACGGATTTAGCTGCCGTGGGGGGGGGGCTCCTCTGGTGGGAGGGACGGGTGAGCATGGTTAGCTGCTGCGCGGGGGCGGGGGGGGGGGGTGAAAGGTGGAAGTTTCACCTAGGACGCAAAACTTCCTTGCACCAGCCCTGGAGTCCTGGCAAAAGTATGTTAAGGCTGACACTGGAGATGATAGACTGTCTCCCTAGGTTTCAAGAGGCATTGGCAAGCTCAAGGGGAATTAATGAACTTCTTTTACATACTATTGTGCGTTTAGGGTGTAAATCGTACAATTTCACAGTGTATGCCATCAACAGTTTACCTTGAATGAGGGTTTCATGAATGAACAAATACACAGTGTGGGAGTGTGGACTCAAATTAGCTCAGCAAGGGTGTATGCATTAGCCTCCTCCACTGAGATCACTGGTTTGAGCGTGCTACATTTTAAACAAGTGGATAAAATTGAATGCTTATGGACAAGGATTATTTACAAATTAATTCTTATTCTGATAAAGGACTTGCAGAAAATCTGCTCCACAAGAGTTTTGGGGCTAAGCTAGTTGTATCCCTTAATTATACTAAAACCTCATGAAGTTGCACATTAGTCATTCACAAACCTGAAAATGTACAGTGAGTTTTGGATCCGTCTCTATCATACAGAGCCTCGCATTTTTATCAGCAGGTCTGTCTGGGGATATGGGGCAACAATTTATAGCAGGACATTTTCCATTTATTAATACAACTTATTTGTTTGAGAAATTAAATAATTCACAAAGAGTAGCCCAGTGACCAGCGCAAAGTACATGCTCATACACAGTAGAGGCCAAATTTTCAAAACGGGCTTTGGCTGTCCCCAAGTGACTAAAATGATGTGTGCTTTAGCAATGCAGTTAGATGGAACTCAGCTTCTAAATCAATATTACATGACCAAGTTTTTATCCACCAAAAAACTCAGCAGGTGACTGATCTTTCATCCCTTGCTAGGGTTGCCAATCTTCTAATAGCAGAAAACTGAACACCCTTGCCCTGCCCTCTGCCCCATGGCCCTGCCCCCACTTACTCCATCACTCACTCTTCCCCACCCTCACTCTCGCACTCATTTTCACCAGGCTGGGGTAGGCGGTGGTGTCTGGGAGGGGGGTGAGGGCTCAGGCTGGGGGTGTGGGCTCAGGAGTGGGGCCTGGGCTGAAGGGTTTGGGGTGCAGGAGGAGGCTCTGGGATGGGGCCAAGGAGTTTAGAGTGCAGGAGGGGGCTCAGGCTGGGATTAGGGGTTGGGGTGTGGGAGGGGGTAAGGGGTGCAGGCTCCAGGCAGTGCTTACCTCAGGCAGCTCCTGGGAAGCAGCCAGCATGTCTCTCCAGCTCCTAGGTGGAAATGTGGCCAGGAGGCTCCATGCCCTGCCTCCACCCGCAGGCGCTGCCCCCGCAGCTCCCATTGGCCCTGGTTCCCAGCCAATGGAAGCCGCAGAGCCATCACTCAGGACAGGGGCAGCATGCAGAGCTGCCATGGCCTCCCCTACACCTAGGAGTCAGAGGGATATGCTGACCACTTCCCAGGAGCCACACAGAGCTGGGTAGGGAGTCTGCTAGCCCCGCACCAACCAGACTTTTAATGGCCTGGTCAATGGTAGTGACTGGAGCTGCCAGGGTTCCTTTTTGACTGGGTGTTCTGGTCAAAAACTGGACACCTGGCAATCCTATCCCTTGCTCAAGTTTGTTTTAGTTAATGCCACTAGCCCACTGTGACCCATGGACCCCTTCATGCTAATCGTGCAGGGTACAGGGTGTGCATAGGCTTTAATATAGCCATAATTGTTCACTGAAGTGTGGCATAGAAGGTCTCTACCAGAAGCCAGTAGCTCACTGATTGTCATAACCGTTGTGAAACATTTGTATGGATAACATTTAAGAAGTCATGGCTCTACAATGAAAATTATGTTCTTAAGGTATTGGAATTAAGGCAGGTCACCCAGAGGTGACATACCTTAGACATGTTCCTTTCAGGCAGAAGATAGCAGACACTTATCTCCCTGGGCTTGTGTACATATACATTGCTGCAGCGGCATTCTTCTGTCTGTGTAGGTACTCCACCTCCCTGAGAGGTGGTAGATATGTCAAGTGATGAAGCTCTCCTGGCAACAGCTCTGTCAACAGTGGAGGTTAGGGCTGTATAACTACATCTCTCCAGGGTGTGGAAAATCATGCTAAAGGCAGGTGATAGTGAGGTGCCTCACAACCCTGGGTGCCCCTGGAAGACATCACACCCACCAATAGTGTTTAGCTTGATTAGGACAGGGATAGCTCAGTGGTTTGAGCATTGGCCTGCTAAACCCAAGGTTGTGAGTTCAATCCTTAAGGAGGCCGCTTAGGGATCAGGGCAAAAATTGGTGCTGCTAGTGAAGGCAGGGGACTGGACTCAATGACCTTCCAAGGTCCCTTCCAGTTCTAGGAGATTGGTATATCTCCAATTATTACCTTATCACATAAGCATGGGCTGTACACACATGTCTGCATGGGTTTGCACCCCTTTAGAGATAGTTGGAAACCAGAATTTATATTCCACAGGCATTTCCAAAATTCAACTTAAAAATCATTCTAAGTCAGAACAAAAAAAGCCAAAATTTCAGTTTTCTGCAGAACAGAAATTTCCCTTCCAGCCCTCCCCACACACCCCCCAAAAAATTGGAACCATCAAAACATTTAATTGGGATAACCTCAATTCATTTACTGTAGACTTTCATGTTGTGTGTTTAATGGTATAGTATTGTAAAAATACAATTTTAAAGTAAGTTTAATATAAAAATCAAAACAATCAAAATGATAACGTGGAAAAAAAAAAGACTTTTTCCCATTGAAAATTTCATCAAAATTGACATGATCCAGCAAAATGTTTAGATGAAGCCATGTCCTTCCCTGAGAAATTGTTCCCCTGAAATTAATTTTTGACCGTTTTTTGTTGTTGCTTATATTATAACAGAGAGTTTGTATTTTATCAGTTACATTATTTTTATTTAAACCATACATGAGAGAACAGCCTGCTGTAGGCTCATGCCCCCTGATCTCTGGAGTGCAGGCCCTCACCCTTCTAAATGGAGAGTGATCTTTGATCTCTGCAGCCACATCCTACATTCTTACACTTGGACAGCTGATCTGTGGGGTTGCAGGATCAGCTCTAGAACTGGCTGGAACATTTTTGTTGAAAGTTTTCAACTGGAAAACGCTTTTTCTGTAAAACTGATTATTGTTGTTGTTGAAAAAAATCATATTGATTTCATCAATGTCTAGTGACAAAATCAAAATTTGTTGTTGTTATTCCCAGAGTTTTAATTTTGGAAAAATTTTGGAAATATTTTTATTTTTATCATCACTGTCTTTGTGGTAGCCTCGAATCATGTTATCAGGGTCCTGAAAATAACTGCTCCTCTAATCAGTACACTGAGTGTTCATTCCTCTTTTCTTGTTCATTAAGTCAAAGTGTCAAATTATTTAATTACAACAAAAAACATGAGACACTTTGAGCAAGAAGAGATAAGATGATGTTTCAAGCTTCACTAAATAGGTGCCCTTAATCATTTAAAAAATAAAATACAGTACTTTTACTATCATGGCATATTGTAATATGTTAGTAGCATATAATATGCCTTGCCATATCATAATATATGTCATTATGAAGTTAACTACAATAATGTAAAATAAAATATAAAGTTAAAAAAATCATTTTAAAAAGTTTCATTTTTAAATGAAATTTTACAAACATTTCTAAATGGAAAATTTGGAATTTTTGTTTTATGGGAAGTCATAAAATAATTTTTGAAAATCAGTAGGAAAGCAAGTTTTTATATGTCAAAATTTCCCATGAAATAGAAAGTCTGTCTTTCAGCCAGCTCTAATCAAGACCTAGGGAGTTAATCATCTCATATCCCAAATGTGTACACAAATCCAAATTTCATGCCCAACATCTTGATTGTGGAAAACTGCATCACAGGGTGCTGAAAACTGGCCCCACTTTTTCTATGCAGGGCCAGTTCTAGGGTCCCATTATTAGAGAGAAGTGAGTATTTTGGAGCCCCTGGATGTCACTATTTAAGAAAAGCAAACAATTTTCCAGGATTTCATGGTTCAAATCCAAGATTTTCTCGGGTCTAAGAGTTTATAATTTTTGCTGTGCTTTTATAATTTATATAAAAGGATGAAGACTCACCAACCTGCTGCTGTTCCACTGCTTACCATTGTGTAATTTTGTACATATTCTGGCATTTCAGACAATAATTTGGAGCCTCTTGAAGATCTTCTGGGAGGGGAAGCAAATGTCCCCTTTGCCTTCCTCCCCTCCCTCTAATAGCACCAGGCCTGTGTCTATGGGATCCCTGTGTCTATGGGATCCTATGGGATCACCCTGCAGTTGTCATTAGTGCAATACATATCAAAGTGCCTGTGAATCTGGTAAATCACAAAATCCATTACAAATATCAATCAATACATATAAGTCACCAAGAAGGTCATCAGACTTCATTACTCAGACAAAAATCCTACTGAAGGTAAAATCAGGACAACTGCAGCCACAACTCTCATGCAACTATGCAAAGAGAATAGAAGAGATCTAGGTTAATACGCTACCTCCAGCCAAGCAGGAACCTACTGGAACTTAAAATACTTGTTCACCAATATTGCAAGATGTTCTACATCAAACTTCATAGATAGTATGTGAGAATGTTCAGTAGCTTTAACATTTCTGACAGAAATATGAAATCCATAAATGTAACATAGAATTGAGAACAGAAGGAAGAATTATTTGAGATCACAATGGAGCTGACAAAGGCTACATCTCTCTGCCATTTATTATTGACATTTCTCCGTATAGTTTTTGGCTGCAAATGATTTTGGGTGCCTTTGAAAATGATTGACTTGCTGCTTTTAAAAAAAAAATCATTTAAAGTCAGGGAAATACAAAAGTGTGACAGTTCTCGGAGGCTGTGAACAACCAGAAATTATTTCTGTGATGTGTTTTATCATTTTGAAAACTCAGTTAATGATTAGACTGTGTTGTTTAATATCACTCAATCTAGAAAAGCTCATTAGCTAGACGAAACAGACAGGTTACTCTACACATTATCCATCAAAAGTCAAAATGCAATCAATCAATCAATATTATTCCCCCAAACTAGCTGCAAGATCACTGAAAACTAATAATATATCTGCAGGTTGAAGAGAGAAATTGCCTTAGACCTTCAAACTGTACTCCAGATAGTCCCTGATGGATGAGAAGTAGAGTGTTAATTATAGACTGCTCTGCTTTAGCTAGAAGTCTTCTAAAATCCTTACTTTGCTTCTCTCTCTGGTGAAAGGGTCTTGATTGGCAGGTATAGTACATATAATTAGGGGAAAGTACTGTAATTTTCCATTACACTACAGTAATACGTTGCTCTATAGCTGCTCTCTCACATGCAGATCACACACAGTACCCACCAGTATTAAAGATCAGCATAGTGCCCACTGTAGTCACAAAAATTCTGTTTTGGAAAGCTCCAGCAGGAGTGATTTGGAATCCCCTCCTTAGACTACCAGTTAGTCTCTATGGGCATGTACTAGCAGTTGAGATAATGGTTGGAGAAATTGAATCCTACCAGTCTATACTGACTGACTGAACACCCTCCCATATGGTAAAGGCAACCAATAGGAGGAGAGAGCATGTGTGTTCTTTCACGGGCTTTTCCCTGCCCTCCCTTTCTGAGGAAGTCGGAAGGATACACTTTGATTGTAGACACACAGTGGTGCAGACAGCAGGATGGACAGACTTTGGAAAGATCGATGCTAGTTCCGCTGTTGACACAGTGATCACGTGGGGATTTGGCAAAAGCTTTCCTCTGAAACAACAGTCTCTCCCATACAAGGGGACGAAGCGGGAGAGAGGGAAGGGATAAAGGAAGGGAAAAAAGAGTTTCCATCTTCCTTAGAATTTGGAAAGGATCAAAACTGTTTGCCTAATTACAGTATATAACTGGGGGATGGACATCAGAGATTATAGGGGATGGATTCTTGACTGGCTAGTTGCTCACCACAGCAGCAGTAGCATGTTAGCCTCCCTCAGGATAAGCATAAAGACAGAGGAAAGGGAAGAAGGGAACAATATATGGTTTTGCTCCCAAACAAGAGAATTTCATGAAACTTAGAAAGATTTTACAGAGATTGTCATTTCTGCAGTAACACAGAAGAAATAGACAACATGATTTAGAAAACGTTAGACATATGCTATTTTTCCAGTCTAATAAAATGTACTCAAACAAACTGTTTATGTAAAGGGATCCTCAGAGACAACAGAAGGTTTGTCATAAAACTAGCTGCCAAAGTGTTGGTCTGATGATTCATTTTCAAGAGGGTATGAATTCTTAAAGCAAACAGACACAGTTGAATCTCATTCTCCAAATCTGCAGTGTTCCTACTTCTGTGATTTTCCCCCATGACCTATTCAAAAATGAGCATCAGACTCAACAAGCATTAAACTTCACAGGCAACGGGTATCTAGATTCCAGGAGCCAGAATCCACCATGGGTTTTGGTGGAAGTAAACAAGCTTTCAATAGGATACAGCTAGATTCTTTATTTAATTTAACTAGACTAATTCAAAGGGCCCTTACTCATGATGAGTAGTACCTTAATTCACAAAAGGTTCCACTGACTTCAATGAAGCCACCCATGGTGTACGTAATATTCAAAGTGAGTAAGGGTAGCAGAGGCTAACCAACGATGATACAGTGCTAGACCATCATATTCTCTTGGCTCCGTCCCTAAACTCCTTCGACTGTTCTCGAACAGATATTGCAATCACTCACACCTGCTCCATTATTAATATTAGATATGTCTGCAATCAGATCTGCCTGTATGCACCTCTGAAAAGCATAGTGATGCTTGCATTTGTGAGGCTGGACCACCAAGTGGTATTGGTATGATGGTATTCTGCCATCCTCCAAATTGGGCAAGTCTCTGCATCTTTATCTCCTTCACTTGTGCAATGAGGGATCCCTTAGAAGGAACATTCTTCATCCCAAAATGTGTGTTTTTAAACCAAGACAAAAATGATTCATTAGTTACCGTCTAAAAATAGATTGGGTGGCAAGTCACTGCCAGACTTACCTGGAATAAGCTTTGCATATGTGCCTGCATAGATGAGTAGTCAATAGGGAGTTGTCTGTGGTTTTCTATTGCTATGTCTTACAGTTATATCAAAGAGCCAGACACTAAATCTAGCACCCAAGATCTTGTTTTGAGGACTAAAGGGATTACTCATCCATACATGGAGATTTTCTCCATCTGTTGCAGATGTAATATCGATGAGTTGCTTAATTTTATTTAACTGCTTCAGGATATTATGCGATAAACACCCCAACAGAGTGGAAATTGCTTATTTTTAATTAGGGTAATCACAACTAGAAATGGTGCTGGGGACTTTGCGTTGTGCTGTAAACAAACCTCATTATAATTAGCCAACTTTTTTCATTTTAAATTAAGGGCTACAGCAGCTACTCATACTCACCCTCTCTGTGGAAAGGCTCAATTTGCTGATTTTTTCATGGGTAGACAAGATGTCCTTTCCCCTCCACACTACCTCTGTTCTGCTGGCATGACTTATAGGCTGGCACAATATTGGCTGGATTCTGAGTAGAGGTGATTCTCTTTGCTAACAAAAACCATGCAACAATTTCCCTTCCCTTCTCTTTTTAACAATATTGTGAAGGCTGGCAATCCCTGTTTCCTTTTCTATGCAAATTCATGCACTCTGTGCAATTCATGTGCTCTAGTCATTTACTGTCAGAACTTTATGTAAGATGTTTGCAATTGTGTCATCTAGATGACAGCTACCAAAGAGATTTTAAATATTTAACCTTCATTCCCAATTTTTGGAGACTTGGAAGCAGGGCTTGGAACTAGTTGGTTCAATGAAAAAAAGGTGCACATATATACAAGTGCACTGAAGTCGAGATAGAAGCAGAGAGCACACCTGTTGAAAGTCCCTGGGCAAAGATAGAAAGGGTTAAAGAGAAGGGTGAAGTCATGGTAAGTGACTACTATAGAACATGTAACCAGGAAGAAGAGGTGAATGAGGTTTTTTGTTTTTTTTTAAACAACTAACAAGATCATTCAAAAAAAAAAACACAGGACTTGGTGGTGATGAGAGATTTTGACTAATGAGACAACTGCTGGGGAAATAATCCATCTGAGAACAGACTATCCAACAAGTTCTTGGAATGCATTGGACACAGCTTTTTATTACAGAAGGTGGAGAAAGTGACTAGGGCAAAGGCTATTCTGGATTTGATTCTGACAAATAGGATGGAACTAGCTGAGAATCTGAAGGCAGAGTGGGTGAAAGTGATCATGAAATGATAAGAGGAATAAACAGCAGAATAAAGACAATGCACTTCAAGACCTTTAGCAAACTCAGCGAACTGGTAGGTAAGATTCCATGGGAAGCAAGTCTAAGAGAAAAGAGTTCAGGACAGCTGGCAATTTTTAAAAGAAACATTATTAAGGATTCAAGAGCAAACTATCCCTGTGCATAGGAAAGATATGAAATATGGTAAGAGGCCACCCTGGCTTAACCAGAAGATCTTCAATTACCTGAAACTAAAAAAAGAGTCGTACAAAAAGTGGAAACTAGGTCAAATTACAAAGGATGAATATTTAAAAAAACACAACACAAGCACGTAGGGACAAAATTAGAAAGGCCACGGCACAAAATGAGATTAAATTAACTAGGGCTATGAAGGGTAAAAAGAAAGCATTTTACAAATATATGAGACGCAAGAGAGAGACCATGGACAAGCTAGGCCCATTACTCAATAAGGAAGGAAAAATAACAGCAAATGCAGCAATGGCTTAGACAAGCTAAATGTCTTCACATTGGCAGGGCCTGATGAAATTCATCATAGGTTACTTAAGGAACTGGCTGAAGAGTTTGTAGTACCTATCTATAAAAAGAGAATAAGGACAATGCAGGGAATTACAGACCGGTCAGCTTTACTTTGGTACGCAGAAAGATAATGAAGCAAATAATCCATTTGTAAGCACCTAGAAGATAAAGTAATAAGTAACAATCAACATGACCAAAAACAAAGTAATATCCTTCTTTGACAGGGTAACAAGCCATTGTGGATATGTGGAAAGCAATCTAGGGGATATCTCTCAGCTTTAGTACAGCTTTTAGTATTGTCTCACATGACTGTCTCAGACAAATTGGAGAAATACAGCCCAGATGAATCTACTATAAGATGTGTGCACAACTGCCTGGAAAACCATGCTCAGAGAGTAGTAATCAGTGGTTCACAATCGAGATAGAAGTGGGTTCCTGCAGGAAGGATGGGTCAGTAAGCCTTCAAGAAGGCCAACGCTAAAGGTATGAGAGGATTATTTCAAGTTAGCAAGTGGGAGACCAGCTATAGAACTCACCTCAGGTTTTATATGACACAGTTTCCTATTTTTATTGGTTTCTATGTCCAACACGATGTGACTTTTCAGGAGTGTGCTTCTGTGATTTACTCCTGACCCTTCTCCATGTAAAAGATTTGTCCTATTCCATATCATCCGATACAGTTATCCTCCTATTTAAGTTTTAAATTGATTTGTTAGTTTCCTGAATCTGTGCAATACCCCTTTAACATGTTCTTTTAACTATTAAAATTAGTTTAGAAATTTAGAATCAAGTCATCCAACTACCATTGCTAGCCTATTCTTATTAACTTCTTGGTGCCAGATTTTGTAACTCTTGCCTAAATTGAACTGACTTCAAATGGAACTATTCACATGAGTAATTATTGCTCAGTCTGAATAAAGATTGCAGAATTTGGACTTGAGTAATTCTATTGGAAAACTGTCTACCATTGACCTTTGTGTGGTGAATATTATACAAGGCTGGGAGACAATGACTTTGTGAAGTGCTTTTAGAAGAGTGAAATAGTTACTTAAAAGTTTGAGATAAAAGAACGCAGAACACAGACTTCATCATCACTTCCTCCTCCTCCCTCCCACCCTATATCCCCTGGCTGCTTGCCCTTGACTGAGACAACACACTAGTGACATTTCTTTCAAAAAACTAAGCAGCAACTTTCAGTTGTCAAGCCTGTGCATAGTGCTTAGTAGCCAGAGATGGAACAGCTTATGGCATGTAGAGATTACAACATTCTTCAGCAACTTTCCACACCTCAATGCAAACAACTTTTTGCAAAGAGACAGTTCCATCTGCTTGGTTCCTTCTAATGCTTGGCAGCTCACACAGTATCAAGGCACAGCAGGTTCGCTGTTATAACAGAAAACTAAGCCATCAATTCGCTCAAGTCATTTGAAATAAACACACACTGAGGCTTTCCAGACACAGCAAACATGTTTACTGTTTCTGAAATGAGATTTTGGGTCCATTATGCAGTATGGAGGAGAGACAAAACCAGCATATCATGTGACCCCCACCTGCCAACCCCCAGTCTAGCACAAGCAGTGGGGATTCAGCAGCTGTTCTGACACCAAGCAGCAGGTGGGTCGCCAGCTCTTATTTACAATGAAAAGGCGCCTGGACCAAAACGTTGGGTTTGTTTTTCCTCCAATTTCACCCCAAAGTTTGTCATGTTTCAAGAGTGCATTTGTTTGGGCACCGACCCCTTTTTTCATTAAAAAATAATCAATTTCTCAACAGTCAACAGCTTGAGAATTCAAGTCAGAACAAATCAGTCAGAATTTTTGAGAAGAAGGATGGTCTAGTGGAACCTAGGATTTGGGTGTTGTGAGGGTGGATACATTAAAGATTGTGAAGTGCTCAGACATGGTAAGGTCCATGTATGACACTCATTACCTAAGAGTATCATCATCACCATAAAAAATCCCTCACACACACATACCACACAAGCCCCCATCCACCTGCGCACACACTTTGCAGGAAAGTAAAGTTTGTGGGGCACAAGATTGCCCAAAAACTAAACAGCAAACGTTTAAGAGAAACTTTGTGGTGGAATGTTCATTGTGCTTCAGAATTATCTAGAGTTGCATGATTCTCTGACAACATTCCTATGCTTTATAAGGTTATTGCCTTCAGATCATTCTAGTTCTGAGGTATAATGAATAGAATGTGGCAGATTTTACCCTTCTAATTAAAAAAGATGATAACTTCACATCATAGGTTTCACATTTTCAAAAGCATCTCCCTAAACAAAACATGAGATGAAAGAGTCCAGGTTTGTCTATTCAGAGCACTTTCCACCGATGTGCTGTACAGTTAAAGGCATTAAGGGTGTAACAAATACTGAGAAATCTGTCACTAGCTGTCATCTATATTGAAAGGACAGGATCCCCAGGGCTCACTGTTGACAACATTGAAAGAAATAGCTTCACCTGGAATCGCATTTTAATTCATCTTGGTGAACAATTTGGACCAGAAACTCTCTGCTTCAGATTTGGATGACATGCCACTTATTAAACAAAACAGAAATGAAATCAGCCATTCATTATTGCCAGTTTCACATTTCAAGGCAAGAATCAACTGTGATTCTGATACACAGCAGTGCTGATAGCTAAACATCAAGGATCAACCATTTTTAAATGTAGTTACTATTAATTTCCTCAGGCAATCTTACATCACTTCCACTATCAACTCTTTGGTGTGTTCCTATTTTATGCATAGTTTCAGCTGACTAACACACGGCTAGTTCAAATGACTAGTTGCATATGGTCTATTTTCCTAACTTTTCTAGCACCTTTTTTCTTATGACACTTATCTGACTCGCCATCATCACAGTATCTGAGAGCCTCACAATCTAATGTATTTATCCTCATAACACTCCTGTGAAGTAAAGCAGTGCTATTGTGCCCATTTTACAGATAGGAGACCTGAGACACAAAGAGGCTAAGTGACTTGGCCAGAGTCACACACAGATGTTTGTGGCAGAGCAGAAATTTTACTCTCAGCTCTCACAGCCCAGGGTAGTGCTCTAACCGCTGGATGGTACTTCCTCTCCGATCCAGAGATCTAGATTCCTCACAAAGTATAAACACACACAAATTAGAATGGTAAATTTAATGCAAAACTTTGACTCATTTTTTTCAGATTTTCCAGTTTTTAGACTCTCCCACAGGAACCAGAGAGCTACTCTACTCCCCAAAATCATGAGGCCCTTCGCTACTTAAATCCACTTGAGGGAAGAAAGGCAGTAAAAAGGCAGCTGCCCATTCTCCAGTGGCTGCCAGATTCATTCAGGCCTTCTGCGGCCCCACAGAATGCTAACGGAGACCAATTTAAAGAGGGGGGAATTTCAAAAACATTCAGCACTGACCTAATTTTACTCCTGTTGAATAAAGACTTTACCAGTAATTTCAACAGCAGCAGAGTTATGCTACCTAGAATTCTCTTAAAAACTCCACCCTAAAAACTGATGTTAACAAAGATAGAAATTGAGATTTCAGATCATTAAGGTGAGGAAATTAGAGTCTAAATGTTACTGCCTCCTTTGTGGGGCATATAAATATTGAGAACAGCTGGTGATCTGTCTTACACAGGCAACACTATGTGGGCAGAGCTGGATACATGAGGATTGAGAGGCAGGCTATTTTTCTTTTCATTGCATTTGTAGGTTTAGTTGAGATTCTTGATATTGTTATTTCAGTGCTTCTCTTCCTTCACACCCTCCCCCCCCCCAATTTAATCATAAAGGTCACATTTTTTAGCTCTGACTTCCAGTTTTGCACATGCTTTTTTGGTACACAGTCACCCATAAACTGGGAAGTTTCATGTACAGCTACCAATCTGCATGCACAAACATGGGTACGTTTGTCAAATAAATACTCATAACCATATAGTCATTTTACCTGTGCAATCACAGGCACACAAAAGCCACCAGAAGGCTAGCTGTACAATTGCCCCTTAATAGATGTTCTGTTAGATTTAACAAATAGTGTGCAAATATAAAGCTGGGTAGATGTGCAGTTCTTTATAATTTGTTTTTATTGGAGTCATATCTGAAACCCGGCTGGATGTATCTTTCCATTTTAGCTAAATACCAAAACGTTTTGATTTGCAAAATTATATTCACAATAGCTGCTGCAAGAAGCTAGTCAAACAGTGATGGGTGGCAGTTTTAGTCCCTTCTCCTTTATTCCCCTTTAAAAGAAGTGTGTCTGGAACAGCAGTGAATACTGTGCATCACATTTTAGAGAGCTGATCCTATTAGTTTGTGGCTATGTTGCAGTTGCGGCCTCTCTTGAGATCTGCCAGGGGAGCTGAGATTTATCAGGAAAGCAATCGTGCAGAACATCAAGCAGCTTGCAGTCAACTTGTTTACCATATTAGCTGCTCTCCAGTACTTCTCCTGGATTAGGAGACCTTGAATGCTGCCACTGTTCATCACATACGAGAAGACGTGTGAAACAAGATGCTTCTGTGAGTTTGCATTTGTCTGCAGGGAACATCTATGTTTCTATTAAAAACATTGAAGGACAGATTTTTTTAAAAAGATTGTGCCCACAGCAATTTTATACTAGATTGATTCTAACGAGCTACTGGTGTTTAATTATTAAGGACTTGAGGGTGACTCATGCAAGCAAAGAATTCTCCTAAATAACACTTCCAAACAAGACTAGTGCAGGGCAAGAGGCTATTGTCTATTCTCTGATGCCTTTGACAATCAAACATGCAAACAGAGGAGCTGTTCACATTCATATCTATGCAGCAATGCTCCCCTTCTTGTGAGCAACTCAACATCCCCAAGATATTGAAGTGGAAAGAAGTTTGTGCATTTCATTCTTCATCTTGCAGTTTGCTGCACTCACCTGGAGTGTCAGTCAGGTTCTATGAGGTCACACTGCTGTGCTTGTGCAGTGAGTTATAGCACTGAGGCAGATATATGGAGGAATTAATTGCTGCTGTGATGCCTAGGAGAGCTGTAACATGCAGAAGCTCTCTCGCACATTAAAGGAACACTATCAATTTGAAATCTAGTCAGTTTCTAAAAGCTAGTTAATGGTAGAATCTGTTGCTTTAGCTGCCCCGAATTCCCCTATTAGTTTTTGAGGTTTTACCACCTGTTTAGAATACATTTTTTCCTTTCACCATTACTATGCAACAGAATCACACAAAGGAAACTGACTAGAATGAAACAAATGTTACATCTTGGTGAATTCGCAGAGTAACCAAACTTGAAAGATAAATTTGAGCAATACTAAGTAGCAAAATGTCAGACAGAAGAAGGGCAGTATCAATATTTAAACACACACACACCCCTCTCCTTCCCCCTTCCCCCCCAGGAGTCACTGAGCATCTGGCAAATTGAAACACCACCAACTGGAGTTCTATAGCCCAGCAACTCTCAGGATTAGTCCCAAGTTTAAGAGGATCATTTCCTTTTTCTGCAGGCTGGAGTAGTCTCTGGAATGTCCATATCCCACCTGTGAGGATATTGTGCTTAGGTGCTATTATTATTGTTATTTGAGAAAGTGGTATTTTAAGTGTCTCTTTCCGCCTCATACTTGACAAGCAGGTAAGACAGTCATCCGCTATGTCAGGAACTTACCATATTTAGGTTTGGGCCTGAGTGACTTGAGTTGGCCCAATGTTTAATGAAAGTTAGCGTTGCTAAGGAAGTTTGAAGCTGCTTTTAGGTGTCTAGGCAAAAGATGATTAGAACAGTCACTCACTTGCCCTTGACTCTGCCCCCACTTCTTAGACTACTTTCCCAATGTCATAAATAATTCATTGCCATGAGAATGTGTAAAAATGAACAAGTGTGGATGCTGATTGGGCAACTATATTTAAACAATGAAGACACATGTCTGGGATCTAAGCAGAAGTTTTCCTATTAGGTCCTTACATTACTTTTTGGCATCCGGTTTTTGAGACACATCTATTTTAATAGCAAGGAATCAGTTTATGACACGTATGTACCAAACTGGAATCTTCAATGTGACTCTCAGACCAACATGTGAGGTCATTAATCCACGATGAGCTATTGCCAACATGCTGGCAATGGCACCGCTAACGGGGGCTCAGTAGACGAGCCCCTGATTCCTACAAAAGATGCCAACTGTCATGCAAAGTAGGGGAAGAGGTCTTTCTCTTGCATCAAATACCTGAAGTTGTAACCTGCTTTCCTCTTCGTTGGACTGGCCACCCACAGGAAGAGAGTTGAAAGACCCTGACCATCAGCTGAGACAAGCCTGAAGTGCAACTAAGAGAGAGGACAGATCAAGCCCACTGCATGCAAAAGCACGTTACATCTTATAATCGATGAAGATACTAGTAAACATTTACTTGGTCCAAGAGCCAAGACCAACCACGTGAGCTACAGATTTTTAGATGGTATGAATATCCTGTAGGACAACTTGAGGATGCTTGAATCACACCAATGCCCACAAGTGTAAGAGTGTGTGTGTGAGATTCTCTCTGTTACTTACTATTCCACAACACTGACACTAACCCCTAAATCTGTTGTTAAAACAGTAAAAGATCTCTGGACCAGGGTTGCTCTAGAGCTGCTAGAAGTCTGGGATTTTAGAAATCATTCTGTCTGTGCCAATCTGCCAGAAAGATACAGGCATTGCGTTAAAGTGGGGAGGGAAATATATAAAACAAATCAAGCTTAATGTAATCTTTGTGAACAGTGAAGCTTAGCAGGGGGAAAACAGCCAAAGAGGGAGATAGCAAGAACTTATTCTGAGTGATGTACTTCCTTAAAACTAAAGCAAGTAACAGCCTCTGCTGCTAACAAACACTGAGCTAAAGAGCGTACATGAAAGGAAACAGATTCTCCCCTTCCTCTTATTGTAAGTTGTTCAAATAATTGTTTTATTTAATTTACTCATTGTTTGATTCAGTTATTAAGTAAAGTAATTGGTGAACCCAATAAATCAAATCATTGGACCTACTGACTGTCTCAATGTAACCTAAATTTGACCACTGTATTGTACCTTTGTAATTTAAGTTAGGAAAACTAGACTTGAACTTACCTAGTGACAGTTTACTTAAAAAATTGTATATAACTCCTTGCTTAAATCTTTTAATAAAGATGTAAGAGTTACTATGAACTGGTTTATTTCTCTAAATTTTAACTCAGACAAAGTAAGCTATGGAGGAGAAAAAGGAAAAATAGTTAAAAATCATTCCTGAGTCCATCCTCTATTTTAATTACTTACAATAGCACCGTACAGTTGAGCATGCATAAAAATCAGATCTGGTAACCGTCTTTAGTATGCTAATAGTAGCTCCTTCATTTTTAATTGTTACTTGTATGCATAAAGGTATCGAGATGTGTTCTATACAATTACTGTGTGACATCTGGGAAAGGGTTAATCAGCTCTTGGTGGTTGCTAGGCAATAGAGTCCTGCTCCTGTGGTATGTTCTTCCAATGAACCACTGTTCTGGTGATGTAATGTTCCTATAGCTCCCAGGGATTGTTTTATGAAAAAATTCATTCTGCAATGGAATTAGATTTCCAGCCTGCTCCTGTAGTTAAGTTTAGCTACTAAAAGCTGTTATTTTTTAATTGCCTTCGGACCGTTGAACAGTCTATTTAAAAATGACCAAAATCTATTTAAGTCGTATTATCATGTTTAAAAAAAAACCAGAAAGAGCACCACCCAATAACCTTTTTTGGACAACTTCAAGGATTTCAGCAATGTCTAGAATTACATTATTAATGCACCTTGAGTTATGACTCTCAAAATAGTAACAGTAGAGATGGACCAAAGCAAATCCCCAGATACGAACCTCTCAAAACTTTGGAAATGTTCTAATCTGGATTCAAACTTAATAGCTGCCCTCCCCTCCCCAGGAATAGGGCATATAGTAGCTTATTTTATAGATGCCTGAGTAAGGGTGGTAGCATCGGGTCAATAATGTGCAGAACCAAAAACCTGGATTTAGACACCCAGGAACTTTGGGGGGTTCTGCACATCACAAAAGAGAAGGAAGTGCCTAGGGTTTTCCCAGCTAGAAGGCACCCCTCTTCTCAGAATCCACTATGCCTTGTTTATCCACCCAGGAACCAAATGGTTCCTTTGTGAGAGAGCAACCTTACTATTAGCTCTTGATTCATCAATAGCCAACGTTTCTTGCCAAATTCTTATTTCCTCATCTTATTCAGAGAACTATTCATATTCATTTGGAGTGTGTTCTTTGCTTAATGTGAGAACAGATGCTGGAACTAGGGGTACTGGGCTTGAGGTGGTTTCCATCGTATACAGGGTTTACAGTTTGGTTCAATGGCTCTCAGCACTCCCGCTATACAAATTGTTCCAGCAATAGAATTCCAGCTGAAGAATTCCACAATAACTATTCTAGCAAATGCTGGCCAGATCTAGAACGATGCTGAGCACTCACAAAACCCTGGACTCAGTATCTCTCATAATTAGTCCTGTTATTTGCCAGCTACGATGGCATCTACTTGAGGAAGATCATTTTGGCTATCAAGAGCTCTTCCTCCAGTAAAGAATCCTAAAGCAGACTGGGAGCACTGCCTTGAACTTACTGGGACTAAGTACAAGCTTGAGTGAAGGGATGTGATTGCTCTGAGACAAGTCTTTTCATTTGTTTCTTGCAATTCATCTGAACTTCTAGGAGTTCACACCCCTGCTTTTCATTAAGGGGTAGATAATGCATTTGGCTTTCTTTCAGTCCATTAATGCTTACCCTTTACTGGACTGGTCTTTTCTCCCTGGAGCTTATGATAAGACAAATGAGTGAGTCATTTTGGCACCAGTACTGGGATTTACAGTTCTCACAAATTGGTTGCTCTCAAAAGAGAAAATTAAAATCTTTTAGGAGAAGATGGCTGTACTGATAAAAGGTCAAGAGAACAGCAACAATAAAGGAGAGATTGTGTTATATTAAAATAAATGTAAGAAATAATTTTCTAACTGGCCTTTTCTTGATTTTCAAAATAAACCTGGTTTGGTTTAAAACAGCTGGATCTCTGGCTATTGGTGGGGTAGCTTACCCAGCGTGCCGTGAAGGAAATAGGATCCTTTGGCCTTTGAAGAGAGGCAGAAGAAGCTTTCAGTCTATAGTCAGTTCAATTTCTTGGGCTACAAAATGGATCACGGAGGCCCTGGAAGGGTCATGAAACACACCAGAGATGAGACACAAGCTGTGAGGAGATGGCAGCATCTGTGGAACAAGGCATAGTGAGCCCCAACATTCAGATCATCCAGAAGAGATGCCACTCTTAACTAGGGGATCTCACACTTCCCAGCTTCTGCAGGCTGAGTTAATTGCATGCACTGGGGCCCTCTTGCATTCCAACATTCCCTCCCACAAGCTTCCCCTGTGCCCTCCTCCCATCCCTCTCTAGTTCAGGGACTCCCTGTAACTTCAGCATTGCCCTCCCTTGTGTCTGGAGTTGTGCATCCTCCCTTCCCCCTCCACTACATGCCACAGTCCCCCATTCCAATAGCTCTGCACATATCCTCATTCCTAGTCCCACCCCCCATGTTCTCCATTCCCTTACCCCTCCCATGCTGGAGCTTTGTACACCCCCTACCCCCATACCAGGTTCCCCCATCAAGGGTTCTGTGTGCCCCCTCCCTCCCTCTACCCATTCCAGGGTTCTGCATTTCCCCCCCACCCACCCATGGCAGACATAGGGGCTCTGTCAGCCCCTCCTCTTCCCTCCCCAATACCCATTTACCCTGCTCCATGCCAGGAGCTTTGTGCATGTCCCTTCTCCCCATTCTTCTTCTTTTCATCTGGGAGACGTGTTATTCAGGGTGTCAACACTTTCAGCTCTGTTGGGATACTAGATAGGGGTGTTATGTTGGAAGGCATTAATGGGTGTCTTAAGTTTTGGCTCCACTAAAGAGCTGGTGAGGATTTGCGCGCGCACACACACACGCGCGCACACGCACACACACACACACACTCTTTCCCTCCAAGACGATAGGGTTTTGATCATTATGCCTAGAACATTCCCTGAAATGTTGGAATGGAATGGCTCTGAGGCCTGGTCTACACTAGGCGTTTAAATCGGTTTTAGGAGCGTAAAACCGATTTAACGCCACAACCGTCCACACTAGGAGGCACCTTATATCGATTTTAATGGCTCTTTAAATCGGTTTCTGTACTCCTGCCCGACAAGAGGAGTAGCGCTAATATCGGTATTAACATATCGGAATAGGGTTAGTGTGGCCGCAATCGACGGTATTGGCCTCCGGGAGCTATCCCACAGTGCATCACTGACCGCTCTGGACAGCATTCTCAACTCGGATGCACTGGCCAGGTAGACAGGAAAAGCCCCGCGAACTTTTGAAATTCATTTCCTGCTTCGACAGCGTGGAGAGCTCATCATCACAGGTGACCACGCACAGCTCATCAGCACAGTTAACAATGCAGTCTCCTGAGAATCGAAAAAGAGCCCCAGCATGGACCGCTCGGGAGGTACTGGATCTGATCGCTATATGGGGAGAGGATTCAGTGCTAACAGAACTGCGTTCCAAAAGACGAAATGAAAAAGTATTTGAAAGAATTTCTAAGGCTATGACGGATAAAGGCCACAGCAGGGACTCAGTGCAGTGCAGAGTGAAAGTTAAGGAGCTCAGACAAGCCTACCAAAAAACCAAAGAAGCAAATGGAAGGTCCGGGGCAGGTCGAAAAACATGCCGCTTCTATGATGAGCTGCATGCAATTTTAGGGGGCTGCGCCACAAGTACCCCACCCCTGACCGTGGATTCCGAGGTGGGGGTTGTAATCTCTGCCATGTCTGAGGATTATGCAGACGGGGAAGATGAAGAGGAAGAAGAAGAGGAAGACCTCGCAGAGAGCACACAGCACTCCCCAGCAGCCAGGAGCTTTTTATCACCCTGACGGAATTACCCTGCTCCCAGCCCTCACAAGCAACTATTCCAGAGAATGACGCCCTGGAAGGGAGCTCTGGTGAGTGTACCTTTGCAAATAGCAAACAGTGTTTTTTAAGCAAGCCTTTTTTAATGATTGATTTGCCCTGAGGACTTGGGATGCATTCGCAGACAGTATAGTTACTTAGAAAAGTTTGTTAACATGTCCGGGGATTGAGAGGAAATCCTCCAGGGACATCTCGATGAAGCGCTCCTGTAGGTACTCCAGAAGCCTTTGCAGAAGGTTTCTGGGCAAGGCATCCTTGTTCCGCCCACCATGGTAGGACACTTTACCATGCCATGCATGTAGCAAGTAATCAGGTATCATTGCGTGGCAAAGCATAGCGGTGTATGGTCCCGGTGACTGCTGGCATTCAAGAAGCATCCGCTCTTTATCTTGTTCTGTTATCCTCAGCAAAGTGATATCGTTCAGGATAACCTGGTTAAAAATCAGGAATTTAAGTAAGGGGGGTGGCCATTTTTCTACTGGGTTCGTGGAATGCAGCAGCTTAAAAAAAACACTTTCCTGCACGTAGTGAAGCGGGGGGAGGGGTGAAATGCCGATGATCTTTTCTGTTTGGTCACCGGCGAGGCGATCTTCCCCAAGCTACCGGACAAGCAGTGGGTGGGGGGGAGGGGGAAGGTTGTTGATTAGCAGGGAGCTAGCGTGGTATTAGCCATGCGTTGGGGGGGGAGGGGTAAATCACTGAGACAGTGGCTTACCATGGCCGCATGCAAGCTGAATCCTGATGCCTGGACCTGTGTCTGAGATCTGTAACCCCAGAGATGCAAGCAGTCACTATTAAGATGAAAAATGCGACCTTGTAGGAAATCACATGTGCTATGTAAGGTGAATAGTGCTTTTCACTGTGAAAGAGTATAACCATTGTTCTGTAAAATGTATCTTTCTAAATATTTATCTCCCTCATGCAGCTGCAAATTTTTCAAGCGTCCCTCCTCCATCCCAAAGGCTAGCACAGATAAGGCGGAGGAAAAAGAAGACGCGAGATGAGATGTTCTCAGATATTATGGAAGTTACACGCAATGAAAGAGCTCATCTGAATGAGTGGAAGGACGTGGTTTCAAATTACAGGAAAGAGGCCAGTGAACGTGAGGACAGGAGGGATGAACGTGAGGACAGGAGGGACAACCGAGATGAGAGGTGGCGGCAGGAAGACCGGCAGGAAAATCAGCGGTGGCGGCAGGAAGATCAGCAGTGGCGGGATGCAACTCTGGGGCTGCTGCGTGATCAAACTGACATGCTCCGGCGTCTTGTGGAGCTTCAGGAACGGCAGCAGGATCACAGAGTGCCGCTGCAGCCCCTGTATAACCACCCTCCCCCCTCACCATGTTCCTTAGCCTCCTCACCCAGACGTGTAAGAACGCGTGGGGAGGCTCTGCACCCTCCCACTCCACCCCGTGGACAGCCCAACCAGAAGGATGCCGTTACTCTGAATTTTTTTAATGGCCTTCTCCATCCCTCCTTTCCTCCTCCCAAAGCACACCCTTACTTCTCTCCTCTTTTTATAATGAATCAATAAAGAATTCATGCTTTTTAAATGAGAGTGACTTTATTTGCATAAGTAAGCTGTACTCGAAGGGGGAGGGGGAGTTGCTTACAGGGACTGAGTCAATCAAGGGGGTTGGGTGTTCATCAACAAACACAGCAGTCACAC
Source organism: Mauremys reevesii (assembly GCF_016161935.1). Lineage (NCBI taxonomy): Eukaryota > Metazoa > Chordata > Testudines > Geoemydidae > Mauremys > Mauremys reevesii. The sequence continues at coordinate 36,094,046 of NC_052631.1, read as the reverse complement.
TGTACCCTGGCCATTGATGAAGCTCGTTTTCAAAGCTTCTCTGATGCGCACCGCTTCCTGGTGTGCTCTTCTAATCTCCCTGGTGTCTGGCTGCGCGTAATCAGCGGCCAGGTGATTTGCCTCAGCCTCCCATCCCGCCATAAAGGTCTCCCCTTACTCTCACAGAGATTGTGGAGAATACAGCAAGCAGCAATAACATAGGGGACATTGGTTTGGCTGAGGTCTGAGCGAGTCAGTAATGTGCGCCAGCGAGCCTTTAAACGGCCAAATGCACATTCCACCACCATTCTGCACTTGCTCAGCCTGTAATTGAACAGATCCTGACCACTGTCCAGGCTGCCTGTGTATGGCTTCATGAGCCATGGCATCAAGGGGTAGGCTGGGTCCCCCAGGATAACGACAGGCATTTCAACATCCCCAACTGTTATTTTCTGGTCTGGGAAGTAAGTCCCTTGCTGCAGCCGTTTAAACAGAGTAGTGCTTCTGAATACGCGAGCGTCATGAACCCTCCCTGGCCATCCCGCGTGGATGTTTGTGAAACGTCCCTTGTGATCCACCAGTGCTTGCAGCACCATTGAAAAGTACCCCTTCCGGTTTACGTACTGGGTGCCCTGGTGCTGCGGTGCCAAGATAGGGATATGGGTTCCATCTATCGCCCCCCCACAGTTAGGGAATCCCATTGCAGCAAAGCCATCCACTATGGCCTGCACGTTTCCCAGAGTCACAACCTTTCGTAGCAGCAGCTTAGTGATTGCTTTGGCTACTTGCATCACAGCAGCCCCCACAGTAGATTTTCCAACTCCAAATTGATTCCCGACTGACCGGTAGCTGTCTGGTGTTGCAAGCTTCCACAGGGCTATCGCCACTCGCTTCTCTACTGTGAGGGCTGTTCTCATCTTGATATTATGGCGTTTCAGGGCAGGGGCAAGCAAGTCACAAAGTTCCATGAAAGTGCCCTTACGCATGCGAAAGTTTCGCAGCCACTGGGAATCGTCCCACACCTGCAACACAATGCGGTCCCACCAGTCAGTGCTTGTTTCCCGGGCCCAAAATCGGCGTTCAATGGATAGAATCTGCCCCATTACCATCAGGATCTCCAAAGCGCCGGGGCCCGCGGTTTGAGATAATTCTGTGTCCACGTCCTCATCACTGTCATCGCCGCGCTGCCGTATCCGCCTCTTACTCGCCTCGGTTCGAAGGTCCTGGTTCAGCATATACTGCACGAGAGTGCGCGAGGTGTTTAAAACATCCACGATTGCGGTATGGAGCTGAGCAGGGTCCATGCTTGCTGTGCTATGGCGTCTGCACGGTTCACCAAGCAAAAAAGGTGCGAAACGGTTGTCTGCCGCTGTCAGGGAGGGAGGGAGGGGTGAGGCTGTACCCAGAACCACCCGCGAAAATGATTTTTGCCCCATCAGGCACTGGGATCTCAACCCGGAAATGCCAAGGGGCGGGGGAGGCTGCGGGAATTATGGGATAGCTACGGGATAGCTACCCACAGTGCAATGCTCCAGAAATCGACGCTAGCCTCGGACCATGGACGCACACCACCGATTTAATGTGTTTAGTGTGGCCGCGCGCACTCGATTTTATAAAATCTGTTTTACAAAACCGGTTTATGCAAATTCGGAATAGTCCCGTAGTGTAGACGTACCCTGACATTCAAATCCAATGCATTACAGACAGAGAAACACCTCTAGTTGAATGTAAGGCCTTCACAAGCTCAGACAATGAGCTGCTTTCACTTGAAGCTCATGCACCATAACAAGGTGAGAGAGAAACTGATGAAGTGCTAAGTGTCAGCATCCACAGAGCAGCCTGAAGAAAGGAAGGCCAGGGGAAGAGGAACAATGAAACTTTAGAACTGGGCGGGGAGGATTCTAAAGGGCTATTATCTTCCTTCAGTGATTGGCTTTTGTATTCTAAGCACATTTTGCTGAAACTAATGCTAACAGGAGATAGGCCCCAGCCTTTAAATTTGCCTGACTTTCCTCACATGCTGCTGGAGTTGGCAATCGAGATTTTAGGTCAAGTCTGCTACAGATAAAGGCCCAATCTGAGAAATGTAGATTTAGGGCTTGGCTACACTTGCGAGTTAGTGTGCAATAAAGGAGCCCTGTGCGCACTAGCTCACTCCCCAAACACACTGGCAACACACCAGAGCACTCTGACTCCGTGGCTAGAGCGCTCCTAGTACTCCACCTCGGCGAGTGGAATAACGTTTGCTGCACCCCCACTAGAGTGCTGCAGTGCCAGTGTGGATACCCTGGTCTGTTAATGCACTCTGACTGGCCCCCAGAATTATCCCACAATGCCTGTTCTAGCCACTCTGGTCATCACTTTGAATTCTACTGCCCTGCCCTCAGGTGACCAAACGTCATACCCACCCTTTAAATTCTCTGGGAATTTTGAAAATCCCTGTCCTGTTTGCTCAGCCAGGGGTGGAGTGCTCTCAGCAAATCTTTCCAGGTGACCATGCCTCCACGTGCCAGGCGATCCCCAGTATGGAGCAATGGCAAGGTGCTGGATCTCAGTGTTTGTGGGGAGGAAGCTGTCCAGTCCCAGCTGCGCACCAGCCATAGGAATTATGATACCTAGGGGCAGATATCAAGGACCATGCTGGAAAGGGGCCATGACCGGGACACACTGCAGTGCAGGATTAAAGTGAAGGAGCCGCGGAATGCCTACCGCAAAGCCTGCAAGACAAACCACCACTCTGGTGCTGCCCCTGTGACCTGCCGTTTCTACAAAGAGCTAGACACGAAACTTGGGGGCGACCCCACCTCCACTCCGGGGACCACCATGGACACTTCAGAGCCCAGTTCAACAAGGCAGGAGGAGGAGGAGGAGGAAAGCGGGAGCGAGGGTGCTGAGGCAGAGGAAGACACCCTGGCATCCCTAGATGCATGCAGCCAGGAGCTGTTCTCAAGCCAGGAGGAAGGTAACCAGTCATGGTGGCCAGTGCTTGGGGAAGGACAAACACCAGTTTGTGGTGGTTCCCGATAAGCGGCTTTTATTTTGGGAAGGAAGTTATACAGTGTGGGCTCTTGGGACAAGGAGGATTAGGGCTGCATGCATGCCTAGATAGGGCGTTGATGTGCTCTCTCACATTGCGGTAATTGGCCTCAGTGATCTCTTCAAAGGTCTCATCCAGAACTTAGGCAATGTGCTTGTGCAGGTTTTTCGGGAGAGCCACTGTGGTCTTTGTCCCAGCCAGGCTAACATGTCCGCACCACTGTGCAGTGAGGCGTGGGGGAACCATTGCTGCACACAGGCAAGCTGCATATGAGCTAGGGCAGAAGCTGCATTGCAGTAGAAGACCCTCCCTTGCTTCCCAGGTCACCCTCAGCAGCGAGATATCTTCCAGGACGAACTCCTGTGGAAAATGTGGGGACAGTGTTCAGTATAGGGGCCCCCTGCCGCCGTTGGCTCTCACCAAGGCACAGAAACCCAGAGGACAGTACAGCCGTGAAACAATCAGTCATGCTTGACCCTGTGCTTACTCACCATTTTGAGGCTCCCATGGGTTATGTCCGCTCACTTTGGGATGGGCAAATTATGCTATTGTGTAGACTGTGCTTGCCCTTAAGTACGGGCGAATCCTTGCTCTGTCTGGTGTGAACAATGCTGTCTCTGTTAAGTGTTGCATTTTGCCTTTACAGATGCAACCTTGAGCTCTCAGCCATCTGTGTTATCACTGGCCAAAAGACTCCAAAGAATCAGAAAGAGGCCACGTAGAAGCAAGGAAGAAATGCTGCATGAAGTAATGCAGCATTCAAATAATGAAAATCAAAAAGTGCAGGAGTGGAGGGAGAGTGAAAGGAGGGTCCACCAGCAGAACAAGGAGCGCCGGCACAAAAGTGAGGTGCTCTGGCAGCAAAGCACGATCGGCTGATAAGCATAATGGAGCACCAAGCAGACTCTATCCAGGTGCTCGTACCCATGCAGGTGGAGCACTATTGCACCCGCATGGCCTGCCCCTGCCCACCCCAGCCTTTGTCCCCAAAACTTTCCCTTCTGCCCCTATGTCACCTCCAACCCACTTTCCCCAACATCCAGGTTCTTATCACCAGCTGCCTCCAACATCTGCCTCACCACCCAGCCCTGAAAACTACGACCCTTACCCACTGTACTCAACCCCCATCACCATGCAGTATAGCCAGCCTGAAGTGCAGCACTCATTGCACAGCACTCCAGACAAGACATACACAAATCTGTGATTGTACCGTTCCCCACCCTACCCCCTTCCCTTTCTGTTTCCCAAGCAGTTGTGTTTCTTTTCAATTCATGAATTTTGTTTTCAATAAATGGATTTTTTGGCTTTGAAAACGTTCTTTATTATTGCATAAACTAAAAGATACCTTAGCCCAGGAAAGCAACAGGCACTGCAAGTCAGCGTAGCAAACACAAATTTCTACTAACATTGGAACCACTGCACTTCACTCCCATGCAGGGCACCAGACATTACTGGTGGCTTTCAGTCTCAAATTTCTCCCTCAAGGCATCCCTAATCCTTGCAACCCCGCACTGGGCCCCCTCTAATAGCCCTGCTCTCTGGCTGTTCAAATTCAGCCTCCAGGTGTTGAACCTCCGAGTTCCATGCCTGAGTGAATCTTTCACCCTTCCCTTCACAAATGTTATGGAGGGTAAGCACGCAGGTATAACCACGGGGATGTTGTCATCGGCCAGGTCCAGCTTCCCATACAGAGAGTGCCAGCTGCCCTTTAAATGGCCAAAAAGCACACTCCACAGTCATTCTGCATTGGCTCAGCATGTTGTTGAACCGCTCCTTGCTGCTGTCAAGGCTCCCTGTGTAGAGTTTCATGAGCCATGGCATTAAAGGGTAAGCAGGGTCTCCAAGGATCACAATGGGCATTTCGACTTCCCCTACGGTGATCTTCTGGTCTGGGAAAAAAGTCCCAGCTTGCAGGTTCCTGAACAGTCCAGTGTTCCAAAAGATGCATGTGTCATGCACCTTTCCGGGCCAGCCTGTGTTAATGTCAATGAAATGCCCACGGTGATCCACAAGTGCTTGGAGAACCATAGAGAAATACCCCTTCCAATTAATGTACTCAGAGGATAGGTGGGCTGGTGCCAGAATAGGAATATGCGTCCCATCTAGCGCCCCTCCACAGTTAGGGAAACCCATTTGTGCAAAGCCAGCCACAATGTCATGCACGTTACCCAGAGTCACGGTTCTTCTGAGCAAGATTCAATTAATGGCCCTGCAAACTTGCATCAACATGATTCCAATGGTCGACTTTCCCACTCCAAACTGGTAGCTGTCTGGAGTTGCCAGCTTCCAGATTGCAATAGCCACCCGCTTCTCCACAGGCAGGCAGTCCTCAATCTCGTGTCCTTGCGCTGCAGGTTGAGGGCAAGCTCCTCACACAGTCCCATGAAAGTGGCTTTTCTCATCTGAAAGTTCTTCAGCCACTGCTTGTCATCCCAGACCTGCATGATGATGTGATCCCACCACTCAGTGCTTGTTTCCTGATCCCAAAAGTGGCATTCCATGGTGGTGAGCATGTCCGTGAATGCCACAAGCAAACTTGTGTCATATGCGTTACTCGAGTCGATATCATCATTGAAGCTCTCACTGTCACTTTGGATCATAAGGAATAACTCAACTGCCAAACATGACGTGCTGGCGAGACGCGTCAGCATACTCTTCAGCAGTTCGGGCTCCATTCCCGCAGACCAAAAGGGAAGACAGAGCGCACAGTACAAAAACCATTGAAAGATGGAGCCAAATGTGGATGGAAGCACAGGGAATGCTGGGATGCGAACCGATGCATCATGGGGCGTTGGGACAGGACACAGAATGCCCCGCACCTCCCACCCCCTTCCCACAAGCCACAGCGCCAGATTGGGAAGAGGTGCTCCGTGGGATAGGTGCCCATAATGCATCGCTTCCAATGCTGCTGCAAGTGCCACAAATGTGGCCACGCCAGTGCGCAAGCAGCTATCAGGGTGCACAGACTGCAGCACTTTCCCTGCTGCGCTCTCCGAAGGCGTGTTTAACTCACAGAGCTCTACATCTGCAAGTGTAGCCATGCCCAAAGGTCTAGTCCAAAGTCTGTGGGATGTCTGGATGCAGGATCTGAGTTTGGCCTCATCTCTACCTGTAAATCACAGGTGAAAGGCATGGACAAATATAACACCTCTGATTGATCTCTCTCAGTGCAGCTGAAAGAAAGAAAGGAAGAAAAGCATATTTAAAATGCCTCCTCCCAAAAAAAGAACATGAAGTACCCAGGGGTTCATTCTGAGACATTTTCATGCACTTTTTAAGCATAAACATGAGCTCTGACTCAGTGACTAACTAAAGGAAATGAGTCATGAAAAAAGTGTGCTTAATAAAAAAAAAGTCTGAGTGTCCGACTCTTTTAGCCAGTTTGTGTGAAAGCCGAGGCGATTGGATGGTATTTATATTGTATTTGCTGAAGAGAGCTAACGAAACAAGCTTGAAACCTGATAACCAGGTTCATCTCTAAAAAGCCATGTCTCATTATACAGTACTGTGGTGCTCTGATTTTTATCCTTTATTCCACAGGGGAAATAGTCTTCATATAGACTGAAAATATTAAAGAGACTGACAGTCCTCTGCATAAGGCACATCTGTTTTTTGTCTCTAAGCCCATAGATATTCAAAATTCCAGCAAAGGGAGATCAGGAACAGCTATATAATCATATTGCATCTCAGTCCATTAAATTCATCATAGATTGATACATCAATAGTATAGTTACAGCAATGTATAGTTATTCAAGGCTACAGGAATTGGGCTAGTCATGTGCTTAATTTATTCAGTTATGCTCACTCTAGCCTACAGTTCGATACCCATGATCATCGATCTGTGATTTCGATAACCAATCTAGGTTTCTATGAACTCACAATAGCATATCCCTGGAATCCCAACAGCATGAATAACTATCGCCTTGCCCTCATAAGGTGATCCAGCACATTCCATTTCGAAATCCTCTCAGATGATGGCCTTCTAATCTTCTGTATACTGGTCCCAGCAGGCACTGGAATGGAGCAGAATCTCCCTCCACTCCTTATTTTAAAGGGAACATTAACATGCAAAATCTAAAAGCCAAAACATTTCAGGAGTGTTTTATGACACATACTTACCATTGTTGCACCAGCTGTACATTCTGAACATATTTATTCCCTTATATCCCAGCATGCTTTTCAAGTGCGGCCAGCACTGGGTGTGCATTTATCAATATTACAATTTCACATGACCAGTAAGTGATTACTACCTAGAATTAAACCATCTCTGCTAAAAAGGAATCAAGTTCAGATGGTTTTCACGTGGACTTTAACGTAGAAGACAGGCATCTAGTGGTGGTAAGAAGAGAGGCACCCTATTCATTTATAAATTCAGAATTAACTCTTGTTGTGAAAGAAACCAACTCATGCATGTAATGCCTTCGGACGATGGCTTCATGTTCTTCTCGCTAGAATTCTAACTACAGCCATGAACAGGTCATTCATCTACAGCACAAACGCATAGTGAAATGAATGTAACACTGGCCATGCTACGCTGTGTGGGAAACACCCCTTAGGTGCCGATCAGCCCTGACCATTTCCTAGCCTCAGCTCACACTCTGCTACAGAACATTTGCACCCATATATATGGAATTATCATTTGAGTTGTCACAGCCCCAGAGGGTACCTCCAGACTACAATCATACTGAAAGCATTGGGATTACAATAACTGCCATTCCACAAGAGACCACTAGTCTGTTGGGTCTGGGATCCTGCCTCTAGCAGTAGCCTATAGAGGAAGTATCAGAATAGGGAAAGAAACGGACATACTTCTTTTCACACTGTGTGATGTTACGCCATGTGTGGAGGCAAGGAGATAAATTGCTTACTTACCCTATGAGGGGAACACACACATTCCCAAGAGCATGAGAATAAGTGCCATTTGTAACTAAAACCTAGCTAGTTTAACTGTAGGTGCTATTCATAGTCACATAAAAAAGTACAAGCAATAAAAACTGTATGATCTAGCCTTTAAGTATTCTGTAAATAATTAATAATGACATATTAAACCTAACATCTGTGGCATTAGAAGAAATCCCCAGCGTCTTGCTATGTGGGTAGATATCAACTGCTGTATAAAAGAGGCAACGTAGGCAATAAATCCAGGCAGCGTCTCCTAGATGAGCAGGACCAGATTTAAAATGAAGGGCCAAAGGTGTGCAAAGAATTTAGAATATTTGACTGAATGACAGCTGGTACTTTGATTATCCCTTAAGAATGATAAAATTCACAGATATAGTGCAGTATGAGATAGAGGGAAAAACAGATTTGGCAGTGCTCATGACTTTCTTTCTTACATATATATCCTTCCCTAACTTAAAAACAGGGCTACGGCCACCGTGTCACTGCCCTGTGTCCTCCTCGCCCCATGCTACATACAACCACAGCTCAGACTGAGTGAAGAAGCAAGGCCATTTTCTATAGATTACCAGTCCTATAGCTGATCTTCCATGTCCACTTAACTTTTGCTTCATGAGCTGATACAAACAATAAGGTTACCAATTAATACTAACTTTAGGCATTAATTCTTACCTTTTCCTTGGGAACTAGATTGAGATTTACTCTCTTTTCACATATAAACCATTAAACAACCATCAGAGGATTAACAACTTTTGGCTACTACTGACGTAGGCTGGATCTGTAAACAAAGAGATGGAAGTTTGTGTGTCTCTTTACTAATGCCCGGATTGTTCCAGTCCCTCATGATAATGTTTTGTTTCTCTCTTCAAAGGCCTTTTTATTTATTTATTTTTTAACTTTTTTCCAGACAATAGTCTAGAGAATTGCTGGAACAGCAGTTAACGTAAAACTAAGCTATGGCTACACCTCATTTAGAAAAAAAAATAGATGTGATTGGGCAAAACCGAGACAGTTTTCTTGGAATTTTCCATTTAGTCTTTTTTCCTGACCAGCCCTAGCAAATGCAAGTCAGTGCAAATATGATCACGAAGGGGAATTTGTATTTGTCTCAGCTCTTGTCGTTCACCACACTGTTCTTCATCTTACTATCCTTCTCTGAAGCTCTTTCATGCTCATGGCTTGCGTAACAGTCTGACTGGACAGCCCTCCTAGCTTTCGTTGCCATAGAAAACTTCTTGTTGATGGCTTTATCTAGCTGCAGCTCAGTCACATAACAGGCCTCCCCTGGCCAGTTACTCCAGGTAGCTCTTAATAAGTTCATGATTTTCCCTATGTCAACAACTCTTCAATAAGGCCTTTTAAATAGATATGATACTTGAATTTATAAAATATATTTCCTTTGAGTGTCTCCTTGATGCTTGGCTTCAGGGAGATTGTGCTTTTTATGACCTTTTCCCACTATTGATACTGTTCATTTTTATATCTGATATGTTTCTTACTCAGTCTTTAATGTCCCCCTTTTCCATTTTCTTTAATGTTTTAACTTCAGTTTGCCCTAAAAAGTCACTTTGTAAAATTATGTTATTGGATTTTATATAAAATTTGCTCCATTTGCAAGTAAAAAAAAGTTAGTTTATTTACATTCTCCTGCCAGTCCAACCAACTCAGCCTGGGCTCTGACGGTCATGATGGACTCTTTCTATTCGACATGTTACAGATTTGCCAACCCTGCTGATTTTATGGCAAGTCTCACAATGTTTGGTGTTTGTCTTAAAGTTTGGCATCATACAACTATACCAAAATCTCAGCTTTCATTAAAAAAAAAAAAAGAAAAAAAAATTCCAGCTCTCATGGTTGTAGAGAGAAGGAAAAAAAACCTTGAAAATACACACTCAAAAGGCTCAAAGCCAAATAAACTCCAAGAGTGAAATTTGACTTCAATTATTTCATCCAAAATGTCTTATTTTTAAAATATTGTGGCTTGGTGGTGGGGCTGGCTCATGATTTTTGAACACTTGGGCTTGGCAATACAGATGTAATTAATAATAAAAGGTTCAGTATGTCAACATCAGGCCTTTGGTGACATGACACCTATGAAACCTCACTGTCTCCAGATTATGCCCCAAGTAGGTTTGAACAGATGTCACTAATGGCACAATCGGAAGGGAGACACTGGAGTAGCACTGGTATCTTGGAGTCTGTCTACACTGCAAAAATGACCCTTGGCAGTGAGTCTCAGAGCTCAGGTCAACTGACAGACATGCAGGGTTAATGCTACACAGCTAAAAATAGTCAGTTGACTGGGGTCTGAGACTTGCTGCTGCAGGTTTTTTTTTTTGCAGTGGAGACATACCTCTAGAGGGTTATATTCAGCCTGCAGACTCCTTACTGTTATGTGTGATTGGCAGGGGGTGCAGTGGGAGAAACAGTTTTAAACTATATCAGAGCCCAGGGTGAACTTGCAGGCCTGGGAGTTAGAAAAAAGTAAGTATCTTTGTACTTGCAAATTGAGGAAAGTTTGCTATGAAAATCAGCAACTCATGAATATGGAATACCACAGGGCCATTCTCACCTGTTTTTCAGGTAGAATTACATTTTAAAGATGGTTTTTAGGGCCGGGAATAGGTCTTTCTCTTCCACTTCAGTTCCAAAGAATGCCACACATTTCAGTTTTATCACTTAAAATGCTGGGCACTTACAGAACACATTTTAATGTGATAAAAAGCTTTTAGAGTCAGGGCAGAAGAGTTTTGATATTCAGAAGATTATATGGCCAATTAAACTGATGTACTAGGCAATTAGAAGCGGTAAATCTACAGTAATTGGCCCACCATGCTGAAGGAAGTAAATTCTATCCCTTTCTGTCACAAAGCCTCATTAGTTTACTCTTTCTGTGGCTGTGGCCTAACAGCTTCTGTCTCATTTTCTATAGTTGGAAACTGTTGTATTTTAGCAGTGATATCCAACTACAGAAGGAAAATGACATCCTTTGACTCTGTCTATCAGATAAAAATTGATGGTTTAATATTTTTATGTAATGTATATGATTTAATAGAGCATAGTAAGTTTAGGCCTTACCATAGGTTTCCATAACTTCAACAACTAAAAGTAGATTTTGTAACAAAATTCTTAAATTAAAAGTCATTTCAATTAATCAGTACATGCTTGCTGCCAAAGTTTTAAAGAAAGTCAAACTACTGAATTGGTGGAAGTCACTAGCTAACCACCTGGAACCAACTTTTGACAGCAGTAGTCTCTTCTGCAAATGCAGAGAGAATAAACTGAAATGAAGAAAATATTTACTTGTTCAGTTCAATGACTAATTCATTTAAAGTTAGCAAACTGATTAGAAGTTGAAGATGCAGGAAAACTTGTTTTCCCTCTGCCAACTTGAGAAAAAAAAATGAAGTGTGAGATCTACAAGTTCTAAAATCTTGAAAGATATGGGGCCCAAAGACAGTTCAATTCACTAAATACAGATACTGCCTCCTTTAATAAAATCAGTTAGTTTTTAGCGCTAAAAATGTTTTGATACAGAAGTTTATCCAGTACATTTAAAGGTAATTTTTAAAGTGTGTATTTTTAATGCATTCCAATTTTAATGCAAATAGAGCTTGACCCAAATCACAAGTAAAATGTTAATTTAGTAAGAAATGCATCACTCATGATTTTCTAACATAAACATGTAAAAATAAAAATGCAAATAAGTATTTTAAGCCATATAATTGCTTAAATGAGTATATAGATACAGTGTAGCCTCCTTGTGAGCAAAAAGTAGTAATAAATAGCGTAAATGCTATATTTAGTTGCAATTAAACATGTAATATAGTTACCAACCAATGAGAATCAACCTCTCCTTAGTAAAAATCAAAACAGCAAAAAATGTTTAAAACCAATTATTTAAATCAAGATTTTTTTATTTAAAATATTAAGAAGTTATTTGATTTTTTTTAATTTAAATTAATCCAGCCTGTTGTTCAGCTTCAGTGACCTTTGCTCTCTCTTCAGAATAAAGTGAGTTTTGACTGGTTTCAATTTCAATACAACTCCCACCATCCCCAAGAAGTCAGTAAGGTCAGTATATAGGAATCACTTTACTTACCATTGTAATGCACCAGCTCTTGTTGAATACCCAGAGACAAGTCAGAAAGAGATGGATAATGCTATCTATGGTTGGCCCATGAGTGGAATTTAGGATGTTCTTACCAGGTTGGAATAACAGTTCTACCCATTCTTCCAAGAAGCCCCATATGGTGGGCTCTAATGATCGCAAGTAGTCAACACCTCCTGTTTCTCCGTCATCCAGCAGAAAGCAGTACAATGCCCCCTAAAACCATATTGGAGCACTTGTGGGTGTTTTTGGATGAGAGCCCTCCAACAAACAAATCTGGCCAACCTGGCTTATTTTGAGAGCTCAAGGTTATATGGCTGCAGGCTATAAATACCAGTCAGAGTGTGTTTATATTAGAAACACTACAGAGGCAGCACTGAAGCTGTGTCACTGTCACATAGACATTTACTACAGCGAGGGAAGGGGTTCTTCTGTCGCTGTAGTAAGTCCACCTCCCCAAGCAGCAGCAGCTAGGAGTTTGTCCATACCCCAAGCAACATAACTACGCCAACCTAACTTTCTAATCTAGGCCAGCCTAATTCATCAGCTAAAAGAAACTCTCTGATCTCTTTTCCTACAGAGTACAATTACTAGCTTCCCCCAACACCTTCATCCAGTGGCTCTTTCTTAGCAAGTATGTGTATGGATAAAGTGCTCACTACAAGAGAGACAACTGTGCTGATAAAAGCCAAGTTACATAACCTGTTTTGTATTAATCTGGTAACTCACGTGAACACTTGATCAGCATAGATGACAACCCAGAAGCTATTTATAAAAGCATCAACAGAGAGCTATCTGAAAATTCTCTTTATCAATGCCTGGCTTCACACAGATCCTTCCCATAAATCAACCACGTCCTCATAATGAAAATAGAAATTTAATTATTCACAGGCATGTCCCTTGAGCTTTCTCTGATCTTTTCGTGAATGACTAAGAGCAGCTGGTGCAGACAGAGCACACCATCTCTGCTGGCTGCCCTGTTAAAGGCAGTGACTCATCAACACATGACGTCAAACTCTCCACTCTTCTGAAATGGCAAAAAAAAAAAAAAGTTTAATTAAGAAACGGGAAAAAGGCACCTGAACAAAACAGCTGGAACTTCTTCCCAAACAATCACTGCTTTGGTCACATATCTGAGTGGCCATGAAAAAAAAATCCAGCACAAGAAGAGTTAAACTACACACCTCTACCAGTAGTTTGGTCTTGAGTGGGAGACTGCTTTTCTATTAAAGTGTCAGTTGATAAAACATCTTTCCTCACAAAAACTGGCTAATTACATAGCAGCTGTTACACAATAGCATTATTCCCCTTGGGAAAACCCCCATACATATTTTCCTTGTGTATGCTTCATCTCTAAGTAGTGTTCAGTATCTTCCAAAGGAGAATAACTCAAACAGAAGAAACTGATATAAGGAAGACTGAATACAGTGACCACTTTGTGTTTATAAAGAGTTTTCATAAGATGTTTGCATGATACCAAGTATCACAAATTTCAAATAAGTGGTTCTTAAAACTGCTAAAATAGCATTTTACAGGATCACAATACACACAGATGAGGGAGCCCCAACAAGAATATTATAAAGGATCAAAAAACGCTTCATAATAAATGCAAAACATCCACCCTGCACTAGTGCAATATTAACTCAAAAAATGTGAGTTACAGTTGAATGCACAACCATTACTTCATCCTCTCATGCAAACATTAGGTTTTGATCCTGCTTCCATCAAAGTCAGTGGCAAAACTGGTAGGCTGCAAAAACCAGCATATGTAAAATGCAGATTCTTATACCAGAAAGACTTGTTTCAGAAAGCAGTGGAAAGAGAAACACATGCAGTAAACTGAGATTTGGTCTTTATGTGGGTTTCTGTGTTGTCTGACTTCACATTATCTGAAAACAGAGAGTGTATCCACCACATTTGAGCTTCAGTCTTGCTAAGATAATTTGAGCCCCAGCTCCCTTAGACAGTGTTTCACAACTAGAAAGCTTTCTCCTTGTCTTCAGACACGTAACTGTAATGCAGGGTGGGAGGCAAGAAGAGAGAGCTTCCATTTCAAAAATGAATTTAGATTTATTTCAGGGTTGCCTTGAAGGTTGTATTGCTTATAAACAGCAATTCACCGGTTCCTCAGAACAGTTATTCTAGAAGCAGGCATACTGGAATTACTGGTTCAGTCTCTTCAGAGGGAGTCAAATGGGTTCTGAAAGATCAGAGGAGGTCTGAAAAGTCAGCGTGGCCCTGAGACATTAAGTGGTACACCAACGGTCACATTCTGTAACACAGCTGAGATGAGAACCCAGATACCCTGATATACATACATTTGCTTCTTCCTGCATTAGTCTGTCTCCAGTGTTTCTTGCTCAGGTTAACTGCATTAGTATTTAAATGCAAAAACCAAGGATAGTTGACCAACCACATGGCAGTATTAGGATGTGTTTAATAGTGCAGAAAACACGGCATCAGAACCAAGAGTTGTTGCTTAACAAAACTGATGCACCTCTCTCCCAACCTTTTTGTCACTTAGCAGCGATGCTTTTACAATCTGACCTTTTAAGCACTAACTTCATTCTTAGTGCCATCCTCTGACAGATTTTCTACAATGCTATTTTCCTAGCAGCATTTGGAGCATTTGCATCCCTAGAGGTAGATGTGCTGTTTTCTCACTCCAAAAGAATATGAGGCTTTTCCCTTGAGGTTTCTGTCATAATCATGGACACTAGAGTCTCCACTAGTGCTTTAGCACTGGCAATTCCCAAAGGAAAATAAAAACCAAATAGGTCTCTCACTCAGTTTCAGATCAGCATGTGATTAATTTTAACCACGTACTTGGTACTTAAAACATGTAGAGTCAAATTATAAAACCATCGACCTGCTCACCTGTCTAACATGCAGTGAAAATCTGGTAACTAAAGGGTTAATCATATCATCATATGCCCGTAGACTGGATTCCATGATTACCCATAATACAGTATCAGAGGTTGGGAACCATACTAGGAAGCATGAAACTCAGAAGGGCAGGCCCATTCCCAAAAGAATTTACAGGCTAAAGAGACAAAATGTTAATCCTAGGAGGGCAAAGGAAAGGGGTAAGTATACAAACAGAGCAATCAGAGGGAGGAGGAGCACATGCATACGTGGTTCCAGTTCTTTATTTTTTTCTGGTGGGGGAGCAGGCAGAGGAGGAAATGATGGAGGGAGGGAGTAAGTAGGACTGAGGCGGGGAAATGACTGAAGGGGAAGAAGCAGGATGAAAAGGAACATGGAGGGCAGAGACGGAGACCTGCCAAGGAAGGATTTAGGAGGATGGGGGGAAGCAGGAGGAAACTGGAGAAAACAATCTGCTAACAAATAAAAGTCATCCTTAGTTCATGTTGTGAATAAGCCTGTTGAGCTCACTCACCTCCAAGGGCTGTGAAGGTTGGTCTCCCTGGATGGAACCTCTTCCTTCCTGCCCCCCACTGCTGCTCCTCCTCTGCTTCCCCCATCCCAGGCGGTGGGGAAACTTATTACCTCCAGAGGTCTGTTGCTAAGGAAGAACTTGCTGCTTTTGGGGATTAGCACCAGCCCTAGGAGATCAGGCTTTGCTTTCTCCATGTCATGTGACCAGGGAAGTTGGGAGTGCTGGCGCACCGAATTATCTCCAACATCTCCCCTAAACAGAAGTGTTATTGTTTTTCCTCTTTGGTGATATCCCAGCTTTGCTTGTCGTGTGGCTGATCGGACATCACTTTGCAAAGCGAAGGGAGCAGGAGTTAAATTTCTACTCATGAACCACCCCTCCAGAGCTGCACCACAAGGCCAGGGCCTCTTTTCAGTTGAATACCTCCTTCTAATGAGTCTACTTCTTCTGTAGTGCTGACAAGACATTTAATTATTAAATCAAGAACAGCCTTCACTCCTTCATTCTGTGGCCTACTCTTCACCAAACAGTCACACAATCTGGGCCTTGTCTCTCCTCCCTTGGCACGTCACAGCTCTCGTTGCCGTTCACACACACATTTTGTTGGGGGCATGGCTGAAGTTGGCAAGCTATCGGTGGCAAGGATGTCTTCTCCCTTGAACTGAGATATCTAGCATAGTAAAATGAAGTGGGCCACAGTCCTTGGGAGCTGTCCTGGTGCTGAACCCCACTTCTCCACTAGGACTGTGATTCAGCGACAACGTTGCTCCTACTTTGACTTCAGTGTGCAATCTCCATGCTCCATTCCACACAGCAGAAGGGAACAAAGATCTGCTGCAGGGAGCGGGGGTGCAGAAAGAGGGTTACGTCTCTCCCTGATCTTCAAGCACAGAAATTGCCACTGCTGCCGGCCTCAGTGCAGGGATTACCGGGGTCCCAATGCAAAGGAAAACGTGACTGAGCTCAGCTGGAGTACATTACTGAATCCCCAGAAGGACTGTGCTCTAGAGAATCTTTTAACTTAGCCTCTCCAGTCACGGGAGTCAGGCCATCCCTGTGCAGAAGGGGAAAGTTCAGCAGAAAATACCATAGATTTCTCCTTGTTTTCTAAAGAGAGGTCATCAGAAATGGATGAGATGTTTTAAAACTTTGGCTGCACAAAGCCTTGCTTTCATTTAAAACACCTGGCTATGGAAAAAGCTTCAGCATTGCCATACTGTGTCCTAGCTTTAGGAAGCCTCTGCCTTTATTTGACTAGCTATGGGTTGCTTATTCTTGCCTTGATCATGTCTCACTTTACCTACTGTATCACTCAAAAATACAGCCACTTTTAAAGCTTTCTTCCCTTCCTCCCCACAGTCAACTCCCCTCTCTATTGCTGCTGCAAATAGTTCTCTTGACTTATGTTCAGGAAAAAAAATGACTATGGACTGTCTAAACAAATCTCTGTCCTGTATTCACTATTTTACCTGCTTAATTTTAAGTAAACTTTCACTCCTATCACTCTAAAATCAACACTTATGGGAGAATGAATTGAATTCTGCTGCCTCACACATCAAATGATGGACCTAAATTCCAAGGCCCCAGTTCAACCAAGCACATAATCACATTTAACTTCAAGACTGCATCTAGCCCCATCAAAGCCAGCTGGGCTATTCATACGTTTAAAGGTAAAGGAATACTGAAGAGATTGGCTGAATCAGGGCCTTACTGCCAGATTGTTATTAGCAGTTAGATATAGCTAAAAAAATAGAGGGGAGGGGATAAGAATTTTTCTAGAATTGCATTTCTGGTTTTCCAACAATTTATTCTTCATCTCCCTTGTCTAACCAGCGCTATTAGTTAGCCAACAGCGAACATGGCTTGAATATCAGCTCCTAGGGTAAGCCTGCAGGGGTGGGGCTTTTGTGGGGGGCACGGAAATCTCTTTATACTTCAACACTGTGCATATTACATGGAACTCAGACATTAAGCACAGAATCCCACAATGCTATCTTTAGAATGCTGTTTCAGAGTACAACCATATTAGGTTTGCTTTGATTATTTTTCAGCCTCATTGGGACAGTACTGTTACCCTAACTTTGTCATATTTTCCCCAGAGTAATCCTGTTGGAAGGCCATTAAAATGACTTGCTCTTTTGTTTGTTACCTTTTTAAACTGCTTTCTCATGTTTCATTCAGTCCTCTGCACACACACACTTTCCTGACAGCAGTAGATTTACAAGCCATTCTTTACCTCGTGTTTTGGATAAGGCCAAAATATCAGTTCCACAAGTTTAAAGTTTTTCCCATCAATTGTAAGAGACATGATGGGAGGGAACAGCATCCACTAAAGCCAGCAGGAAATGGATTGTGAGAGCCCTACTCCAAAGAAGAGAATCCCTGTTATCCCTTAGTCATAGACAATATTTCCTGGAAATATTCCATCTTGATTCCATAATCAGCAATCATTTTACAGCCTCAT
This sequence comes from Mauremys reevesii, assembly GCF_016161935.1. Lineage (NCBI taxonomy): Eukaryota > Metazoa > Chordata > Testudines > Geoemydidae > Mauremys > Mauremys reevesii. The sequence continues at coordinate 36,076,156 of NC_052631.1, read as the reverse complement.
CTGGCACTCTCGTTTTAGCTCTTCTCATGGAAAGTTCCTTAACTGAGATCTTCTTTTGGTTATTTCTTTCAGTGCTACTCCCCAGCACACTGTTCTCCCAGGACCCTTTTCCAATCTCTTCAAAGTAATCAGCGTGACTGTGGCAGACCAGCTGCCAGCTCATGCCAAAGCCAATTCACTTGTGTATAGTATAGATCAAAGTGATTGTTACATACATAAGAGTATATTTGGTGTTTAAACTTCATGAAAACTAGTGGGACGTTATTTGCATTGTTTTCACTTATCTGTATCCTGTTATAATGTAGTATAGTAGTAAAAATTTACATTGTGTTTACTCCTGTAATTAAAGAACCAATCAAAGGAGAAAGAAGTCTTGTGAAATACAAATGAAGAACTTTAAGAGAAAAGTGCTAATTTCAAAATATTTGATCATTGTGTATGATGACTGGAGGTCAAAGATTCAAAAAGCATTCCTCCTCACCCTGTCATCAAAGGAAAAGCCCACCCAGGTAGTGACACTATCAGCTTGTTTTCTGTGAGAAGCTAGAAGAATGGATTCAAAGGGCCTTCATCTCTGGACTGTTTGGCCTCTTACAAGGAAGTGTACGAGATGCAAAGGGGAGATCCCCAGAGACAATCTGGGAACCCTGAAAAGACTTTTGGGAAACTGGCTGTTTATTACATCACTGCCACCATTTGGGATTATAAACTGAGACTCATCTGTTAATATATTTCACCTGCTTTAGCCTCTCAATAACTCTCATTTATCCAGCATTAGAGGAAAGCAACTTTTGCTGGATTGATTGAGGTGTAACTGGGCACTCAGTATGAGCTTATGTATGTTGAAATGTTCAGGGTCAAGTAGCAGAGATGGAGCTTGTTACCAGAAAGACAGCAGCTGTACTTAAAGTAGCCACATATGCTGTTAGCTCTACTAAGGGGCAGATCTCCAGCTGGTGTAAATTGTCATTGCTCTGTTAATTTCAATGGAATAATTTATACCATCTGAGGACCTGTCCTATGTGTCTGAGCATATGTCTTTTATAAACATCAAATACAGAAATGATTTGGTGAAATTCTTGTTTGTTTTCTAACTTTTTCTTTAATTTTTTATATATTAAAACATCCTGTTATGAGGGCTGTTATCCTTCTTTCTTTTAATAGATAAGCCAGTGGAATTTAGAATAAATAGAACTTCATTGTATTATCATATACGTTGGTCTTTTTCAGGATTTGCTGAATAGCTACATCATTGCTTTTAGCCTGGATCCCATTAGTCATAGTCTGAGTCAATAGGTTTCCATGACAGCAAGTTTCTGTGCAATGCGGCAATTCATTCTTTATTTCTGCTCTAAACTTCCATTGATATATTTCAACCTCGACCTTATAAAAATTTCCTTTATCAAAAGTCATTTTATACAATAACTGGATTTTATTTATACCATGATCTTGCCAAAGAATACACACACTACTGAATTCAGTAAAGGCTGACAAATTCTCCAGATTTTTTTTTTCCAGAAAAATACTTTTTACCTGGTTCTACCTGTCAGAATTCTGACAGCAGTTCCTATTAGCTGCATAGCAGAGAACCAGCCCTGTCACCACTGGTAGGTGACAAGATCACAGGAAGAATCCCACAGGCAGAGAATGCTAATAAGAAAATGGAAAAGCTTCTAGTCAACACAGCCGGCAAGAGCAAAGAAAGAAATCTAGGCCAAAATATGCCCGTGTTGAATGGTTATTTTGAGAAAATGAGGCTGTGCGCGCTCTAGCAAGGAGAGTTCAGATAAAATCCAAGATAAAATGCAGCTCTCTTGGTATTTAGGCTGCTTATTGCAACCATTACTTATTTCCTTCTTTATTGATAACTGTTTGATAATCAGACAGTAATGACACCAAACAGTCTCTCTCATAGACTTAGTAAAGTTAAAATCGGACATGTTCTATTGGATGGAATGTACAGAGAGATTGACATTTAGTAGGGTAACTACCCATGCTGTCAAATTGGGCAACACTAAGTTGTAATTTTGTACATTGGCTATTTTAAGAATAACCAATATCAAATGTAATATGAGATATTAAGGCTCCGACCCTGCAATAGACTGAGTGCAGCCCAGTCCCTGTATCTGTAGAGGGTCCCTTTGAAGTGGGGGTGTCTGTAGTGGGTAGGGATGTCCCTACCCACAAAGCATTGCAGGATAGGGCTTAAAAGTGATTCTACAACGTATTGGGTTTTTTTTGCTATTATGTAACAATATGAATTAAGTTATGAGTTACTGACACTGTATAGAAAGTGAAATAAATCGAAGGTTTCATAATCCTGAACAATAACTTGTTCCCATTCTATCCAGTTGTAACCCACCTGTACCATTCTAAATAAGGTCTCTTCCTCTTCACTGTTTAAAACCTTCATATGCTGATAGTTGTAGACTTGCGCCTCCCATTAACCATTACTTAGCCACACCATGTGGACAAAGCTCAGCTCCTAGCACAAGTGGAAAGTCGCTGATTTCCATCTGCTGATGAGTTCATAGCAGGCCAGAGAGTTAGGCATTGCCAGCCTCTATTGTTCCCGCTCTGTAGCCCTCGTGTAGAGGGCATTATTGGTGGGAAGGGACTGAGGCTGGAGCACACTGCACTTCAGCAACCTTCAGCTGGCCCACCTAGCATAAACCACAGCACCTCATGAAGTGCTAATCTATGTAGTGTCTATAGCATGTCTAGGGTAGATGCAACCCGACAGTAAGGGAGCCACAAGCAGCCTCCTTGCAGTCCCCCAAACTGGGCATGGCAGAGAATGTGGGCCACATTATTTAACTCAGATATGATGCTGATGTGGACTGTACAAGCACCTAGCTCTCTACTCGTGAGATTAATACTTCTTCATAAGCATCCCTCCAGGTCTCTTATGTATTATTGCTATGCAGAATAAAGTAAAGCCGTAGGTGTTTCTTATGTTCCTTGTTAGAACCACCACAAAGGGCCAGATTTTGTTACTCTTACAAGCACTGAGTAATATCTTAGCCCTTTAGCTGCTCCATTTGATCTCACTGAGACTGCTTGAGGAATAAAGTTCTAATCAATGTGAGTAAGGGTATCAGAAATGGCATAAAGTAAGTGAGAAGAAAGTAAACTAATAAATGATTACTTAAAGTCACTTAATAATCTGAATAGCCGGTATTTTAAAAGATCCAGTGTATACGGTATGAACTGATTTTAAAATACTGAATTTATTATTAAATTACTGCAGTTCAAACCACGATGAAATAATATGCAGTCACCCAGTTTCACGTAATTGAATGTTCAAACCAATGTTCTGAAGCTATTTAAAGCCTTCAGTGTTTTCACTTTTTCCATGGTATTGGAAGTATCACTTTGACATCAATATGGAGAAAACAGATGGCTAGAGTAATGAACAAGTGAGCAATATGATACTACCAACTGACTACTCAGAAGTTTGACTAACAAATTAGATAACAGACAGAAAAGAAGTGGGCTGGTAATTAACAAAGTTGGTGCTGTATGTCAAAGTATTTAGAAAACCAGTAAGATACAAATAGGCTCTTAAGGGAGTAGCAGTGAAATATTTAGAATAATAATTCAAGGAGTTTAATGATGAAAAAGGAACTGAAATATGGCTTTTACCATAGTGCCAAAAAGATTGGAAGTGAAGGAGAAAAAACCCCATACATTATTGGGGAAATCAAACCTGTACTTTTGGGTGACAAATACACAGAGATTAAAGAATTCCGAAATTTATATAGAAGATAATTTCATGATTTGGAAAGGGTCTAGAGAAGCATAATGTGATGAAATAGAGAAAAGAAAATTTAGTAACTAGGGAAAGGTCTTTTAACTTAGAAGCCTGTTAGAATGAAATAATCACTCAAGTGATGTGAGTCCAGTTAAATTACAGACAGGTCAAAGCACTCAAGGTCAACCCAAAGAGAAAAAAATACATCATTGGAAGGAAACTAAACAAGGTAACATGCTATTTTTTCCACTCTTCTGAAACACTTTATCAAAACATTATCATAAAGTTAGTCCAAATATTTGATTCTTCTCATCTCTGTCATTCTTGGTCTCTTCCATCTTTGTGTAGTCTGCAAAATTACAATGGGGTTTATTATAGTGTCCATTCTTATCAACATTAGGCCACTTGCAACTTTTAAGAAACAGGCTAATCTGTAGGTGTATGCCAACTTTGGATTGGCTAGTTTTCAGGGGACTGTGCTGGAGAGAAGTAGCCATTTCTGGACACTAAAAGGTATAGTAAAGTTGGGACTCAAGGGAGGAGTAAATTACACCAGACACCAACAGTCCTTCTTGCCAGGAATAATCTCTCCCTCTCAAAACCTGCCCTCCCAGTGGGGTCTATCAGTCAGTCTCTTTCTTCTTTGGTCCCGGATCTAACAAGGGGGAAGGTTGCACCGGAAGGTCAGGCTGGGGTGGGGAAAAAACATGGAAATAAGCCATCAGAACATAGCAGCAGAAAGGTCTCTAACAGCCATGTAGAGCCATGAAGGGTATAGAAGATCACAGAATCTGACAGACTAGGAACGTGGCCTTCTAGTACTAAGTGGAGGTGGTGTGCTTGGGGGGTGGAAGAGCTCCCATTTTATTGGGTAGAAGAGCCAGAGGTAGAAGGAAGATAGTACTCCTACTAGGAAGTGGCAGGAGAGGGTGAGCTGAAGAGATGCATATGCATTTTAAGTGTTAACACGTCTTCAAAGCAGACTCCAGAAAAAAAGAAAAGAAAAAAAAGAAAAACTCAGCTTTTAAGAAAAATTATTATTATTAGACCAGAATAATCATTACATTCAAAAAATATACTATTACAAAAGTATACTGATGCAATCAATGATGGACCAAAACTAGTATAAATATCTTTTGCAAATATTTTCTTAGACTGAAAAAGTTCATAGCTAAAAGCCATTGTATAAAAACTAGTTTTTAGTCTAGGAGGAGGATAGTGGCTAGATTAAGTGTAATAACAGTTTTAAGAAACTCCTATATAGAACAATATACATTATTGGGGCTGACCTTCATTTTGACTAATATACAAATCCCTTTAGTTATTGGTTTTTGGTATTTCTCAGAGGCTCTGGCACATAGAAAAGCAATTTCAACAAGTGAATTTTACAGATAGTAAGCAGCATCTCTGTCCCTCCAGGAGGTTTTAAAGTTAAAATGCAGGTTTGTTCATATATTCCTCCATTGTCTGAAAAAAAAAAAAAAAAAGCAAGTGAGGTGTTACAGATTGTAAAATACTATGAAATAGAGTAAGGACCTGAGCTGTTCCAATTGAACAGGGTTGGAATTTTTGATTGATTTCCATCAGATCCAGACCCTATGAACAAACACTAATCAATGAAATATCTACAATAATAATACTTTAAAACCCTAGTAGACTGAACATCTAACTTGCACGTGTAGTTGCTATATCTAGCTGGCCTTTTGTACGAGCCACTACTGCAAGCTGGTGGGCTCCCTCAACAGCCCAGGAAAGAACCTGTGCCTTGCCCATGCCTCCCTCAGGCCCGTGCTCCAGGGCAGAGAGTATTATTCAAACACAAAACAAAGCTTTTTCCTTTGATCAAAGCAGACAGCAGAGGCCTTTCCCCTTGCCTCTCACCCCCTTTAAACCCATTCTGAGTTATGCACAGGCTGCTCTTAACCCTCTCCAGCTGTTTCACCCTATCTGTTACCCGATCAGCATGTGCAAATACCAGTTTATACTGAAGAAACTGGCTGGAAAAAAGACTGCAAAGGGCCTATTCACATAGTGTCTTCCTAACTAGTTCTACCAGCCTCTCACTTTCTTCCACACTAATGATCATCCTGAAAATTTAATCATCCATAGCGTTTGCCAGTTCTTCCCATTCTCGGCTCACTAAAGTAATTTACAATGTAGAAAAATGAAGCTCATTCCTGCAGGTTTTTTAATAAAAGTCTCACACCTATTCCTCATAGGAACCATTACATGGTCTAGTTATGGACAAACTGGAGGTTACCAGCACATACTTGTGCTGATTTTGATATTACCATGTAGGTCATTTGTCAATTTATTAGTGAAACAATAAAAACAAAACAAAAAAACCCCGAACATTCAGGCCCTCTACCATGACTTGTTAAACGTCATTTAAAAATTATATAAAACAAATTATTAATGCAGTGTCTAATATCTAGCAACTGACGTGACTAATTAACAACCATTCTACTTGCAAAGGAGCCAGCAATAGCATATGAATAACTTAATACCATATCACAGGATGCCAGAGGATTGAACTAAGGGTATAAGATATTGCCACCTTTTGTAATTATATGGTTGTACCTCGTAGTACATGTTGGGATATCAAACACTACTCCTGTCAGACAAAAAAAACCTGTAGTGAGGTGTGTGCCTCTGTCTTACCTCTTGTAACATATCAGAATCTTCTATGGCTTTCACTGCTGATTTCTTTGATGTTTCCTGTATTTCTCCACCCATTATAAACTCATCAAGAATAAAATAAGCCTTTTCAAAATTAAAGATAATATCCAGCTCGCACACCTGATGAAGCAAAATACACATTTAGGCACAATATTATAGCATTATATGTATTAGCATTCCTAGAGCTTATTGACTGCCAAATCTATTCAGTGTATGCACTCTTGTGGCAGACAGTAAAGTATATAATAGAAATACTGAATATTAATTGATATCACAACTTTGGTATTAGTGAAATCATATTCTTCTCTGCATGAACAAAGACTAAGTAAGTATAAATAAATTTGTTTAAACACTTTTCGTTATAGAATACTTACTTCATGAAACAACTTTTAATAAGACATTCTCTGCCCCAAAAACATCTTACAGTATCTGACAGACCAAAAACAAAGACAACGGAAGACACAGCACAATGATTTATGTTAAGGGGGAGTCAGATAAATCAACTGCTCAAGAGACCATGGTAGAAAACATTCATAAAAGTGGATCTCCTGCAGTGCCCAATGCCTCCCATGGACCATCTCCATGTCCCCTAGCCCATATCACCCTCATTATGCCCACACACCCTGCTGATCTCTTGCCCTCATGCGGTGTTTCCTGTTGCTTGATATGAGCTAAAAAGAGTCAGGTCATTTTTGATAATTTAAAACAAAACAACAAACCCCCCGTCCCCTCCCCCCATTTTAAAATTCTTTTTCTAATTTTTCCCCAAAACTTTCTAGATATCTCCCTTGGGAAGAGATGTGGCATGTGAAACATCAGGATTGACTTCTCTTTGGGGTCGGGCATATTATGGGACATTAACTCCCTATAATAGCCTGGGCACTATTTTACTGTCATATCCACCTCATGCTGGATGTGTGGACATGGTACAACCAAGGCAGAGGGAAAGGTTGAGTAAGAGCAGCTACAGAGATTTTCACACCTGACTCTGTGACAAACAGCTAAAGGGCAAAAATTATCACAACTTAAGGAAGAAAAGGAAACTTACATTTCCAAAATACCTGTCCAGTAGTTCTACATAACGATGAACAACCTCTAGTGTCAGCAGCTCATTATCCTGGTCTTCTATTGCACAGCAAAAATATAAACTAGCATACCTACAAAAATAAAAATGGGTGAGTGCTTGGTAAAACCTGAAATAATAACTCAATCACAGAGATAATTTGGTTCATATCCCTGCTTATGCAAGTCTGTTCTCTACAGTAGGGCTACGTCTACACTAGCACTTACTGTGGTATAATTTACTTTGCTCAGGGGTGTGAAAAAGCCATCCCCTCTTAGCATCATAAAGTACACTGACCTAAGCACCAGTGTAAACAGCACTAGGTCAGCGTGAGAGCTTCTCCTGCCGACATAGCTACCGCTGCTCGTGGGACTGGAGTAGGTAAGCTGATGGGAGAGTTCTCTCCCACTGGCTTAGAGCAGTTACCACAGAGAGCTTATAGCGGTGCAGCTGCACCACCGGAACTCCACTGCTGTGAACTCTCTAGTGTAGCTGTAGCTTAACAGTTGAATTGATTTTCCTCTCTCAGCACCTTTATTTTAAAAGGAATATATTAACAACAGTAAATAATTATTCTTTTTGTAAAAAAGCTGAGTAGATTTGTTGAATATCTCCTCAGTGTTTAAACTTCAGGACTACATTTAAAAATAACAACTGGTAAGGGACAAAAATTTCCCCAAATGCTGCAGTAGCCCCTACTGTAGGTGTATTGGTTTAGATTGTAGAATAATTTGGTGCTTTAAAAAAATATATATGCATAGAAAGAACAAACATTTGGGCCACTATTCAGGCTACCAAATGATTAATAAGGTAATCTGTGCATATTTCAAGAAACAGATTACATGTAACTACTCATGCTGATCAATTCTTTCTACTGATTGGTAGCAGAGTTTTATATTTAGTTAATCTAGTTTCATGAATGGGAAGGAGGAATATCCACTTGAGCATTCTTCTCAGGATAGTGGCTGGAGCACCATTTCAGCAAAGCATCTAGACCCGTGTCAGTCTATCCCTTTTCAACAAAGCGCTTAAAAACATGCTTTATTTTAGTGTTTTGCTGAATAAGGGTGGACTTCTGTTTTAGGGCCTTCATTTCTCTCCTGTAACTATAAAGGCAGGGATAGCCTGTTATCACTCAGGCTCATATACCTGGGGAAGATACAAGTTCCAGAATGGTAAATATTTCAAAGATATGATTTGGCAGAAGGCTCCTCGATACAGTGTGTGTAACCTTGCAATACACTGACAAAGCACAACATGCTTTTCAGCATGATACCTTTAAATTAGCAAGATTAGCTAGGCGTAGCATCTTCTATAGTTTAAACTGTCAATCAATTCTTACTCCCATTTTTCTTCAGTGGTAAGCAATACCAGTATTTTTCTAATGGCAATTCACTGTGTCAATGTATGGAATGGGGAAAAGCAAGCTGATTTTGTTTAGAATCAACCTGCATTGTTCCTACTTTCAGGCTCTTACATACAGCATTTTCAAACCCTCATGACATCCATTGTTCCTCATGTGCTTCATCCTAGTAGCATTTACAAGATTAAGGTGTCTCTCTCTCTTTTTTTATATATATCTTTATTCTTATAAAAACTACTCACACCTTTTGTAAACTAGCTTTAGGTCTTTCCAGTCGACAAAACTGCTCATCTTTTGACTGCGAGCCAGAATAATCTGAACAATTTCCCGTGTGATCTTTTTCCTTTCTTTGTCAGGTAACGTTATGTACCACTTCTGAAGTCTTAATTTCCCTTGTCGGCTGAACAGCAGTATAAAGCGTATCTAGAGTAAACAAAGCAACATGATAATACCAGGTCACATGCAATTGTTTTTCCAGAAAGCAGCAATTCAACTGCCATTCTTTACTTTGTTACAAAGGAACATGGCAACTCACAAAGAATAATTCACCCATGTGCAGAGGGCCAACATAATGCCTATGGCACCTAAGCTCTCAAGAATTTCATTATTACCATACACATCTAATGTCAGCCCTAGTAAAACACATTCCTCACCTAAGCATATGAAAGAAACGAAGAGGCAATCAAATGCATGATTTTTATTTTATTCAGAGATTTTAAGGGCTAATCTAAGTATCTCTGAGAGTTTTGTGAATTATATAATGAAAGATACCTGGATATATATTAGAATATTTCAGATGTGCCAAGGCACTAATACAGTCCCACCCCTCTCCTAATTAGAAGGAGTGTTCTGATAATTGAGCCTACAAATTTACCCTAATTCTGAGCTCAACTGTAAAAAGTATGTAAAAATTCACAAGATGTCACAATAACCTTTAATAACAAATGTTGATGGGAAAAGATATGAAAGGGTGACAGACTAAAATTAATCTAAACAAAAAGGCTCACCGATACAACTCAAGGACTGTGTTACGATCATGCCTGGCAGACAAGAAAATGTGGGTCCAGAAATTAATGAACTAAAATTGGGGTGTCAGATATTAGCTCTAATTGGTGGACAAAATAATGAGGGACTGTGCTATTCCAACCATTCTTCTCTGTTTGGGTGCTTAAAGAAAGAGACTTCAGAGACGGGAGAAAGATGGAAGAAAAGATGGAGGCTATCGGCATGAGCTTCACCATCATGGCTGCCACCCCCAGCATTTCCTGGAACCCCAGGCCTTTGTCATCCAGGACACATTCCTCAATCTAAGGTCACCCCCAGCCATATTTCAAGTCCCTGCCCCAAAACATGCTGATGGCAGTGTTGTTCAAAGAAAAGGTTGCCAGATCCATTTTATTTTTAACCTAGGCAAAACAACCTATTTTCCCCTAACCTTATTCTCAGAAACAGCTGAATTGGTTTTGGCTAAAATTTACCAAAAAACCCAGAGCCTGAGGCAGGCATACTACATAGATAATTTCAGCCCAAATGGTTAAAGTTTGACAAAGTTATAAACAACTGAAAATAGGGTCTCCTAATGGGAAGTCTTGGGCAACCTTAACAGGTGGCACTACCAGCTCCACCCATAATGCGCGTGCGCACACACACGCACACACAATTCTGCCACCCTTACTCATGTTACGTAAGTCTCATTGATTTCAACGGGATTACTTATGAGTTTTACTCATTGTAAGGGAGGGCAGCAGAGTCAGATCTAAACTAGGGTTGTTGATTAATTGCAGTTAACTCACGCTATTAACTCAAAAAAATTAATCACGATTAAAAAAATTAATTGCGATTAATCACACTGTTAAACAACAGAATACCAATTATTCTACAGATGAGTCAGCCTCACCTCAGTCCCCGGAAAAATAATGGAGCAGATCCTCAAGGAATCAATTCTGAAGCACTCAGGGGGAGGAAAGTGATCAGGAACAGTCAGCATGGATTCACCATGGGCAAGTCATGCCTGACTAACCTAATTGCCTTCTACGACGAGATAACTGGCTCTCTGGATGAGGGGAAAGCCGTGGATGAGGGGAAAGTAGTGGACGTGTTATTCCTTGACTTTAGCAAAGCTTTTGATATGGTCTCCCACAGTATTCTTGCCATCAAGTTAAAGATGTATGGGCTGGATGAATGGACTATAAGGTGGATGGAAGGCTGGCTAGATCATCAGGCTCAGTGGGTAGTGATCAATGGCTTCATGTCTAATTGGCAGCCGGTATCAAGCGGAGTACCCCAAGCATTGGTCCTGGGGCAGGTTTTGTTCAAAATCTTCATTAATGATCTGGAGGATGGCATGGATTGCACCATCAGCAAGTTTGCAGATAACATTAAACTGGGAGGCATGGTAGATACGCTGGAAGGTAGGGATAGGATACAGAGGGACCTAGACAAATTAGAGGACTGAGCCAAAATAAATCTGATGAGGTTCAACAAGGACAAGTGCAGAGTCCTGCACTTAGGACGGAAGAATCCCATACACTGCTACAGACTAGGGACCGAGCAGCTAGGCAGCAGTTCTGCAGAAAAGGACCTAGAGGTTACAACGGACGAGAAGCTGGATATGAGTCAACAGTGTGCCCTTGTTGCAAGGAAGGCTAACTGCATTTTGGGCTGTATAAGTAGGAGCATTGCCAGCAGATCGAGGGCCGTGATCATTCCCCTCTATTCGGAATTGGTGAGGCCTCATCTGGAGTACTGTGTCCAGTTTTGGGCCACACACTACAAGAAGGAAGTGGAAAAACTGGAACGAGTCCAGTGAAGGGCAACAAAAATGATTAGAAGCACATGACTTATGAGGAGAGGCTGAGTGAACTGAAATTATTCAGTCAGCAGAAGAGAAGAATGAGGGGCAGGGGGATTTGATAGCTGCTTTCAACTACCTGAAAGGGGGTCCCAAAGAGAATGGATCTAGACTGTTCTCAGTGGTACCAGATGACAGAATGAGGAGTGACAGCCTCAAGTTGAAGTGGGGGAGGTTTAGGTTGGATATTAGGAAAAACTTTTTCACTAGGAGGGAGGTGAAGCACCGGAATGGGTTACCTAAGGAGGTGGTGGAATCTCCTTCCATAAGAGGTTTTTAAGGTCAGGCTTGACAAAGTCCTGGCTGGGATGATTTAGTTGGGGATTGGTCCTACTTCAAGCAGGGGGTTGGACTAGATGACCTCCTGAGGTCCCTTCCAACCCTGCAGCACCAGCGCTGTTCTCTTTATTCCTCTTGTCGAGGTGGAGTACAACCAGCGCTGTAGCTAGGGAGATACAGCGCTGTATGTGCCTTGCCAGTGTGGACGGAGAGTAAGTTACAGCGCTGTAACTCTCAAGTGTAGCCAAGCCCTAAGGATAGCTACAGCACTCGACCCAAGGTTTAAGAATCTGAAGTGCCTTGCAAAATCTGAGACAGACGAGGTGTGGAGCATGCTTTCAGATGTCTTAAAAGAGCAACACTCCGATGAGGAAACTACAGAACCCGAACCACCAAAAAAGAAAATCAATCTTCCACTGGTGGCATCTGACTCACATTGTAGGGATATTAAAGAAGGTTTATATTAAACATGGTTTATATGAGAAATGATTTATTGTTAATTCATACTTTATAACTTAAGGTTTATGTTAGAAGTAAATTTGTGATTCCCAACATTTAGCCTCTAACCTGCAAGCCACCAGCTGTGTCTGTGTGAAGCCTGCTCAAAGAAATACTTTGTATAAAACTTGTTAAACATTTTAATTAACTCTAAGTAAGCCAAAACTGTAGCTGTTATAGTGTATAGATAGAGACCCCCACCCTCTGTAAGTTTTCATCTCACTTTATCTTTGCTTGTTAAAAGACAGGGAGTCTCACATAAATTGGTAACACCCCAAAAAGTAAAAAGACAGTGAAATAGATGTGATTAAGATAGAGAATGTATGTGACTGAATGGTTAGGGAGTCACCAGCCTAAAGAATTGTGTGTCGGCTGAAGAAGGTGTCAAGTGGGATCAACCAGATGACCCCCGGAGGGCAAACTGGAATCCACCCACCACACCTCAAAGGAAGGAAAAACAAAACATCTAATAACATGGAGCCAGCCACCTGCTGATTGATTTAGCAACAGCAAAATGAAGCAACTCTCATGAACTGACATAGGAATAAATTCCTATAAAACTGGACTCTAAAGACTGAGGACTTTGAGTCTATGGTTCTGCTGCCAGCCTCTAGGAGCATCAGATGCATCTGACACAGACTCAGCTCCATCCTCATGACCGAGATACCTGGCCAGTAACTTGGCATGAGCAACATCTAGGCTGGTAACTATAACATCTATACAGAACCTGAATGAATGATTGTGTAAATGAATGTGTGTGTGTGTGTATAAGAAATAAGTAGTAAAACAACGTTGTTTACTGTTGTCTTTTGTTTTGTTATGGTATTTACAATAAATGTGGCATTTTTGCCTTATCCCTCTTAATAAGATCCTGCTGGTTTTTATTATATTGGTATAACAACATGATTAAAATGAACATGCGTCGGTCTGCACTGCTTTGGATAGTTATCAAGCAGAACCCTTCATCAGCATGGACGCATGTGCTTTGGAATGGTAGTTGAAGCCCAAAGGGACATATGAATCTTTAGAGCATCTGGCACGTAAATATCTTGCGATGCCAGCTACAACAGTGCCATGCGAATAGTGTTCTCACTTTCAGGTGACACTATAAACAAGATGTGGGCAGCATTATCTCCTGCAAATTGTAACCAAACATGTTTGTCTGAGTGACTGGCTGAAGTAGGACTGAGTGGACTTGTAGGTTCTAAAGTTTTCAGTTTTATTTTTGAATGCAGTTTTTTTTGTATATAATTCTACATTTGTAAGTTCAACCTTCATTATAAAGAGATTGCACTACAGTACTTGTATTAGGTGAACTGAAAAATACTATTTCTTTTGTTTTTTACAGTGCAAATATTTGTAATAAAAAATAAATATCAAGTGAGCACTGTACACTATGTATTCTGTGTTGTAAGTGAAATCAATATATTTGAAAATTTAGAAAATATCCTAAAATATTTAAATAAATGGTATTCTATTATTGCTTAATTGCGCAATTAATCTTTTTAATTGCTTGACAGCCCTAATCTAAACTATTAGTTTTAAAAAAAGACCACCAAGCACATATGCAAAAACTGGACTATGCCACCTTGGCTCAAATTAAGAACCATCATTCTCCCCCCTTGATAAAGTTTCATTTCCATGTAAAAAAGAAATTTGCCAGAACCAAATTCCTGGATCCAAACACCATTGAACTCTGTGGTTGTTCAAAATCCGGCCCTATTGCTGAATTCCATTAACTGTCTCATCTTTACTGAGAGAGTCAAATGGGTCCAGATTTGCTGGGACAGAACTCAGTAGCTGGAGGGAGAAGGCAGCTTTGCACCACCTCTGCATTCCCCCGACAATCGGCCAAGCCAGGAACCAACCTGGCCCTTGCATGGGTCAAGAGCACTTTTGGCCCATCTGCCCACAGCCCCAAGAGGCTATTCGGCCAGCTGAAGATTGATGAGGCAGAACAGTGCACAGCCCCTTGCTTTTCCCCCTCACAAGAATCCCTCACATGCCATGGGCTGGGAAGGGAGTTGTGCAAGAGCTGCTATGGTGGTTTTGCACTACTTGGGGATTCCTTCCATACAGGGAGAATCATGAAGAGGCTGAATTTGCTGGGTTTCTGACTCCTTTATACTGCAGGAGTGGATGCAAGAAGCAGGCTCTAGACAGGGACATCTCAGATATGAAATGCTCAGACTCCAGATCTAAATGCTGGGCCATGCCCTCTGCTGGTGTAAATCAGTGGAGCTCCACTGAAGTCAATGGGGCTACTCTGACATCAGCTGAAGATCCAGTAGGATGTGGCATGGACCCATGTCTCATATATGGACAATTTAAAACACATTAAAGGATTAAAGTTCAGGCTGCAGTTAAGATTCAGGATTAGAATTAAGGATTCTGCAAAGAAAGCCTTGCACTACAGTAAAACAGAAGTGCACCAGTGAAGCTTCTGAAAAAAAATCCACCCTGCTTCTAATCTCTCTGCAGCTGGGTTTTTAAACAAAATATTTATTCATAATTCAGAGCTACTTGGTGGCTAATAAAAGCCCAGGTTTATATATTACACATTTTGACATAATGAGGTTACAATAGTTATAAAGGCCACCTCCACAGAGATTCAGACACAGTGCTTACTGTACATAGAGTTGTCTGCTGACCCGAGGGTTGGCTGGGCTAAGGGTTATTTTGCTATCGGCACAGCAAGTTACCTCTGCAGCCTTTGTTAAGATGATTGTATTTTCAAAAGCACAGTGTTAATTCTCAGAGGATGAAGGCAACTGGTGCACTGGGTCAGCAAGTGAACAGCTTCAATAGAAGTAGTCCCACAACAAAAGAATTCCATAGCTTGCTGGTTGGAGCCCTCCCCTCAGAGGTGGGAGACCCCTGTTTAAATGCTCCCCCCTCCCTTCAGGGAAACTGACCCTGATCCCAGGTGAGCAGTCTAACCATTGGGCTGAAAGTTATGAAGTGGACACCAGGACCACCTCTTCCCTTCCCCCCCACTCCCCAAGCCTGATTCTGAATGGGACCCGATCCAATAGATAGCTTCTGAGCATACCTACCAGAAGTGGCATCTCACACTACATTACTGAACAAGCAAATCAACATGGGAAATGTTCACTATAGAACAGGAGTAGGCAACCTATGGCACAGGTGCCGAAGTCGGCATGCGAGCTGATTTTCAGTGGCACTCACACTGCCTGGGTCCTGACCACCAGTCCGGGGGGCTCTGCATTTTAATTTAATTTTAAATAAAGCTTCTTCAACATTTTGAAACCTTATTTACTTTACATACAACAATAGTTTAGTAATATATTGTAGACTTCTAGAAAGAGACCTTCTAAAAAGGTTAAAATGTATTACTGGCACACGAAACCTTTAGTTAGAGTGAATAAATGAAGACTCGGCACACCACTTCTGAAAGGTTGCCGATCCCTGCTATAGAATTAACTAGTCTGTAACATCTCAAAATGTGAAGACTTGTTTATATCAGACGTGAAGTGTTAAACAACCCTTTAAATTACCCACGTTCAATAACTGTATTTGAACTGCTTGCTAAAGCCCAGTGGACTAGTAAACCCACAAGACAGTTCACTCACTCATTTCACTCACACGTTCACTCACCAAACAAAGGGTAGGAAAAATGTTTGAAAGAAATGGAAGTGAACCTCTTTTGTCGGGTGCACTTACCCACTGATGTTTTCACAGGTCTGAGAGCTGTTTTCCTGCTGCACAGCCAGCAGCTTGAGCTCACATTTTGTTTTTGTGGTTGTGATGGGTTAGATCACAGAACCCCCCATGGGAGCTGCCACTGATGTGCCAAAACTATCTCCGTCCCTGCTTTCCCTGCCAGCTCGAGACCCCAGAACCCTGTTTTGTTAAGCCAGACACTGCCGTCTGCTCCAACACAGACCCAGGGTCTGAATTTCTTGCCCCAAAGCTGCAGACTTAACTGAAATCAGCTTACAGAAGTGTTCTTGTTTTTAACACTCAGATGCCCAACTCCCAATGGGGTCTAAAACCCAAAGAAATCCGTTTTACCCTATATAAAGCTTATATCGGGTAAAATCATTAATTGTCCAAGCCTCTGGCAGTAAGTTCAGAAGGAGGGTCTGATGGTGTCACCGGTAAGGCTTTATGGAAATATGCTTATGAATGTGTGTGTGTGTGTGCGCACGCGCTATATATATATAGAATATATTTTATGCTACATATGCCAGGTAACATATCTCTGTAAAGGTCATGATCTACTGAATCTATTAATCCTATTTGTATGCATGTATCATTTTTGTATTCGAAGTTATGAATATTGGCTGCATACTTGTTTGATTCTAAGTAGGCTGTAGTGAAGCAGTTGGTCAGCTTCTCAGTAACTGCCCAATCAAGAAACACTTAAGCCAATAATGAACTTGGAGACACCAATCCACATCTGGGCTTTCCCAGGAATGTGGCTTGGCTGGTAAGGAACTCAGTCAGCATGGACATGTGACTTGCCCAGGTGACTCCAAAACTCCCATTTTGTAGTTGGACTTTGCATAGGAGAGAGGAGGGGGTCTCCACCCACAAGAGAAAGTCTATTTAAGCCCAGGGGAGACCCCTCCATTTTGTCTTCAGCTGGCTAAAAAGAGAGCCTCTTAACCCCCAAAGGTACTTAAAAGAAACTGGAACAAAGGACAGTGACTGCAAGGAGTGTGAGTGCTTGCTTGACCCAGACTAAAAGGAGATTAGTCTGTAAAAGGAAGCATTCCGGAACTGGTGAGGATTTTATCTGTATTCAGTTGGATTAGACATAGACTGGCGTGTTTTATTTTATTTTACTTGGTAATTCACTTTGTTCTGTCTGTCGCTTCTTGGAACCACTTAAATCCTTTCTATATTTAATAAAAATCGCCTTTTACTTATTAATTAACTCAGAGTATGTATTAATACTAGGGGGACGCAAAGAGCTGTGCATATCCCGCTATAACACTGATCCAAGAGAGATGTGAACAAACTGAAGACCAGAAGAAAGCAACAAAAGTGATTAAAGGTCTAGAAAACATGACCTTTGAAAAAAGATTGAAAAAATTGGGTTTGTTTAGTCTGGAGAAGAGAAGGCTGAGGGAGGACATGACAACAGTCTTCAAGTTCTTACAAGGTTGTTGTAAAAAGGAGGGTGACAACTTGGTCTCCTAATTGCGGAGGACAGGACAAGAATTCATCAGGTTAAATTGCAGCAAGGGAGATCTAGGTTAGATATTAGGAAAAACTTCATAACTGTAAGGGTACCTATCTCATAGAACTGGAAGGGACCCCGAAAGGTCATTGAGTCCAGCCCCCTGCCTTCACTAGCAGGACCAAGTACTGATTTTTGCCTCAGATCCCTAAGTGGCCCCCTCAAGGATTGAACTCACAACCCTAGGTTTACCATAATTAAGCACTGGAACAAATTATCTAGGGAGGTTGTGGAATCTCCATCACTGTTAGGAGCAGGTTAGACAAACACCTGTCAGGAATGGCTTTTCAGTGCAGGGGACTGGATTAGATGACCTACTGAGGTCCCTTCTAGCCCTATAGTTCTATTATTGTGTGCATGCAGCATGTAATTGTATACACTAAACTAACTATTATTACTTTCAAAAGATTTACAGTGAGAGGATAGGTGAGAGTCTCTACATCTGTCCCCCTCCATTACAGTTTGCAGTAAAATAGTACACACTAAGCTCAAGCTTATTGCAAAGCTCTGGCCACTCCACTACTACTCCAAAAGAAGCAATTTTGAGGCTACGTCTATACTACCCGCCCGGGTCGGCGGGTAGCATTCGACTTCTCAGAGTTCGATATATCACGTCTCATCTAGACGCGATATATCGAACTCCGACCGCGCTCCCGTCGACTCCGGAACTCCACCACCGCAAACGGCGGTGGTGGAGTTGATGGGGGAGCCGCGGACTTTGATCCCGCGGCGTCTGGACGGGTGAGTAGTTCGAACTAAGGTACTTCGAGTTCAGCTACGCTATTCGCGTAGCTGAACTTGCGTACCTTAGTTCGACCCCCCGCCCCCAGTGTAGACCAGGCCTGAGAAAGCAGCAGACAATTATACTTAGAAGAGGAGAAATCATTTGTCTTTTCTCTTTCTAGTCCCTCTCATCCCTTTTCCTAGTCTCCAAATTTCACTCAATCTGGAGCATCCTCAGGGAAGCAAAGAGCAATATTACATCCACAAGAGCTCAATCCTACTTCCCAGAACCATAGACCCCAAACTACAACTGGCATTTATTACTTCACTGTTGGCTAGACACTGCTTCCTTCACTTCAGCTTTGCTCTTCTCAAAAGTATTGACACAATATAGCATGTTGCTCATCCTCACAAACGTGTTCATGAAAGCATACTGTAAAGGAATAGTTTGTTATACTGATGGACTTGGAAGTACTGAAGTGTCTAGACAAAACACTAATAGCCTATTTATGCACTCTTCTTTGAGAGTGAAAACATATTTGCTTTATCACTTTATTAATAAATTATTGACATTGCCATGTGTCAATCAGATCCATTTCATAACGTGTAGCAATAGATACGTTTATGGAGACCATCTAAATACAGGTTTAGAAAAAAAACTAAAAGGTCACACTTTGTATTATATATCTCACTGTTTGCAAATGTATCATCACTATATATATAAAATATATATTTTCATTCTAGTCCAAAGAAACCTAGAATTTATGTAATCATACAGTTCAAAATTAAGCTCTCAAAAACGCAAAATACCGAACAAAGATTGAAAGTTAAGCTTTAACTTCGCTCTCACGGTACTTTCATATATGGTCTTTCCATATATCTTTATAATTTATCTGTTGCCATTCAATATAACATATAATTAAGTACAAACCAGAATTTCTTATATAACCTGACTTGCAGGCAGTTGCAGTTCACAGTCTCAATGAAATTTACAAACCCAACCCTGGAGGAAGAAAATCATTCCAGTAGTTTTAAAACTATTGAATGTTTAAAAGTGGAATGGCCCAGAGTCTGACAATCCAAACATTCTCACAGTAAACTGGAAAAGATCAAAACATTTCTTTTCATTTTTTGAACTTGCTCAGTTTACAGATTATATAAGTAGCGTGTGGGTCCTTTACTGCTTTCTAAAGATACAAAAACCACATCTCACTTACCTCATTTTGGTTGTGGGGCTTTGGCATAATCTAGTGGCTCTGACTCACATGCCCTTGTTACCTTAATTGTTTCCTTCCCTCAACTGTGTCAGAATCAGCACTCTCTCCAGCTTCAGTTTGATTGATGGGTCACACCTGAAACTCTGGGTAAGGTTGCCAACTATCTAATCTCACAAACCCAGACACCCTTGCCCGGCCCCACCTCTTCTCCAAGGCCCTGCCCCACTCATTCCATCCTCCCTCCCTCTGTCACTCACTCTCCCCCACCCTCACTCACTTTCACTGGGCTGGGGTAGGGGTGTGGGAGGCGGTGAGGGCTCTGGCTGGGGGTGCAGGCTCTGGGATGGGCACGAGGGGTTCGGAGTGTGGGAGGGGGCTCCAGGCTCAGGTGCAGGAGGGAGTGTGAGGTGCAAGCTCTGGGAGGAAATTTGGGTGCTGGAGGGGACACAGAGGTTGGGGTATGGGAAGAGATGTGGGCTGCGGGAGGGAGCTCAGGGCTGGGGTAAGGGGTTGGAGTGCAGGAGGGGGCTCAGGGCTCGGGCCAGGCAGTGCTTATCTCAGGCAGCTCCCAGTCAGCAGCACAGCAGGTCTACTGCAGACTCCCTGCCTGCCCCGGCCCCTTGCCACTCCTAGAAGTGGCTGGCACATCCCTGCAGCCCCTGGGGGTGGGGGCTCCGCACGCTGCCCCCGCAGCTCCCATTGGCCGCAGTTCCCAGGAGCTGTGGAGTCAGTGCTCGGGGTAGAGGCAGCGCGTGGAGACCCCCTAAAATCTCCCAGTTTGGCTTCAGTAGCCTCCAGGAGACTCCCGGTGAAAATCAGGAGGGTTGGCAACCTTACCTCTGGGCTATTCAATGTCAAACATTTCTAACTCACAGAAAATTAGTCAAGTTGTTTTAAACTTGGAACGTTTTGTAGACCTCACAATGTTTCAAACCTAGCCACATTGGAATGTACTGTATGTTACTTTAAGCTTGCATTAAAAATTCCAGTCTATATTCTTTTATATGTGGAATTAAGGATCTAACAATTGACGAAGATATAAAATGAGAGAAAATATATCTAAAGACATAAGCACAAGGGGGCAGAGTTAAGGCTGAGCTTTACACCTGGACTGATTTTTCCTGACTTCTGAGAGCTTGCTTTTTCAAGCTTCTGGCCAAATCCTGCACACATCTAAAGCATGTAGTGCTTCCTACTGTGAGCAATTCCTCTGGGCTTGTGGGTTGGGGGGTCTAATGCTGCTGTGGGAGTAGAGCTGCTGATGTCAGAGATGCTTCTCCTCCAACCCCCATGCAACATACACATCCAGCACAGCACTGTTTCCAGAGGATGTCAGGCCAGCCACATAACATCTAGCAACACTGCTTCTTTTGCCTAGGGCTTTGCATGTGGGAAGAGAGCTCCATTATTATTGGCTATGAGGCAGAAGGTGGAACAGAGATGAGGCAACCAGTGGACTGAAAAAGGAAGCAAACTTCTCTTTCCTTCCTCTCCCTAGGTTCTTGCTGAGTTCTACCAACCTTGGCATTTTGTCAGGATTTTTTCTCAACCAGGTGGGTGTGATTCACTTCCTGATCTTGCTCTGCCATTTAATAGCATCATTCTAAACTCCTTATTTGGGCTTTAGGAAGAAGATTTACACATCCAACTTAAAAGCCTCACACATCCCACAAAGTTTTGAAAATGGTGAAAAGTTTCTGGAATTCATGGATATACATCCTTGCAAATTAGAAGGAAATTAAAAGATTGTATGCCTGGTGAAAGGAGAAATTGTGTTAACATAGACTGACTGATAGAACTTAATCATATATATTTTATTTATGAATGACAATTGTACCTTTGTACTGATGTTACAATAATTGGATGAGGTCACATACAACATGCTAATAAAGACATAATACAAATTCACATACTATAAAAGATTGTGGAAGAAATTGAGACACCTGTCATTGTTATGATATCTCACACACATTGCCAGAGCACTGAGAAAACAGACTGGCTGGCCACAGCTGGCTGAAACAAAATGACTTTGAGATGTAATTGCAGGGTGTTGTAGCTGTGTTGGTCCCAGGGTATGAAAAAGACAAGGTGGTTGAGGTAATATCTTTTACTGGACCCGCTTCCGTTGTTCACATGAGTTGGTCCAATAAAGAAAATATAACCGCACCCAACTTGCCTCTTTGAAATGTAAGGTTTTCATCTTGCTTAGCCAAATATTTCATTTAAACACAACTTGGAGTCAGGCTAGCTATCTTTTTGTACTGTTTCAGGTTAGCTGGGCTCATATTATGCTTAGCTTTTATTGTTTGTTATTTTCTATGCGCTAAATAAACATTGTCTTTACCAACAAGTAGGGCTGGTCAGAAAAGTTTTCAACTCACAATGATAAAAACTTATGATATAAAGGTTCCCCCCCCCAAATTCTCATTAATATTTTTGTCAGTAGGGATGATTTGCTTTTAGTCAAACACAAATACCCAGAAAAATAGCAAGAAATTACACTTTTTTCTCTCATAGATGTGATTTTTTTTCCTGTTGCTCCTAGGTTCAAACTCCCTAGTTCTTATACCAAGGAAAAATCTATGCCAAGAAGTTTAGTAACACAGGAAGACAGTATAATGCAGAATTGTCACTTTAATTATATTATTGGCTCTGATGCAGATGTCAACCCAATTTATTAGATGAGGCTTAATGACGTTGACACCATTTAACATTGAACCAGTTCGGAAAATATTCTGATCACAATGGCCTCAGATACATTTAAAAAAAAAAAACAACCATTACAAATTCTATACCACTTTACAGAGCCCACAACTTGGGCTAGAACTATTCTTCCAGGTTTTAAATCTCACTCTCTATCCTAGGACTGACATGCTATCGTCACGACTGTCTATGCCCTTTTTCAATCAAAACTGTACCAGGACAGGTTAGATGGGCCCAGTCCTCTTGACTGAATCCCACACCTCAGTTGATATTCTCTCTTAATTACCTTCTCCTGAACATACAGGTAGGTTCGCAATGTTCCTTTCTACAAGCAGCAAAGCTAGTCTCCTCCCTCCAGAGGGACGGTTGGGTTCAAAGCATTTCAGTAGAGAAGAGACAGGATTTGGTTGTAATGAATATAAAGAGGATTTTATTTTCAAATAGCTGGGCAAAGACAGTCCCTGGAAGTTCTCTCAGGCTCAAAGACTAACTAAACACAGCCTGCTCTGCCAAGTATCACGAGAATATTGCCTCATTCTTCTCCTGTCACTTATACCTGTATAATTCCACTGACTTCAATAGAGTTACTCCCAACCGAGTTACACTAGTGTAGGTGAGAGGAGAATTAGGCCTAAAGTCTCCCTGAACACTGGTCTGGACTAAGCAATCGTAGAATGTGTTCTGACTGAATTACAAGGGTTCAAATCCAATTAGCTAAAACAAGAGAGAGATATTTGTTGTACATCTGAGAACATGACGTTTAAGGGTGATAAATTTTAACCTCAGCACTTGAGAACCTACGTGAGTCTGGTGATGCTATTGATTATCTTAGGTTACATGAAGCAACAGCATTTAAGACATTCAGAACAATTAACTATCCCATTATACCCTTCTTTTCATTCAACTAGTTTTAATGGCAGTCTGATCCCAAGCTGGAGTCTTTCATGGAGAAGCTCATTGTCAGCACAAAATGGCATCTCTCTCTGCCCTCCTGATCTCTGAGGTCTGCTTTTGTAACTATTCGTACACTTCTGAAAACAGACACTGCTCGGTTACCATAGGTACAAGGAGATAAGCTAAGGGTGAGTGATGAAACAACAATCTGAAAGGGCCACAGATGATGAAGGAATGACTCAGCAGAAAAAGAGAGAGAAAAACCTCTTGGTCAGTCAGGCTTTTTCCTTAAGAAATTACATTTATACCAAGAACTTACTTTAAGTTGAGCAGAAAATTCCATATCTATAGGTTTGACTCAGTCCTATAACCTTCAGTGCAGAGTCCTAAACTCCAAGGCATTCTATACTCCCTACCCAACTGGCAGCTATTCTTATAGCTGTTTCTCTGAACACACGTGCAAGCGGAAGGGAAACTGATCTGAAATTAAGCCCATGTTCGTGGTGGCGGATAGTGCCCATGCACTCTGTCACAGCACATTTAAATGTCCCCACAACTTTTAGCACATCCAAGGTTATCTACATCAGCACAACCACAAAGGAAAGCCCTGCTATCTGGGAATTTAATCACAGCACCCTCCTCTGATTCTGACCTTGCAGGGAACCAAGCAATGGTCTTTGTTGTTGTGGGGATGTGAGGCACTTAAAAGCTATCAAGTTTCAATGACTTCTCACCCAGCTGATAGCATAATATTTTAGCCTGAGGAAATCAGTGTCTGGTGGAACAAGAATGTTCTGAGCCATCAGCAGCCTCATGAGTCATGACATGAGACTAACAGGGCAGGGTGTGCCTTTGTTCCCTTCTCCAGTTCACCCTCTGTCCTGAAACAAGTTTCAAAGTTCTTCATGTTAAAGGAGATATTTTCAATTTACATCTTACAGTTACATCATTAAAAGGCACAGGTACAGATTCAGATTGAACTAAATCAAATAACAGCCCAACTCACCTTCCATCTGCAGCACACTCTAATCTGACTCCCACTTTATTTTTTAGCTGCATTTTACAGATGAGAAACTGAGGCACAGAGAGACTAGTGACACTGGAAGTGTGGGGTAGATCAGAGATTCAAACCTGGTCCTCCAGGCTAGCACCAAAACCACTAGAATATCCTTCCTCAACTTTGGAGTTTGGTTCCTTATCCATACACAACCTCTTGGTCTGTCAGGACCTGGAGGAGTTAATTTTAGGCAAAACACAAGGCTTATCTCTTGGGCAGTGCTTTTGGGGAGTGGCTGGGTTGAGAAGGAGAGTAGACAAACAAGGATGGTTAGCTAGAGTCAGTCATACTCCACAACAGCTCCAATTAATAGTTCTGAGAGTTGACAATGGCTGAAATATAATACAAAAGGAAAGTGCTTTTCTAGGGCTTAGAATGGACAACTGAACACTAGTTAAGTGCTTAAGATATTTTCCTTGGAATGTTTGTTATGGAGAACTTCTGTATTATTTTTATGGAAAATATGCATGACTCAGTTGTCCCCACTCACATTTGTATTACCATCAAGTCAGATTGAGGGTCTAATGACAGGGGAATCAGAGAAGTGTGCTGGGCATGCAGTCATGTCTGGGATGGTTAAGAATGAAATACAAGAACTGTCAACATGTGAATAGAGCTACCTTGGAGATTCAAAGGACAGCAAGGACCAGACCATTCACTTTTAAGACTGCTGGGCCAAAGGGAGTTTTCACAACCGCCCTCCCCAGCCTGGGCCTCAGGGGAGGTGGGGTGTGAGCTAGAGATGTAAAATTTGAACCTGTAAGCATTAGTCTTACTGGTTAACCCACCTTAACCGGTAAACCCCGGGCTGGCCAGCTGACCCCAGAAGCTCCATGCCGGCCATAGCAGCCCCTCTCCCTTTAGTCGGTTAACCGTTTAAACAATACAATTTCAATCATTTAAACGGTTAACTTTTTAAACTATATTTATATCCCTAGTGTGAGCTGCTCACATTAATTCAGCATGACTGCAGTTTGAAACGAGGCACTGAGCACTAAGCATGCTGCTGCCCAATGCAGTGAGAAGTTTGAATCGAGGGGTAAGAGAAGCAGATTGTGTTGCCAGCATGCAAGCTTTGCTTTTCCACTCTAACCAAAGGAGCCTACACACCAAGGGTCGGCAACCTTTCAGAAGTGGTGTGCCGAGTCTTCATTTATTCACTCTAATTTAAGGTTTCACGTGCCAGTAATACATTTTAACATTTTTAGAAGGTCTCTTTCTCTAAGTCTATAATATATAACTATTGTTGTATGTAAAGTAAATAAGGTTTTTAAAATGTTTAAGAAGCTTCTTTTAAAATTAAATTAAAATGTAGAGCCCTCCCGACTGGTGGCCAGGACCCGGGCAGTGTGAGTGCCGCTGAAAATCAGCTTGCATGCCACTTTCGTCACGCGTGCCATAGGTTCCCTACCCCTGCTATACACTGTATTCCAGTTGACTAAAACATGCTGTCTTATTTTGAAGAGGCTGTCCTGTCACTGAAAACATCTACAAGTGCTCCCAAGAGGGTAAGTCTCTGACATAGGTCTAAACTCATTAGGACCTGCTGGAGGACCCATGGTGAGAAACAGAAGTGCTGAAGCCAAGGACTCAGTCTTGGGTTAGCAGGGACTGCTGAGTTCCACTTTGCAAAAAGTAGAGTCCCTGGGCTTAGCACTAAAAGGTGTCCACTGCCAGAGGGCAGTGACTAAAGGCCAGAGGCAGAGGATACCCTTTGGAACCATGACAGTACAGCAGTTAACTAAAGGCAGGAACAGTTAAATTCTTGACATGGGCAGAAGCTGCACAGGTGTGGTAAAAGAAGAGTTATTGTGCTCACATGTTCAATAAGAGTTCAATTCAGTTTGTTTACCTGCTGCGTCGGCAAGTTCGGCTAATCACAGCTCCCACTGGCTGTGGCTAGCACATCCCTCTGCCCGCTCTGCTACCCGTAGCCCGCATTGGCCTGGGACGGCAAACCGCGGCCAGTGGGAGCCGCTATCGGCCGAACCTGCTGACTCCGCAGGTAAACAAACTGGCCTGGCCCGAGCCGTGTGCCAGAGGTCATGGACCCCTGTTCTAAAATGTGCAGAAAATAGGCTCCTACCTCCCCCATACATATTCCCAATGCTCAAGCTGATCTTGAAGGAGAAATCCATTAATTTTTTCACTTTCCAAAAATGTCACTCATGGAGCTGCACAAAACATGGCAGCTGGATTTTCACTCAGACCTATGTGGGCCTTATTTCAAAATATGACCCAAACTACTGATGCAGCTACAGTTCCACACCTGATAAGTCAATTGTTCCTTTTCTCCAGGCCTAAGAAGTAGATTATGGTATCCTGGATCCAGATTTCCCCTATTATCTTATCAGACTTTTTGTTCGACCGGAATGATTTCCCAATCCTGAAAAGGTGAACTGGTTATTTTTTTGTGTGTCTGCATAGTCTCAACTGGGACACTTTAGGGAGTTAAATGTACTCTTTTTAAAAAGCCTTTCCCTTGATGAGAAGTAATAGTTGGGCAGAAAAGAGTGACCTTCCACTAGAGTAACAATTGTCTTGCTAAGATGTGATCTACAGATTGAGAACATACTATAGTTAAGTGCATAAGAACAGCTTTTGTGACTAAAATAATTTTTATTGCTTACGTACTTTTCCTCCATAAATGTCAAAGCATGTAACAAAGGTGGATAACCAATATTATCCCCATTTTAAACAGGGAGAGGCTGAGGCATAGACAGTTCAAATGACTTGCCCAAAATTATACAGTGAGATGGTTAGAGCTTTAAAGAGAACTCTAGTTACTTGACTTCAAATCCAGTGCCAGATTCACTATATAATGCTGCCTGAGGAAGGGGGTATAAACAAACACACACATTTGCCTTACAAGTTTAATCCTGTGAAAAACTGATATGATGGACAGTCTTCAAAATGTCAATAATCGGCACTACTGTAGGCAATGTTTCCTTATCCCATGCCTAATCGGCCACAATAAATGTGTTGGACAGAAAGCATTTGTGAAGTCCTTAGATCAGGGAGACTCTGGAATCAACTTTCCATGTTGGTCAGGCAAAGCCCAAGTTTGTTGACCTTCAACGTAAAGTACAAGCTCTATTTATTTACTCAAGCTTTACTTACACTTACGGGAATGATTGAGTCAGATGAACTCAGGCGGTGATCGGAACATAATACATTGTGGGGATAGGTGGGAAGAGAGAGAAGGGAATTATTTTCATTGACATATACACTTCATTATTTATACTCTACACACACCCAGCAGTGTGATGATGAGCACATCTTTATAAAGGCACTCAATGAAACAGACATTTGTAAATTTGGTTCTGATTGGATCGGTGTATGTACTGTACTTTACCTTTCAGACCACAGCCAAAATCCAAACACCAACCTCCAATGAAAGATGGTTTTGTTGTTTCTGTTCAGTTCCAGTGGTCAATTCGTATTACAAATCCACACAACATGCAAACTGTGCAAGATAGAAGTTCAGGGAACACCCAGAAAGAAGCCCAGCATGATGACTTAACCAGTTAACAAGAGTACTAACCAAGTTACAGGCACCATAGACAAGTTCTGGCCTGAGAACCTACACCTGCAATGGGAAAAATATCTGGCCATGAGTGCAAGGATATCACTCACTACCTTTCATGAAGAAAAAAACAAAATTCCTTGGAAAGCACACATTAACCTTGACAGGCCTCCATGTGATGCTCCTACAGTTAGCATAGAGACCAGCTGCAGTGAAAGTACTTACCTCTCATATTATCTCTTCATGACCCTTCAGAATGGATGGCTGCTGCCCCTACCCAGTGCCCTTTCAAGCTAAAAGATGGGATAGCAGCCACCTAGCTTCACTTGAAGATCCTGAGAAGGGAGCATCCTGAAATCTAGCCCATGTTTTGCAGGGAAAAGGCAAATCTTGTGGACTCATCAAGTGAATGTCTCCCAGAACACACGTGAACCACAGCCAGAACCTACCTGGCTCATTCTGCTCTAGTGACACTTGTTCTGCCTTAAGGGTACACTTGGTGTTTCTGATTCTTGTCACTTTGTTGTGAGTCTCACACTTGGTGTTTTTCTTACAACCCCAGCTTCCACAGTTATATGAAAATCTGAGGAGTGTACCCTCCTGGTTGCCCACATTTCCAAGCTTTGCCATACAATCTAATGATTCAAAAGCCAGAGGCAAATAAAAAGAACCCAAAATTTATCTTTTAAAAATCTCATGATTTGGGAGGAGAGGGACCGGGGGGTGTGTGTGATTTATTCGTTTAAAACACTTGGCGGTAGCAATACTGAACACTGTTGATGTATAAAATTTGATTTCTTTAAATGCACATTTTTCCTGTATCTAAAAACAGCTCAGATTATTAAAACTGGAATTTTGAACATCTGAATTACCTTTTTTTCCCATTTCTCTCAGTGTGGAGACTGAAAATAAGTGTACGGCTATACTTAAATACTACAGTGGCACAGCTGCACCACTACACTACAGTGTAGACATTAGCTACACCAATGGGAGGTGTTCTTCCCTTGGCATACGTAATCCACCTCCCCAAGAAGCAGTAGTTAGGCCAAGGAAGAATTTTTCCATCGATCTAGAGCTCTCTATACTGGGGGTTAGCTTAGCTTAATTACACCACTCAGCATTGTGGATTTTTCACATCCCCAAGTGATGTAGCTAAGCCAATTTGATTTTCTAGTATAGAGGAGGCCTAGTCAATTTCACTTTTGTTCAGTATCTGGTTCACTTTCAGGGCCTTATACACTAATTAGTACCTATGCTGAATGTTTGCACTGTGGAGACTGTTAGCGAATGATTGTTTAAAAACCTGCTTCCACGGGATTGTTTTTAGTTGAAGAGCCATGCAAACATTTGTTTGTCTTAGGTTTTCACAATATTTATCTCTGTGGTCAAATTTGAATGAGAGTGTCTTAGGCCATGACTACACAACAACATTTTACTTCAGTGGGCACAGAACAGCTTAGAAAATTGAGGCCTTAGGTTTGGCCTACACACAAACTTGCTCTGGTTTAGTTAAACCAGTTTAGACCCTCATGTGTACACATGCATTTCAATTTAGTTTAAACTGGTTCCTAATCAACTTAAGCTAAACTATAATAACCCTAATTTAAACCAAAGTAAGTGTGTCCATATAGCCTCTTGCATCTATTGAACCAAGTCAGTTTAAAATGAGCCCTAAAGTGAAACCAATGGAACTCTGCCTGTAGAGCAGCCCTTAGAAGGGATGTTGTAGCTGTTGTAAGCCTATAACACGCAAAAGCATATGTAGCCACAAACTGAGAGGCAAAGAAAGACAGTACCATTGCCTGTCTGCTCAAAAGCACATGATCCACAGAATACCAAGAAACAGAAGTAGAGGTCACAGAAATATGATGTTCTCTACCATGTTAGATGTCACGCACTGCAGGAACTGTGCTGCAGGAGTGGATGATGTGAGTTAGGCTCTGATCACTGGGGCAGAGTACAAGAGGGGAAGCAGACGTCACCCACCTATGGGTCTAGGGCATAAAAGGGGTCATTTGCCCAGGGCCCATCTGTGAGGGCCCCCAGAGTGGCGCTGCGAGCCGGTGCACAAGGTGGCTGTGCTGCTCAGGACCATGTTTCAGGGAGTGGTGGTGTGACCCAGGGGCCAAACTCGAGCAGCACTGCCAGGCCGTGGGCCTGCTGGACGTGCCCGGTTTGGGGCCCAGCACCGCCCACTGCTGAGCGCCCCAGGCAGGATCTCGCCAGCCAGCCCCCGCTCTGGGGTCATGGGGGAGGAGGGCAGCCTCTGTTTCAGATTTTGTCCCAGCCCGGACTGAACAGTGGCAGGAGGTTCCCAGGGCCGTGTGGCCCAAACCCAGCCTGGGGAAGGGGCGGGGGGCTCATTGCCGCGCCCCGCCCAGCCCCAGCCAGCTCCCCCCTGCCAGGCTGAGCGGGGGACGGTGCCTGGGCCAGCTCCCGTCCCGGGCTGACACGACAGGGAGCCAGTCAGGCAGGCGCCGGAGTCGCCCCAGCCCTGCCGGCCGGGGAAAGTTCCCGCGCGGCCGCGGCTCGCTGCCTGGCGGCCCCCCTCAAACCGCGCCCCCCACTCACCATGGTCACTGCTCCGGGCGGCTCGCCCCGGCTGCCCCCTCAGTGCCAGGTGCGCGCCCCGCCGCCCATCCTGCCTTCCCACAATGCCCGAAACTGAAAGCGACTCCGCCCCGCCTTCACCTGCGCCAGGGAGGGGCCGGGCACCTGGCGCCGGAACAGCCCGTCGGCGGGCCCCGCCCAGCGCCCAGCCCCGCAGCCGGTCCGTGCGCTGCGCGGGCTGGCGAAAAAGGGATTTCCAGAGCAGCTGGGGAGGGGCGCTCCTGGGGCTCGGGCACTGAGCGCCGCTCTCCCTGGAGTCACTCCGGGCCCGACTGCTGCCCCCAGCCCAGAGCTGGTTCTGGGGGGAAGAGCTACATCCAATGAGCTCGGGCAGGCTTGGGATAGCTCTGGGGCGGCGAAGAGACCAAGTGGCATCCAGCTGTGAAAGTGTAATTTTTACCCTTTGGTGCCCGGGGATTGAACACCAGCCTGCAGTCTCAAGGGATTTCCCAGTTGCACCAGGAGGCTAGCAGGCTGACCCAACAGGCAGCATAGAAATAGACAAGACAAGCCTGGTCCTGTACACTGTATATAAGCCTGCAAGTGAAATTCACATTCCCGAGTCTAACCAGTTATATTTACATAATACCCAAGCACATAAACAGTGGCAGATAGTTTCAGTCTAGACTGCCTATTAGCATATTTTATGCCCCTGGCTTTTCCACTTTCCCAGCAATCACTAAGCACACCAGGACAGATTATTACAGAGAAGGGCGGGGGAGTCAAGATTCCAGTCTCTTGGTCCCATCTCTGCCCCTCTTCAGTTCAGCAAAGCCACTTGAGTAGTTCTGTTGGTTTCAGTGGGACTACTCATGCTTAAAGTTAAGCACATGCTGAAGTGCTTTCCTGAATGGAGGCCTAGAACCTGTTTTAGCAAGAGAGAGAAGGTTGGTAAAGCCACCAAGATTCCCCCCCCCACACACACACCCCTTTTGTTTTAGTTATTTGGGATCTTTCATTTCCATGTAGATAGTTATCAGACGTGGGCAGAAGTGATCTCAATTTAGTATTGAATGAGAAGGATAGTGAAGGCTGCCTTACTCTAGTACTGTAACCTCAACATGAGGATTAAGTAAGAGTGCTGATTTACAGCTTGAACCCATGGACATCTAGGCCAGAGATGAGAGCGCTAGCAGCAGGGCAATGCTGATTTAGCATTAAACTCATGCTGCAATCTCAATTTCTCAACATAATCAAGATACACTGAGGCTTGGTGAATTTCCAGCATACTGAGTAACCTCAGGCAGTATCTCTTGTAGTTCCATTGAGAACATAATGGCTCAAATGGCGCTTTTACAGTCTCAGTGGAAAGATCATAGTGACTAACTGAAGTGATACCAAGTTCAAAAGACCTGATAAAAATGCAGTGACAGTAGGTCATGCATTGTCTTAGTGAGAGATATTTTAAAAAGAAAACAAATTTTGGCCTTAAAGTGATAATGCCAAGTTAAAAACCCAAACAAACAAGTTTCTTTACATCTGTACTAAGAGCAGGTTAATTATTAAAAGTTAAAGATTTTAATTCAATTTACCTTTTGCTTTCCTGCTTGCTCTTGGAACTCTGTGGTAGCTAGTTTTGGTTTCTGGTTCTCAGGCATTTGCACAAAGGTGCAATGTTTGGGAAATATGTAAATCCAAACAAAAAATTCCAGGTAAACTTTTTTGAGTATCTTTTATAGAAAAAAAATGACAATATTTCTATACCTAGAAGTCTTTATGTTCTTTCAAAACACAAGCAACCTAAATTTGAAGCCTGGATGGTGGCGCTTTAAAATTGCTAAAGGTCTTAATCAAAGCCCCCAAATCTAGGCTTAAGGCATCTCACTCAATTGCCATGGGTCTCATTGTGACGCTCTGTACCTTGGGGGAGCGTACTGTAACCCCCATATTTCTCAGTCACATATAATCGTGATCTTACACATAAAGCATGCCTTGTAAGGTATCAGGGGAAAGGTTATGATCTGCTGAAAGTCATTTCTCTATCCATATATGTATATCATTAATGCCGATGAAGTTATGAGAATTGTGTAGTATGGTTGTCCCTAAAACATGCTGTAAGTTGGGGGAAATCAGCCAGATATTAGCCCCCCAGAGGCAACAGCAAGGAAAGTAACCAATGCCTGGGCAGGGTGTCAAACAACCTATCCACAATCATTGCCCAGCAAGGGAGCTACAGTGCAATGGCTCACCTGCATAAGGCCACACCAGGGGAATTGCTCCATCTTGCTTGGAGAGACTCAGGGCCTATCTACACTGGCAATTTACAGCGCTGCAGCTTTCTGGCTCGGGGTGTGAAAAAACACCCCCCCCCCCGCCCGAGTGCAGCAAGTTTCAGTGCTGTAAAGCACCAGTGTAGACAGGGCACCTGCACTGGGAGCTGCACCCATCGTGAAAATATGAAATTTTTTAGACCACTGGGACAGCTCTCTCCCAGCGCTGCGACGTGAACACAAGGCACGTTAAAGCGCTGCCACGGCAGCGCTTTAGCATTGCCAGTGTAGATTAGCCCTCAGCAATGCCTCACAGACATTCTTGGACTTGTGTTCTACAAGCATATGGACTGAAGGTATAAAACAGACAGAGAGAACACATAGTGGGCCCTTCTCCTGCCCCCACTTTCGCTGCAAGCAACCAAGACACTGAGAAGAAGACAAGACTCCAACACAGGAGATTGGCCCAGGTTTAAGGAACAAACCTGTATATTGAGGACTGCAATATCTAGTGGGGTGAGAAAAACTGCTTAATCTAGTTGCTGCCCAGTCAGGGTTGAGAGTTTAGACTGCGTGCTTGTATTTTCTTTTCTTTTGGTAGCCCCTCTGACTTGTTATGCTTTGACTTATAATCACTTAAAATTTATCTTTGTAGTTAATAAATGTGTTTGTTTATTCTACCTGAAGCAGTTCGTTTGGTTTGAAGCATGTCAGACACTCTCCTTGGGATAACAAGCCTGGTACATATCAATTTCTTTGTTAAATTGACAAACTCATATAAGCTTGCAGCGTCCAGCAGGCATAACTAGACGCTGAGAGACGGGGGTTCCTAGGGTTGTCTCTGGGACCAGAGATATTGGCTAGTGGCATTTGCTTGCAAGTAGCTGGGAGCAGCTTACATGCCAGAGGCTGTGCGTGAACAGCCCAGGAGTGAGGGTTCTCACAGCAGATCAGGGTAAGGCCAGCTCCCAGAGTCAAGGATTGGAGTGGCCTAGCAGAGCACCGGTCCAGATAACACCAGAGGGGAATGTCACACTCATGTAGGGAGATCTTATGTCTTGCATGTGCTGAACTACCTAATCATAGTAGCATGAGATTGGGAACAGAAAGCTTAACTTCTGTATTTATTGATTTTGGGGGGAGATTTAGGGTAGCCCTGACACACCTGTCATTTATTCCATGAGTCATCTCATGCTTTGGGGACTCATATTCAGTGTGTGGCTCAGGCCCTTTATACAGAGAGGTTTTAAGGCTACAGTGTTCAAATCCCAGGTCGTGTTCAGCCCCCAACTCTAATTGCATGTGAATTAATACTGAGAATAATAGATAAATATGGAGGAGTGTAGAAAGTTACCTATTGATGTCACATGTCAGCCCCAGCTATCACTTAATAAATTTCCTTCTTCAGTCTTTGACAAGGCAAAAGCAATAGTTATTCTTAGTAATGGGCAAATTTGCTCCAGTAAAAGCATGCAATTCCCACTAAACTCCTTGGGCAGTTGCATAGGTGTAGCTGAGGAGACAGTCTGGCCCAGGGTACGTGCAGCCTGCCTTTGATATCCATTTCTAGCTGAAGAAGTTCCTGTTTATAAGAGCTGCTCATAAAAAAAGAAAATATTTTACAAAAGTAGTTTTAGAAATTTTTCTCCCAATTTTTTTAATTTGACATTTCATCAACTTTTAAATTTGAAAAATCAGCTATCATTTGTTTAAAAAAAACGATCTGAAAAGAATCCCCTTTTTGAAAATTTCAGGAATGAAATTTGCTTTTGAAAAAAAAAATGACTAGCTCTGCAGTTGGTCAAACAGGAAAATAATTTTGCTAAAATTTAATAGAAAATATTCCAAGTTTTGAAATTTAAAAATATTCATAAATAAAAAATTACCATCGCCACACTTTTTATTTTAATGTAGGTTTGAATGAGTCAAAGAAAACACTACTCCAAATAAAGAGCTCTGCAGCTGTCCAGCAAAGGGAAATCTAACCATCAGAAATCAGTCTTCCTGTTTCTTTAATGGATTAGATATTAAAAACTGAACATTCTAAGCTGTGGTCACAAAAAACATACTTTCATGTACTCACATCCAATCTACCTTAGTATTTTATTCTGTTGTCCATCACTATAGTATCTGTTTTTGTGTGACAATCATGTATCAATAATTTTATTTTTAAAAACAAAGATCTAAATTAGCTTAGACATAGTAGCTCAGGTACATTGATTTACAGCATTTGAGTTTATGCAAATATTGTATAAGAAAAAGAAAGGGAGCAGGGAGAAAAGGCAAACACAACCAACAGATACTTATCACATATTCAGTGCCTGGCCCCAGCTTTACTAGTTATTTATTCGTGAGGGCTAATCTAGCAGGTTTATGGAGCTAATAATTGTGCAACAGAGGTTCAGAGGTAGTTGCAGGTACAGTAACCATGCCACATATATGTATCCATTTAAGTCAATGATATTAAAAATTAGACAAGTGTTAACCTAGCTTACAGCTAACTAGAAGCTAGAGATAAATGTTTACTTGTGGGCGTGCATAATCTTGCAATAAATCATCTATCTGAATGTCACCTACAGCTTCCTAAACAAACTACTGATAGTTATCAGCATTACACAAGGATACGGGGGGAGCCCATAATTTGACCTTTGCACATGTCAAGAGTCACATTCACAATGGAAGTCACAGTCTTGCTTGGCACTGCAACAATTTCTGTGGGAGTTGTGCATACACAACTGATGGTATAAGAGAGCCTCTGGTGTCCAGGGCTGGGACTCCAATGAGTTTGATAATATTATCAGGATTGCATGGTTTATTACTGACAGCCTATGTGCTGTCATAATTCACTGATTTTGTCATGGTGGAAGGTCAGAAGTCCCGGACACATGGGGTCCCATTCCTTAAAAGCGTCATACAGGGGCCTATTCACTTTAGGAGGTTTCACATGAATTCAGAGATCATGGCATATTCAGGGCCATTGTAAGCAAAGATGTATATATTTGATAATTAGCTGAGAAACTATATTTTTGTACATTTCCAAAATAAGGGATGAATCCATGCCAGGTCACAGCTGAAGGTGAATGAAGAGCAGATCTGATGTAAAAAGATAGCAGGAAATTCGTGAACAAAATAGAATATTCTTATTTCCTTTTGAGAAGCAGCAAGCCTGGCGAGCAAAGGCCCTGGATAAATCTACTTTGATCACAAGAAATGCAGCAGAACATTCACCTATTATATTAATTCTAGCCAAGGTAGCTATAGGCTGACTTCATACCATCTAGGTTCAGATTCTCTCAAAGGTACACAACCATGGAATAGTTTGGATAAATAACCCATAGTAGACTAAGGAGTTCAGGCTGATGGATCACACCCAACACAGTTTTGTATGAGGCCTGTGCAGGTTTATTTAGTTATTCAATTTATTTATTGGAGGGGGGGAAATCTACTTTATACTAAACCCCATTTAAAAAAAATCAATCTAAATTCAATAGAAGGATATACTTACTAAACTATATTTTGTTCCTATACTGATCACCTTTTCTGTTGGTTACAAGGGTGACCAGATGTCCCGATTTTATAGGGACAGTCCCGATATTTGGGGCTTTGTCTTTTATAGGCACCTATTACCCCCCATCCCCTGTCCTGATTTTTAACATTTGTTATTTGGTTACCCTAGTTACAAGACAGGTATCTGTAGTTCTGCATACCAATTTCTCCCTGTATTTTGCTTGCTCCCTTTTACATCATTTGTAGGCAAGACTTTTCTTCACAGATCAAAGCTAGAACAGATTGTGTTCTATAAATCACATATAGCATCATACGCTGGCCATAGTGATGTAGGTTTTGGTACAAGTACTGCCACTGATGGGATGCACATGATATAGTCCTACATCAGAGAGAAAATGTTATCAGATTTGCAGTAATTATCTATACTGAGCTTAATGATATTTTTAGGTACTTCCGAGGATGTCAAATAGTTCTCTACAGCTAGAGAATGGAATAAAATGCTAGGAGCAGAAGAGTGGTGATGGGACATTCAGAAAAGTTTCAGACTGAGCTCCATTTTCCTCCGTCAAAATGTGTTATTGGAGCCCTCTTGTGTTCACTTTGACCAATAACCACAATATCCATCCATTGCCTTTCCACTTCAAGATCTAGAGCAGGGGTGGCCAACCTGCGCCTGAGAAGCAGCCAGAATTTACCAATGTACATTGCTAAAGAGGCACAGTAATACATCAGCAGCCCCCCATCAGCTCCCCGCTGCTTGCCAGCAGCCCTGCTGATCAGCACCTCCCCCATGCCTCCTGCAGCATGCAGGAGGCTCTGGGGGGCGGGGGAGGAGAAAGGGCAGGGCAGGCTCAGGGAAGGGGGCAGGAAGGACAGGGACCTTGGGGGAAGGGGTGAAGTAGGGGCAGGGCCTGTGGCAGAGTCAGGGAGCAGTGAGCACCCCCCTGCCCCTGGCACTTTGGAAAGTTGGCACCTGTAGCGCCAGCCCTGGAGTTGGTGCCTATGCAAGGTGTCGCATATTAACTTCTGAAGAGCCGCATGCAGCTCCGGAGTCACAGGTTGGCCACCCCAATCTAGAGGAATCTGCTCCTTAGCTCCATTATGGCAGGCTTTTTGTTTGCTCAAACTGAACCTTTGATCTCCTTTACACGGTCCTTTCTCCCTGGTGTAGTCCATACCTCCCCTTCATACACACTTCTCCTCACTGATCCCTTTCACTCCTCTGTTGTGTCCTGTGCTTGCTAACTGCTGGTAATGGGAGAATAATGGATTTGAATTATGCTCTTTGCAACCCGTGAAGCATTCAGCACAGGTTAAGCAAAAATCAGTTGTGCTTGTTTAGAGGATTACAATATTTTAGTATGTATAGGCTACATCTGCACTCTGTGATTTGCAGTCTGGGTAGACATACCCTCACTAGCTTTAATCTAGCTAGCATGGCAAAAAACAGTGAAGACACAATGGTGTGGGCTAGCAACATGAATAGATACTCAAAAGGGCCCAGGCAGGCTTCTACTGACCATACAGAACTTCTGTTCTGCTGCCACCTTTTCACAGCCAATTTTAGCAAGTTAGCCAGATCAAAGCTAGCAGCTGCCATTACACTTTTAACTGCAGTGTAAGCATAGGCACATCTTTACCCTCCAGTACCCTTCACACAATAAGTTTGGAGTGAATGTGCTAGAGCCACCTTGCCTCACTTTACTAGTTTTCCCTAAGCAACAAATAGACCCTTAACAGTGGCATGGAAAACCACTAATATATAACAACTTGGGCAGGAGGTACTTTAGACAGACATTAGGCCTTGCTACCATACATAAGATATAAATGCACCTTCTCAGAAGAGTCGTTTCAGTGGTAAGTGGGGGGTTGAGGCTGCCTTGCCAGTTGGGTGGGCAATACAGTGGCTATGGGTCTTCCCTGCCAATAGCACATAGCGAGATTGCAAGGACTGGAGGCCATAGCTCAACTAACTAAAGGTTTAAGGTCAGTGAAGTTGCAGGCAGATGCCTTTTCAGTATTGTTTTCCAGCGCGGGACAACAGAGGAGAACTGAATAGCAAAGTGAAGGAAGCTGCAGGGATGCTAGACCTGCCCCCACTAATGGCATAATGCTGTTGTAGCTGTGGGCAAAAACAGAAGGTGACTTCTTGAAAGGCATGTACCCTTCCATCCCAGCTGCCCCACCCATCCTTAGTTCAGCCAGCCACAGG
Organism: Mauremys reevesii; assembly: GCF_016161935.1. NCBI lineage: Eukaryota > Metazoa > Chordata > Testudines > Geoemydidae > Mauremys > Mauremys reevesii. The sequence goes on along the minus strand of NC_052631.1, from coordinate 36,037,801 downwards.
AACAGCTCCAAGAGCTTCTGTGCCCTGGGGCAGCAGCTTAGTTAAGCTACAGGAGTATGTGCTTGTGGAGCCAACAATGGATGCCCCAGACCATGGCATCATAGAGGAGCCACAAAAATGCAATAGAAAGGACACAACTGGAAGAGAACGGGCAGAAAGGAGTAGTTAGAAAAGCAAGCTTGATTACTCAGCAGAACTGCAGTTGTGTGAGGTGGCTTGATGGGTACCAAACTCCTATCCCTCACACTGAAAGCTGGACCCAAAAGAGGCTGGGTGACAGGATTAAGGAAACTCCCATAGCCTCATTTGCATTGAAGATGGGACAGGGAGGCATCCCAATTAGCATACAGAATGGAGAACAGAGATTCCCAGGCAAGAACCACACTGAACTCTGGGACCTGAAAAGCAGGGAAGCACTGCAGGATGGGGGATCTCTGCTCCAGATGTTAATGAACCCACACCTGCACACACCTAGCTCAGTAGTTATCAGACCAATTCTAGTAATAAATCCTTTATTGGTATCCAAAATACTAAAGCTGCCTAATTACATTGTGAGCTCCCTCAAAGGAACACGGCCCATAGCCAGGAAAAAATGGTTACCTACCTTTTCATAACTGTTGTTCTTCGAGATGTGTTGTTCACATCCATTACACATTAGGTGTGCGCGCGCCGTGTGCACAGATGTCGGAAACTTTTTCCCTTAGCAGCTCCTGTCGAGCCGGCAGGGGAGCCCCCGCCAGAGCAGTGCCTCATGTTGGTGCATATATATCCCTGCTGGTGCATATATACCCCTGCTGACCCAACCCTCCCTCAGTTCCTTCTTGCCGGTGACTCTGACAGAGGGGAAGGAGGGTGGGAAGTGTAATGGACGTGAACACCACATCTCAAAGAATAACTTACAAAAAGGTAGGCAACCATTTTTTCTTCTTTGAGTGATTGTTCACGTCCATTATACATTAGATGACTCACAAGCTTACCGTAGGAGGCGGGTAGGAGTCATGGAACAATTGATTGAAGCACAGCCCTGCCGACTGCCACGTCCTCTCTGGCCTGTTAATGGACTGTGTAGTGGGCTGTGAATGTGTGCACCGACGACCAGGTGGCTACTCTACAGATTTCCTGGAGCGGAACCTGTGCCAGAAAAACTGTCGAGGACGCTTGAGCCGTAGTTGAGTGGGCCGTGATTGACAGGGCTGACACCTTCGTGAACTCATAGCATGCATGGATGCAATCCACAATGAAATCCATTGTGCCGAGACCCGAAGCCCTTTCATTCTCTCCTCAATGGCGACGAACAATTGCATTGACTCGCAGAAAGGTCTCCAGATAGAACACCAGGGCCCTACGGACATCTAGAGTATGCAGGCTACGGTGACTTGGGTCCGTGCGTGGTTTGGGAAAGAACACTGGCAAACAAATGTCCTGTCCCATATGAAATTGCAAAATTACTTTAGGGAGGAATTTAGGGTGTGGCTTAAGTTGCACCTTGTCCTTATAAAAAAAACTGTATAAGGGGGCTTTGAAGTGAGGGCCCTCAGTTCTGACACCCTCCTTGCGGACGTAATGGCGACCAAAAACGCCACCTTCCAGGAGAGGTGAGTGAAAGACCAAGAGGCTAGGGGCTCGAAAGGGGGTCCCATGAGTTTGGTCAGGACCAAGTTAAGGTTCCAGGAAGGGACCGGTGGGCAAGAGTAAGGAAACACCTTCTCCAGTCCCTTGAGGAACCCGGCTACCATGGGGTTGGAAAACACCAAATGCCCAGACTCCCCTGGACGGAATGCTGAAATTGCAGCCAGATGCACTCTAATTGAGGAGGGGGCGAGACCTTGATTTTTGAGGTGCAGTAGGTATTCCAGTATGACTGGAACAGAGGCCTGTAGAGGCTGTATGTACTTTGGTTCACACCAGCAGGAGAACCTCTTCCACTTAGCGAGGTATGTCGCCCTAGTGGAAGGCTTCCTACTACAGAGGAGAATTTGTCACACCTGAAAGGAGCACTGACTCTCCATAGCATTCAGCCACAGAGTTTCCACGCCATTAGATGTAGCAATAGCAGGTTCGGGTGGAGCAGGTGCCCGCGGTCCTGTGTGATGAGATCTCGGTGCAGCGGCAGGGCAATCGGGGTGGCCACTGACAGTTCCAGCAAAGTCGTAAACCAGTGTTGGTGGGGCCAAGCCAGTGAGATGAGAATCATCGCCGCTTTGTCCCTGCAAACCTTGAGGAGGACTCTGTGGATGAGCAGGAGCGGTGGAAAGGTGTACTTCAGACTCCTGCTCCAAGGGATTGCGAAGGCATCTGCGACCGAGCCTGGAGTGTGGTTTTGGAAAGAACAAAACTGTGGGCATTGACTGTTGTCCTTGGTGGCAAAGAGGTCCATTTGGGGAAAAACCCACTTCTGGAAGATCGAATGCAGGATATCCAATCTCATCATCCATTCGTGCATTTGGCACGACCTGTTGAGGCGGTCCGCCAGCTCGTTTTGCTCCCCCGGAAGGTATGACGCTACAAGGTGCACTGAGCGGGCTATACAAAAGTCCCATAGGAGAAGGGCCTCTTGTCATAGGAGAGAGGAACGGGCTCCGCCCTGCTTGTTTATATAGAACATGGTGGTGGTCTTTCAAAAGGGTCACATTTTGCCCTTCTAAAGTAGCGTGAAAGGTCTGGCAGGCTAGGTGAACCGCCCTGAGCTCCTTTACGTTGATGTGGACCGACATTTTGTCTCTGGACCACAAGCCCTGCATCCATAGGTTCCCCAAGTGCACTCCCCAGTTGAGGTCTGATGCGTCTGTTACCAGTGTCAGAGTGGGCTGCGGTGCGGCAAAGGGGATCACTTTGCAAACTACCTGCTGATTGAGCCACCAGCGCAGGGAGTCCAATACCTGGGCAGGGACTATCACTACAAGGTCCAAGGGGTCTCTGCTGGGGCGATACGACTGGGCTAGCCACAATTGCAAAGTCCTGAGACGCAGTCAAGTGTGTTTGACCACGTGAGTGCATGCCGCCATGTGTCCTAGGAGCTGCAGGCAGCATCTGGCCACGGTTGTGGGGAACCTCAGCATTGAATCTATGGCACGCTGGATGGCCAGAAATCTGGATTCTGGGAGGCTCGCTCACGCCTGTACTGAGTCCAGGACTGCCCCAATGAACTCCAGCCTCTGTGCGGGTATCAGGGAGGACTTGTGCACATAGGCTAGGTCTCCTAGTCAGAGGAATACATCCAGTGCCATCGCCGCGTGGGAGCGGACCTCCTCCTTGGACCGACCCACGAGGAGCCATTTGTCTAAGTACGGGTATACTCGCATTCTTCTTCTGCAAAGAAAAGCTGCCACACACGCGGGGCCATTGCCAGGCCGAAGGGTAGGACCGTAAACTGGTAATGGTGCTGGTTTATGGTGAACCGCAGGAACCGCCGGTGAGCAGAATGAATGGCAACATGAAAGTACGCATCTTTCATATCGAGGGCAGCGTACCAATCCCCCAGATCCAGGACGGGATAATAGAGCCAAGGGAGACCATGCAGAAGTGGACCTTGACTAAGAATTTGTTGAGTCCACGCAGGTCTAAAACGGGTCAAAGACCCCCCTTTGCTTTGGGGATAAGGCAATAACGTGAGTAAAACCCTTTTCCCCTTAGGTTCTGATGGACATCTTTCACAGCCCCCGCCTCGAGGAGCATCTGTACCTCCTGCATCAGGAGTTGCTCGTGAGAGGGGTCTCTGAAGAGAGATGGGGAAGGGGGGTGGGAGGAGGAGAACTGAAGTGTGTATCCCACTTTCACCATGAGTAGGACCCAACAGTCCAATGTTATATGGGACCACGCACGGTATAAGCGGGACAAGCGGTTCAGGAAACATAGGGAAGCATCCGGTAACTGGTTCGGTGCGCTGTCCTCAAGCGCACCTTCAAAACCCATTTGTTGCCGAGTTGCGGCTTGCCCCGGCCCTGGCCTTGGCTAAGCCTGTTGTTCCACCTACGCCTATTGTCTCTGCCTCTCCTACGGTATGGCTCCTGGCTAGGGCGAGGTTGGTATTTCCTTTGTTGCGGCGGCTGGGGCTTGAAGGATTTCCTCTGCGTCGCCGGGGTGTGCATCCCCAATGACTTAAGGCTTACCCGGGAGTCTTTAAGGCTATGCAGCCTGGCATCGTTTGGTCCAAGAAGAGGCCGGACCCTTCGAATGGGAGATCTTGAAGGGTATTTTGGAACTCTGGCAGAAGGCCTGAAGCCACGCAGAGCGTCTCATCACCACTCCTGAGGCGATTGTTCTGGCTGTAGTGTCTGCAGAGTTGAGGGAGGCCTGCAGAGAGGTTTTGGCTACCGCCTTCCCTTCAGCCACAAGGGCCGTGAACTCAGGTTGAGAGCCCTGGCGTAACGAGTCCTTAAATTTGGAAACAGTTGCCCAGGAATTAAAATTATGTCTATTCATAAGGTAGGGCCTTCTGCGTCTCGTCCTCTAGCCCTTCTTGCACCTCCTCGCATGGCGGGGGCTCATCTGGGGCCTGCCTGACTGCATCCAGAACGGCACCAGGCTCGGTACCGCTTCTGCCCTCCTGTGTTCCGGAGAAGTGTCTGGTGGCCTGGAAACTGTGGCCTCCTTAGGTGCGAAAGGGCATCTGTGCTGGGACCGGGACCGATGCACTGAGTAGCCAGATCTTGAGGCTCTGGAGGGGGGGCCCTTGCTGCTGGTGATAGGCCCATGGTGTCCAAAAGGGCCACTGCCCTGGCGGGCCCCAGTGTAGGTGTCACAGGGTTTGGGGCTCCCTGCTAGCCGGTGCTCTGCGGGCATAACTGGAGTGGCCCAAGTCCACCTCGGATTCTGAGGATGCTGATCTTGAAGGCTAGGGTAGTGCCGTGGATTGGTGCTGCTGCGGGGCTGGGGAACGGCGACTCATCGACCAGTATTCTCAGGACCGGGACTGATGGCTTGTGGTTGGGCCCAAGGACTTCGGCCTTGCAACGCCTTGGTGCTGGCCTGGTGATGGTGCTGGGGAGCGGTGAATTGGCGGAGGCAGTGCCGTGTATTGGCTGGGGTCCAGTGCCCCCGAGGCTCACTGAGTCAGGGGCAACTGGGAGTCCACCGAGGCAGAGCTCGACTGGGACCGATGCCAGGAGCGATGCCGGGATGGTGACCTCGACGGGCACACCATTGCCGGTTTGCCTCTAGATGGAAGTCTTGGTGACGGAGGCTTCTCCTTGGCAGGGAGGGGGCTCGTCGCGGACAATTCAATGAGGTCCTTTGCTGCCTCAAAAGTGTCCGATGTGGAGAGCTGTTCTATGAGCTCCTCCAGCCCTTCCTCCGCACTCAGCCCGGGGCTCAACGGGCTCATAGGTGCCGGATCCACCAGTGCTGGGACATGCCCTGGGGCAGCAATGCCCTTTTGCATGCTTGGTTCCCTTGGCGGTATCGCCGTCTTATGCGGGAAGCGTCCTCAGGTCTTAGGCTGGCCCTTCAACCGGGCTGGCGAGGTCGAACGGTGCTGGGGCCTGTCTTGTTGCCTCAGTGCGGTATGCTTGCAGTACCCCATCGGTGCCGGATCGTGAACTGACGCCGGGGCACTCCGCACCGAGGATGCCGGTGCTGAGGTCGAATGGTCCAAGGCCGAAGGCTGCAGCATGGCCTCCATGAGCAGCTGCTTGAGACGAAAGTCTCTTTCTTTCTTAGTCCTCGGCTTAAAGGCCTTACAGATCTTGCAGCGCTCCATCTGATGCGATTTCCCCAGGCAAGGGAGACACAAGTTGTGGGGATCACTAATAGGCATAGGCTTGTGGCACATGGCACAAGCCTTAAAGCCTTGGGCCTGCGGCATACCCCGCAGCCCAAGGCTGGTGTTGGAAGAGCTTCCAAACACCTAGTTAAGCTTCCTTTGTTCTATCACTATTGAGAAGTGCTAACTACTGCTAACTGCCGATAACAATGCTAAGGGACACTCTCAGGGATGAAGAGCTGTTCCAACGCTGCCACAGATGGTAAGAAGGAACTGAGGGAGGGTCGAGAGGGGTATATATGCACCAGCATGAGGCACCGCTCTGGTGGGGGCTCCCCTGTCGGCCCAACGGGAGCCGCTAAGGGAAAAAGTTTCCAACGTCCGTGCACGTGACGCACGCACACCTAATGTCACTCAAAGAATAAGCATTTCCTATTGTCTAACCTGCACAAAAACTTTGGTATATTCCCTTGAGCCACCAGTTTACCCATAAACTAATCTAGTGTTCTCCCTTGAACCATTGTTCTTTCCCTACAAAAAACCCTACCTATGCTCAAGTACATGTTCTGATGCCTGGATCCAAAATCTGCATCAGTTCCATTGGGACTTCATCTTCTCCTAGCTGATCATGCTGGGGGCACTACCTGTCTCCAGCACCCCAGACCCTCAGTTACCACCACCACCACCTGGGAATCCCAATGGATTCAAGCTTCACAGGGGTGAGAACCCAACCCTCTCTAGGTATAGTCTTCTGACCCTGACTTATGTGATCAGTTATGGGTTTCTAAACCTGACTTTTATAATATTAAATCTAACTTAATTTGATTATAACTTTTATTTGTTTGGCTCCCCTTGTATATTACCTGGCAATAAATAACTTTAATAGTTAAGCTGGTTGCTTCTCTCTCCCCTCCCCCTCACATGAGTGTTTTTTGGCTTCCACGTTCACTCTGCAGCAACGCTCCTCATACCTAAGCTAAAGGTTTCTGCAGTGCCCAAAAATCCTGTGGAGTCTGCTCATCAAGTGGGTTACTACCAGAGCAATTGTAACGCGAAAGTGGGGAGAGGGATGTGCTGAATCCAGGAGCACGAGAGGGTGGCAGCTTGGAAGTGCTGCTTGACCCTGTCTACTGAGTCCAGGGACATATAAGGGGTCAGCTTGGGAGTACTGATTAACCTAGTCCTCTCAGGTAGGTGTGTGAGTGTGAGAAATTCTGAGGCTGGAAGATCCCAGCCCTGGGGATCCTAGGTCCTGCAAGCTAAGTCTATTGGGAGGGAACTTGCAGAAGTAGAGCTCTGTATGAGAATACCAGTGACACAAGCAGTACATTGATAAAATGAGACACCCCCCCTGTTCTCCCCCCCCCCACAGAAGAGTAACCCTAATAAATGAGCATACCCCAAAGTTACCAGATTTGCCTGTTACACCAACATATCCACTTTCAAGAGTTTCTTTTAATGCTGCATGCACATGATACTGGCAGTAGCACATTTTAATCTTAAAGCCAGATTTTCCTAGGCTTTAGGACACTAGGTTAACATCCTCTTCTATAGCAAGGGCCATGCTGCTATAAGTGCTATGTATTATTAAAGTAGGTGCCATGGGATCTTCTGTATGTCAATGAAAATGTAGTGGTAAAGTTAAAACACATTTTATCCACTTCCATGTCCTTTCCCTCATTTTGATAGCAAACATTATCATCTTACTACACTATGGGATGTAGTAAGAGCTGCTAATGCTAGTGACAAATTTATTCAAGAGCTCTATTATAAGGCATTTCAGAGGAAAGATGGAATGAATGTACATCAGAGATTAAGGAAATTTTGCAATCAATGTGATTTTTTTTTTTTTGCATTGGATACATACAGATGCAGTGAAACTGCTCTCTTTTCCAGAAAGCATGATTGACAGTCCTTGAGTACTGGCCAGTTGGAAAACAAAAATTGATTGACAGAACTGAACAAGAAAGTTTTAATAGCTAGTTACAGGGAACACATGCTATCTCCTCAGTGAATGATGCAATGGATTAAATTGTCCATTTACAAACCCACTGAAATCAATACAATCACATGGAGTGTAAATCACAGTCTGGCTCTACTTTTCTGTGTGAATTCAGATGTGATCAAAGCTGGTAAAAAAAGTGGAGGTATAGAAATATAGAAAGTCCATGCAGACTACATGCATGAAAGACTAAAGGAAATTCAGATGGAGAGCACAGCTTCTGCTTAATATCGTGCCTTTGAGAAATACCCGAAGTGACTCTAAAATCTGCCTGTCTGCCCTGTAATAACACACCTGCAGCTGGCCTGCATCAACTGACTGGGGCTTGGGATGCAGGGCTATAAAACTGCACTGTAGCTGTTCGGGCTCCGGGACCCCATGAGGTGGGGAGGGTTCCAGAGCCCAGGCTCCAGTCTGAGCCCAAACATCTACAGCCCTACAGCACAAGCCCTGCAAGTCTGAGTCAGCTGCCACAGGTGTTTTACTGCAGTATAGTCATAACCTTGAGCACTTCATTTAATGAGGTGGGTGGTGCAGAGGATAGGGCACTGGCCAGGGATTTAAGAGATCTAGGTTCCATTCCTGGCTCTCTCTTTTCCTTAAACATAAAGGTTCAATACACAGCATCATGAAAAAGGCACAAGGAGGTTATATTCTGTAGTCTAGGACATTTCTGAGGGGAAAGTGGCTTGTTTAATCTCTTAGCTGCTGCGAACTAGGATCCTGATCCAGTGATGTGCTGGGAGGAGCACAAATCAATGGAGGTATTCAAAACAAGAATATTCAGGGCAGTGTAGGATGTTCCCTAAAAATAAGTGTCACCTTATTGTTCAATGTTCTCCATAAAAAAAAAAAAAGAGATTTAGGGCCAGATTGTCAGAGGGGCTTCACCTCCACCTCTTTCTCTGGGATTTTGTGTAGATACCAGTGCACACACTTTTCAAGCAGATACTTGCAGATGAACTGGAATGAAAATCTGAGTTTGCACACACAGGCCCTGGTAGGGGTCAGCCTATGCCAAACCACTTGTGGGCATCCCCGTGCCAATCAGCTGAACTGCAAGTATATGTGCAGTTATAAAGCCACCTTCAGTACAGGTCCTATGAAGGGCTCACTGTGATTGATTGTTGCAGGTGATATTCTCCTAACAGATGTAGGAGAAAGCCTCAGAGGACAGACTTAATAAAAGAGCAGGCATCTCATCATTGTTTTCAGGGCAGTGCTACTATGGTTATTAGAATAGGTTGGTGTAGAGTTCAGATACATGAAAATTACTTCTCAGGATTAACTAAGCCAGTTGGAATCTACCCCTTTTATTTATTTTTTTTAGGCCAACTCGTAAAAAATTTTTTTGAAGAACTCTTTTCTAAGATTGGTTGGTAGTGGAAATGACAGAACATAACCCATCTAGTGCACTAGGGGAAAGTTGCTGTAACTCAGGATCTTGTTTGAGGTGAGTGTTGGTATTCTAAGCTTGTGCATTTTTTTTAAAGCTATGCCTGATGGTTTATTTCACACACTAAAGTACTAACTATGTTTTGCAATAATATATGGTGAGGGTGGAACCTGAAAGCCGAGCACTGAAGTGCCCGATCAAGGTACTATAAAAAGTATGATCACATTTACAAACAAGACACACAGAAATAAGATCATGTTAGCTAAAACTTAATTTACAGGAAGGTCAAGGTGGGAGCTGACCTTATGTTCTCAGCCAATTTTTTCCCTTATTGAGCTGAAAAAGAGCAAAGACATTTTTACATACAGCCCAGAGCTGCTGCAGGACCTATCAATATTGTTCTCGGAGGGGGTGGGGAGAAAGTAATAGAAATCATAAATAAAATGACCAGTTTAGCTTAATAGTCTTATTGATGAAACATTAGAGGTACTATACTGCATGGTTAAGATTCTTCTCAGAACCAACAGGAAGAACAATACAGTATAAAATAAAAATTTAGAGTCTTAGGCTTAGTCTGATTGCATCTTATGCACTGAATACCAACGGAGTAGAGAGCTCAGCTACATTTTAACTAGAAAAGAAGCCTCAAGCCTTAGCACTACCCGTTCTGAAAAGCTGGTGGAGAGAATTCTCAATCTGGGGTCATGAAAAAAACTTGTCAGGGGATTGTGACCCATATTGCTAGAAGGAAGGGAAATCCTGCTATGGAAGAGGCTGACCACTGTTCTATGCATTTCAAATGAAGAGAGTCTAAAATCTGACAGTTTTGACACTGCTTACAAATAGATTTCCAATTATTTTACATGATAATGGAAGTGCAGTGCTCTCCCCTCCCCCATATTCTTGACCCAAGAGAGATGTACAGGATTTAAGCCTTCCCTCCAACCTTTGGAAAGGCTCTTTTCTTGACGATAAGCCAGTCAATAGGCAAGATCTCCCAGCACGGCATGATGGGGGAGAAGCAACTCCATTAGGGACAAGGAGATGTCCTCTTCTGGCATAACTGGACAATAGAAGTGAGCGGGAGGGGAGGGAGAAGTCTGCCTTCTCCTCAAAATGCTTCACTCTGCAGTGCGGCTGCTCCTGGCCAGCAAGGCTAGAGGTAATCAGCAGCTGCTCAGTGGTGCTATGGGCTCCATCCTGCCAATGTGCGCTAGTCTCTGGGTATGGGGCACCTTTACAAACCATCTGATTCCAACTGTGGGTCTAAAGGACACCTTCCAGCCAAAAGCCTGGATCCTGCTTTAATCCACCCGTTCACAAGTACATTGTATGTAGTTTATTTACAAATATTTCCTGCAACAATGAAGACCAATTGAAGATAGTCATTTAATTTATTCTGATGACCTATCAAGAAATTTTATTATACGTGTATTCAAAGTTAAAAATCAGAAGTAGGAGCAAGATTTATCTAGCATCTCTGAACTATGTGGGGTACAGTACTTTGTAGAAACAGCTGGAAGGGACTTAAAATACATTAATGGTACCCTTTGCTCCTCCAGTGAAAAAAGGACATACAAAAGAAACTGGTAATGCTTCAAAAGTCTCCTAAACAACTGCACATTTGAACTCATTGGAATAGTTATTGTATTTTAAATTGCACAAAACAGTATTTTTCTTCAAAAATATTTGGTTTTTTTACACAAGCAATATATCCTTCAGTGCATGACTGGTTTGTTAAATCTCAAGATTTATTTTTGTGACCAACTGATGTTTTGCCAGCCATAATCACCTTGTTATATCTAAGTCATGCTATAACTACGTTAATTTCATATATTTGTTATAGAAAATATATTTGTTAAATTTAAAAGCTATGTAGCAGATTATAGATTATCTAGTGGTAAAATCTTAATGTAATTGCCACGGATGGGTGAATTATTCACAGGAAAGGGAAAAGTTAAATGCTAAATATGGGAGTGGTGCTAGATAGCCAAACTGCCAATTTGTTTTGCAAGAGAATATCAAAAGAAGCTGATGCTAGTGGGTTCTAGCTCTTTTATTTGCTAGAAAAAGGTTATCCCAGTAGCACAGACTGACATAGGGGACAGAATGAAATTAAATCAACTAGCATTTAATCATACAATTCATTATCAAATCTAAATAGCTTAATTTCCCAAGGCAGGTGCATAGCTCCTGTTCATGTTAATAGGTGGTGTGCATCCCTACCCCCAAATCTTTGAGGCACATAACTTACAATGTGGCTCCAAACCTCCCCAAGTTTTACTTTTGCTGCAATGTAATCTAAATAAGGTATTGATTAAAAGGATTGTAAATATATAACCCATCTTGATTTTATTGGGTAGAAGGACCCATGGAGAAGGTTTTCACAGATCTCTTATTGTTAATGTTTACTATTAAACCATGTGATTGGAACAAAAGAGGTGTGTGGGAAAAAAAACTTCTCGTTTTCTCTTCCAGTGTTTTCATTCCTCTCTCCTAAATGTCCATTTCCTCCCTGATTTACATTAGCTCATTACCTAACTTCAGGTCCTTTCTAGCACAAATGATATTTCATATGATAGTTTTGGAAAGATTTCTGTTTTCACGCTAAAACCTTCCATCATGTAGCAAGGAATGGAACTAATTAATGTAACTTCAAATGTAAAACATTCAACATATTCTTTTCAATACAGTTTCAGATCATTGAACAAATGTATTTCTTTTCCTAATACAGACTTGCCAAAAGCTCTAAATTAGCATTTACTCATTCAGATTTCAAATTTGAGAGGATAAAACAAACACTAGCGTGATGCCAGTTTCTGAGGGAAGCTATGAGAAGTGTGAAGAATTAGGAAGTATCAAGCTAAAAAAATATCCTTTAGCAAAATATTTCTGGAGAGTGGTTAGTCATAAAGCCAGTTCCAAAATATGTGAATCAAGAATATACCAGAGATGGTATTTAGTGGCATGGAATCTACCATCTTATTGTTTTTGAAATGCAAACTGAGTAAGATCTTGACATTACTATCCCATGATATTAGCATACACTAGCTAGAGCAGGCTATAAATGCATATCAAAAGTATATGACAATGATTTTAATTCAGCAGTGTCAACAGCACCACTTGGGTGTAGCTATAAGGCTATCATGGTAGTTCTTTCCAATACCTCATCAATTTTTCTGCAAGAATGAACGTATCACCTCCAATGGTGGCAAAAAGAGCTGACCTGCACATACTTCTTCCCGCACTACATAATACACTATAACATCAGTTTTTATGAAAATCCAATGAACTCCCATCTCCTTTGCGACTCCATGGTACATCATGATAAAGTTAAATGAATTTCATTTTCAAAAACTGTTTAATAAGCTCTTGTATGACAACCTTATGGCATTACATATCCTAATATTTATGGAACGTAGATAATTCATGCACTTGACAGACCAATGTACATGGCAATATTTCCCTAAAAGTTCACTGTAAATGCCAACTGGAATCGTGCAATCCACGAAAACGTCAGACCTCACTCAGTTTATAATGGCAAGGACCACCACTGCACATAGCATTTAAGATTAACAGCCCTCATCTGAACTCAGGCAAACTATTCAAGAAATATTCTGTATCTTCATAGTTATTGCTTCAGAAGAGAATTTTAGAAATGTTTAACATTAATTTTTCTTCAAAAGAAAGACAAGGTGGTAATTAAGCTAATGCTAGAGCTATATATAGTTTCTTCATGGTAAATGGAGAACTAAGCTTTTCCCATATAAAAATTTAGTTCATTAAAGTTATGTAGGAGGGGCTTTTTATTTTAGCGATTATAGCCAGGCTTGCATAGCCCCCCATTTTAACAGCTGTAAACATACTGTATGAGCATGTGTGATTTGTGACATATCGTGGGCTGCCTTCACTACTGAGAATGTGCAGCTTATCTACTAAATAACAGCTACAAAAGTTCACTGTTGTACGTTAGCCAAGAAGAGGGAATAAATACAGCTTCAGCATGTCTAAAAGCCTGAGATTATTTACAGACACTCAGAAGCTATTTGAACACAACAGATTACTTTAATGTAGTTTTACCAATAACTGAACTTGCAGACGACACTCCAAGAAAGTCAGTAGATCAGGATCTCTTATGTCAAGCATTTACTCTTACTGCCACCCCAAGACAGAGGGAACGCCTGCCCCTTTATTCAAACATTGCTTAAAAAAATAAGTCTTTCCTTCTTCCAAAGTTATAACCAATACTCCTTTTGGAGGCAGTCTAAACAGCTGCACCCAGGCAAAGAGCTCAACGGGGGACTGCTTACTGGAAGGGACAGTATTTACTATTTGCACAAATCTGAAAAAACTAAACTCATTTTGCTCTGATAATCCTTTAGCTACTGTACAAGATATTTCAGCAGAGAAAGCACATTGTTAACACTACATGTAAACCAAGTTATGACAGATCCTTTTATCGCAGTGTCATGTTGCAGGTAAGCCATTTTATGTTACATCAACAGGCTGGGAAATTGCATTTTTGCATCAAGGTGATTCTCATTGAAGCCTATAGAAGAGTTTTGCTCTACAAAGGCAACTGTCTCTCCTGGAAGAGCAAGAGAAAAAGGATCCAGCAATCAGTGCTTTTGTGACGATATTCTTAGGAGGGATTTCATTCATTCGGTGCATGTTGCTGTACATAAGGTGCATGAACCTGTCAGGTCCTAGGTCAGCGTGAGGAGAAGCCGGTTGCAAGGCTGCAACCAACTACTGGCGTCATGTCCCATATCTATAAGAAAAAACAAGATGTGGGAAAACTACTCAGCACATCATATAGTATTAAAATCAAGAGTATAAGACCTACTCTAATATTCTTTTGGCTACATGTGTAACAATATGCCCTAAAAGAATCAGCATTCAACAGGATACTGAAATAGCGCTGTTTGTCAGCTTGGTCACCTTCTAAAAATTATAGTAGCCTTGCGAAACAACAACATAGTCAAACTATTTTTGAAGAAAGGATTCTAGCTTGCACAGCACGTTGTTACAGAGCTATAAAATATTAATGAAGAGAGTTTCCAATGCCAAAATTGTTTTTTTTTCATAAGCCTGTCTGTGGAAGAGCATAAAAAGTTACTGGGCTGTTTCATTACTAGTATCTGCAGGAAGTATAACCACAGTATAGCATATGATCAAAAGATTTTATGACTTAAGGAAATTGAGTACCACTGCAGTAGAGCTAGAGATAGGGCATGTTGACCAAGGATTATATGAACAGTGCTCTGAATTGCTCCTTGGGGCACTCCACTTGCTTTGTCTAATGTGTGTTACAGGAGTGTTCCATGCTTTCCGACACTCCAGGATACACCTGCAGGCACTAGGCAAACATACTGGCAATGTCAAGATCCTCTCTCATCTGCCCAGCCAGCCACAGTAGTGATGAGACAAAGCATAGTGAGACATGGGAACAGGAGGAAATGAAGATAGGTATCAGACAGTAGGAAGTTGGGTAGTGTCAGATGGAAGATGGAATATCAAGCTAGCAACACTAATATAATATTTGCATCATGGCAATTGGACACATACAGATTCCTCAGTGCTGAAATACTCTATTTGAGAAGTAAAGACTTGATCTGATATTTATGAGCCTGAAGCCGTCACTGTTCCACAATTAAATCCCCAAACTGCATCCAGACGTATTTAATTTCCTCTACAGTCATCTCAAATGGAGTGACACAATGGATATTAAAGCAAAACATTTTAAAATGCAAGTCCTAGGGCATGTGCTGACAAACCCTTTTGCTGAATGTATGCTATCAGCAAGAGAAGCTGAGATTAAGTTCCTCATTTGGAAGACTCAGACTCTAAATAGCAGTTCATTTCATGTCTTAATCAGATTAGTAGGAGACTGAAAACACAGTTTCACTAAGACTGGATGACCTCTATGAAATCACTGATTATAGAGAACTCTGATCCATCCCTCTTGGGGTCTGTGAAGAACCCAGTTATCTATAGAAACTTCATACTTAGTTCATTTGTTTTGCACATGGTCAATCATAATTTAGGGAAAGTCCTTCAAACCTCTATGACATGAATAGTTCCCCATTGAGCTTCAATGAGACTGAAGCTCAATGAACCCTTCGATTTCAGATTCCTTGGGAGCAGGGACCATATCTCCTTATTGTATGGTGCTTTACAGATGCTGCTACTCAAACTATACAAACAGTGCTTTTAATTCATGGGGATTTCCTGCATATTCACCACATTGGCGGAATGACAGTAGTGGGATCGATTATTAGAAAGTCTTTGTCCTTCACTACAATAATTAAATACTACTAAGTTTTTGACTCCAGCTTAACTCTTGCTGTCCACAAAGCATGAAGTTGTCAGCTTGATTAAGTGTTTGCAACCACTAGGAAAGACAAAATAAAGTGTCACTTTAACTGACTGAGTGCATAAACTATTAATATTGTAAAACCCAAAGTAAAAGAGTGAGTTATGTAACCTGTAGACTAATCCTACCTTCACAATCCGATCACTCCCACAGGTCACCATTAGTCCCCTAGAAATGTCCATAGACATGTGGGAAATGTTGTGTTTTCCTTCATGAAAGGTTGCCAGGGAAGTACGACTAGCAAAAGAAAAACAAACAGTTTGTTTAAAATCCATCTAATAGACATTAAAACCAGATGATGTCATTGCAGCAATACAAAATAAAGCATTTACAAGGAAATTTCTGAAAATTTCTGAAAAGCTAGTAAGTCAAACCTGACAACATTGCCTACCTACATGACAATGAAATAATCAGTAAGCTCTGCCCAGAGTACACTAGTTACAGAAGTGACACGTGCTTACCTGGGCTCCCACTTGATTTGTGGAAGTCCTTCAACACAGCACAAAGGAAAACAGGAACATGGTAGAGAAGAATACAGTTCTTTGCTGCTAACATTTAACAGCTGTAAAGTCTATTTTCCAACAAGCTTCTCAACTTTTCATCCAGCTGTACTGGTTACTAGATTAAGCAAGTGCCTGCTGTCCCTCTTCTGCCTGCCCCTCTCTTCAAAATGTGTGCAAAGCAGCCCCAAAAGAACCACCAATGTAATACAAGCAAGTTAACCTGACTGTGAGGCATCAATGTTCTTCGCTGCCTTGTGAAAGATAGAGGTTAATCATTTTTCCATGCTAGTACCTTATGTATATTCTTTCCTGTGAGAAGGCTGCATATTAGAACTTGAAGGTATTGGATACATAAGTGAGATTTGCTTATTTACACATTGATTAAAAATATGGTATGTAGTTTCTGGCATTTAATAAAAGGCTGATTACAAACAGATGAGCCACATCTGCCAGAGCTGTAATCAAACATATACAGACAACTTAAAGCCACCAGTTAGGTTCCTCCAGAAGTTTCAGCCTTTAGCGTATAAAGTCAGTAATGGAACAACATCAGATCTTTAAGCATACTCACTCTTCATCTTTGATTGACTCAAAGCAAGAGTCACAGACACGGACCTGGAACTCAAAGCCCATGATTGGGTAGCTGGACCGCTTAGTGCTGCACTTGCCACACACTGCTTGACCACATTTCCTGCAGTGATGCTTCACAGGAGAATTAAAATAAAATTGACATTTCAAGACATGAAGTGTTACTTGAGAACTCCCAAATCAACAGGAGGGATGACCAAAAATGATGTAGCTTCCTATGACAGTTACCTTTCAGAACCAGTTGTAACCAAGGACCAAGAATCCCTGGGCTATGCGCCAGCCCCTGGGAATTTTGCAATTGACTTCCAATAGGGCCAGGATTTTACGCATATACTCTACATCACTTTTCTCCAACAGATCTGAGGGCAAGTGCCTTACAAATGAAAGATGTTCATTATACTCTTGCCTTCACTATCATCAAGAGGGGTGTGTGTGTGGGTAGGTGGATTTCCCCCATGAACATTTAGGAGGTTCCTTTCAACATTTCCAAGAGATTCACACACTGGCATAACTGAAGGAGGGCAAGGCCATTAGTGCTTCAGCACACCACAAGGTGCTCAATTTAAGGTTAACATTTTGGTAGTAATTTGCCAGTATAAGCTCTTAGGCCAGTTTGTGCATTCGGTGTTTACTAACTGTAGCTCTTTCTTACATGCACACTTGTGCTCAAAACAGGTTTTAGTTTCTTTTAACCCCATTATTCCCCACACAGGACAACCCAGTTTAATGCTTTTCTTTACTGTACTTGGTAACTTCTCAGCACCAAGTTGAGACTTCCTTATTCACAATACTTTGCCAGCAGTGAAGACACCAATGACCTCTACAGCTTTATATTATGTCTTTCTACTCATTTTTTTCTTTTCAAAGATGGATTGGAGTTGAAGTTTAGAAGTACGGAAGAAGGGGTTGGATATAAAAATAGAACACTGACACCAAATTCACTACACAACAAACAGCACCACCATGAGTGATTTACAACCACATCCTCACCTGTCTCAACCCTAGTGTCTTTGTGTCCCACATCTGCTTTATATTCCAGAAGAAAGGCTGTTCACATTTCTGGCAAGAATCACTTTCTAACCACTGAGGAGCCTAGCGGGGAAGGGAGAAATAAATACTCTTAGCACATATTCAAATCAACAAGGTTATGAACAGCTCATGTTTTCATTTTTGTTTTTAAATGAAGATAGATGTACAGTGAAATTTAAATAACTATCAAGAGGAGGCCTCTCTGTCAGCTATGGACATTACAAACAATACAAAAGAAAACCTGACTTGCTTTACATTCAGTGCGAAGGTTGGCCACACTCAAAAAGCAATCTGAGAATTCAGTGCTGAGCTGTGTGCAGAAGACAGAATCATAATTATAGTTACCAAGATCTCTGTACTCTCTCACAGTTTTTACCCCACAGCATTTCTTGTTACTGCCCTAATGAGAAAACCTGCTAAGATGCATCTGATTTATTAGATTGCTGCAGGAGTTGTAGATCCCTCGGTCTTGGTGCCAGGATGATTCTGAATGGCTATAAAGTAAAGTAATCTGAGATACAGAAACGCTATAGTGAATCAATTACTCCCTCAGCAGCTCTCTCTCATGTCCTTTTCCTGGGGCTGCAGCCTTTGAAGTAATTAAGAGAAAACTTTTATCAGCTGCATCCCACCTACCAACTTGCCCTCACTCCAAGTAAGTATGGGCCTCTGCTTCCCTATCTGGAAATGATGCTTGACTCTACCGGGCTCTCTGGATGATGTGAGCTATAGACATGCTAAGTAGTACTAACATTCTCAGATATTACTGTGCTATAGGAAAGTATTCAAAGCATAACTCTGAAGTTAATACTTGCACTTTTTAGTAAGGTATATTTGTGGGACAATACATAATAATCGTTTTAGGGCATCTCCTTACGTTTTGGGTAAAAATATTCCCAACATCTGATAAGGATCATTTACCCTGGAAGCTAGTTCAGGTTAGTTTAACTCCCTTAAATTCCACACCACTGCAGTGTTGTGACTTATGCCCAAGAGAACAGAAAAAGAGAAATTGTTCTATGGTGACTCACTTCCCATCTCAAATTTCAGAATAACCTTGACTACCCACACTGACTGCTGAATCACGGTCTCTCCACATTCTATAACGCTCCATCTCCCCAATAGACTAAACAGTAAGTGATATCCACTAACATTCCCTTTTCTATCACATTGGTGGACCTTCCTACAACAGATGCATCAATAAAAGGAGAGTAGCAAATTCTTATTTACCCAGGATTGTTGACAAATGGGGGGGGGGGGGGAGAGAGAGAGAGAGTGTGTGTGTATTGATCCAGTCAAAATGAAAGACTGTCTCCATTTCAATAATGATGTGATAACAGTTCAGGGGCCATTGTTTTCATCTCTTGCCCATTTGGGTTTTCACTATTGGTTCAGTTGCTTCTGTTTCTCATTTCTCAGTCTCCATTTAATGGCAGAAAATAGATAAACCAATGGATAAAACATTAAAAACTACCAAAGTTTAATCTAAACTCCCACTAAAAATCTATACCACTAGTTTTGGGAATTTCCTCAACCAGGCTGTCAACAAGGGTCTAAAAAGCTCTAGTGCATAAAGACTGTCTAGTCTATACTTTGATCTTTAACTTGGTAAACAAAAAAACATAAGCTCCATAAAATCATCATCTCCTCACTGCTCTAGAGCAGTGGTTCTCAAACTTGTTCTGACTCTTGTGCAGGGAAAGCCCCTGGCGGGCCGGGTCGGTTTGTGTATCTGACACGTCTGCAGGTTCCGCCAATCGCAGCTCCCAGTGGCTGCGGTTCGCTGCTCCAGGCCAATGGGAGCTGCTGGAAGTGGCGGCCAGTAGGTCCCTCAGCCTGCGCCGCTTCCAGTGGATCCTGTTGGCCTGGAGCAGCGAACCGCAGCCACTGGGAGCTGCGATTGGCCGAACCTGCGGACACATCAGGTACAAAGCCCAGCCCAGCCCGCCAGGGGCTTTCCCTGCACAAGCGTCAGAACAAGTTTGGGAACCACTGCTCTAGAGGAATCATCAGAGGCAGTGTATTTAGCTCTATCACAGCACCATGTAGTGACTAAGGCCATGTCTACACTAGCGAGCTTACAGCGGCACAGCTGTACCAATGCAGCTGTGCTGCTGTATGATCACTCGTATAGCCGCTCTATGCTGATACAAGAGAGCTCTTCCATGGACATAAAAAAAACCCACTTCCACGAGCAGTAGTTAGGTTGGTGGGAGAAGTTCTTCCACCAGCATAGCACTGTCCACACCGGTGCTTCTGCCAGTGTAAATTATATCGCTTGGGGTGTGTTTTTTTTCACACCCATGAGCCAAAGAAGTTATACTGACAAAAAATGGTAGTGTAGACATGGCCCTACATCGATCCTGAACTGGTTAACAGATTCTGGAGGAAAATGAATCTATGGGCTTGTCCACGCTGTGCATTAGTGCACACCAGCTAGAGGTGTAGATTCTACTGTGCACCAGCATGCCATGCACTAACTGACCTGCATGGACCTTAGAAGTTCTCATGCACGCTGATATCAACAGGACTACACCAATGCACTACATCTCATCGTGTAGGCAAGCCCTTTGTTTAGCACTCAGGAGCAGTCACTTTTGTTCCCTTTGTACAGCACCTAGCACTGGGGCTTCTGGTCCAACATGGGCTCCTAGGTGCTACCACAATATGTATAATAAAACAGTGCTTGTGGCTTTGAAGATCCTTGCAAAGAAAACAGGGTGTGCAGAGAAAAAGCAGTAAGAGCAGCCTATTACCAAGCCATTTTTTGGTTGGCCTGACAGCATTAATGTACTGGTGGCAAGAAACTACAGCTTCACAGGCTACATAGATTTTTTTCTATAGCACTTTATTTCACAATACACTAAGCAACATTTAACACAGAACAGGGTCTCAAGCCTTGCCTAAACAATATTTCAATGTACGTCACTTATATTTAGTAATCAAGGGCTCCTTAAAAATCTGGCTACTCGGTGAGTGACTTCTATACTTTTAATATTCATTTTGAGGAGAGGGGAAGGGTAAACTACAGTACCATTTTACTGAGACAAAAAGAGCAAATGTTTTGTCAAGTCTGCATAACCCTACAGGGAATTCAATACACACAGTCTGCAACAGGGTGTTGCCTCTTGTAGGACCCTACAGGATTCTTTCCAACTATATTAACTAGAACAGATGTGGAGAGGGTGTACCTTTAGGTCAAGCATGGCACAGATCTATTATGTGGTCCATCCTTGTCTTTAAAATTGAAGTGTGGTCTGTGGGGACTTGGTTTCAACATGCAAAGCTTCACCTTCGTCCACATGGCCAGGCTTGCACTGAACTATGCTCTGCAGTCTTTGTGGATTTTGTCACTTTGGATGCCCTTATCTTTATGGTAATCTGATACTCTTCATGGAAGCTGAGGCACTGAGCTCTGATTCCTGGCCAGTTACCAATGCTTGATTAACTTGAGGTGCCCTGATCTAGGACAGAAGCAGCTGGAAAGCATAGCCCTTGCAGAGTTCACCAAGTGGCAGTACCAGATCCTTTGACCTAGCATTTGCGCTTACCTCTTCTCTGCTGATATCCATATTCCAAACGGCAATTCCTCCATCAGCTGAACATGAGACCAGTTGCCGCGTCAGCTGAATGTAACAAATGGCCTGCACCTTGTCACTGTAAACAAAGTGGACACTATTTATTCTTTCAAACATTTAAGCAAAAGCAACATCCCTAAAAATTCAAACCCAGACTTGTTAAGAGTCACCTGGAAAGCTGAAAACAATGTCAATAGCAAGGCATTGTCAGCTGTAGAACGATTTTAAAGCAAGACCACTAAGTGGCAACCTAAAGTGCTTGAAACGGAGAATCAAAGTTTAGAAGCAGGACTTGGTACCCTCATTGTCAAGTGTTATCTCAGCACAGAAGTAGCTGCGATAGAACAAAGTGTTAGCATAGGAAGCAGCAGGTTTGACCTGTAAGTTGAAGATATAGCATCATGTCAGTGTTCTGCTAGTGAAGTGTAACAACAAATGGAATGCATCTCAGGTGACAGATGTCTGAACTGAGCAGAACTGCAAACACGCCCTTCTTCATCCACACTCAGAAGTCAACAGAATACCAACTTATTAGGAGACAACTGTGAGAAAATAGTCATGAAGGAATTAGGTCCTTAAAGATTCAACTGGAAACCCTTTTGCTGATATGAGTCGTCATGGTTGGCAGAATTCAATTTAAAAGATAAATATTTATTTTCATCCATTTATGTTTTTTCAGTTGCAGGAAATTATGGAGGAGTCAGACCACAGGCTGGTCAGAATAATTATTTAACAGTAGATGTTGATTTAAAATGTTATAAAGCTTTTAACTTTCAAAGAAATCATCAACATCACATGTCAAATAAATGACATAAATATCTTTAAGTCAAACTAGCAAGTTTTCAGGCAAAGTACAAAAAATGCTGCTTCCTTGTAAATTTTTTTTTATTACTGAGGGAATTATTTTTTCATTGGGGTGTGTGTGTGTGTGTGGGGCAGAAATTGACATTTACCAATAAAAATCTAATCCTGCCAAGCCTAGATATTGTGATTCAATGTCTTAATCTCTTCCCCATCCACAAGTTCCTGTTTCCTTTAAGCATGGTATTCACTCATATAGGCTTTGGCTACACTTGCATTTCAAAGCGCTGCCGCGGCAGCGCTTTGAAGCGCTAAGTGTAGTCAAAGCGCCAGTGCTGGGAGAAAACTCTCCCAGCGCTGTCCATACTCCACCTCCCTGTGGGGAATAACGGACAGCGCTGGGAGCGCGGCTCCCAGCGCTGGGGCTTTGACTACACTGGCGCTTTGTAGCGCCGCAATTTGCAGCGCTGGAGAGGGTGTGTTTTCACACCCTGATGCAGCGCTGCAAATTTGTAAGTGTAGCCAAGCCCATAGACTTTCTTCAAGGAGGAAAACTGACTTACAGAAAAAAAAAACCCCAAAAAACCCCCAATAATCTATTTTTGATATAGCTATGCAGAATAGAAATCTGTTGTGGATCTCCAGGCTTTTAGTTACGCATTGAATTTTCACTGTTTTCCAGTTTTCAGTTCAGAAAGAAAAAACACTGCTTTTGAAATGGAATGATTTTTCCCCACACTTTGTAAAAACTCCACCACCATCGTCCAGTGTGAGATTAAACAAGAAAAACTAATAGTTGACACACAAACTTCCCAACAGGATATGTGATGGAGGAGTGAAAGAAGCAGTGGAAGATCCTCCAGTAACATAGGTGTCAAATTACACTATTGTAGCCAATATGTAAAAGTGAATAGTTGCATGTCAATGCACAGAGGAGTGGGAATTCATGTGCACTTGCGAGAAGTACAGGAAGTCAGCATAGATACTTTAAAAATACTAACTACGCCAATAAAATAATTCTGTGATTTCATTACTGGTGTCTAAGATGAAGAGGAAGCATTAGAACAAAGGATTGTACATATTCACGCTACTATGCAGATGTCATTGTACATTTCCACTCCCTTCCTGCACAAGCATCCTCATGAAGGGTACATTATAGCAGTGGGACTTGACCTCCATGCAGCAAAAACTCCCAATATTAGATGGAACACAGCTACAACACTGTAAACAAGGGTAGTCATAGTACTTTCACCCACCTCTTTATTCTGGGAACTATTTTTATTCTGATCTCACTTCCCACATTTAAGTCATAGCCATGACAGGAATGCTGCTCTGAGATTTGTTCCCCCCAGTCCCCATTCATCAGCATCTTCAGAGAGCTCTGAAATATGCTATCTTGTCTAGTTCCTATTCACAATACTTGGGAGCTTGTCACATTTAGTTTTTCTGAAACCCCACAAACTAGTTAAGTATTTGGAAAAAAATTAAACAGCAAGTCACTGCTACATACTGATGGCCCTGAAGCAGCAGTGTTCGGCCTTTCCTTCCGCCAATATCCCACAGAATAATGCTGTGATCAGATGCTCCAGAGAAGAGTAGCCGTTGGACAGGATCCCACCACAGGGAAGCAACACTTCCTTTAAAAAAAAAATAAAATAAATGGATGAGGTAATCTTTTATTGGACTAGGAGAGAGAAACTTTGGAGCTCATTCACAGCTCTTCATTCATGCTTCAGTAAGATCAAAGGTGATAGTCCCCATTGTGACTCTCCTAAGAGCATAGTTAGTAAAGAAACGCAGCCTAACAGTTTAAAGTCATTGAACTATCATCAGTTGGACAATCAAACTTTAAGAGACAAAGGATAGCAAGCAATGGGATAATTTGGTTTGGTCGGACTAATGCATATTTCTAAAATGCTCATTGTTGGTTAAACAGTCACAGGAAAGTTCAGGTTTTCATATAACACTAAAGCCATTTTTGTTTGAAAGACAAATGTAAATACTAACGTTTAATAAAGAACAAGACAAGAAGCTAAACAATGACTTTGGTTTTCTAATAAGATGAGCTATGAATTAGGTTAACAGCTTCCCCAAGTACACCTCTACCCAATATAAAGTGGCCCGATATAACATGAATTCAGACACAACATGGTAAAGCAGAGCTCGGGGAAGAGGGGCGGCAGGGGACTGCGCACTCCGGCAGATCAAAGCAAATTCAATATAACGCGGTTTCACCTATAACGCGGTAAGATTTTTTGGCTCCTGAGGACAGCATTATATCAGGGTAGAGGTGTATATGTATATCAGCAGCCTAATAATTGTGTTTAATACCATTCCTTACTGGGCTCTTTGTAAGGTGAAAATAGTCATTGTGACAACTGAATCGATCAGGCAGCAATTTGTTCATAACACCAATATGTTAACAATACAATAATGCATACAATTAGCAGTTGAGAAGAATACAAGTGATATCAGTCATTATACACTGACCTCTTATGTAATTAGCTCTGAATATAGTTGTGCTCTGACAGTTTATTCCAAATATTTTAATGGCAGTCAGTCACATGACAAACACATTGCAGGGCAAAATTTATGCGCTCTGTTGGTTTTTACAAAGATATTCTTGTATGTGTTTCATACTCCTTATTAAAGAGCCCTTCAGCGTAACACACTGGCTTTGTAATTACTGAACACAGAATACATGGTACTACATTAGGCCACCACTCTCTCATCCAAAAAAAAAATGAGAGAAAAAAAAAAAAAAAGAGTGGAATTACACTATTCAGGTGGTGATTTATTTTAAACCAGTCTGGGAAAACTACGGCCCGCATCCAGCCTGTCAAACCTTTTGATCCGTCCCTCGAGCTCCAGCCAGCAAGCAGGGCTGGGGGCTTGACCCGCTCCACGCGGCTCCTAGAAGCAGCATCATCATCATGTCCCCGCTCCATCTCCTACGTGTAGGGCAGCCAGGGGGCTTTGCACGCTGGCCCGCCCCAAGCACCGGCTCTGCAGCTCCCATTGGCCAGGAACCATAGCCAATGGAAGCTGAAGGGGCAGGACCTGCAGACCATGCACCGCACAGAGCCACCTGGCCATCACCACGCCTCCGTGTAAGAGCCGGAGGAGGACATGCTGCTACTTCCAGTAAGCACTACCTGGAGCCTGCACCCCCTGACCTCCTCCCACCTCCCAGCCCCAGCCCTGACCCCACTCCAAACCCCTCAGTCCCAGCCCAGAACACCCCCCAGAGGCAGCCCTCACTCCCACCCCCCACCCCATAACCCCCTGCACCAGCCCAGAACCCCCTCCCGCACCCTGAACTCCTCATTTCTGGCCCCACCCTAGATCCCACACCCCCAGCCAGAGCCCTTACCCCCGCCTGCACCCCAACCCCCAATTTTGTTAGCATTCGTGGCCCACCATACAATTTCCATACTCAGATGTGGCCCTCAGGTCAAAAAGTTTGCCCATCCTTGTTTTAAACCTTCAACAAAACTGGACTTTCTGCAAGACCAATAAGGGCTGCTTTAAATGTACCAAGAGAATATGAAGTTATATCAAGTTACTGGATGCAATATTCTATTCCTTCCTTTAGAGATGTGTAGTTTTATACAGCATCCTTCCACTGTTCAAGTGATATCTTTTCTGCCACTACCTCAACTGATATTCATCTTGTTTTCAGATTAATTACAGCCTCAAATCAATCCTCTCCTTTCTGGCTCTTATAATTAATAGCAGTAAGATTTGCATGGGCTGCACAGAATTTTTTTTTAAACCAAAAACACACACACACACATACTGACCCCTTTGAAAACATTTACATGGATATTAAGAAAAGTAATAAGTACTTATGCCCAGACACAGACCACCTTGGAAGCCAACATGCTGTTTTGGTGCATGTTTACTATTCAATTGTAGTGAATTGCTAAAGAGTTGTAAGGAGGAAGTGAGGGGAAGAAACAAAGCTTCGTTAAAGCAGCCACCTTTGAAATCTCCTGCACCTGGGACCCTGTCTTACAGAGCAACAAGATTCTTTCACAGAATTCAGATATTAAATCAAGTTCTCAAACTGGTGCAACAAGGCCTAAAGGTGCTGTTTTAAATCGATACAAAAGGCTGCGTGGACACTTATTTTGGTTTAAACCAGTTTTCTTTCCATCACACTAAACTGAAATAAGCTACTCTTGAACCAAAGAGTCCCACCTGGGCTTTGACGAGTTTAATTAAAGGGATGATTTTAAACCAATGTAATTAAACTGTCAGCATGGGTTTCAACAAGGCCTCAGCAACAGCAGACCTACTGAGGGAACATGAGTGGTAAGAACAATTCAGTATGGCATCAAGTCATCTGTTTATATGACATGCAAGCTACATAGAAAAAAGACACTTGAAAATCTGCTTTGACTTAGTATTTTATAGCTCACTGAATTTTAAGTATCAACAGAATACAATAGACTAATACAATAGACAGTACACTCATTAAGTAGCAGAGTTAATTCAAATGACACTCATTTAGCTTGGCAACGAATTCTGTAAAATAATCATCTTATTTTCACACTGTTCCACCTTCCCTGGTGCAGAGATTTCTGTGGTCAGGAGGAACCTGATCCATGAGAAGGATGTGTTACCAGGAAAAATGGCAGAATTAGAACTGTTGGGAGGTTATAAGGTCCTTGCACCTTTAGCTAAGGTACACATAGAAACTGGTGATTTGCAGGCTGAACTGACTGTTGCAGCGGTGGCACACAATTTTGCACCGTTTCTACTGGGGAATGACTTGATATGGCAGAATCTGTCCCAGGGTTTGTTAGCAGCAAGAAGGAATCTTGTGCTGAAAGCCCCAGAGGGGAGGGTAAAGTCACATGTACTGCTGGGGAAATAGGAGACAGTGTCTCTTTAATTCCTCAGTAGCTGTGGAAAATGGGCCATTGGGGGCAGGGATGGTCGTGACCAGTTCCTGTAGCCCCAGGGCTCAAGGCAGGTCCCTGTGGAAAGGGCTGGATAGAGCCAGCTCCTGTCCTGTGATCATCTCCCAGCTGCTGACTGCCAGGAAGTTGTAGTTCAGCAGGGGACAGGCCTGGTCCTAGGGTGCACAGAGACATGTATCCCAGAGATAGAAGTTGGGGTCCTGATGACCATTGTGGTGGGAACAGACCCCAAGGGCTCTGTAACTGGAAGCTAGCCCAACCTGAGAGGGAGCAGGGGGACAGGGGGGGCGAGGGGAGAAGAGAGTTTGCTGGCCAGGGAAGTGTCTCTGTCATAGCTGTAGCTGTGAGCCCACAGCTGGATCAGGGTCACCTTCCCTTTTGGGGAACACAGGGGTGTCTGCCTCAGGGGGGAACCCAGAGAGGGAAGTCCAGACAGAAGGTGAGGGGGGAGAGGATGGTCTGCCCACCTTTTGTAGGAAGGCATTTCCCCAGGAGGAGGGCGAAGGATCGGCATCTGAAATGCCAGACCCCTAACCTGTGGATTATATTTTAAGGGAAGACTGGGGGTCAAATCTCCTGGAGGGGAGGAGAGTCCATACAGCTGACCTTTTGGTAACAGAGTGGGGTGACCAAAGGGATCTTAACAGAGTGCTTTGGATTGGTAAAGAATGTTGTGCATCTCTCTGTATCATAGAATCATAGACTTCAAGGTCAGAAGGGACCATTTGATAGTCTAATCCAGGGGTCGGCGACCTACAGCATGTGTGCCACCTTTGGCACGTGAGCTGATTTTGCCTGGCACACAACTGCTAGCTGGGGTCCCGGCCGCCGGCCCCACTCAGCACACGGCCAGCTGAGTGAACAGAACCCCAGGCCGGCAGAGACTGAGTGGCGGGCGTGCCCCCCCGGTTCCCACCTCACCACGCTCAGGTTCTGCGGCTCCCAGGAGCGTGAGCTGCTGGGGCGCGGGGCGCTGAGCCTGCTGCAGGAGGGGCGGCAGCAGCAGCAGCTCACACTCCCAGGAGCTGCAGAGCCCGAGCACGGCAAGAAGGGAGCTGGGAGGGTGCGGGGGGACCGCCACCCACATGCATTCGCACTTGGGTTCTGCAGCTCCCGGAAGTGTGAGCTGCCGCCGCCACTGCCCCTCCCACAGCTCCGTCCTCCTGCTGCCTCACAGCACTCCACGTGGAGTTTTGCTCCACGGGGACCCAGCGTCTGATCGGCATGGGCCTGGTAAGGGGAGTCCTGGGGGGCAGTCAGGGAGCAGGGGTTGGATGGGTCAGGAGTTCTGGGGGTCCTTTCAGCGGGCAGGGAATGGATAAGGGTTGGGGCAGTCGGGGGACAAGGAGCAGGGGGGAGCTGGGGGTTCTGACCGGGGCAATCGGGGTGGGAAGTGGAAGGGAGTGGATGGGGGCGGGGCTAGGGCAGGGCTCTCCCCTCTTTTTTGATTGTTGAAATATGGTAATCCTAGGTGAGAGGGGAAACCGGGGGGGTGGGGTGGTGCCCACATACATCCACTACAGCCTGCAGGAGCCCCCCTGAGGGGAGGAGCGGGGGGCACAGCTGCTCCCTGCTAGCGGTGCTGCTGCCTTTGCAGGGCTGCTGCCCTCCTTGGACCCCACCAGCTCCTCCATGGCTGGGGCTCACTGCTGCTGCAAGCGAGACACTTTGGCTCTCCGGTGCCTCTGGAAGGTGGCTCCTCCCTGCTGAGCTGCTGCAGCGGCCCAAGCCTGGCAAAGCCAGTGAGTGGACTCAGGGTGGGGGCCACCTGGGTGGGGTAGGGAAGGCTCGCGGGGGGCTGTGCACCCTCCAGGGGAGTTCAGGGGGGCAGGGAGGGGGGAACCTGGTCTGGAGAGCAGCTCCTGGTCATGGATGGCCCCTGGGGTCTATAAAGGCTCATTGCGATCTGCCCCTCAATGAACCGATGTGCGGGGGGTGGGTGGGGCGGGGGCACAAGGTGGAGGTTTCGCCTAGGGCGCATAATATCCTTGCACCAGCCCTGCCCCGGGGGTGCATGCACCCCAAGTTTAAGAACCACTGCACTAAACTGAAAAGATCTGCACTTTAACTTCATTTTAAATGAAGCTTAAACATTTAAAAAAAAACTTGTTTCCTTTACATACAATAGTTTATAGACTTAGAGAGACCTTCTAAAAACGTTAAAATGTATTACCGGCATGCGAAACCTTAAGTTATAGTGAATAAATGAAGACTCGGCACACCACTTCTGAAAGGTTGCCGACCCCTGGTCTAGTCTGACCTCCTGCACAATGCAGGCCATAGAATCTCACCCACCAACTCCTGTATCAAACCCTTAACCTATGTCTGAGTTACTGAAGTCCTCAAACCGTGGTTTAAAGACTTCAAGGTACAGAGAATCCTCCAGCAAGTGAGCTGTGCCCCATGCTGAAGAGGAAGGCGAAAAAACCCCAGGGCCTCTGCTAATCTGCCCTGGAGGAAAATTCCTTCCCAACCCCAAATATGGCAATCAACTAAACCCTAAGCATGTGGGCAAGACTCACCAGCCAGACACCCAGGAAAGAATTCTCTGTAGGAACTCAGATTCCCCCTCCAACATTCTATCACAGGCCATTGGGCATATTTACTGCTAATAGTCAAAGATCAATTAATTGCCAAAATTAGGCTATCCCATCATACCATCCCCTCCATAAACTTATCAAGCTTAGTCTTGAAGCTAGATGTGTCTTTTGCTCCCACTGCTCCCCTTGGAAGGCTGTTCCAGAACTTCACTCCTCTGATGGTTAGAAACCTTCATCTAATTTCAAGTCTAAAACTTGCTGATAGACAGTTTATATCCATTTGTTCTTGTGTCCACATTGGTACTGAAGTTTAAATAATTCCTCTCCCTCCCTGGTATTTATTCCTCTGATATATTTATAGGGAGATATGATTGCTCACCTCAGCCTTCTTTTGGTTAGGCTAAACAAGCCAAGCTCTTTCAGTCTCCTTTCATAAGACAGGTTTTCCATTCCTTGGATCATTCTAGTAGCCCTTCTCTGTACCTGTTCCAGTTTGAATTCATCCTTATTAAACATGGGAGACCTCATCTGGAATACTATGTGCAGGTCTGGTCTCCCCAGTGCCTTGTATAATGGTACTATCTCTACTGGAAATACCTTGCCTGATGCATCCCAAGACCACATTATCTTTTTTCACGGCCATATCACATTGGCGGCTCAGTCATCCTATGATCAACCAATACTCCGAGGTCCTTCTCCTCTTCTGTTACTGCCAACTGATGCACCCCCAGCTTATAACAAAAAATCTTGTTATTAATCCCTAAATGCATGACCTTCCATTTTTCACTATTATATTTCATCCTATTACTATTATTCCATTTTGCAATGTCACCCAGATCTTCCTGTATGATATCCCAGTCCTTCTCTGTATTGGCAATACCTCCCAGCTTTGTGTCATCCGCAAACTTTATTAGCACATTCCTACTTTTTGTGCCAAGGTTAGTAATAAAAAGATTAAATAAGATTGGTCCCAAAACCGATCCCTGAGGAACTCCACTAGTAACCTCCCTCCAGCTTGACAGTTCACCATTCAGTATGACCCATTGTAGTCTCCCCTTTAATCAGTTCCTTATCCACCTTTCAATTTTCATATTGATCCCCATCTTTTCCAATTTAGCTAATTCCCCATGTGGGATTGTATCAAGTGCCTTACTGAAATTGAGGTAAATTAGATCCACTGTGCTTCCTTTCATCTAAAAAAAGATCTGTTACCTTCTCAAAGAAGATTACTACCTATACCTTTTGTAAAACCATGCTGTATTTTGTCCTAATTACCATTGACCTCCATGTCCTTAACTACTTTCTCCTTGAAAATTTTTTCCAAGACCTTGCATACTACAGATGTCAAACTAACAGGTCTGCAGTTACCTGGATCACTCCCCCCCCCCACCTCTTAAAAATAGGAACTATGTTAGCAATTCTCCAGTCATACGGTATAACCCCTTCTTGCTAATAGGCTTGCAATTTCATGTGCCAGTTCCTTTAAAGTTCTTGGATGAAGATAATCTGGGGCCCCCAATTTAGTCCCATTAAACTGAGTTAGGTTAGTGTTATGGAGTGCAGACAATTTATGAGTTTACCCTGTATAAGCTTTATACAGAGTAAAATGGATTTATTTGAGGTTTGGATCCCATTGGGAGCTGGGTGTCTGAAGCAGGAAACCTGCTGAGCAGTTTTTGGGTAAGTCTGCAACCTTGGAGCGTGGCCCAAATCTGGGTCTGTGTTGCAGCAGGCTAGAGTGTCTGTCTTAACAAGGCAGGATTCTGGAAGTCCCAAGCTGGCAGGGAAAATGGGCTCAGAGGTAACTTCAGCATGTCAGGTGACAGTGCCAAGGGAGTCTCTGTGACCAAACCCGTGACACACAATACTAGATAAACACCTAAGAATCTATATCAACCATCATCATAATATCTATACATCTTAAATACAGCTGAGTCAGGCAAAGCTGAGCCAAAACCTAACACTGCACATATTGTGCCATACATCAGGTTACAAGGATTAGTTAACTCAATTACACAGGCTTTATGCAATTCTGCTAACACCTTAAGATATGAAGCTGGGTCCAATGCATAAACTCTAGAATTTATCCCATAATTCACAAACTCCTCTAGATAACTTTGCAAAGTTTTCTTACATTTGATTAAAATATGCGGTGATAACAATGTTGAACACTGTACAAACATGTACAAGACACACTTGCCTTAAAGTGGTAACATTCTAGACACTAAGATGGAGCCATTCCTTCACATTAATGAATATAGGCTGACATTTTGAAAGGTGACCCATCTTGTAAGGTGAGCTATGCATATACACATGCACCATTCAAGACAGTTACTTTGAAGCTCATGCTCTATAACTGGTGCCTAGGATGACGGCAACATCATCCGTAGCAGCCCACAGCCCAGAGTTCCCTATGAAACAAGCAGAGTTCTTAGCTACTTAAATATCCTGCTAATTTAAGATAGGAGTTTTGTTGGTAACTTCTCTTTATAGAGGAAGAACTTTGTTCAGCAAGTGGTGACAGGCAAACAACTCGATAGCTTATGTCAGAACCTGCTCTTGATTACATTTCCCATCTGCTGATAGAAAGTTGTATTACCAGAGACTGAATTAGCCGGGGAAGTTAGTTTACCTTCATGCCCTTTGAGCGTTGTGATAACCGTGCATGTGTTCTGTTCAAGCTTCAGCAGCGTGATTTGTCCGGAGTAGTCCCCAACAAAGGCATGCTGGGTTTCAATGTCATATCTGAACACAAGTCAAGGAATACCACCAACTGTCCTCAGACTCCCTTGCTTCTCTTTACAGCAAAAATACTCTGCCAGCATGACTAAAAAACCAACAGGTTAAAGCAACAACCAACAGAAACCATACTGGAAAGATCTTTAGTGGCCCATAAACAAATACTAGAGTGCTGATGTAATACAAACCTGTAAACAAGGAAACAAACGTTTACACAAAGGGTATGTTGTTGTTTTTTTTTAAAGTGTTCAGCTCTGCTTTCACCAGAAGTTTAAAAAGTGCAAGAATAATTGAACCTTCAATTAAGGATGTTCCTGAAACTCAAGAGAAGCCAAAAAATTTTATGAACTAGACTGGAGACTTACAGACAGATCAATAATCCACTTTTAACTTATCTGAAAGTGCAGGAGAACTCATGGAACAGAGTCTTGCCTACATAAGGTACTTTATATTCAGATGTAATGATAAACAGGATCAGAAATCACTCGTTTACTTCAGGTAAGGAAAGGGGGAAAAATAGGAGAGAGTGTTGTTGCTATGGAAGTGCCTGAGGGAAGCCAGAACTGTCTCTCAGGAGTATCTGCAAATTCTAATTAGCCCTACTTTCCATGGCAGGTATCTACTGACCTCCTATGTGCATTATTTGTATTCCAGTAATACTTCAGTCCTGAATAGGGTGATATAAAGGCCCTTTGTGTGGCATTGTACAAAAATAAGAGCCTGTCCCTGCCCCACAGTCCTTACAACATAAGTGAATAAATCCTTTCCCTCCCTCTGTTTTGTAATGTAAGCTGAATGATCAAGATAATATATGACAAACATAAAAGTTCCTTTTCAAAAGTTTTACTATTCATAAGAAGTGGTGCCTGAAGAGCAGGTGGTATTGCTCCCTCCAGAAAACAGCTGGCACCACCTATTCCTGGAAGGGACTTCCCCAGTCCCTGAGATAGGCTTATTGTTCGCTCTCTGCTGACCCCACCACCAAAAGACAAGAGGTAACTAAGAGGGGTTTACTGTGTAGAAAGAAGTGCAGTATAACTAAAAAATTGTCACCACAATAGGGAGAAAGCTGTGCTTCCAATGTCTTGTTAACAAGCATGAGGGGTTTAAGAATCTGAGCATCTGAAGATAAACAATCCTGCACCTGAGAAGCCTATACAGATAGGCTGCCAACTGCAAGATCTCAGATTTATCAGCATTATTTCATCCTGAAGTCTAGGCGTCCATTATATAAGTTTAATTATAATACATTGTTTAATCAGACACTACACCAAGGAACATCTACTCCGTAATATTTTATATTTGTATAAGCTTTTGAAAAAAGATTAACTCATGCATCAGAGAAGCTTTTAACAACTGTGCTGAATATTCAAGCACATATACTGACAAATTGGTCACTTGCTCCCCACTGTTAATGATTCAAGCACACAATGTGTTGACAGAAAGCAATTTCCTTTGAAGAAAATAGAGGCCATGCCATGGACAACTAAATGAAACATTTTCTGTTTCAAACAAAGTATTCTAACTTTTCCCCTTTCCTTGGAGCAATCTGAAATGACTGAGGATTAGTTAGTGACCAGAGTTTCCATCAGATGCTTATGGATGAGAACTCAGAGGTTGGGGGAAGAGAATACTGGATTGTTTTGTGAACAGATCTTGGAATGAGCACTTATTTTATGCACAGTTCTGTACTGTTATGTCAACATACCTTACTTGGAGACTGGTGTAAAACAGAGCATTGCCAAGAAAACACAAATGCAGGAAGACAGAGCTACTTTCAGTTTTTAGTATTGTGTTTTGCAAGTTAAGTGTGGTAGGCCAAATCAGTGCATAGACCTCAAAACAAAACATGCTTCAAAGCAGTGCCAGCAATTCCGCATGAAGCATTCTTTTCTGTTTGGTATAGAAGCAATCCCTTAGCACATGGTTTGGGGAACTATACTGCTAGAGGGCTACCATTTTTAAGAGGAGTGAGGCAACTAGTGGGAGGGACACAAAGGGGACATGTGACCTCCCCATGTGACCTGTCCCCACCTCCACACACGACCCTACCCCATGTGACTTGCCCCTGCCCTGCCCTCAGTCCAGGGGCCCCCATGCTCTCCCCATCCCCCTGGCAGGGAGAGGGGGAGCTCTGCTCCAATCCCCCTGGCATGTGTGGAGCCACTAATGCACTCTCCCAGGCAGCCTCCGGCCATGCTGCCTGCCTGGGCTGTCCCAGGCAAGCAGCGTGGCTGAAGGCTGCCTGGGAGAGTGCAGCCACTGCATGCTGCACCTGGCCACGCTGCCTGAAGAGGAGGCTGGAAGAGGAGAGGCTCTGGCTCCATCTCTTCCCTTCCGGCTAGGGCCCTGCCTCTTCATCTCCTCAGCTTCTGGCCTTCACCCAGTGTTTTGGGGAGGGTCATGTGACCCTTCCACAGTCACCACATTGCCTCTGTATAAGAACACTTCTGTAAACCCTTACATTCCCTTGCAGATTCAACTGGATACCTACCATTCACGGGCTAAGCAGTTTAGGGTTGCCACATTCATGATGGGAGGTGACTGCATTGATGACTATATTATCTGTACATCAGACAAGTTTGCAAGCACTTTGGAAACCACCAGGATGAAAGACACTAAAATTAACCTGACATTTTATATGAAGTGTTTACCATCACATCACAATAGAGAAAACATTAGCATCCAGAGTTCCTTTTTGGGAAAGAAATTTGTGGCAGGAGAGCAAATTCCAGGGAGCCCAGGAATGTGGGGGTCCAGATAATTAGTGATCTTGAAGAAAGTTAATAGCACATTAGTGACCTCTTGAAATTTAAACTGTGACAAATTAACATCAGTGAAGGCAGAACAATAAGACAAAGGAACCTTGAAAGATTGTAGGCAGGCAGAAAGGAATAAATGAGATCCAGCTTGGAAACGCATGTAAATTAATACAGATATGGGAAAAGAACTGGACACACCTATTCAATAAAAGGAACAAAACCAGGAATGTTAAAATATCCAAGGGACAAGAAATCCGATACGAGCTTGCAGTATTAAGCACCAAAAAAGATACACCTTAGTTTTAAACTGAAGATACAGTTACATCAAAAGATATTAGACCCCCTTTATAAACAGCTCTGGCTACGCAGCTTATGAATTATGTTCCCACCTAAGCATTTTATTCCCAGAACCTGGTAACAGACAAAATGGAGTCTAGAAGAGCTCAACAAACATGATCAGGAAGCTGGAGGAATTAACAGACTTGGTAGGATAAAAAGATATGTAGTTTGGCAAAGGAGATTGGCACATCAGTCTGCAATCGTGGAGAGAAGAGTCACCAAGTACAACACAATGGCCTATCTTTAGGAGTAATGAGAGGAAACCTTGAGGCTTAACATCAGGAAAAGCTTTCCAACAAGATCCACTAAGCAGAGGAACAGGCTTCCAAGCCTGTCACTTTGGAATTTTAAAGCTGTCCCGGGCAGAAGACTAGAAAATACACAGTAGGGAACACTGACTGTGGAACGGAGAGAAGAGAAAGGAAGAAAGAACCATAAGATCAACCAGTTCATTCTTTTCTCTATGTTCTGATTCGCTAAATCTGAACTGATTGCGGAAAATATGGCATATACTAACGAGACATGAAATAGCCCTAATGAAAGGAGCTGGGTAGGGGCTGATGGGTAGAGAACTACATCCCATACAATATATATCTTGTGAGAATTATTCTGGGATATAGATTGATGGCTGGTCTACGCTACACAGTTATGTTGACATAAAACAGCGTATGTCAACCTAATTATATCAGTGTCTTCACTACAGCCTTCCTCCTGCCAAAGTACACTACTATACCAACATAACTACTTCACCTCCACAAGAGGTGAAAGGCTTATGTCGGCATCGCGTCTATGTAGACACTATGTCCTTTACATCGGCTGTTGGCTGTCTTGTCAATTTCACATCAGCCCCCACAACACCCCAGCTGGGAGCCTGTCAGCCTTGTCAATTTCACAGCTGAAAGCTTCCCTCACTCCTGGGGCAAGGAGGTGGAGGGGCAGCTGGGGTCCTGGCAGGGAGCTGCCAAAGGGGATGAGAGTCCAGTCTCTCAGCTCCCCACATTGGCCTCTTAGGTCAGTGGAAGCGCTTCTGGTGAGGACATGCACCACTGACACAAGGAGGGTAGTCTGGATGCACCACTGCAGTAATTACTGCGGTGGCTGTAAGTCAATCTAATACAGGTCAACTTACATTTCTAATGTAGACACAACCCAGGCCTTAACTTGGAGAGACATAGCAGATGGCTTTTAACTTCACACACACACACTTTTAAATGCAGATGAATATAACACTATTAAACTGACAACGCTCATACTTTGTGTTGCATATTGAATTTCTGCTTAAGATACTTAAGTTATGCACTGAAAGCACACAAGATGCCATGTATTTCCATCTTTTTTAATCTAATCTGCATACCATATAAGATATCTGTTTCTGTTCAATTACTAAGAATTCAGTTTAATCCCAATTTTTAAGTGTGTATAGGAGGCCAATCATATGAGCATTTGTAGATTGTCTTTTGAATTAAAAAATCTTTCTTTGAAGAAAGAATGACCTGGATAAACAGAATAGCAAGAAACCGAAGAATTGTGGAGAGAAACCAAAGAACAGAAGTTTCAGTATCTTTAGGATGTATTCTTGTAATTTTGTAAGCTAGAAGCTATGCATTTTAAAGAGCCTGAACAGTAGAACCATACTAATTTATACTATTACCTGGGGAGCTATTGTAGATTGTGAACTCTTAAGAATTCAAGTAAGTGAAAAAATACACTGAAAAAAATTATATACACATCACAAGATGCAACTGGATTTTTCCAAGTGTAGTTTAGCATTAATTTAATACTTTCTATGCTAACTAAACTGCAGTGGATTTTGTAATGATAAAATTTTGTCTTGTGATTTGTTAGTAATGTGATCATTTTGGATGGATACTGTAAACATGAAGCCCAAGAAGTGAAGTAATGTCTTCCCAGCATATTCCCACTCCTGGTGCACATCCAGCTGACACACTTGTCATGGCCAGTACTGATAACCCACTCTGCTCCCAGGCAGAAAATGACAGCCGACACCCGATTCTGATGAGCTGTGGAAATAAAGCAAAGGATCCGAGCACTTCAGATAGAAATACTTCAATCAAATCTTCAGTTATACAGTTAGAAACACAGGTTGAAAGTGTTACCAGGAAAAAATGTAATAATTGCAGGAAGAAATAATTTTACCTTCACTGTCACACTTACTGCAGCCTCAAAGTTTGATAAGGTTAGCAGAGTTCTCAATTTATTTTGCATTTTCCATCTCAGTGATTGGCCTTTAATGAACCAGGCATGTCAGAAAAAGAAGTCAGCTCATTTGAATTTTCCTTTAATTTAGTGATTTCCCTCGCATAGAAATGGGAAGGTTCCTCTCCTTTGAGTGCATGTTGGCAACTGAACTCCAGTGAGAGCACTCTGTACAGTGCTGAGATCATTTAATTAAGTAAGAAGATGTAGATGAGACAGAAGTGAAAGAAAGAATATAGGGGGAGAGTGTATTAGAGATACTTCTTTTGGACTGAAATGTAAAGTCATCTGCTTTTAGGATAAAGGGGCTTTTGTAGCTTTTAAAAACAAGGTCTCTCTTTTAAACAAGAAAACCCTTTTCCATTAGAAGACAACAGGAAGTCATAAGACAAGCTGTATTTTGTTTTCCTATATTTTTGGCCTTCAGTACAAAGTCTTCTGTACATCATCAAGTTATTAATTAATAACTATGGAATAGTAGTGACTGAATTTGGCTGTATATTCTTTAGAAGGTATACTAAATAATGCCTGGAAAGAACCTTGCATCTTTCATCAACATTAGTTTTAATAGAGTAGTCCCCTCTACTGCCAGAGATACCTGATGAATGGGGATCTTGTATGATTTCATTCTTGCTGCATTACTCAATTCTTACTACTTGAACTAAGACTTAAGAGCACCAGTGTTTAGTAACAGGCATTTTGGCCTAATTATTGCACCTACATAAGTACTATCCTCTATTAGGATAATCCCAGCAAACTGTATTTAAAAAGAGCAGACCTCCTCCTCCCCCTCCCCCTCATATTAGGCACTAGTAGTGTATCAGTTTCCTCCCCTTTAGAAACCAAAGTCATCTGCAGATTAAAGCATCCACAAATGTATTACCACTGTTCAGTGCTGAACAATATAACCAGAGTTAGAGACATTCAGCACATTAGCTTACAGTTATGTGAGGTTTTAATATAGCTCCTACACTCTCAATTCTTTGGGGATTGCTAGCTCCCAACTGTGATGATCTTCACACTGCAAATGTTGCAGCAACCATCTCCCACCCACAAACGTCTAAAAGATTTGGGTCAGACTGCGTTAGAGGGTTTTGTTTTCTTTGGCTCTGAAATTAAAGCTTTTCAGAAGGAATGTTCTCCAGAGCTAACTACATCACAATGAAGCCAGAAACTTTGCAGTAAGACTATGTCAAAAAGTTAATTTTAGATTTTAAACATTCTAAAATCCTATACTTGGGCTACACAAGTTGATCTTATTTTGATTAAAAGGTAATTACCAGTAATTTACCAATATCTTTCATATTATTAAAGTCAGAGTCAATGTCTGTATTTGGCCAAGGCTTAATTATGAAGATGCCTCCCAATGTATCAAATGTTTTAAAAATCTCATCTATGAAGTAAATACATTAGCAAAGATCCCATGCTGTATTACCTGGGTACGTCTTGACAAAGTTCATCTTATTAAAGTCTTCTGAGATATGGAATTCCTAATACCAAGGAAACACAGTTAGAGTAAAACAGCACATCTTCTCAGGCTGAAATGGGAATCAGACTGTCTGAGGAAAATCTTTGGCATCAAGAACACAGCAATAACCTCATATAAGGGCTGGTCTACACTAAGGGGAAAAATCGATATAAGATACGCAACTTCAGCTACGTGAATAACGTAGCTGAAGTCGAAGTATCTTATATCGATAACTTACCCGTCCTCACGGCGCGGGATCGATGTCCGGGGCTCTCCATATCGACGCCGCCACCGCCGTTCGGGGCGGTGGAGTTCCGGAATCGATAGAAGCGCGTTCGGGGATCGATATATCGCGTCTAGATGAGACGCGATATATCGATCCCTGAAAAATCGATCGCTACCCGCCGATACGGCGGGTAGTGTAGACGTAGCCTCAGCAACAGACTTAAGCTGGCAGCCAACAACAACCTGTCATGCTACAAAAAGATAGGTTTGTTCTCAGGGCTTGTGTACACTTGAAACACTGCAGCTGCACCACTGAAGCACTTCAATATAGACACTCACTACAGCGAAGAAAGGGATCCTCCCATTGCTGTAGTTAATTCACTTCCCCAAGAGGCAGTAGCTATGTTGGTGGAAGAATTCTTCCATTGACCTAGTGCTGTACGCACAGGGACTTAGGTTGGCTAAACCAGGTCACTCAGGGGTGTGGATTTTTCACACCCTTGAACAACATAGCTGGGTAAATCAATTTTCTAGTGGAGACTAGCTCTTAGAAGCCACAGGCTGGCAGATACTACACTCAATACCACGCTGACCACAGACTAAAGCGCAGATTTATTAGTATCAGCTACATGGAGATGGATCACTCATCTTTTCAGCAGAGGATTTGCATTCAGAATCAAGTCAACCAAAGACAATGTGTTGGAAGGAAAAAAAGGGAAAATTTCATCAGGTATTGACAGTTACAAGGTGATACAGGGTGGTAGGGTATTTGTAATGGTTTCTTATGGAAGTGAAGCTTTTGTTAGTCACAAGTTTTCATCCTTTCTCTGAGGTTAGTTGTGTGTTCCCTCCACCCTTTTCTATTAGCAACAGAGGATTGCTCTCTGCAACATTTTTTGTGGGAGAAAGTATATGTTGCAACAAAGGGGGAAAAACAAGCGTGTAAAAACATGACAAGAAAACAGGAGACACAAGGACAAAGCAGGAAGGATGTAGCCTCTGCACCAAGGAATGAGGTGAGGGATGCATGGTTGGGTGATCCCACACAAGGGACAGAGAAAGGCCTGGACACTAATGCCACAGAGCAAGGTGTGCAAGAACTATGGACTAGAATCATACACACAAAGACACGAAGCCCTACAGCAAGGAAACTGATGTTACTTCCCCTAAAACACACAAACAGTTTTCAGTTATTCTATAGTTTGATTTAAGTATAAAATAAAGGGCTGGATATAGGCTGGCTATATATACTGCTCATGGACAATTCACTCAAATCTGCAATTATCCAGCCACTACCAAAGAAGCTTCACAATTAATTTGCATTCTTAAAAGAAAACTGCAGCAGCAATAACTTACCATAATGGCACCATTATCCTGGCCTACAAATATTCTTCTGCTGTCATGATGATAAGCCATAGCTGAACAAGGAGCTGCCAAGAAGACCATCACAAGACAATTGTTAAAGTACATATCATATCACAATTAACACTGAATGTTTTTGGCCTCTAGGAAGAAAGATGCCTGGTTCCAATAAGCAGATTGACAGTCAAGCTCCAACTGAAGAGCTGGTCTTATTTTATTGTGTGTATCTTTTCTTTGTTTGAAGCATTTAATTCCCTGTTGCTAGGCTAAAGCAAGGCACAGTAATGCTGTAAAGGAAATACACCCCATTAATTCCAGCCACAAGCTGGAATGAACAAATGGAATTTGACCAGGGCTGAAAATCTGGCTTGAAGAGTTCATACACAGAAGCTGACATCTAAAAGTGAGGCTTGCTATGTTATCTCAAGTTCAAAGTCTTTGAACTGCATGACAAAGCAACTATTCATGACCATCAACATCTTTGAGTTGTCATAAGGTACCACTGGAGGAGGCAGACTTCAGGGCAGAAATAATATTTGATCACGTGTTAACCTGATGTCTGACCATGCATTTCAAACCTTGCACATCTGTTGTGGTAAACAATCATATTTTGCGATTCTGTTGGCAGCCATGCAAAAAAACAAAACAAAAAAAATTATAATCACATGAGAGACAGGCAGGCTATTCTGAGAGCCCATTACAAAACCAGAAGAAACTTCAAAAAGGGAAGAATGTCTTTAGATATATTTAGTGAGAGAGAACGTGGTGAACAGAGCTACAAGACCGATAATGAAAAAGGAATTAAAAAATTGAATGCAAAAATAAGTAAGGGTGACAAATCTACTTCATCACAATTTCTACATCATAATAATGATAAATCATATGCAACACTAGACGTCTTTTTGTGGGAGAGAGGCTCTGATTTACTGTTTCTTCTCTAATACACCTTGGCAGATATTTCTTTGCACCTCTAATGCAACTTAAAACGTAACAATTCTTTTCCTGCTTCCTTTGATACATAATGCTAGACAAGACCATTCCAATAATCTAATCTGATCTCCTGCATAACACAGGACAAAGAACCTCACCCAGTAATTTCTGTATCAAGCCTATAACTTCTGTTTGAGCTATAGTAGGTCTTTTAGTCTTGATTTCAAGAGATGGGGAATCCACATCATTGCTAGGCAAATTGTTCCATTGTTTAGTTACTGTCACAGTGAAATGAGGACCTTATTTTTAGTCTGAATTTGTTCTGCTTCAGCTTCCAACCCCCTGGATCGCCTGTCTTTCTGCTAGATAAAAAAAAAAAAAAAAAAAAAAAAAAAACGACATCAAATCTCTTTCCCACATAGGCATTTGTAGACTGTGATCACATCACCTCCTTAAACTTCTCTTGGATAAACTAAATAGATAGAGCTTGTTTAGCATCTTATTAGAAGGTTTGTTTTCCAGACCCTGAATCCAGGGCGGATAAAAAAAAACCTGATTTTTTTTATTTATTTAAATCAGATTTTTTTGATAAGATGCTTTGAGAAAAATACCTATCTAAAAGATCTTTTTAATTAAGATACATTATAGCTCAAAGATATTTCATCATGGAATAGGGATTATAAATTCTAGTTCTATAGTATGAGACAATACATTCATGTAATGAATAAGAAAAGTTTTGTAAATGAGTTTCAATAGTTCATGGATTAGGGACCTGATTTTATGGGGTTCCAGGGGCTTCTGTATAGATTTTTTGGGTTAATCCATCTATCTCAATGGGACTCAGTGCTCAGTCTAGAAGATACCATCAGAGATACTTAGTTTTGCAGTTCTCAAACTGTGGATTTGTGTCTCCAGAGATAACATGCTTGTTAACAAAAAACACGTTTTTACATATATACGAGAAATAACAGACCTCAGCCCTATTGTCCCTCTGCAAATTTGTGTACACAGTCAATCCCTTACACCTCTCTAAAAGCAAAAAGTTTCAAAAAGTTTAATGAATAGAAGATTGTTGGGGTGGAATAGATCTGGACAGGAGAAGAAGTCAAAATAAACGTGAGAAGGGAGGGACAAGCACTAGAAACAAAAGTGAAACTGCGCAGCATATTCCAGAAGTCTTGAGGTCTTTCTGAGGGTAGCCTTCATTGATTTGAGATCTACTATACCATGCTCTCACTAGAAGGGAAAACCTATCATGGCAGCAGGCCGTAAAAGAGACCTAGTTTGGGAATAAGAACCCTTCAAGAAATATGTTTGCTGATGATGTTTTAAAGAAAGTCACACCCGTGAACTGGAGGAAGTCAATTAAACACTTGGATTCAGAGACTGTTGAAGTGATAATCTCACTTTTAACAGAAGTAGCTTCTTCTGGCAGCGTGGAAAGAGTATTCTCTTCCTTTGGACTAATTCATTCCAAACTGAGAAATCGTTTGGGACCTGAAAGAGCAGGAAAGCTTGTTTTTCTTTTCCAGATTATGAACAAAACAGGAAAATGAAGGTGAAGACGACTGAATTAACTGCAGAAGCCAATATTTTAAGTTTCTCATGTTGATGTGACAGTCAATTTTTAAAAAAATATTTAATTTAACTATTTTAGTTAACAATTTTAACAAAAACAATCCTGATTTAAAAAAAAACTTGAATATTTAACTAATTTTTTTTAAAAAACACCACATGCTTGTTTTTTTTAAATATACATTTCCTGTTGAAGAAAAAAATCCAGAATACATAATGATGTTGTTTTAGTTAAATAAAACAATTTAAATGTCTGTCTGGGGATGCCCTCCTCCTAATGCAGCATGGCAAGAAAATCCTCCAAATATTAATGATTAAAACTGTTGAATTGGAGATATTTATGAAGTCACTGGGAGGTGAACTATCTGCTTCAATTACCTTTGGTAAATGAAATAATCATTTTCTGATATAGCTGTAAAACCTAATCTGAAAAGTTTTCAAAATAAATCACTTTAAAAATGTATAGTGTGTACCTCCTAAAAATTAAACCTACATCTCTCTCTGAGTTGTGAAGAATATGTATTAAGGTTATAACAACCAACAAGAATGCACTTTTACGTAGAAATCCATGATTAAATTGAGTCATCCTGATTAGTGATTTAAATCAAATCCACTCTGCTTGAATCATTCTTATAGCTCTTTGCTGAACCTACCTGATTTTTCAACATTTTGTGTTTTTAAACTGGACACCAGAACTGGACACAGAATTCCAGCAATGGTCTCACTAATGCCATATGCAGAGATCATGCCACCTCCCGAATCCTTCTTGATATTATCCCTCTTTTACATCCTAGGATCACATTCACCCTCTTAGCTACATCATCATATTGGAAGCTTATATTCAACTAGTTGTGTTCTATGACCCCTAAACCTTTTAGAGAGTCACTGCTTTTAGGATACAGTGCCCAATCTTATAGGTATGACCTACATTCTTTGTTCCTAGATGTATGACCTTGCCTTTGGCAACATTAAAATGCATGCTCAAATAAGCCCACCAAATGATTCAGGTCCTTTTACCTTTCCACTAATTTGTGTCATCTGCAAATTTTACCAGCAATGATCTTATATATTCTTCTAGACCATTGACAGAGATATTGAATAGCACTGGGCCAAGACCAGATCCCAGACAGACCCCACTAGACTACTATTCCCTGTTTACAATTACTTTTTGTGAGCTATCAGTTATTCATCCATTTAGTATGGGCTGCATTGATCTTCACGATGTTCCTCCGCAAAACAGAATGTTACGTGGGAATACATCAAATGCCTTACGAAAGTCTAAGTATACTATGTTTCCACCTTTATCAACCGAACTCATCTTAAAAAAAATATGGTAAATTTTACAAGATGTATTTTCCGTAAAACCATACTGATTAGCTTAATCATGCTAGAATCCTATAATTCTGACTGCATCCCAGATCAGCTTTTCCAAGGCTGGGATTTTGCCTGGGATTGATGTCAGGCTAACTAGCCTACAGTTTCCTAGGTCCCAAATTACAACCTAATTTTTGTCAAACATTAGCTTTTTCCTAGTCCTCTCGACCTTTGTTTTAAAGGTTTAATGGCTGAGAAAAAATGATGCTGACGCACAAGTTCAGCTCAGCCTATAATTAA
This sequence comes from Mauremys reevesii, assembly GCF_016161935.1. Classification (NCBI taxonomy): domain Eukaryota; kingdom Metazoa; phylum Chordata; order Testudines; family Geoemydidae; genus Mauremys; species Mauremys reevesii. Next base: position 35,993,128 of record NC_052631.1, on the reverse strand, counting down.
GATTTGTTAGTTGGCATGCAGCTGTCCCAGAGATAAGAGCAAAACATTAAGGCCAAACCCTGCAGTCCTCAGTCAAAACTCACACTGTCTTCAATGGTAGTGTTGGTGTCACTAGGCATGACTCTAGGTAACTCAGGAGGGTGGAAAACCATAAGTGTCAATGAAGCCTTCCTGTATTAGGCCTGAATGAACTAAAGTCACTCCATGTCTGACCAAAGCTTTTCCATGTTTGAACTTTAATCAACCTAACAAGCTAGCAACAGAGACTGGAATGTGTAACAGCTAGTTATCAGGTGCAACCCCACTCACACCGCTACTAGGAAATAATAATGAGGCCTGCTTGCTCCTGGCTAAGGGGCAAAATAACAGATCAAAGAGAGCAGGACAAGATAACAGTTCACAGAAGAGTTACTAACAAGCTAAAGTGGTTGTTGCCAAGTATGACTTAATTGCTTAATGTAATTGCTATTGCAAAGTGTATTTGCTGCATGGGAATGGAAGGTGGGGAGAGAGGGTGAGTGGGCGGGGGGAGGATAGAAGAGGTTTAGTTAAAGTTATGTATAAAAAAAGAGAAAAGCTGCTTGTAGCTGGGTGTTTGATTTGAGACGTGTTTGTCTCCGAGAATCCCGCTTTGAGATCTCCAATAAACTTTGTCTGCCTCTCCACCTTGGTGTGTTTATTGGAGCGAAGCACACCGGTCAACGAACCACTGTTGCTGTCCTCGGGCATTCTGTGCTGGCAACAGTAGCTTTGGTTATACTACAGGGTTTGGCCCTATGTTTCTGTGTATCCTACAAACTGTCATGGCTTAATACCATTTATGTAAAGCATCTAGGTAGCAGCTCTATATTTAAGTAGCTATTCTTTAGGCAGAAATATTAAAGCAGAACAGATTTTATGGGCAATACGTTCAGGTTCTAAGAAGTGATGCATCACAACTAACAGTAAGCATTTCCCCCTGTGATCAACTCCTAAATATTTAAATACACTTGCAGGACCACGTGCAATAGCAACTTCTGAGTCCAATAATATTACATAGATAAAAAAGATGCTCTTTCAGTTTTTAATTTCTCATTAAGAGTTTTAAGGCTAAACATTCAGAATCCAGCACACACCCCTAGAAACATTAAGTCACATTCAGACAAAGAATTTGAGAGTGTTCCTTTAAAAAATGTGTGTGTAAGTGTAATGTTACCAAACTATGAGATCATTACTAAAGATGCTCCCCATTGTATGAGTTGGCACAATGTCCTTTAAAACACCACGTAAGTCTGAAGAACTATTTTGACAATTAGTACATTTATGCTGAAAAGTTAAAAACCCAGCAAATATTTCTGTTTCTGAGCTTATCTACAATTAGTGTTAAATTATTGCAATTCAAAAGGGGTTTTGCATAGCCTAATCACAAACAAATTACTAATGTTAAAGAAAAGCAATAACGATTCAACAGATCCACAGAATGGATTTTATGTTTGGCTGAACCTAGTAAACACCACTAATACATCACAACATTACATTTATGTATAGTGTTACTTACATGACATTGTGTGGTAAATGCTGGGCCAGTACTGGCCACTGTCCCTTTTCAGCCATACTCGAATTGTTCTGCAGGATGTAGGGGAAAGGAGGAAGAAAAAGAGAAAAGTTGTAAGCTTGTGCATCAATTGTTACACCTATACTGGTGGGGGGTTTGTAGTTTTATTTATTTATTTATTTATTTAAAAAAGACAAGTAACCCCTCTGCTTTTCTACTACCCAATTTTAATATGGCACAGGATAATGCTTTCATAGAATCATAGAATTCAAGATCAGAAGGGACCATTATGATCATCTAGTCTGACCTCCTGCAAGATGCAGGCCACATAAGCCGATCCCCCCACTCCTTAAGCAAGCGACCCCTGCCCCATGCTTCGGAGGAAGGCGAAAAACCTCCAGGGCCACTGCCAATCTACCCTGGAGGAAAATTCCTTCCCAACAGCTTCCTCCATAGCAGTTGTAATGTTATCTGAGTAAGTATAGGAGGCTTTGAGGAAGACTATTTCAACCCTTCTGTCAGAGACTAGTTCATTACATCTATTATATATTCTTTGTCAGTCAGAATCAAAGAGAAGAGATTTAAGCCTGATTCAGGAAGCATCAGGTCATCCTACTGTCAAACCAGACCACATTTTATATATAAACATCAAATGTATGTTTATACTACATAATTATATTCAAACTAACAGATAGTAGGTCACAAAGATCAGTTGGGTCACCTATTCTGATTCTCTGCATTTTTCAGGTTGACTACTGTTTTATCTACCCTGGTATCAAACAGTAGCAGTGATGGTGGATCAATCCCTTCCTTTTGTAGTCCATTCCACTGCATAAGATGCTCAACTTAAAAAAAAAAAGTTATATTTACTACTGCTACAAGTGGCCTAAAACGTGGCAAGGATTACGAAAAAAATAAATTCCCAATCTCCCCGTCCTCCTCCATGCATAAGCTTAGATTACTTTATGTATGACCAATTTCCCTGTTTTGTTGTTAGTTGCACATGGCCTCAATGCACAAGCATGAGATCATGAACTGCTGAGGGGAGCTCCCTTGTATATAAAATGCAAATAAAAAAGTGTTGATCTGTTTAAATTAGCAACAAAACCAGAACAGAAATGGAGACAATATGCAGGTTTGTGCACATAAGGCCTGCTCCCATTGAATCCAATGGTACAGGTCCTAAAAGAAGGGAAAGGGATGGAAAAGTGATCTTCAAAAAATTTAGTACTATTGCTCCTGTGCCTGCCTGAAGGCTTTTTCGGGGTGGGTAGGAAGAAGAAGAGGAAGAACAGCTAGCAGCAGAAAACCTGTATTTTTATATGATAAATATCTGAGACATGACATTTAAAAGAGGCTTCAGCAGAAGATTAAAAAATAAAAATTAAAAGATTCAAGTAGACAGTGTCACTAAGATTTTTTTTCCAGTCTAGTTTTAACTTCCGCTTTTCCAAGGCTTTGCTAGCTAGTCTCCCTTTTTGTGGCTGAGAGTAATTTGGGCCTCCATTTATACTATTATCTTGAAGATAGTTACAGATTACACTCTGAGGGAATGAGGAAATCACATTTACAAGATACTACTACTGAAATGTGATATTAAAAAAACAAAAAACAAAAACTGGCACTGTTTTCACAAATGGTTGGATAGAGTTGGTTGATTGTTTTGGGTGGCAGGGGGATTGGCAATTTTATTGCTTTTTAGAAGAGTTATGTCCTGTCACAAGTTACAGCAAGCTTACATTTTCTGCTCACCCACACAAGGCTGTTAGACAACTAAATTAAATTTTAACTACAATAAAAGAAAAAAAGAGGACAAATAGATATGGCATTTGAATTAATGTATTTTCAAGGCTGGACTACAGTGTATTATATTAGAATTCCAACTAAAAATTTTACATAAAAAAGCTATTCAGTTTGCAGTTCATACTGGTATGAATGCCATGTCAAAACTTTGCCAAAGTTAAAGTTGCCAACGCATCCACTAACTCAGGCTATTTTGTATATGAATTATTAAAAAGTTATGTCATGTGACCACATGTCCAGCCTTCCTGGGGAAAATTGGGTATCAAGCTGCTGTTCAACTTTTATTCAACATGTCATCCCAGGCCCCACACACTGCACTCCACCCAAGCCCCTCAGTTCTATAGGTTATCTGTCACAAATGTGTCTTATTTGAAGAAAGCAACATGGTTCCCCTACTATCATCCACAGCCTGCGGCAAGATCCAGAAATTATGCTTTACAGAAGTAGGGGTTGTTTTCCCTCATTTAATAGAGCAGATGTGAACCATTCATAACACTGTTCCCAAAAAGTCCACATGCTCCTTCCATTTGGGCACTGATATTAAAGAAAGAAAAAAAAAAACCACCGTTATTTTTTCCATAGCTTTTAGAAAGTTTGGATCATTTTACCTGCTGCTTTTTATGCAGCTTCATCACACTCACCAAAACAGTTTGAAGAATTTCCAAGTGCAGTTTTCAGATGCACTAATTCAAGCCTCTTTCACTTTTGACCAAAGCCCTTCAATTATCTTTGTTCTCAACTGACAGAAAAGTGAACTGCAGTAATCATAGCAAATAAACATTCATTACAGATTTTGCAAGCATATAGCCTTTGTTTCCTCTCAGGTCTCTTGTACATGTCACTGTTCTTGACAACAGTACCATGATGGCATAACATTGCCAGCTTGTTGCTAGTCAGATAATTTCTTGAGAATGTGGTGCATATAGTATCTGTTACAGAGATATAGTTCCTCTCATTGTCTCCAGCTATGTGGCCTTCAAACTGCAAAGGTCAGCCAAACAAAATCTTAGAAAATTTCTTTTCATTTTGATTTAAAAGAAAATCCAGATGAGAATTAAACCACCAATATCAGGTTTGCATTTTGCAATAATTCAGGACTGATGAGACTACTATTGCTCCAGTCCCTCTGTTAGTACTGGGAATGTATGTTATGAAGCACAGCAAATTTTGAAGAGATCCTTGTCAGCAAAGACTAATTATACAGCCAACACTGATTTCTCCACTTCTCCTTTCTTTGCCTCTTAGATGTCTGCAGCTGCAGTGCTCTTCCTCTTCCTGAACAGAGTGAACTTCTTGGTAGTTGATGCCAATTCTAATACAAGAAGAGACTAGAATGAAGTGCTCCTATAGCAAATAATGATCTTTCCACACATCCCTCTTATGTACACTATTCATGTCAAGAGTTATACAACATTAGAGTCAAAATCACTCATGAACCCCAGCTCTTTCACTATCAATTCATTCTCAATCCCATTTTATTTAACAAATGGTCCAGTGCTCAATACACAGAACTAGAACTCCGGGGAATTTGATTCTTGCTTACCCTTCCATAGAGTTCTGTAACTGCAGATAGCATCACTCAACTTCTCCGTAACCTCAGATTCCCTTATGAAACACAGAGGTAATACAGACCTATTTTACATGGATGTTGTGAGGCTAACTTTACAGATCCATTAATGTGGATACTACACAAGTGTAAAATATTCAATTACACTGTTTATTTCAAACAATCATTAAAAGGATACTCTTCTGGGATGTAATATAAAGTGAAAAGTGGCTAAGCTAAAGTAGTAGGCCCTCCAGGCTAGAGATATTACAAATCATAGCTACATCCAAATGTGAATTTCAGCTTGTACTCATTGTGTGGTATATATGACATGCATGAAAAGGTTAAATTTAAAATAAAGTATTTTTCAGAAGCTGTTACAAACCATACTTATTGTGTCCTCAAGATTTGATCAATGGGAGTTTCTCACTTGGTGTTTCATTGGTTGAACATTTTGTCACTTGAAATAACCTCCTGAAGGCATTAAGACCAAGGAAAAGTTCTGGATGGAGTTCTGCAGAATTCAACGCATGCAGTTCAGCTAAACTCCAACTTATTTTTTAAACCCCTCTGAATAATTAGGTCTACTATTTAGGAAAAAATGCAAGGGCCAGGAGTCTGGGGGAAAAACAAAAAAAAAAAAAACACACCTGAATGCAAGTTTGCATTTGTGCCATTAGCAAGTCTTAGCATGCAAATATTGGCACAATCACAAATACCATCCTCTAATTTAAAAGAAGTGGCACTTAATGACTTTTGTTTTAAATACTAAAGAATTCTGATGGGCTAACAAAGATTTCAAGGCAGGCACAATTTTCTGTCAGACCGAACAACTTAAATCTCCAGCAGAACACTACCATGAACATGTTTCCAAAACAGAGTATTAAAAAGATAGGTTTCAGAGTAGCAGCTGTGTTAGTCCGTATCCACAAAAAGAACAGGAGTACTTGTGGCACCTTAGAGACTAACAAATTTATTTGAGCATAAGCTTTCATAGGCTACAGCCCACTTCTTCGGAGGCATAGATCTAATTCAACCAGTGTCCTTGAGCTTGCACAGCGGAGTTTGCAGCCTAAACTTGAAATGAAAAGTTGTAATAAGCTATTAGGCAATGTTAGTATTAGCACATCTGAACTGAATTAAAGTTCACATTAGATATTAAAATGTGATTTTCATATTTGAGTTGGAGCAGCCTTGAGAAGACTGAATCAATATTGAGACCAAATTGTGCTAGGCTCTCTGTAGACATGGACTGATGGTACGGTAACTCCTCACTTAACATTGTAGTTATGTTCCTGAAAAATGCAACTTTAAATGAAACTATGTTAAACTAATCCAATTTTCCCATAAGTTTTAATGTAAATGTGGGGGGGTAGGTTCCAAGGAAATTTTTGGGGGCAGACAAAAGGCATTATATACTGTACAGGACTGTACTGTACTGTGGTAGGGAGGTGCCCCTGGCTTACCCCTGGGGATCAGGGCTGGGGGTGCAGGGTCTGGGAGGGAGTTAGGGTGTGGGAGGAGGCTCAGGGCTGGGGCAGGCAGGAGGTGCAGAGCACTTACCTAGAGCAGCTCCTGTTTGGTGTAGGAGGTGTGAAGGTGGTTCTGTGCAGCACAGCACCGCCCCCATGGCCGCGATTCTGGTAGCTGTTCCCCGCACCCCCGGCAGGCAGGGCCACCCGGAACGCAGAGGCTTTAGCGGCTCCAGGGCCCTGGGCTAAGAGGGCTCCGGGGCCCTCGCCTGCAGCTCTAAAGCCCCTTTCGGAATGAGGCCCTGTGAGCACGGGCTGGAGGACTCAGGAGGAGCAGGGGCAGCCAGCGGCCGGAGAGAAGTGGTGCATTCCCCTTCGCAGGGCTGCATTCCGAAAGGGGCTTTAGCACTGCAGGCCAGGACCCCAGGGCCCCCTTAGCTCAGGGCCCTGCAGCCCCTAAAGCCTCTGTGTTCCAGGTGGCCCTGCCTGCTGGGGGTGGGGGGGCAGCTACCAGAATCACAGCAATGGGGGCGGTGCTGTGCTGCACAGAACCACCTGCACACCCCCTGGACCAAACAGGAGCGGGGTGGGGGGGGGAGCTTCCTCACTCGCTCCCTCCCTCCCAGAAAGTCCTAAGCACCACCAAACAGCTGTTTGACAGCAGGGGAAGCACTGAGAGGGAGGGAAGGAGGTGGAGAAGAGGAATTTGTGCAATGCTCCCTTATAACATCGTTTGGCTGACTTTACAAGGGAGCATTGCACAACTTTAAACGAGCATGTTCCGTAATGGAGCAGTGACGCAACTTCAAAAAGTTAAGCGGGAGGACGTTAAGTCAGGAGTTACTGTTCTTACATAGCTTCCATTGCTATGGTATCTGAGCGCCTCAGTTTAATGTATTTATTTATCCTCTACATCCGTGAGATAGAAACATATTAACCCCATTTTACATATTGGGAACTGAGGCACTGAGAGATTAAGTGACTTGCCCAAGATCACACAAGAAGGCTGAGGTAAGGCAAAGAACTGAACTCCAATCTCCCAAGTCACAGGCTAGCATCCAACAAGTGGGCTAATCTTTCTTCTGTACATAGATGCAGTCCCTATTTCAAAACCTTACAATCAATATTGCTTCTTTCAAAGTTAATCCTGTAAGACAGAAGCCTTCAGCCACCATGCACTACTTTCAGAAGTTATGGATATATGCAACCTTAATTTAGAGATGCATTTATATAGGCTACAGAAGCAACTCTTCTTCCACTGTCTAAACCAGGGGTCGGCAACCTTCCAGAAGTCGTGTGCCGAGTCTTCATTTATTCACTCTAATTTAAAAAGTTTTGCATGCCAGTAATACATTTTAACATTTTTAGAAGGTCTCTTTCTATAAGTCTATAATATATAACTAAACTATTGTTGGATGTAAAGTAAATAAGGCTTTTAAAACATTTAAGAAGCTTCATTTAAAATTAAATTAAAATGCAGAGCCCCCCCGGACCTGTGGCCAGGACCCGGACAGTGTGAGTGCCACTGAAAATCAGCTTGCGTGCCACCTTTGGCATGCGTGCCATAGGTTGCCTACTCCTGGTCTGAACTATTGCCCCAGGGCCAAATCCTGGTCCCAACCAAGCTACTGAAAAGTGTGCCAATGAATTCTAATGGTCCCGGAGTTGGTCCCTTGTATTTATATGCAAAACTATAAAAGAATTGCAAGACTACTTTGCAAATATATTTAGTGTAAACACAAAAGCTCAGACAAATGCTTACAGAAACAAGAACTAGCAAGAGATTGTTGACTATTCTTCAATTCCCTTGGAAACTTTCATATTACAAATAGTTTTCTTTGCTCAAGATTTATCAGTCTTGTGGTAAAGCCACAGGTGCTTGGATAAAGATATAAAGATGATCCAACTGCACTGCTAGTTTCAGGGTTGGATTCTGTTCCCATTTGCATCAACACAAGTTCAGAGTTACACTATGACCTACGGAGTAACCAAAAGTAGCACTCAACCTCCTCCATCTGCTGAAAAACTGATTTGAAACGGATAATCATCATAACAAATATTCCCTTATTCCCACAGGAACAGAATACTAGGGAACTCTTATCTTTCTGCACCCAAGTTCCTGAGCCTAGCAGTAACTCAAAGACTGTACTATAGTGCATAAGGATGGGATTCACTCATATTAATGAGATCTGCATTGAGGGTCTTTTGCAGCTTTGCCTACCTCCACAACCATTCACAATGTTGAGAAGTGATGTCCTGTAAGTTCCCAACCAAGGTTTAAAAAAATAAAAGATACACCCAAAGTTTAATTTTATATTTTATTCCTTATTTAGGAAGTAAAAGCTGAACCCACCAGTTTAAGGAGGTGGATCTGTGATGTAAAAAAAGATACACAGTGAGTCAATATACTGATATGTTTGACTCACCCATCACAGCTGCTACTGAAAAGCCTGTGGCAAATTTTCTGAAGAGAAATACTGCAGCTGAAACAAAAGTTTAGCACTGAGAATACAGTATCATGTTCAAGAAACCATCACTATTGGGAAGTTGCAACTTCCATAAAAATCAAAGTGTATTTAATAATTTTAGCCATAAGCAACCCCAAAGTTTCATCCTAAGCAGCTTTCTTCAGGCTGTTGCATTTAGAGCATTACTTGAAAAGCTAGTTCTGACAAGGCCATTGCCTCCACGAATATCCTCCATAACACAAGGAATACACACAACCACGGCGCAACAAGATAATATTTAAACATATTATATATCCATATGAATATCTAAGCTATATTAGTTCACTTTTAAAACCTCTAGGATTTAAATATTTCAGCTACTCTAGCGTTACTAGTTTATGCCTTATGCCATTGTGAAAGGCTGGAGAGTCAGCATGATAAGCATTCAGAGCACGGGAGAGCGAGGACTCCTGAGTTCTAGTTCTGTCACTGACTCACTGTGACTTTGAGCAAGTTCCATAACACGAGTGTTTTTGGTTTTGGGGAGGGATGTTTCCCGTTAGTGGTGTTGTACATCATAAGTGCCAGTATTCTTATTTGGGGGTTTTCATTTCAAGAAAAGACAAAAACCCCAAGCAATTAGTGAAGTCCTAATAGGAGCAATGATGGAACAATGATCAAATGCTCACTCTTCTAGGATCCCTACCGTCCTCTTAGCAGAGCATTTTCAATAGCAAGATTCCACCACCCACACAAGGTCTGCAGAATTGGAATTAATCTGCAAACTAGACACCATTAAATTAGGCTTGAATAAAGACTGGGAGTGGATGGGTCATTACACAAAGTAAAACTGTTTTCCCATGCTAATTTTCCCCCCTACTGTTACTCACACCTTTTTGTCAATGGTTGGAAATAGGCCATCCTGATTACTACAGAAGTTTTTTTTCCTTCTGCTGATAATAGCTCACCTAAAAGTTCACCTTAATTAATTACCCTCGTTACACTTGGTATGGCAACACCCATTTTTTCATGTTCTGTGTATATATATTTTCCTACTGTATCTTCCACTGCATGCATCCGATGAAGTGGGTTTTAGCCCACGAAAGCTTATGCTCAAATTTGTTAGTCTCTAAGGTGCCACAAGTAATCCTCATTCTTTTTGAGGATATAGACTAACACGGCTACCACTCTGAAACACTTCTGAAAGGTTGCCGATCCCTGTAATAGTTCATAGCCAACCTGATGTTAATGTTACCTGTATCAAGTTTTACTATCCATTACACCACAATCTACTCAAGAGGCATGCTGTTTAAACTGGGAGGGATAGAATGCGCCAATTGTTATCCCTGTTCTTTGCTGCCAGCAGATGTGAGAAGTTAATGTATGGAACAGCCACCTATGCTGTACAACTCTTATGTCCCACAGTTCAAGCACTGTTCTGAAGTAAAAGCAGAAGAGCATGAAGTTTGAAGTCAAATAAACAGTTTGATACCACATTAAGCTGTGGCTCAAAGATACATGACAATCTTATATTCCCCCTATTCTCAAGAGAGCAAGCACTCTCTTACAAATAATCTAATGCAAGAAATGCTGAAATCTGAGATTCCAAGAACCAAAACAATAACTCCCTGGACTAATGAAACAGATTATAGGATTGTTCATAGACTCTCAGTCTTAAGCTACATACAATTCCTTACCATCTTTGCTGTGTCACTTTTTAAGACATTTTGAACTTTAAAAAAGGTGCAATGTTTAGGTATGAACTGGGGATACAGTATCTGAGCAAGCTTTAGTATAGGAGATTTATAGATGCAGCATATTATTGTAGGGAGAGCAAGCAGCAACCCCAGTATTTATCCTAACATCATCACAAAATGTAGTTGAAACCTTTTTGTGTGAAGTTCCACCACCACCATGTTTGAAACAGGCCTCTGACAGCTCTGGGGCTAGACACAGAGGGCCATAAAATGCTGTTCAGGTTTGGCAGAGATAGCATGTTGAAAAAAATCACTGTTTCCCTTATGTCCTTTGCATGGAAGCATATCAAAATAAAACACCATACTAATGCTGGCTCCACACTGCCACCAAAGCAGCAGCAGAAGAGACTATAGCACCAGAGCAGCTGTAGTGAAGGGTGGGGGGGAAGAAGAGGGGAGGAAATTGAGCTGGCCAGGCTCCACCACAGATCCAGAATATGGCCCCAGTAGCCAATCTCACTCACAGGTACAACACGGGACACAAGATTTCCCCCATCTCCATGGAACAGAGCTAAGGAAACTGGCCCAGGCTTGCTCTGATCACATCCCAGACCCAGTACATAGTGCCAGGGATCAGCTATGTGTCCATGGTAAAAATTCTGAGGTCTGTGCAGGCACTCACCTTGGGCAGCTCCCCATCCCTGCTGTTGCTGGTGCAGGCGCAGCCAGGCACCTCTGCAGGCATGCTGCCTCCATCCCCGCTCCCTGAGCGCTGACTCCCCAGCTCCAGGCCTTGGCCAATGGAAGCTGCGGGGGTGGCACCTGCAGATGGAGGCAGCATACCTGCAGAGCTGCCTGGCCATGAGGTCCTCCTAGTCACCTTTGCTGGTGGAGGCGTGGCCAGGGTTGGCTCCAGACCCCAGCGCGCCAAGCGGGTGCTTGGGGCGGCATTTTGCCGGCAGGGCGGCAGGCGGCTCCGGCGGACCTTCTGCAGTCATGCCTGCGGGAGGTCCACCGGAGCCGCGGGACCAGCGGACCTCCTGCAGGCACGACTGCGGAAGGTCCGCCGGAGCCGCCTGCCGCCCTCCCAGCGCACCCTCTGCAGGCGCATCTGCAAGAGGTCCCCCGCAGCCACGGGACCAGCAGCGCGCCCCCTGCGGCATGCCGCCCTGCTTGGGGCGGCCAAATTCCTAGAGCCGCCCCTGGGCGTGGCCAGGCAGCTCTGCACACTGCCTCTGTCCCCACCCCCAAGCATTGACTCCGCAGCTCCCAACCCATTGGCCAGGAACCTCGGTGAATGGGAGTTGTGGGGCCAGCACCTGCGGACAGGGCAGCGCACAGAGCAGCCTGGCCACGCCTCCATGTAGGAGCCAGAGACATGCTGCTGTTTCTGGTAAGCTCTGCATGGAGCCTACACCCCCACCCCGCGGACCCAAGCCCTGATCCCTCTTCTGCCCTCCAAACCCCTTGGTCCCAGCCCAGAGCACCCTCCTACACCCCAAACCCCTTGTCCCCAGCCCCACCCAAGGACTCTTAAAGCCACGTTTAGCTGTCTATGGGTGGTATTTTCAAAGCTTTGGATAATTTGCAGTTGCTTTCTGATCTGAGTCTTCAATGTGCACATTTTTTAACTTTTCTCCATGATCACAAGGGCTGGGCTAAAGACTAAATGTGCCTAAGACTAAAACATTACTCTAAAATCTAAAGGTTCTAATCTACTTTGTCAAATGGATGTGGGTTTCCCAACCACCTCCCAAAAGGCAATTCTGTCTCTAGTCTGCACATGTTAATCAAAACAATAAGCAGAGACTACTTGTTTACAAGACTCTCTTATGCAGTCTTCAACTTCTTCCTCACAACAAAATACAAGTTAGAATCTGAGTTCTTTCCAGAATTTAAAGAAGTTCTTGATAGGTTAAGCAGGAAAAAAAAAAGAAGTTCATGCTATCCCTCCGCAGAACAGAAAGAGTGAATATGGATTTTCTGTCTTCTCCCCTGAGAAATGCTGGTCACTCCTTTACTAGTGTTAAGTTACTAAGATGTTAGGCATCGGTTGTTACAATATACCCAGTTTATAGGGATTTCCTGGGCTTTGCTCACTGCCCCCTTAGGACTGGTTCTACAAACAAGTACGCTTGCAAATATATATCATGCAGGGTTGTTTGTTGTTATAAACATTGACTCAGTTTAAAACAAATAATGGTCCTTATCTGTAACTCTCCCCGCCACACCCCAGTTGAGAGCTGCTGCTTTGGTGTGAGAATATTTTCCAGTCTCATAATTACCTCTGCCCTTATCTAGTCCAGACTGTAACTTTTCTCTAGAGCAGAAGACACTGAAATGTTTTGAACTGGAAAAAAAAAGCAGCTCCCATTTCTTCTGCTTCGTTCCCACCTGCTGGAAAATTCCTTCCACTACCACCACTTCATAACAGCATCTTGCAGACAACCTTGATGGCTGCACCTCCCTTCCAGCCCAACAATCCTCAGTAGCTCTGTTCTTCTCTTCCACTAGATAGGTATTTTTGGCAACAGATGACACTGATTTTTCCAAGTTTTGCTGCTGTCCCTCCCAACAATCATAGAAGCAATGTGATCTAGTGATTAAAAGAAAGCCTGATCTAATCCTAGCTCTGCCATAGGCTCTATGTTAATTCAGGGAAGCCATCTAACCTTTCCATGTGCTTCCATTTACCCATTTGTAAAAGAGGTAATTATATCTGCCTGCCTACCTCAGAAGAGAATTGGGAAGCTTAATTTATCTTCAAAGTGCATCAAGAGCCTCAAAACACCTTGTATGAAGTATTTGTTAGTGCTAATATTTAGAAGTCTATCTCACTGGTAACCAACCCCAAATGGCAGTATCTAGTCAACTCGCTCAGTTTCACAATTCACCACTCCCAGTGTAACAAGTGGTTCATTTTCCCTAGTCAGTGTTGCAATCCACTGTTTCTTTATGGCTAGTGGCAAGAATCACTATTTTGTGCCTTCTGGCCAAATTCATGCCTTAAAGAGAGTTTGCCTTTTTACACTGTGCCCCTCAATCCTGCATCTCTCACATTCAGCTGGACTCACCCAACACTGCTGCCTCTTGCCAAATTTAAAATAATGAGAGCCAAATTCGACTCTTGTTTACAGAAGTTACCCTGAGTGCTAGAGAAATCTGAGCCAAGTTACTCTGATTTCACACTAGTGTGTCGGCGACCAGAATCGGACTCTTTGGTGGTGTTTAAACAAGGTGCCTGCACCTCTGCCTCAGAGCAGCATTCAGCCTTTGACAAAGGCACTTCTCGGGTCTGAGGCGGCTAACGGATTTTTCCAGTAGTCGGCACTTGCATCTGATTCAGTAGCACAGACTAGGGAAGCCCAGGGCTCACTGACGCCTTACTCTGCCCTCAGTGTACTTCTTCCCCGCTCCCACTGACCCACGAGCTTTCGTCTTCCTCAGCGCAGCCTGAGCCCCAGCACTTCACTCCCGGAGCGAACACGCTTTTCCTACAGACCCCGCCCCGCCCCGCCCGGGGAAGGCAGGCGGCACCTCAGGGCGGGCTCTGACCCACAGCGCTGCCACCCGGAACGGCCCCCGCGCCCCGGCTGCTCCCGGCAGGGCACTGCTGGAGCCGGGGAGGGGTCGGAGCCCGGCAGGCAGGGAGCCCCCCGCCCCGAAAAGTCTGTGGAGCTGCACCTATCGCCTAGAACCAGAAGGGCCCCCGAGAGGTCAGCGAGCCCAGCCCCCGCCTTCACTAGCAGGACCACGCGCTGATTTTGCCCCAGGTGCCCCCCCCCAGGGTTCACACCCCTGGGTTTAGCCGGCCAATGCGCAAACCACTGAGCGATTCCCCCCCCCCGCCCCTCCAGGGGGCACCGCGACGGGCGGGCTGCTCGGGTCAGCGGGGGGGGGGGGGAGAGGGAGGGAGGAAAGCCCCCCCCCCGCGAGGGCTGAGACCCAGCGACCTGCAGCCTCCGCCCCCTGCCAGCCCGGGGCAGGGAGCCGAGGGGGCTTCCCCGGAGCCTTGAGCCGGGGGGGCGGAGGCTCTGCCCGTGCCCGGGGAGCGGGCGGCCCGGCGCCCACCTGTCCTCGCTGGCTGTGATGAGCCCGTCCTCCTTGGGGATGAGGAGGGCGGCGCTCACCGCGTCCTGGTGCCCCTCGACCTTGCTGAGCAGGACGGGCCGGCTGCTCTGCGGCCTGGCGTGGATCTCGGCCGCCATCTCGGTGCGGAGCCTCCGCCGGGGGCGGCCCCTCCGCTGAGTGACGGGCAGAGGTGAGGGCCCTGTTCCGTGGAGGGGGGGTAAGAGGCGATGGGCGCCCGTAATATCAGGTGTAGCGGCGCCACAGGAAGGACAGGGCTCCGGAGGATCCCGTAATATCACGAGTAGTGACGCCTCAGGAAGGAGTGGAGCGCCCCGAGTATCAGACTAGCGGCGCAGCACGGAAGGCCCCAGTGCCAGGCAGAGGCTCCCGTATACTCTGAAGTAAAGGAGCCTCTGAAAAGTCCTGACGCCAAGGATGGGCTGCGTAGTCTCCAGAGAAGCAGGGCCTCTAAAAGACCCAGGGCAGCACGCACTGCAGCCTGATGGAGTTTTTCTTACAAATCGCTCTGCACCTCTTCTGGGCAGACTAGGGGTCGTATTTCATAGAAAAGCAGGGAAATTACTTTGGGGGGTTATGTGTGTATAAGGGTGAAGTCACCACCTGGGTGATCCAGGGAACTTGAGATGCCAGTGGTGCTGGCACAGGACCCTGAGCATCAGCCTCCCACAGCCCCCCAAAGGCAGCAGCGGTGAAGGACCGTGAGCAGGGTTGCCAACCCTCACGGATTGTCCTGGAGTCTCCAAGAACTAAGTATTAATCTTTAAATCAAGATAATGTCATGTGATGAAACCTCCAGGAATTCATCCAGCCAAAGCTGGCAACCCCAACTGTGAGCAGCCAAACCAGCCCAACCTAGTGCTTTCCCCATAGGGCTGGGAGCTCTCCAGGGAGGGTCTCCCAGCAGGTGTCATAACTATAAAGGGAAGGGCAACAACCCTCCTGTATACAATTCTATAAAATCCCTCCTGGCCAGAGGCACGGAAATCCTTTTACCTGTAAAGGGTTAAGAAGCTCAGGTAACCTGGCTGACACCTGACCCAAAGGACCAATAAGGGGACAAGATACTTTCAAATCTGGGTGTGGGGGGGGATTTTGTCGTGCTCTTTGTTTTGGTGTTGTTCACTCTTGGGACTCAGAGGGACCAGACATCAATCCATGTTCTCCAAATCTTTCTGCACAAGTCTCTCATATTTCAAACTTGTAACAGCTAGGCAAGGAGTGTTAGTTTTAACTTTGTTTTCTCAACTTCTAAATGTTCCTTTACTAGAGGGAGGTTTATCCCTGTTTTGCTGTAACTTTGAACCTAAGGCTAGAGGGGGTTCCTCTGGGCTCTTTGAATCTGATTACCCTGTAAAGTTATTTTCCATCCTGATTTTACAGAGATGATTTTTACCTTTTTCTTTAATTAAAATTCTCCTTTTAAGAACCTGAGTGATTTTTCATTGTTTTAAGATCCAAGGGTTTTGGATCTGTGTTCACCAGGACTAATTGGTGAGGGTATACTCTCAAGCCTACCCAGAAAAAGGGGTGTAAGGACTTGGTGGGGTGGGGGGGGGGCGAGGAATTGGTCTCAAATCTGCCCAGGAAAGGAGGGGTTAGGGACTTGGGAAATATTTGGGGAAAGGCAGAGTTCCAAGTGGCTCTCTCCTAAGATTTGAAACACGCTTGGTGGTGATAGCTTACTGTTAACCTAAGCTGGGAAATAAGTTTAGGGGGTCTTTCATGCAGGTCCCCACATCTGTACCCTAAAGTTCAGAGTGGGGAGGGAACCTTGACAATAGGGCAGTACCTCTCGAGAGCCACACACACCCATCAGACACTGCCAGAATGGGAGTGTAACCCTTCTGCCCCTCTGAGTTGGCAGCAACAAGGGCCGGGTTCAGTATCCAGGGGTTCCGTTTCAATAACACAATGCAAAACCGGCTCGAGCCCCCACCCAGTGACCTGGGACAATTACCTACCACCCCCCCAGGCGCCTCTAGGAGGCAATACTTCCCCACTCGCAAGCACAGAGTCCGAGTGTAGCAAAATCCTTTTAATAAAGGAGGGAAACAATGCGGCATCACGTTGGAGAGACACCACAAACAGAATTATAACACAAACCATAAGCAAAAAGCCCACCTCCAAGTACATTTGGCACTGTCCTTTCTCCCTTAGGGTCTTAAGTCCAATCACCCCAAAGTCCAACAACCCAAGAGTCTCTGTCTCTGGTCAGTGCCACCCCAGAGTTCAAAAGTTTATCTGCAGAGTTTTACCCCCCCAGCCTGGGTGGAAATGGGGGGGGGGAGGCACACGCAGGGTGTTAAGGGACACCTTACGTGGGCCAGGGCCGACTGCCCTGCTTCTCCGTGGAGTTCTGCTGTAGCCTTCACCACGACTGGCTCCACTCCATCAGCTGTGCCGCTCCTCCAGCCAACCCGTGAACCGCATCAGCCGTCCACGCGAACCGCTCCACACTGCTCACTGTTCCACGGGCTGCGCCAATGTGCTGCAGACTGCTCCGCTCTGCCAGCTGCTTAGCGATCGATCTTCAGGCTCCCCCACTCAGTGATCTCAGCTCAGTAAGCTTAGCTCTGTTAGTGATTTCAGCTTTTAGGGGTTTCAACTTGTAGAGGAGCCCCAGTGCCACCTTGGCCCAACGTGAATTCAGGTCAGCAGCCTCCAGATGGACTCCTAAAGGATTCAAAATTAGCTCTGCTCTTTAACAGTGGAGAGAAGAGGATGTGCAATTGGTGTGCCAGGCCCTCAAAAGGGGCCCACACCATCAGGTACACACACCAGTCCCCAGCCTCTCTCCCTTCCTGGGTTTTGGAACCCTTGTCTAGCAAGTACTATTTAATGTAGGTTGAGTCATTTCTGTCATAAAGCAGTCTCATAGTTCCTCATTCACATAATT
The DNA here is from genome assembly GCF_016161935.1 of Mauremys reevesii. NCBI lineage: Eukaryota > Metazoa > Chordata > Testudines > Geoemydidae > Mauremys > Mauremys reevesii. Next base: position 35,975,641 of record NC_052631.1, on the reverse strand, counting down.
AAGGTAACAGCCCTTTTTTTTTCCTTCCTGCCCCAATAACAAAGAAATTGGGGATTCCACAGTGTGAAAATAACCATCCCATGCTGCTGTGTGTTATGCTAAGTGGAGTGGGTTTACCAATGCAAATGCACATTCCTAAAATTCCTTTGCCCACTCCTCATAATGTACCACCAGATGTCAGGGTAGATCTCATCCTGACTCTGCTTACAGAAATAAGCTTAGGGAGTCTTTCATGCAGGTCCCCACATCTGTACCCTAAAGTTCAGAGTGGGGAGGGAACCTTGACAACAGGGCAGTACCTCTCGAGAGCCACACACACCCATCAGACACTGCCAGAATGGGAGCAAGAGTGGCAGGTGCTCCGGGAGCCCATCCATGCACTGGCAACTAGGCCTTTGTCCTTTGGTTCTAAACACAGGCCTCTGTCTCCTAAGATAAAGGAGAGCTCCCTTTACTGGCAGCAGTAGCAGATCTCTTATCTTCCCTGTTGATACCAGTTAGCTCTGTGTTCTTGGGGAACCAGGGCTTAAAATCCACTCTGTCTGACTAATGAAAGACACCTCCCTCCCCCGCCGCCTCTGCTTGAACCAAAACTGATCAAAGACTTGCAGAGAGCAATGAAGGGCGGATTGGAGACACACCTAGACCCCTCCTGACAAGGGTGACAAGAACAAAGGCAACTCTCCATGCCTCATCTGCATCAAAGATGGAATAGGGAGGCTGCTCCATTAGCATACAGAATGGAGAACTGAGATTCCAACGCAAGAACTGCACTGAACTCTGGGACCAGAAAAGCCGGGAAGCACTGCATAATGGGGGTCTCTGCTCCAGATGTTAATGAACCTACGCCTGCACACACCCAGCTCAGCAGTTATCAGACCAATTTTAGTAATGAATCCTTGACTGATATCCATAATACTGAAGCTGCCTAATTGCATTGTGAGCTCCATGAAAGAAACATCACCCATAGTTAGGAGTGATCAGCTCCTATTGTCTAGCCTAAAGAAAACCCTTGAGTCATCAGTTTACCCGTAAACAAATCTAGTGTTCTCCCTTGAACCATTGTATTTTCCCTACAAAAAACCCCTACTCACACTCCAGTAAGCGTTCTGATACGTGGACTCAAACTCTGCATCAGTTCCACTGGGATTTCATCTTCTCTGGATTGATCGTGCTGGAGGCTCTGCCTGTCTCCAGCACTCAGGACCCTGAACTACCACTATCACCCGGAAACTCCGATCAGTTCAAGCTTCGTGGAGCGGTGAGATGCTTCTCTCTCTCTCTGTTTTCCTTTCTACCTCAGGTATTAACCTTTAATAAGGCAACTGTTATGTTGGTTTAGGCTCTCCTTGGGTAGTTATTGTTAGGTAAAAAGCAAGTCCTACTCACCTCTCCAGCACCCGAGTTTGTGCGGAGTTGGTATAAGGCTCAGAGATCTGTCAGAGACCAGACAACAATTCGTTGATCAACGGGCTCACACCATCCTTAGCTTAAGAGCCAAGCTTTGGAGTAAGTGTGGCAAGTTTATTAGGGGTGAGCATCAATGTTTATACACAGAAGTAAACAAAGTAATTAACAGATCATAATGGTCATGCATAATCAATCAAGATTCTACAGGATAAAACAGGTTAAAATGTAAATTAGAAAAGACAAAAGAGGAGATGGCTACTTATTGGGAGGGGGGGTGTCATGAGTGGTTCACAGGTCAGAGCTTTGATTAAAAGTTTCAGATAGAGACATCAAGTCTGGGTTAAGTTTAAACTCATAAAGAGTTCAGACTCAACATTCCTCCATTTGTAGCTATTGGGATAACTATTTACCAACAGCTACACCCCATTTTAAGGAGCCAAGGGCCGCTTGGCAATTTCAGCCTGGGCCAACTCGAAGAGAGTAAGGCCTTTGGCTGAAGTAGAAAAAGAATAAACTGACCCACATGAGTTTATGAGGGAGTGAACACACTGAATACAGCAACACAGTATTATAAGGATTACTATGGCCCCAACAATACCCACCAAGAGGTTTTTAACCCACCCAAATCCAGGCAACCAATTCCATAAGGCTCCCCACCAATCATAAGGTGGCTGGCCAGAGGAGTAGTTCTTAGCCATTTCCCTTAGATGTTTGGTACGTTGAAAAGTGTCAGGGTAGGTGTCGTTTACAAAAACACAGCATTCTTCATTTATGAGGGCACAAGTCCCTCCTTGGGCTGCTAACATTATGTCTAAAGCCATTCGGTTTTGCAAAGCTAACTGGCGCAGCTGGGACATTTCCCCGGCCTGATTCTCAAATAGGGTCGCAGTCTCATTGGTTAAAGATTCTAGTAGTCCCTGTAGACGGATGACACCACCCCTCAAGCTAATAAGACCAGCCCACCGCTGCCACGACAAACCATCACGGATATTAATATCTCTGAAGGTTTCACGGATGTTACGAACGTGGGGAAAATGGGGGTGAGGAGATGCGAGAAGGTGGTGTGAGCCATGCTAAATAACATGACCCTGCCCAATCAGGAGAGAAAGTAATAAACTTTGGGCCCGCACACCCAGTATGTTCCATACATTGCGTTTCGGGTATTCCATTTCTCAAAGTAGGAGGTAACCCACCACCCGTTGGACCACTGTTCCCCTGGTAATGCAGAGGGGTCGTTGTGTGAACCGCAGAGGCACAATTTGGTAGTGGTGTTTTCAAAGAGCAGTGTAGTACTGCTTGAGCAGTTGTAGAAGGCAATCGTATATCCCTTAGCAATTAGTTGGACACCCTCATGATCTGAGCAGGGTTTCTTAAAAGCTGACTCAGAAGGCTTGTGAGGGATCCACATATGGGATAAGTGGGATGCGCAAGGCTTGAAGCCAAGGTTTTTACTAAAGGCGGTGCCATTAAAATACATGTTGCATTTACTGGTTCCCACAAAAGTTGACCCTTTTTCTTTAACAAAACACAGTGATCCTGTCTGATTTGTTACCCTGAGATATCTGTTAATTGGCACTCCTGTTTTGTCCCATGTAAGATTGTGTTGGACTGGATCTTTTATTCTAGCCGGTGGCATCCAAGTCATATTAGCAGTGGTCAGGGGAATGGGTGTGAAGGGGAGTCCCTGTTCTGCATTTACTGGAAATTGAGTACATACCCAGCAATTACTTCTATTTCCTAAAATACGAGTTTTAACCTCGTGGGAATATCTAATAAAAGCATTATCTTCATAAGCAGAAAATAAACTAAAAGGCATAATAAAAACATACAGTTGTCAGAATAAAAGGTCCTCTCATTTTTTCCGAGTCAATTTAAGTCTGATGTCTGAAAGAGGTAAGCTGGTCCACTGGTCAGAGGCAGTGTCCTCAGTGGTGGCAAGAGCTGCTGGTCCGTCACTGTGGTCCACTACGGCTGGCTTGACGTGGGAGTGGTGGATCCAGGATTTGCGTCCTTCCAGGAACACTGCAGTCTGGGTTGTTAAAAGAACCTGGTGGGGTCCAGTAAACCTCGGCTGGAGGCGTCGCCACGAACGAACTTTTGGCCCAGACGAAGTCCCCTGGTTGGAACAGGTGGATCTGTTCTTCCAGTGGCACGGTCTGGGAAAACTGTGAGGCTTTCCAAAGTGCGGAGGCGAGCCTGTAGGGAGAGAAACTGGCACGCGGTCATATGATCCCCTCCCAATAGTGAAACATCAGCACGTGGTAGCACCCGCCTTTGAAAGGGGGATGTCCATAGAGCAGTTCAAAGGGGATAATCCCAATACACGGGTTGGGCGAGTGCGAAGGTGAAACAGGACCAAGGGAAGTACCTGAGGCCACTTTAACCCTGTTTCCTGACAGTATTTAGCCAATGTAAGCTTAAGCTCCTATTCATACGCTCAACTTTCCCGCTAGACTGGGGTGGTAGGGTGTATGAAAGGAGTGTGAAATGCCCAGTCCTTGTTCTAAATGGCCAAGGACATTACCAGTAAAGTGGGGTCCGCGATCTGAATCAAGTATGAGAGGGATGCCAAAGCGGGTACAATGTCTCTAAGGAGGATCTTCGCCACTGTGGCAGCAGTACAATTAGCAGTAGGAAAAGCTTCGACCCATGAAGTCAGAGGGCAAACCAAAACAAGGAGGTGCTTTTTCCCAAAAGCCTTTGGCATATCTGCAAAGTCAATTTGAAGATGTTGAAATGGGGCAGCAGGCGGAGGTCTTCCACCCTTAATTTTGTTAAGAGGCGGAGCAGGTCCATTTCGCTGACATGTGCTGCATGCTTTCACTATTGACAGGCAGTAGGGCTGAATGCCTGGAGCATACCAAAAGCGGCGATGGTGTCCACAAGGGCGTGCGTGCGTAGTGACCCCTTATCATGGTGCCAGCGAACTGCCACGGGTATGTGGAGCGAGGAGGCAGGCTCGGCCATCCGGCATAAGCCAGGTCCCTTTGACCAGAGTGGCTCCGAGGCTCTCCCACGACTGTAGTTCAGCAGCAGGTACTGGTGCGGGTGCGGTGGAGTAAAGGAGGAGGTCACAATAGCCAACGTGGGCATGGCTAAGGGTAAGACGGCAGCCGCCTTGGCGGAGGCGTCAGCCAGGGCATTCCCACGGGTGACGGGCTATCATCTTTAGTATGGGCCCGGCAATGAACTACAGCCAGGACCGAGGGTTCTTGGAGGGCATCCAAAAGCTTGTGGATGAGGGGGAGGTGCTGAATGGGTTTACCGGCAGCTGTCTGGAAACCTCGAAACTTCCAGAGGTGGATGTGACAATGCACAACTCCAAAAGCATACTTGCTATCAGTAAAAATGGTAACGGTCTTACCAGCGGCCAACTGGCAGGCTCGGGCCAGGGCATAGAGTTCGGCGGCTTGGGCTCCCAGTTGCCTGGCAGTGAGGCGGCCTCTTGAATGTCCCATTCAGAGGTGACTGCATAACCGGTGAAACGCTTGCCATCAACATAGAAGGAGCTTCCGTCCGAGAAGAGGATGCAATCAGGGATGTCCAGTGGCACGTCAAACAGGTTGTTCCTTATCTGTAAGATGCTATGAACTACTTCCACACAGTCGTGCTGATCCTGGAGGACTGGCAGATCAGGAAGCAAGGTAGCTGGATTAAGGGGCCCACACCTTTCAAAAATTAGGTTAGTGTCTTCTAGGAGTTCGGCCTCTAGCTGCTGCTGACGATGGGCCGAAAAGACTTGGGTTGTGCCCCTACGCAGAAGGGCTGACAAAGCATGAGAGGTCCAGACCGTGGTAAAATGACCAAGGGTCAGGCTCTTTGCCTTTGTGATCAGCAGGGCAGCTGCTGCCAGAGTCCGGGTGCAGGATGGGGTTCCCTGAGCGACAGGGTCGATCTGCTGGGAGTAAAAAGCAAGCGGGAAATGGTGGGGCCCGCTCAGCTGTGTAAGGACACCACTAGCAATTCCGCCCCTCTCGTGGACAAAAAGGTGAAAGGGTTTGATGTAATTGGGGGGGCGGAGAGACATGGAGGAGGCCACACTGTCCTTGAGTAACTGAAAGGCTTGAATCGTGTCTGGGGACCACTGCAAAGGGTCAGGAGCAAGATTAGCAGTCAGTCGGTGGAGCGGTTTGCTCAACTCCCCGCAGGACGGCAACCAAGGTCGACAGAAGCCAATTAATCCTAAGAAACCTCGAAGTTGTTTCTTGGTGTTTGGCAGAGGGCAGTTTTGGATAGTCTTTATGCGGACTGGGTCCATTTGTCTCCCCTCTGGGGTTAACAGGAAGCCCAGATATCGGACCTTCTGTGAGACCCACTGAATCTTGTTAGGGTCTACCTTGTGGCCTCTGGTGTGTAGGTATAATAAAAGTGCCTTACCATCGATGCGGAGGGCGGCTTCTTCACGGTTACCTAGTAGGATGTCATCTACGTATAGGACTAACGTGGATCCCTGCGGACTGGTGAAGCCTTCCAAGTCGTGGCGGAGGCATTGGCTGAAAATCGTGGGGCTGTCTCTGTAGCCTTCAGGAAGTCGTTGCCAGACATAACTTTGTCCCTCCCAGGTGAAACCAAAGAGATATTGAGAGTCTGGGTGTACAGGAATGCTGAAAAAGGCTGATTTTAAGTCAATAACAGTGAACCATTCAGCATCCCAGGGGATTTGGCTGATGATAGTAGCTGGATCAGGAACTACTGCATGAAGAGGGACCACATACTGATTAATAACCCGTAGATCCTGTACAAAGCGCCAACGAATAGGGTCTCCGTCCTTTTTAGGAGGCTTTTTTACAGGCAGTATAGGGGTATTACAGGGAGTGCGCTGAGGGCGGACTAGCTTTTGTGCAATGAATCCCTCGACAATGGGGCGGATGCCTTCCCGAGCTTCCAGCGACAGGGGGTATTGGGGAACTGACGGGGGGGCTAAGGAGGGCTTCACTTGAATCCTTACTGGCTCTGCTGAAAGGAGCAGGCCAACATCAGTGTCAGAAATTCCCCAGAGGGTTGAAGGCAAGTCAGTGAGGTCAGGGGAGAGAGGGGGGGGTTTCCCAATTACCCTGAGTTAGGGCCGAATCTCCTAACACGGTCATCACTAATCCTCACCGTTCAGGAGTTCAGGTTAAAGTAGCCTCAAGCTTACAGAGTAAATCCCAGCCCATCAAAGGGATCGGACAAGCTGGGGAAAAAAGAAAACGGTGAGAAAAACATTTATCAGCATAAATAACATTTAGAGGCAAAGTGAGTCCCAGAGACTGTGGATTGCCTTCCACCCCAGTTGCAGTTTTAACCTCAGAGGATAGCCAGGGAGAGGGGGCATGATTTAAAAGAGAGAAAGTAGCTCCAGTATCAATGAGGAAACAGACAGGCAGTCCCTGGACTGAAAGGGTTAGATGAGGCTCTTTGCTGGGAGGGGAGAAAGTGAGGAAAGAGCCGGCTAAAGACATTAAGGAAATAAGACCATCACATTGTTTGCCTTCGCCCCCGGGGTACCGTCATTGAGAAGGCTGAGTTCGCTGCAGCTGCTGCTGTTGCCCGTAGTTGATCCAGGCCTGAGGAACGGGCTGGGCTGGTGGTGCAGGAGTGTATTCGTCCCTGGTGTAAGTATCTGCGGATGCGACCGGACCCTCTGGGCGTCCCCAGGGGCATTCACGTTTAAAGTGACCGGGTTGTCCGCACTGAAAACAATTTCCTGGTGGCTGGGGTTGCCAGGACCCTCTCCCCCGAGCACCCTGAGATCCCCTGCCACGGCTTCTGCCTCGAATACCACCGCGAAAAGCTAAAGCCATCAACTTATATTCTTCCTTTTTCTCTTTCTTTCTGCTGCTTTCCCTTCCTTTCTCCCATGCAAAATCAGCTACATCCAACACTGAAGTGACTGACTCACCTCCCCAACCAGGGCGAAACTGTAAGAAATAATCCCTTACAGGGGTTACTGACTGATTCACAAAAAACGAAATAAGAGTAGGGTGGTCTGCTTCTCTCTCAGGATCCATCTGAGTGAACATTCGGGCCCCCTCCAATAGCCTCGACCAGAACTTTCTGGGTGGCTCATCAGATTCCTGCCGAATCTGCATGAACTTAGCCTGATTAGGCGAGCGGCGAGCCATTTCTTTGAGTCTCTCTAACAATCGCTCTCGATCTATCCGCAGCTGATTCAGCCTTGGCTGATTCCAGTCTAGGGGATTCCAGCCAGCGGCTTGATCCCGCCTATCCATCCAAGTGGTATTAACCACATTGCTATCCCCCCATGTCCTTTCTGCCATCCACAATCTACTACGTTCCTCTCCGGTCAAAACTCTGCTTAACAACTGATCTACATCCGTATAAGTAGGATTATGACTTAAAAACAATCTTTCTAAAAGTTCAATGATCTTTCGGGGATTTTCCCCAAAGGACCCTGACAACCGTCCCCATTCTTTCAAGTCCCATTCTAGCCATCCTTTATATTCCACAATATTGGTATGTTGTATCTCACCATTATTGTTCACAAAAGGTTGGTCGTGCACCTGTAAAGGCATTTCTCTACTCACAAAAGTTTTGGCAGGGGCAGCCTCTTGACTATCCTCAGGAGAGGGGTGTGCACCCTGCTGCATCTGCTTGATCTTTTGCCTAGTAACTACTCCTCCCGGGGTGTGCTCCTCCATTTCCTCCTTATCACCCTGCAGAGATTCCAATTTGGAGTCCTGCAGATTCCCCTCTGCGCCCTGGAGAGAGTCCCCTCGCTGAGGAATAGGGACAGGTGCAGTGGGGACCAACTGACGAGTTAAAACACGCCGTGGTTTACACCCTTCATCGAAATAACATGGAGGGGGTTCACTCTCGGAAGAATACCTGACTGCCATAATCTTTAAAGATTTCCACAGCTCTGCTGCTGTGTCCCAACAAAACCAGTAACATAACTGTCCCGGATGGTCTTTTTCGATCTGGCTCCTTACTCCTCTTAAGGCAGCCTGTTCGAAAGAGCCATACGAAGGCCACCTTATCTCCGGGTCGGCCAATACCGCGGTATACCCAGTCCAATTCCTTACACACAGTGTGTACAACTTCCTCCTAGACATTCCTGTCTGTACTGGGAGTTTCCCTTCATTCCATAACTTATTTACAATCCCCAGCGGACTCTCAAGAGGCACGCTAGTCCCTTGACCCATGGTGTCTGACAGGAGCCCTCCAACTGGCGTTTATCCTGCTGTCCAGTACACGACCCCTCAATATTGAATTGGCTGGGAGAAATCTCCCGTGGCGCCTGCCAATTTGTATATGAGTGGTCTGACCACTGGACAGAGGCACCGCACCAGAAGGAATCCCGGACGAGCCCCCAAATTGTTAGGTAAAAAAGCAAGTCCTTACTCACCTCTCCAGCACCCGAGTTTGTGCGGAGTTGGTATAAGGCTCAGAGATCTGTCAGAGACCAGACAACAATTCGTTGATCAACGGGCTCACACCATCCTTAGCTTAAGAGCCAAGCTTTGGAGTAAGTGTGGCAAGTTTATTAGGGGTGAGCATCAATGTTTATACACAGAAGTAAACAAAGTAATTAACAGATCATAATGGTCATGCATAATCAATCAAGATTCTACAGGATAAAACAGGTTAAAATGTAAATTAGAAAAGACAAAAGAGGAGATGGCTACTTATTGGGAGGGGGGGTGTCATGAGTGGTTCACAGGTCAGAGCTTTGATTAAAAGTTTCAGATAGAGACATCAAGTCTGGGTTAAGTTTAAACTCATAAAGAGTTCAGACTCAACATTATCATTATTATTCAATAAATAACTTTTATGGTTAAGATGGTTGCCTCTCTCTCTCTCTCTCAACTTTACTCTGTTGTCTCAAGGGGAATAAGGCAACGCTTCAGAAAGGAAAACTTTAGAAATGGTAGTGGGGAGATAGAAGGAAAGCCCCTTTTCCCAGAAGAACAGACTCAACTCCCTTTTGTATCTGTCACTGGTGGATTTAGCTTACAATAAGGGTGTCCCTCCCTCCCTGTGTGATATAATAAAAATGAAGAAAAGACTAGGTACTATGGTGCAAACAAAGGCAAGTGTATTAAGGGTAAAGTACAGAAAACTGGGGAAAATGGAGGGGTGGGGCGGGGAACATAAACATACAGTGATTCAGTGACTGGCTTTAGGAGCTTGAAGCTCAGACCCACAAAACCTCCCTTGGTATTCAGAAGACAATAAAGAAACCCCAATACAGAAACCTTTCCTATGATTTAGGCAGAGTGGACACAGCATACAGATGCGAAGCCCAGGACCTTCTACTCTCCAGCTGATTTAGAGCCTTCAAGGAGGACTACTGGGGAATCCCGACAACTGTTGGACTTCGTCACAGGCGGGGAGACCCTCTGGGATGATGGATACCAGGAAGGCAGGACCCTCCACAGGTAAGATGGATTTGGTTCGCTGTGATGGGGATAGTAATGACAGGCCTCGCCTTCCTTAACCTCGCTGTGGGATTGGTACTCTACTCTCTAGCTCTGGAGCGTTAGGAAGACCTAACTGTGCACATGCTGCCGTTGGAATAGACAGCCCTGTGCAGGCTCTGAGCAAGACCTTATATAATCTCTAAGGCAGAACAAGCTGGTTCAGTCTGGTTTGAGCCAAAGGACTCCAGTGTCCAAGTTGTAAACAAGTTTGCTTACAAAGATGGCGTCCAAGGGTCATAGTTCATATACTCCATATTAAATTCTGTTGAAGCCAGTGATTTACTTAACATTACTTCAAAAACACATTATTAAAATACCTAATTGAACATATTAAACAACACCAACATTTTTTTTTATACCTAACAACTCTTTGGTGTTTTTAGCTTCCCCATTTACTCTGCAACAATGCTTCTTTTACCTAAGCTAAAGATCCCTGTAGTGCCCAAAAGTATGGTGGGGTTTGCTCATCAAGTGGGTCACCACCAGTACAATTGTGACATAAAAGTGGGGTTAGGGATGTGCTGAACCTGTGACATACGAGGGTGGCAGCTTGGAAGTGCTGCTCAACCCAGACTACTGAGTCCAGGGGCATATAAGGGGTCAGCTTGAAAGTGCTGATTGACCTGGTCCGCTCAGACTTGCTCTGTTAATGTGTGTGTGTGTGTGTGTGTTCATCCGGTTCTGGGGCTGAAGGCCCTAGGGAACCTAGGTCCTGCAGGATAGCTCCATTGGGAGGGACTTGCAGAAGGGAGGAGTAGAGCTCCATATTTACACACAAGTGACACAAGCAGTACACTGATAGAATTACTGAAGTCATCCCCTGCCCCCCCACCCCACCCCACCCCAAAGAGTAACGCTAATGAATGAGCATACCCCAAAGTAACGGGCAAATCGGGTAACACTGTGTGAGCCTGACACCACTCACACATATGATCTGACACAGACACAAAGCCAACCTCCACCCCTTTAGCCTACCCATTCCATGCTGTCTCTAAATATTCAATAGCGTGCCAGCTATTTTAGCCTCCTTTAAACATTTGTCTGTGTTCTGCATTATCAATGCTTCGCCACCATGCAGAGTTTGCATGGAGCTCTGAGGCCTTTCCATGCTTCCTCTCCACGCCCGCGCCCCAGCTCTCCTTAGGAATTTCCCAAATAAATGCTGGCACTTGACAGTCGTCCTACATCTTACACCCAACACCCATATTTGGAAGTCTCATAGTGGTAGGGTAGGTAATTTATGTCAGCCATGCTGGCTTAGTAAATTCATATTAGAAACACCTCTGTTCACACTACAGTAATTTATCCTGTGGTATTTAAAGCTTTATGTGCTATTCATTATTATCATTCATTATTTTGAATCATTGCTCCAGGTTGCATCTCTCATATTTTGGCCTTGAGAGGTTGATACAGCCAGAGCAGAACTCACAGTGATGGAGTTCCGCTCTGTCTGTGAAAGTCTCAGATTTAACATGGAACTGTGGGGCTGCGGCTTTCTAAAACCTAGTCTACACTTAAAAGTATTTCCAGGATAGCTATACCATCTATACCAGCAAACCCCTCCTAGTGTAGAGACAGCCTATACTAGCAAAAAAGTGGTGGTGAGGGGGTTCTGGTAAAGGTTATGCTAAGTCAGTGAGTGAAATAAGCGATATCAGCCAGTGCACTTTCCGATCAGTATAACTGCATCTATACTAGAGCTTTTGCAGATGTCGAATTTTTTTTTTTTTTTAAATCACACCACTAAATGATATTCTACACCAGAAAAAAAATTGGTGCAGACCTGGTCTAAGTGCACTGATCACCTAAATGCTAGTTTCGTCCACTCTTAGGAACAGTAAAGATCAGTGTGTTCTTCATTGTCGTGCTCTGTAAACCAGCCTCTTTCCAACCACCACAAAAGGAGTGGAAAGGGCGTTTTGAATCAAGCCCAACTTCCCAATTGTGTAAGAGGATGGGAAGAAAGAAGGTCAGTCATTGTCCCTCTCTGGACTATTAAGTAGGAGACAGGGCATATCTACACAGCGATAAAAGACCTGAAGAAGAACAGCTGCAGCTGGCCTGGGTCAGCTGACTTGGGTTCACAGGGCTTGGACTGTGGGGCCCAATTTTTAACATCTCAGGGAGGTTACAGGTCTAAAAATTCACCCTTGCCTGGTCCCAGACCTCAGGCTCCAGCCCAAACATCTATACAGTGATTTTTCAGCCCCAGAGCCTGAGCCCGCAAGCCAGAGTCAGCTGACCAGGTCAGCCATGTGTAGATGTACCCAAAGAGGCCAGCCTGACCTCAGACTTTTGAGGGATTTCACAGGCCCTTGGACAGCCTGCAGAATGTCAGGACTTCCTACAGCACCAGAGTTATAGCTGCCCCAATTTCAAAAGTAACTTTGAACTGAATGGAGGAGGAACCGAGAGATGGGTCTGGTTTAGTCAGGCTGCAGGAAAGACACTCCTTGAATTAGTGAGCCTCAACTGACAATATGCGATTAAAGTAAAAGTTCTGTTATAACAATTCCATGTTCGCTAGCGCTTCATGGTTGTCACCATGCTACGTGCCGTGGCTATTTGGAACACCACAGTGGCAGTGGGAATAGAACTCAGACCTTTGTTTTCCAAAAAAAAAGGCCTCTGGACAATTATCATACTTGTTGGCAGAACAGAGCCTGTAACCAGAGTCACAGCTAAGCAGTTTTCATTCCATTCAGGAGAGCACAGCGGTGTGCATGCATTCACTCACAATCCAGTTGGGATGTTATATACCATTTTCCTGAGTTTAAACAAACAAAAACAGTATTTGAAGCCAATTTCTGCATATATCTTCCAGAAACTACAGGGCAGTAAGGCTGTTCAATCTTCCACCACAGGTAACTACGGGAAAGGATAAGCAGAGGATGAGGAGAAAGAAGTCAACAGAGAAGAGGGAGGATTATTCTTGGTTGGAACAACAAAACTGTAGAGCCAACTTAGTTTCAGATTGTCAGTGGCAGAGTGGTCAGTAATTGCCAATATTGAGTACGGTTTTCAGAATTTTCTCTGTCAAGTTTTACTTTGGATCCAGGTTCCATTTGATCAAACCACAACCTGTCTTCCCTGGGGGCTGCAAAGTTTGGTGCAGAGGGAGTGCAATATGCAATCCCCTGAAATAGCAGAGTGAACCTAATAGATTTCCAAAGGTAGTGTAAAAATACTGTACTATTTATTATAAGTCTTTTCATCCATAGTGCCTACAGCATTTTACAAAGATGAATAAGCATTGTTGATTCCCTTTTTTATCAGTGAGGAAGCTGAGGCTCTGGGGCCCGATTTTCAAGTTGTTTTCAGCATCTGTAACTAGGGCCACAGTTTCAAAAGTGCTCGGCCCCCAGCAGCTCCCACTTTGACACTTATGGCCAGCACCCAACACAGTGAGCTAAAAGGATTTGAAAATCTAACCCTAAATTTTTGGCCAAACTCAACAAAGAGTCAGTAGCAGTGCTAGATGTCGAATTCATATTTCCTGACTCAGTCTTCCTGAGACCTAATACCCCTAACTCTTTCATGGGTTCTTTTATGACCATGCATGGTGAAAATCTCTCCTCTTAATGACATCACTCCCAGCAGCCCAGTGCTCCCTAACTTCAGATTGAGGTGTTAGCTCAGTCCTCCAAGGGAAAAGTTCTTAACAGGTCCCCTATGCAGGACTGGCCCAGTCTGACTCTGTTTAGCTTGTGAAATCTGAGATGATCACAGATTAGTTTCCTAGGTCTGCAGAAGAGCTCTGTGTAAGCTCAAAGCTTGTCTCTCTCACCAGCAGAATTGCAGAACTACTAACTGTGGTAAGTAAGTTATGGCTTCCATCAGCTTCTGTGCCAGGTGACTTGAGCTAATGTGACACCAATTTTTTTATAAAGGCTCCAGAGGCAATCCTGGCAATTACAGGCTGATAAGACTAACTTCAGTACCAGGCAAATTGGTTGAAATTATAGTAAAGAACAGAATTATCAACACGAGCTGTTGGGGAAGAGTCAAAATGGTTTTTGTAAAGGGAAATCACGCCTCAGCACTCTATTAGAACTCTTTGAGGGGGTCCACAAACATGTGACTAAGGGTGATCCAGTGGACTTGGACTTACAGAAAGCCTTTGACAAGGTCCCTCACACCAAAGGCTCCTCAGCAAAGTAAGTTGTCATGGGATAAGAGGGAAGGTCCTCTCATGGTTTGGTAACTGGTTAAAAGATAGGAAACAAAGGGTGGAAATAAATGATCAGTTTTCAGAACGGAGAGAGGTGAATAGTGTGTCCCCCAGGGGTCTGTACTGGGACCAGTGCTGTTCAACATAGTCATAAATGAGCTGGAAAAGGGGTAAGCAGTCACATGGTAAAATTTGCAGATGATACAAAATTATTCAAGATAGCTTTGTAACTTTTGCTTTGGACTAAACTATCTCACAAAACTGGGTGACTGGGCAACAAAATGGCAGATGAAATTCAGTGCTGATAAATGCAAAGTAATGTATATTGGAAAACATAATCCCAACTGTACATGCAAAATTATGGAATCTAAGTTAGCTGTTACCACTCGGGAAAGAGATCTTCAAGGCATTGTGGATAGTTCTCTGAAAACATCTGCTCTGTGTACAGCAGCAGTCAAAAAAGCTAACAATGTTAGGAAGCATTAGAAAAGGGATAAATAATAAGACAAAATATAATAATGCCACTATATAATTCCATGGCATGCCCACAACTTGAATACTGCATGCACTTCTGGTCACCTCATCTCAAAAAAGATATATTAGAATTGGAAGGACAACAAAAATGATTAAGGGTATGGAACAGCTTTCATATAAGGAGAGATTAAAGAGACTGGAACTGTTCATCTTGGAAAAGAGATGACTATGGGCAATGGGTACCACAGGCTGGGGGAGGCTCTGCTTCCCAAAACAGCCGGGCATGGCCCCGCCCACGGTCCACCCCCAGGCCTCCTTCCACCCTACAGCTATGACCCAGCTCCAGGGGCTGGAGCCACACCACCCTCCCTCTCTCCCCTCCTCCTCCAGGGGCTGCAACCATGCCGTTCCCCCTCCCTCTTGGTGCTCTGGTCACACCGCCCACCCTCCCTCCCTTCTGGAGCTGGGAGTGGCTAACGATCACAGTGAGGGGGCTCTGGGCTCCGGCAGGGGGGAGGAAGGGGCAGGTCCTCAGGCAGAAGGGGCACTGGAGACTTAACATTGTCAATTTTGTGCAGGAGCAGAGGTACGCACAAAATAAAAGAAATCTCTGAACTTCAGTTACATTACAAAACACAAATCTGGAAGCAGCTGTCTGCTTCACAGCTGCCAAATTTTCATTCACCAGAGATTATTTACAGGCAAAGACAGCAAAAAGCAGCAGCTCAGGTCTGCCATCAGTTACGCAGATACTGCATCCTTTGAAGCCAATTTAGTCTAAATAACAATTAACTCTTCATTTTAAAAGTCTACATTAAAAGAATGTTAAGGCTGCAAAGTTAGGCCTTTAGGGAATGCCAGAATTAATGCCAGAACTTTAATTTTGCCCGAGGGAGCATGTGCATTAAGATGCCGTCTCTAATTACATACTATTTTTTCCCCAGGACCCCTGCCTCATTCGGAGCACATTATGGATGGTGATCACTGAATGAGCAGCTATTCAATATTTCTGTTGTATTCCTCATTCAATGTGTCCTTCCCTGGGGCTGCACCTTGATGTGGTTGAGAGGCCTGTGTAGTCCAGTGATCCTGAGCACCATGCTGGTGGGAGCCCTAACTCCTGGTAGAGTCACCCAAGCCAGACAAGGCAAAGGACAAGGACCAGATGAAAGGCAATGTACTGGGGTCTTTACACTGGGGTTCAGGGACAGGCCAAGAACCTGTTGTTGTAAAAAAGTTAAGTTATAGAACACAACAAGGTTCCTGCCCTTGGTCATTTCTGGCAGCACAGGAAGGATTAAGATTCAAGGTGTGACCCTATGCATTATTTAGTACCCGCCATCCTGAATTCAGAATTATTCATTTCCCCAGGGGCTTTTCTATGGTACTGTCATCATATTACTTGAGTGCTTTACAAACATGGATGAAATTATCTTTGGGGAGGTGAATTGAGCTATTCACCTAACTAGAATCTTAATTCAGTCATAAAAGCCCTGTATGCACCTCAAGTGTGCAGAGCCCTTTCTCTGCTGCACTTTACAGGAAACTGTTTTCAATACTTTAGCAACTAAATATCTGTTTTGGAAGCTAATTATTTAACCAAATTCCAGAAATAATAGCTTAGCTTAGTATGCTACAGGAGTGATGACTGCATATAAATGCATTTGTAAAAGAACAACAGCCATAGCCAATTTCTGATATGGTTCTGAACTTTCCCAGGAGTTTCTTAAAAAGTCATAATGGTTTTTTGGACAAATTGTTGGCCTTTAATCCCAGTGGAGCATGGACTGAATCCAGTTTGTGCTACTGATTGAACCAAGATCAAAGGATCAAGCTGCATAATGAAATAGCTGATCTTCCCAGTCTCAGTTCTGGTTCTAAGATGGATATGAACTTGTAACCATGGGGAAAAAACAGCTGTGCGTTTTGAAGGACTAAAAATCTACCAAAGCCCTAGGTTGGAGCTGGGGGTGACCTCTGGTAAATTTTCTGGCATATGTGAATGAACTTATATAAGGGCTCTCATGCAATTAATTTTTTTAATTGCATGATTAATCATGCTGTTAATAATAGAATACCATTTATTTAAATATTGTGGGTGTTTTCTACATTTTCAAAGATATTGTATCCTGTGCTGTAATTGAAATCAAAGTGTACAGTGCTCATTTTATATTTTTATTACAAATATTTGTACTGTAAAAAACAAGAGAAATATTTTTCAATTCACCTAATACAGGTACTGTAGTGCAATCTGTTTATCTTCATTTAGATTCATTCTTTCTTTAGCAGGAAAGTTGAACTTACAAGTGTAGAATTATGTACAAAAAAACCCTGCATTCTAAAATAAAACAATGTAAACTTTAGAGCCTATAGTCCAATCAGTCCTACTTCTTGTTCAGCTATTTACTCAAACAAGTTTGTTTACATTTGCAAAAGATAATGATGCCGGCTTCTTGTTTACAGTGACACCTGGAAGTGAGAACAGGTGTTTGCATGGCACGGTTGTAGCTAGCATCACAAGATATTTACATGCCAGATGCCTTAAAGATTCCTATGTCCCTTGATGCTTCAACCAAAATTCCAGAATACATGCATCCATGCTGATGACAGTTTCTGCCCAATAATGATCCAAAGCAGTGCATACCGACACATGTTCATTTTCATCATCTGAGTCAGATGCCATCAGCAGAAGGTTGATTTTCCTTTTTGGTGATTTGGGTTCTGTAGTTTCCGCATCAGAGTGTTGCTCTTTTAAGACTTCTCTCAGATTTTAGAAGGCACTTCAGATTCTTAAATGTTGGTTTGAGTGCTGTAGCTATCTTTAGAAATTTCACTTTGGTATCTTCTTTGCATTTTGTCAGATTTGCAGTGAAAGTGTTCTTAAAACAAACAACATGTGCTGGGTCATCATCCGAGAGTGCTATGACATGCAATATATGGCAGAATGCAGATAAAACAGAGCCGGAGACATACAATTCTCCCTCAAGGAGTTCAGTCACAAATTTAATTAATGTATTTTTTTTAAATGAGCGTCATCAGCATGGAAGCAATGGCCGAAGCATGAAGAGGCATATGAATCTTTAGTGCATCTGGCATGTAAATATCTTGCAATGCCGGCTACAACAGTGCCATGTGTACACCTGTTCTCACTTTCAGGTGACATTGTAGTTAAGAAGTGGACAACATTATCTCCTGTAAATGTAAACAAACTTGTTTCTCTTAGAAATTGGCTGAACAACAAGTAGGACTGAGTGGATTTGTAGGCTCTAAAGTTTTACATTGTTTTGTTTTTGAATGTAGTTATGTAAAAAAAAAACTATCATGAAAGTGCAACTTACAAATGTAAAGAGATTGCACTACAGTACTTGTAAGAGGTTAATTGAAAAATACTATTTGTTTTATCATTTTTACAGTGCAAATATTTGTAATTAATACAATATAAAGTGAGCACTGTACACTTTGTATTCTGTGTTGTAATCAAAATTATTTGAAAATGTAGAAAAGCATCCAAAATATTTAATAAATTTCAATTGGTATTCCATTGTTTAACAGTGCAATTAATCACAATTTTTGAGTTAATCGTGAGTTAACTGCAATTATTGACAGCCCTAATATACAAGTTCATTCACATATATATACACACACACACACACACACACATACATTTTCTCTATAATGCTTTTATCCTAAGAATAAAAGTGCTTGCTTAGAAGGAGCTGAAAGGTAACTTATAACTGTGAGCAATACACTGGCCAATCTTCTGGGAGAAACCAAAGCACAGGCGCTAGCATTTTAGGCAGTCTGGCTTGCTGGCCATTTTGCAATGCAAGAACTTTATTATGAGAATAGTGATTGCACCATGATCATCTTTGCTTTATGGTAATAATTGAACCTTTTATCTGTTATCTCCCTTTGCTCAGTGAATTGTCTCTCTCCTCTTGCCCGGTGACAATCTTTTTTTCTTCTACACTAATCTGATTCTTTCCTTACTCCGGCTGTCTGTATCACTATTTTGGAAATCTCAAACTTTAACATGCACATTTCCAGCCAGTGTGTATTTAATATAAAAGGACAGACAGCACTTGTCCCCCCGCTCCCCCCCCCCCCCACACTGTAGATATTTCACTAAAACATGACACATACCAGGCAAAGAATGACAGTAAAACATCGGTCTATTTTGACATGGTAATTGCACAAAATGCAGAGGGCTGGATTCACCCAGGTTGGCACAGGGCGGTGTCAAACTGGCCTAGGAGAGTGACAAATGACCCAGAGGGATATAGATTTCCCCACTTCTCAGAAAGGAAGCTGAGCAATATCCCCCAGCTGGAGACGTGTGAGGTTGGGGGATAAGAGTTGGCTACTGGAAGGAGGCTGGGGTCTCACTTGGGATCTGAGGAAGGAGGTCAAACAGAGACAGAGCTTGGCTGGGCTCTGGGCAGACTAGAAAGAACTTGGGCTATGCCCCAACCTTCCTTTCTCTATGCCAACCTAAGGATTTTCTATCCTGCACCCCAATTGACTAATAAGCACTACTGGTTTGACAACACTGTTTGAATCTTGCTGCAAATGCTTAGTGAGGTGCATTAATCCCTAAAGAGTGTACAAGTCGCTACCAGGAGTCTGTCTCAGTTGGCCTTGCTGAACAGAGCTCTCAGTGTGAAACAGGAGTGCTGGAGCCCCCAAGGTTCAGTTTAAGGAGGCAGTGAGGCCTCACTGGCTCCCTGAAGAGATTCCTCCTAGAGACTGTTCTCCAAAGCTAGGGGCATAGCACTGATCCTATGGCTCCTTGACAACAACAGATAAGGGCTTTGAAAGTGATATCACCCTTCAGGGTAAAAGTCAGCTACCAGCTATTGGGGGTTAGAAGGAAACTTTTCTTGGAGGCAGGTTACCCCAGAACTGCCTGCTGCAGAGCTTCTTCCTGAGACAACTGGCCTGGTACTGGCCCCTCTGTCAGAGACAGGATACTAGACTAGCTGCACCACTAGTCTCATCCATTATAGCCGTTGCAATGCTAACAAAAATGGGATTTTGGCAAAAAATAAAACAAAGATTTGGAAAATTTTAACTATTGTTTTTGACCTTGTGCGGTCTCATTCCTTATGGTACTAATCTCAAAGAGAAATCTAGAAATCATTGCGGTTGAATTTTCTTAGATTTTTTTCCCTTCTGCACTCATTGTTAGTGCAGAGCATCTTAAATGTGTGGTTAGGGCTCCATAGGATGCAACCATTTAATTGTAAGTAAAGGGCTTTCTTTGCAGTAGTTAAATACAAAGGCAAGTTTATACTTTGGCCACAAGAGGGTGTTATAATCATGCCTTGTTCATTATAAGTACCAAATCTTATAAAGCGTATGTCTCAATACACTTTACAGATGGCAAATTATATTATCTCCTTGAAGAGGTAATAAAAGAAGATAATATTA
This sequence comes from Mauremys reevesii, assembly GCF_016161935.1. Taxonomy (NCBI): domain Eukaryota; kingdom Metazoa; phylum Chordata; order Testudines; family Geoemydidae; genus Mauremys; species Mauremys reevesii. The sequence goes on along the minus strand of NC_052631.1, from coordinate 35,955,733 downwards.
AATACAGAATTGGATGTTTAAATACTACCACATGTGACAAAGCCATCAAAGGCCAGGAAATTCACCAACATTATTGGCGCATTGAACCTGCTTCTTGTAGGATGATTTAAAAATAAAAGTTTCTTCTTAAAAAGAAAAAATGAAATGTCACTGAAAACACAAAGCAAATTCTTCAACTTCCCTAGCTCCTTATGTATGCTAGACATGAGTAGACACTTTGCTATGAAAGATGCTGCTCAGCTAGGGATTACGGTAAGTCTATAAGGAACTAAGCACTATGATCCTGATCCAGCAGAGCCCTTAAGCACATGTTTAAAGTTAAGCCCATAATTAAGTTCTGTTTTAACAGAGCTCAGTTCCTAGGAGGATGCTCCCATCCTATGGTGATGGGGACTAAAGATGACAAAATGTGTAGACTATTATTTGTCAAGTAAATAACTGAAAGGAAAAGGCCAAAAACAGCAGCACTGCAGATATATGGGAAGACTGGAAATCTGGGGCTGGAAGCAGTTCTGTTACTGTAAAGCCCTCTACAAAAGTGTTTGTCTGACAGGAATTGGATCATGCCTGACAGTTACAGCCAGGCAGGGTTGGAACAGGGACATTGTAATGAGGCCTGGCCTGACATGAGTGATTAACACATCGAGGGAGGCCTCATCTTTTGGAAGATAGGATTAGGAAAGGAAATAAATTATGAGGTTGAAAACCATGTTTGTGTTAAATAAGATAAGTAAATAGGTCAGCATGCTAAGAAGGCAATGTCTTTCCCCTCATTCTGGTGACCTTTGTGTCTCTCAGCTGCCACAAACTGACTAACTTCCCAGATAAGAATTCCCCTGGAACAAGGGGAGATCAGGTGGCATAATGATAGTGGAGCATGTCAGGTACAGAGCAGAGGTGCATTTCAGCAACCCTCAGCTACTGCATGGTACATTAGGAGTCATAGTCAGCTGGCAAATTATATCAGTGCTGAAGCAAATATGGCTTGTAAATCAAGGTACCAAACCCAGCTCCTTAGTGGGTACCTCCTCTCTCTAGAACCAAGTGGATCTTGGCACAGGAAAGAATCTGGCTCATTATTATTTGCTTTTGACGTACCCCAAAATGTGGTAAGTACTTCATAAAAAAAATCTAATGTCTCATCCTATTGCATAAACATTCTTTTGGTAGCTAGTACACTTGGATTTGGTGACTCTGCATTTCAGGGTCACTGAGAAATAGGAATGGAAATGAAAGTTCTGGAAGGTCCTGAAGTCCTGGCAGGTGGAAAAAAAGTATGTGGGAGGATTCCCAGTCTCTCTTTCACAAAGGAGCTAAAATGGCACCGAGATTTCCAGAGGGATCTGAATGTAGCAAGGGCACATGGGTTTGGGATGAACAAAACGTTGGGGTACTTTTATTAATCTGGAAGCTAAACACCTCACTCAGCCCATAAACCCATATCCACAGTGCACAGAGAAGCATAATCAGCAAACATACCAATTCAGGAGTGTAGTACAGAAATGATGGTGTCATGCACATGCAGTCTGGTCTGATCATCTCCATAATGTCACCGGTAGATAATGCACTGCCCTGGGACTGACAGCTGGATTCTACCAGTTTCTCTCTGATCTGATATATGACCTGGGTGATTTCACCTGTCTGTGCCTCTTGTCTCTGCCTAGCTGTGTCTATTTAGACTGTAAGCTCTTCAGAGCAGAGACTGTCTTGCACTATGTTTGCACAGCTCCTGGAGCAATGGGATTCCCATCACTATGCAAATAATCACCACCAGATAAGCTGCAACCACTGTCTCAAACCGTAAATTAGCCATACTTCAAATTAGAGGCCTAAACTTAGAACCTGCGTTATGACATTTTTTAATTACAAGTTTACAGCTAAAGCACTTTCCATTGTTTAAAATGTGATAAGATGGGAAAATAGTTATTCTGTACCCACTCCTTAGTACAGGTTGCAGCTCTGGTCCTAGACGTGGATCTGAATTTCTTATTCTTTTTAACCTTTATCAGCCTTGGACTACTACAATACTATATTGCCGGGTGACAAACAGCATTTTAAGAGAAGTAACTTTCTGAAATTGGTTGCCATGGTTGAACTCTCCGGCTCAGATCCTCAGCATATGGAAATCAGCAGAGCTTCATTGAAATCAATGGAGCTATATCAGGTTTACACGGTTGAGAATTTTGCTTTTTTTCTATTAATGGCCAAGACTTAAAAAATAAAAATAGAACTAGTCTTAAGTGGGCCAGGCTGATGGTGTATGCAGCGTGTAAGACCTCAAGAACATTTCAAAAATTTAATAAGATTTAAGAAAAGAATGAAAGATAAAATATTTTAAGCCTCTGAAATTATGAAAACTTGACATGATCCACCCGATGAATGAAATTTCCTTTTTAGAAAAAAATAAGTTCATTTCTAGTAGACACCTTTATCTATGAGAAATCCTATGTATCCACCCAGCCTCACCACCTTTAATTGCTTTATAAAGAGGATGCACTTTCATATCCAGAGTTTCTTGATTGTAGCCCTTCTTGCAGGAAATAGTCACTAACTGTTCTCTCCCTCTGTTTCTTTTCTTCTTCCTGCCCCTCCGAGGCTCCCCCCAAAAATGCAGATAAAATTATTTGCCCATGTTCATTCCCTGCCCAGTGAACCATCCACATTTTAATAATACCTAGCTCTTATAAAGCACTTTTCATCAGTAGATATGAAAGTGCTTTATAAAAGGAACTCTGTATCATCTGGATTTTAGAGTTGGGGAAATAGAGGTGAAATGTTTTGCACAAGGTCACCCAGCAGCAGCACTGGGAATAGAAGCCACATTTCCTAAGTCCCAGGCCAGTGATCAATCCATTACAATGCACTACCTCTCTAGGGAAAATAGTTTCCTTCCAAAAGGATGCCAATAAGAGGTAGATTGTAATTAAAAGTGCAAGTTAGCTTCCATATGGTCACTCTATTGCCAACCTCTGTTTTGAATACTGAGGCAGAATTATTTTTCTACCACCCCAGGGATAGCTATTGTAGGATTGCATACATCTATAGGGCTACAACCAGTGTAGGTCCCCTCGAAGAAAAGAAAATAGGGCACAGAATCCTTTGGATCTTTTGTGGGGTAGAGAGAGAGAGAATTTGATGGGCTATGGAATAAATAGGGGCAGTGGGAGGAAAAGTGTAATTCGGGCCCAGCCACCTCAACAACATTCCTTTAAGTGAATTGAAGATGGAAGTAGAAAAACATTAACTAAGGCATCAAAATTCCAATTTCCAGAAGGTCTTGGGTGGATACCCAAAAAGCCTTAACAAAGGACTGGGGAAGCAGCCAGTAGGCAGAAGAGACTATGGTGCAATAAGAATTTATGAGAAAAACAAGCACAAGCACAGTCCCATGCTAAAGCATCATCACTCTATCAGTGACCATTTGGATATTTTATATGAAATAAAACTCACTGAACTCAAAAGGCTGTGTTTGTGGGAACGGTATTGTTGCTGTCAGGGGTTTATCACAAAAACACCCCTAACTCTGCAGTGATCTACAATCTTTACAGTGGCTTATCCTGACATTAACTTTTTAGATACATATTTCTCTCCCTTCTCCCAGACCTTCTGTTTATCCCTCTTTCAGACTAAGGTTTTGGAGAAAATCAGAAAATATCTTGTTCAGACTCATTGTGCTTATCATCACCTTTGTTGGGCATTTCAATCAACTTTTCAGCCTTGTGTTAGTACTGAAACAATTCTACAATAGGAAGCATCAAGAATTGTGGAATTCACAAAACGAATCCTAGATACTAAATATTTTGACTGCGGATCCTAGAATTTGTAGGTGGCTGGGTAGATTTCACTGACACTGTCTTTGTTTAGCTCTGTGCTGCAGCTTTTACTTGGAAAAAAGTGTTCACTGCTCCCAGTCAGAGATTCAATAAATGACATGCCACTAAATTATGAACAAAGAGGTCACACACTCCACAACTAAAGATGAAAATGTTTTTGTTGAAAATCCAGTTTTGACCCATCTTCTGATTTTCAAAGGAAGCCTTCGGGTGTGGCTGATGATTCAAATTCTTCTTCCCATGCCCAGAGAAGGGTTTTCTGTTGGTTTATTATTATTATTATTTTTTTTTTTGCTGTGTTGGAAGGGAAGGGTAAAGTAGTTATTTAAGGGGAGAAGCGGGCTAAGTTAGGACACAAAGTAAAGTTGGTGTTTTTCATTTCTGGAGACATGAACGCTTTTTTTGGTCCCACCTTAATTCAAAGCCTACTTACCGTACAGAGTTCACACTCTTCATTCTCACCGATAGCTCCTGCCCAAGTCCTGTTTGACAAAGCTTATGTTCTAAATTAAAAAGTTGTAATTGCCGATTCCTTAATATTGGCTACGTCAGATTTCTTAGTGAGGTTTTAACTAGAGCTGAGTGGAAAACAGATTCCTACAACCCCGCCTCCCTGACCCCCGAAAATTTTGTTTTTTTCACAAAAAAGACAGACAGTTGCCTTTTCCGTAAGCTGTGTTACTCATGCGCATTACACAATAGGTGTGCATGCTCGCCACGTGCACCGGTGCCGGAAGTTTTTCCCCTAGCAGTACCCAGCGCCCCTAGCGACCCCCCTGGAGTGGTGCCTCTATGGCGCGATATAAGGGGAGCTGCGCACTCCCCCGACCCTCAGTTCCTTCTTGCCAGACAACTATGAGAGAGGGGAAGGAGGACGGAATGTGGAATGGACATGAGCAATACATCTCAAAGAACACCAGTTACAGAACAGGTAACTGTCTTTTCTTCTTCACGTGATTGCTCATGTGCATTCCACAACAGGTGACTCCAAGCTAGATCTGTTGGAGGTGGGTAGCAGTTCACAGGCTCTTGGGACGGAGTACAGCCCTGCTGAACCCAGCGTCCTCCCTGGTTTGGGAGATGATCGCATAATGCAAGGTGAACACGTGACCCAAAGACCATGTGGCAGCCCTACAAATGTCCTGATTAGGAACATGGGCTAAAAAGGCAGACGATGAGGCTTGCGCCCTAGTTGAGTGTGCCCTCACAATCAGCAGCGGAGGGACTCCCGACGGTCATAACAGGTACAAATACACGAGGTTGGAGAGCTGCTGAGTGGAGATCGGCCAACTCTCATGTGTTTGACCGAGGCGATAAACAGCTGCAAGGACTTCCTGAATGGCTTAGTACGTTCCAATTAAAAAGCCAGAGCCCATCGCACATCCATCATGGGGAGGAGGTGCTCCTCACTGGACGCATGGGTCTTGGGGCAGAGGACCGGCAGGAAGATGTCCTGACCCATGTGGTAGGTGGAGACCACCTTAGGGAGGAATGAAGGATGGGGTCGGAGTTGGACTTTATGCTTGTGGAACACCGTGTATGGGGCTCAGAGGTCAGGGCCCTGCTCCAAGACCCATCTAGCTGAGGTGATTGCCACCAGGAAGTCTACCTTCCACAACAGATGCAACCAGGAACACGTGGCTAGCGGCTCAAACAGGGGACCTGTCAATCGGGCCAGCACCATGTCCAGGTCCCACTGTGGGACTGGGGGCCTAACATACGGGAAAAGACGATCCAATCCCTTGAGGAATCTACCAGTCATAGCATGAGAGAATACCGTGTGGCCCTGCCCTGGCGGGTGAAAGGCTGATATGGCTGCCAAGTGCACCTTGACAGATGAGGGCGCTAGGCCCTGGGCTCTAAGGTGAAGACGGTAGTCTAAAATGAGCTAGATTGGAGCAGCCACGGGCGACACACCCCGATCAGCTGCCCACCAGGAAAATCGAAACCACTTGGTCGGGTAGGCCCAACGTATGGAGAGCAGTCTGCTTTCTAGGAAGATGCGCTGAACCCATTCAGAGCACGTCCTTTCCTCCTAGCCTAACCATTGAGCAGCCACGCCATGAGGTGGAGTGCCGCTAACTTGAGGTGGAGGAGGAAGCCCTGGTCCTGGGAGAGCAGGTCCGGGTGGGCTGGTAATGGCCACGGCAGGGTGACTGCCAGGCTCGTGAGAGTCCCGTGCCAATGTTGCCTGGACCGTGCCGGGGCAATCAGGAGGACCCAGGCCGTGTCTGTTTTTATCTTCTCCAAGACCTTGCCAAATCAGTGGGTTTGGGGGGGAAAGCATAGAGAAGCTGGCCTGACCAGGATAGGAGGAAGGCATTGAAAATGGCGCCTGTGCCCAACCTCCGGAGCAGAAGCGGGGACACCTGCAAACAGGGCCACCTGGGGAGTGCCCCACCTTTGGAAAAATCCTGTGCACCACCTCTGGGTGTAGTTACCACTCGGGCTGAGAGGGGAAGTCTCAGCTCAGACGATCTGCTCATGAGTTTTGGGCGCCTGGTACGTGGTGGGCTTGTAGGCAAATATTGTGGGATATACAGAAGTCCCACAGCCTGAGGGCTTCCTGGCAGAGGAGCAGGCCCTGCCTTGCCTGATGATGTAAAACACTGAGGCCGTGTTGCCTGTGAGAAACCTGACCACTCTGCCTTCCAGCTGAGCAGGCCACACATGCCAGACGGACCACCTTGAGCTCCTTGACATTTATATGCAGGGCAAGGTCCTGCGCGGACCACAGACCTTGGGTCTGAACGTTCCCGACATGGGCTCCCCATCCCAGGTCCTACATGTCAGACACCAGCTCCACTGATGGGGCCCTGCCCCTGAACAGGACCCCATGGAGCATGTTGCCCAGGGCAGATCAACATTGTAGGGATGTGATCACTGGTTCAGGCACAGTGAGGACTTTGTCCATCCTGTCTCTGGCCTGGGAGAAGACCAAGGCCAACTGGAGCTGTAGGGGCCTCATCCTGAGTCTGGCACAGAGAACCACATATGTGCACACCGACATGTGACCCAGGAGCTGGAGGCATGCTCTGGCTGTGGTCACGGGGAACCTTGTGACTGTGTTGATGAGTCTTTTTAGGGTCTCGAATCTGTCCAGTGGGAGGGAGACCCTGGCTGATGTCACATCCAGGACTGCCCCAATAAACTCTATGCAGTGCACCGGGACTAACATGGACTCGGTGTCATTTACTAACATGCCCAGAGTGACGCACATGGACAGGAGGAGCACCACGTGATCCCGCACCTGTGACCTGGAGTTGCCCTTGACCAGTCAGTCATTGAGATGGGGAAGATCTGAACCCCATGACATCTGAGGTAGGCTGCCACCACAGATATGCGCTTTGTGAATACCCTGGGAGCAGTGGACAGGCCAAATGGGAGGACTGTAAATTGGTAGCATTCCTGCCCAACTGTGAAACAGAGGAAACATCTGTGTCCCTTGAATAAATGAATGTGGAAGTATGCATCCTGCAGATCGAGGGTGGTGTACCAGTCCCCAGGAAGGGGATGATGGATGCCAGAGAGACCGTGCAAAACTTGGGCTTTACCATGTACTGGTTCAGGCCTTGCAGGTCCAGGATGGACCTGAGCACCCCTTTGGCCTAAGGAAATAGCGGGAGTAGAAACCTTTGTATCTGAAGGCTGTTGGCACCACTTCCACTACTCCTAGGCCAAGGAGCCACCCCACCTCCTGCTTGAGGAGGGTCTTGTGAGAGGGGTCCCTCAGAAGAGATGAGGGCGGAGGGTGAGGTAGAGGTAAACTGGAGGATATAGCCCCAGGAGACAGTGTTGAGGACACATCAGTCCGAGGTCAGTTGCAACCACTCAGGGAGAAAAGCACACAACCAGTTGGAGAAGGGAAGCTTTATTGTGGGTGGATTCCTGGTATGAAGTGGTAAGTTGCCCCTTGGCCTCCTGTCAAAACTGATGTTTTCCCACTTGTTTACTCTTAGAAGGCCTAGGTTGGGGGGCAGACCAGGACTGCCTCTGTGGGTGTTTCTTATAGTCCTGCAACTTTTGATAAGGGGGATCATATTTAGAGTGGGTGTTCTAGGTGGGAGCCTGTTGCAGCTTAAACTTGGTCCTGGCCGGAGCCAAGACATAGAGGCCAAGGGTCTTAAGCCTTGCGCGGGACTCTCTCACGCCGTGTACTTTCTTGTCCATCTGTTCTGCAAACAGGGCCTTGCCATTGAACAGAAGGTCCAGCAAGGACTTCTGCACCTCAATGGACAGCCCAGACAGCAGGAACCATGATCCCCTCCTCATGGACACTGCGGAGGCCATAGATCTTGCAGCCCTATCCACGGCATCTAACACTGCCTGAAGGGCTGCCCTGGCAGCCACTGTACCCTCCTCCATCAGAGCCTTGAACTCCTTCTTGTCATGCTCTTGGAGGGAGCCCTCGAATTTGGGCAGAGAGCCCCCCCCCCCAACCTGAACTCGTACCTCCCCAGGAGGGCTTGGTGTTTCGCCACCCTTAACTGGAAACTTGAGAACGAATAAACTTTTCTCCCAAATAGGTCCAGCCTCCTTGAGTCTTTATTTTTCAGAGTAGGGCCCTGCCTGCCCCTGTGGTTGACTGACTCGACCACTAGAGAGTTGGGGGCAGGGTGGGTATACAGGTATTCATGCCTCTTGGTGGGCACAAAGTACTTCCTTTCTGCCTTCTTAGAGATAGGGGGAAAGGAAGCCTGAGTTTGCCATAAGGCGTTCAAAATCTTTGCCACTCCTTCATGGAATGGGAAGGCCACTCTGCCTGTTGCTGAGGCTGAGATGATGTTGAAGAGGGAGTCCGAGGGTTCCTCCACCTCCTCCGCTTGAAGGTTGAGGCTTGATGCCACCCTTTTCAACAGTTCCTGGTGGGCCTTAGAGTCCTTCTGCGGAACAGGTGGAGGAGGGGGATGGGGGTACAGTACTCTGCATACGCACCAGTGCTGGCAGTCCCACCATTTGGTCACCCTCTGGGTGCAGAACCGGAGATGAATGCCCCACCGACTCCTTCCTGGGAGGCTGATAAAGGGAGACCGACAGTCTCTCTGAGGCTCTGGCCACTGAATGAGCCACCACCGGGGGCTGCATTGGGGGCCATAGGGCCCATTGGTACCATGGTGCCGGCCAAGGAGCCTGGTGCCACTGCACCTGCTGTGGCACCGGCAGAGCAGGCTGTTCAGCCTGACTAGCCTGTCTCATTAACTGACGACTACGAAGGGAGGCCAGGCTGGCTTACAATCTGCTGCTGTCCCAGGACTGGGAGGAGCAGTTGTGTTGGGAATGGTGCCGACCACGAGACCATGATCCTGGTGTGGAGGAGTGGGCGTACCACTGGTACCAGCTGCTCTGTGATCGGCTCTGACAGGCGGATCCATGACGGTGAGGTGCTGGTGATCAATGCCTGGGACTGCGGGGTCCTGGAGCAAGACAAAGAATGGGAATGGCGTTGATGCCTGTACCATGATGTGCTATGGTAGCCTCTCCGAGACGAGGATCTCTGGAGCAGTCTGTCCTGGTCTCGACAGGGCACGCTCTCCCTCATGAGGTTTACAGTCCCTCAAGGTGGGGCGGTGCCTGGAACCCCTGCCAGTCGGTACCCAGCCAGACAACCTGGTGGGGATTGACGGGGACTGGCGCAGACTGCGCACGGGGTGGTCGCTGAGCAGCAAATGGTGTCGGGAACATTCCCTAGACTGCGAACAGTACTGACCAGGCAGCCACTGCAGAGATCCAAGCGATGGATTGCCTCTGGACTGGGGAGCCAACAGTGGTGGTGCCCCTGGTACTGGCAGAGACACAACGTCCCGGACTGTTTGCAGAGCCTTGGGTGTGGAGGACACCCGGACATCCGGGGAAGTCGGCGCAGAGTGGGCCGGGCTACTCCGCTCAACCTGAGTCAGCGGCCCAGAGGCCGACGGGGATCGATAACTGCCCAACATGGTCTTGCTCTGGTGTCTCGGTGGAGAAGACCTCTTCTTAGTCTTTTTGGAGTGTCCCCCAGATGGGGAGCGGTGCCGGCTGGTGGAAGGCACCGAACGGTCGCCACGCACCAAGGCCACAGTGTTCGGTGCTGACTCGGAGCAGCACACCGGAGTTGGGGTCAATGCTGACTCCATCAGAATGGCTCGGAGCCAAATGTCCTTTTCCTTCTTGGTCCAAGGCTTGAAGGATCTTCAAATCTTGCAGCGATCGCGGAGATGGGTTTCCCCCAAACAGCATAAGCAGTCTGCATGTGGATCACTCACTGGCATTGGCCACCTGCAAGTGTCACACAACTTAAAGCCTGGGGCACAGGGCATGCCCCAACCCAGTGCACTAAATTAACACTAAACTAAATTACTTTAACTACAGGTACTACTAACTATGAACGAACAAGAGTTCAAGAGGGAAGCTGCAGCCAAGCTGGAACAGAGCAGTTCTGACACAACTTCACTGACGGCAAGAAGGAACTGAGGTAGGAGTAGCACGCAGTGCCCCTTATACCACGCCATAGAGGAGCCACTCCAGGGCTTGCTAGGGGCACTCCCCTACAGGTACTGCTAGGGGAAAAACTTCTGGCACCAGTGCACGTGGCAAGCACACACCCCTATTGTGGAATACACATGAGCAATCACTCGAAGAATATCTAAAATGCAAATATTTCAATTCAGAAATGCTGCTGCAATCGCTAAAGGGAATTTTAGAATGGATGTCTCATGATTCCATTTTCCTTTATAGGCCAGATTCCCAGGCTGGACTACCTCTCTCACAATGCACCATGATCCTTTATGGGAACGGGAAGCAGTTCATCATGGAAGATGCAGTCCAGCCAGGGAGCACAGTCCATAGAGGAGAACAGAGACATGGGACATAATGGTACATATCCAAACTGAAATATTTTTTGGTTTTCAAGCTTCTAGTTTTTTGACCAAAAAATTTAAGTTTTCTGCAGTAAGCAGACATTTTGGAAAAAAAAGTTTATCTGAAAACCCAATTTATAGCTGAAAAACTGTTTTGATGGAAATTTTTGGCCAACCCTTTATCTTCTAGTCCAGGGGTGGCCAACCTGAGACTGAGAAGGAGTCAAAATTTACCAATGTACATTGCCGAAGAGTCACAGTAATGTGTCAGCAGTCACCCTCCCCACCCATTTGCTTCTCCCCCCACCCCACTCCCAGTGCCTCCTCCCATCCACTGGCAGCCCCACTGATCAGCACCTCCCCCTCCCTCCCTGCACCTCTCAATCAGCTGTTTTGTGGCATGCAGGAGGCTCGGATGGGGAGGGGCGAGGGCATAGCAGGCTCAGGGGAGGGGGTGGGAAGGGGTGGAATGAGGACAGGGCCTGTGGCAGAATCAGGGGTTGAGCACTGAGCACCCACTGGCACATTGGAAAGTTGATGCCTGTAGCTCCAGTCCCAGAGTCAGTGCCTATATAAGGAGCCGCATATTAACTTCTGAAGAGTCGCATGTGGCTCCGGAGCCACAGGTTGGCCACCCCTGTTCTAGTCAGATCCTGGAAAAATTGGAAAGTCTCACAAGTAAGAGCAGAGCTAACTTACATTTGTGGGTGTTAAAAGGGCTTAGAATTCAATTTTTCCACTTAAGCAGCCAACACACGTGAGCCTCATCTGGCTCCTCTGTGCCCAGGCTCCCTATTTCCATCCTTACCTTTAGACTGAGTCTAATGGAGGTGAGGCTTGCTGGCCAGAAAGGTTCACCAATGCAACAACAAATTAGGATCAGTTATACAACTAGACATCTGGAATAGCTAAACCCAGCTCCTGTAATTCAGCGCATCATGGACAGAGATAGGGAAGAGGATCTGGTTCCTACTGACTTCCCCCCCAACTTCTTTGGGGGTTGTAGGCAAGGAGATCTATCTACCATCACAGGGCAAGCAGTGACAAGATCTTCCTCCTCCCAATATCTGTGGTGAATTAAGAGGTGAACAAGGGAAGGGCACTCTCTTAAGAGGCAGCTCAGCTTCATTCAGTCCCTCTGGTTTACTGCCCTTAATGTACACAAAAAGAGAACCACCTGGGAATCAAGGTTCAGTGGCACTTGGGGCTGAGCCTAGTTAGCTGCTTTGAGAGCTGTACTGACATACAGTACACTCACTGCAGTATATAGGGACTAAAATTTCAGAGCACTACTTGCCCCCTCTCTCCATCCCAGAAACACAGGTCCTTGCCAAAGAGTTAGACTAGTAACAGCTTCAGAGTCAGGGAGCGACAACAGCTCTCTGATGGCCCCTTCTTACCTCCTGTGCTCAACATATCTTGGTGCGGGAGAGAACCTGGCCCATGTTGACAGAAGGGTTATAAATGCTACTGACTATGCCAGCAGTGCTTTATTAAATTTCTTGGATTCTTCTTTAAAGGGGCTCTCAGAAGTTACAGGCTTTATTACCCATTATCTGCCACACAGAACCAGAGCATGTAGTGCTACTTTCCTACATAGGTGCGACTCCTCCACATAAGATCTCCTGAAAATCACCACCATTTTCTAGAAATAAATGATCAGATTTCCTTTATTCCTGCTATTGCAAATAAGCAGGTATCAATGTTGACAACTTATTTTAATGAGAACCAGTCCTGATTATCTCATACTGGTGATAATTTAAATCCTGGACAGATGCAGATGTGCTTGTTATGTGGAACTGTCATTTTCTTCTACTACTAAGTTAACATACTAGTTCACATAAGTTTTAAATGGTCTTCGACTTGTGATAAACACAATGGGCTCAATTCTCCATCACTCTGCATCTTATGCAGACAGTTACGCTAATGCACGTGTGTAGGACTCTACTGAAACAGAATGGGAGCATTTTATCCACACTAAGTCTGTTGCCTTGCACCAGAGCAGACCCCAAGTCACAGAGATACATTTGCTCACAGAGAGGTGATATGAGGGACCCAAGAATCTGCTCTTTCCATACCTCCAGCCCCACCCCCAACTAATTACACAAAAATGCTCTCAAACATGTAGAAAGGCAACTCAGTGATAAGCAAACCCATCAAGTGCTCTTCCTTGGAACACTTTGCTGATACACTCTGTTCCTAAATTATATCCTCCGGGTGTTAATAATAATACTGTTTAACTTGTCTTTTCCCACACTTCAAAAGGATACCTGGGGGGGCCGGAGGGGGGGAACTGAGATCTCCTCCTCAGGTACATTTTTGAAAACACCTGCCACTAGGTGCAATTTGGGGCACTGCAAAGACAAAATATTTGCTCTTCAAACATATTTTTGAAGCCTTAGGGATAAGTCATCCACGGCAGGACGGGTTTAGCAGATTGCAGAGAGGCTTAGCTCCATCAGGCTAGGAAAAGAATCAAGAAAACCATCCTCTCAGTTGGTGGTAGAATTTTAACAGGTGGCTCCCAGGAGTCCTGCCCACAAATACTCACCAGCACATTGCTGTGATACCTTGGCATCTCTGACTGCTCATAATGCACTTTATTTTTTTCTTTGTACAAAAAACAAATATAAAATTTAAATCCAATACAAAGTGAATACTAGCAATGACAAGTTTACATTACAGTAAAATAGGACGTCAATGCAAATGTGTTATCTATCAAGACATTAGTTCTTTAAAACTTTACCTCAGTGGTACATGCATTATATAAAATAAACTGCTAGAGCTTTTCATCTACTTCCACAAAAGATACCCAATCAAGCCATTCAAGGGCAAAAATAGTATTGAAGGGACATCTACAAACCCAAAGACATTTTCCACAGAAAAAAATCAATGCTAACAGAAATGGTTTGTTTAGTCATGCTCTTGTTAAAACCCTCCCACAAAAGCTATGCATAAAATTCTTAGGACAGAAAAAGCTCAGTAAGTTTGTTAGCATAGGCAACCATTCAGTAGTTTCAAAGAATCTTTCAGACATTTTGAAAAGGTATCGTAGTTTTCAATTTGTATTTTCCCATAAAACCAGAACTACATTGACTCCTTTTTCAAAATCTAGTCACAGCTGACTAAAAACTAGTTCTTGAGTGAAGTGAAAGAGTAGTGTACAAAAATATTTAACGGAACTAGCAAGGATGTATCAAATGAGTCTCTACTTTGCTTCTTAAGGAAAACCTTTTCCATACTCAAGGTTTGTTTATTTGTCCCATAAACAAGACTGCACCTGAGGGATAAAATAAAGACCAATATTACTATATATATACACACATATCCAATGTGTAAATATTGTAGAGCATTCACTGAAAAATACAAAATTTACAGAATGCGTTCAAATAAAATCTAGGTAAGAAGGCTGTTTCACACTCCATGAGCTTGCTTTGTTTTGGTTAGGGGAATTGTAGATTAACAAATTATTTGTTTTCAGGTGAATTTGGAGTGTATATGAATATAGATTCTCCCAAGGACCCTCCCATGCACTTTAAGGTCAGAAGGGACCATCATGATCATCTAGTCTGATCTCCTGTGGAGTAGGTTTTCCAGTTCTTCTGGTTTATATTTTAAATGGATTTAAAAGCACAATACAGAAGCATATCCTATTTTGTATTTGTTTTAGCAACACTTACTGGACAGCTTCAAGCTTTCCCACCTAGAAATTACAGTTTGCACGTAGCCATTATACTATATGAACTCAACTTGCATGCAAAATAATACAAACATTGCTTACCTGTAGGATTGTGCCGGATGAAAAATACAAATGGTCTATCTACTATAAACCAAGGAGGGGAGGACCTGGCTATTAAAATCGCAGCTTCCAAAGAAAGTTAAAGAGAAAAATAGGATGGAAAATTAAACAAGTCAAACATGATCACACTATAAACAGTGCAAATATGAAGCATTGAACAGGTTTATGATTTCCATTAGATATTTGTTTGCTCCTTTAGGCATTCCATTTCACTAACATGCATCAGTTTATCAATTGTTTTACATCACCAGTGGCAGCCTGGGTCAGCCACATGAGGCCATTTTATCCAATGCTATCTATTGCAAATGAGCCTTCTTATATTGCTCACCAGAACCACACAATCCATAAAAAAAAGGGAAGAACTAATAATTAACATCAAAATTCAAGATTGTTCCCCTACAGGAAAACCCAGCTGCCATCTTAGAGCAGTGTTGCATAAATGCGTGCCTCTGAAACAGCACAAGGATACATATTAGGGGCCAAGGATTTGGCCACTAGATTTTAAACTTGATGCTGTTCTATCGGTAGCCAGTGGAGTAAAGAGACGTGTTTACAATTTGTGGAGGGCTATGTTTAACTAATTCTGTACTGACCCAAAAAATTCACTAACCCCTTCCCCAACCCCCCCCCCCCCCAAAAAAAACCTCAATGGTAAAATTCACTTGATTTTTTACTGTCCTTTCTATGTGCTTCTGCTGAAGTGATCTCAATTTAAGCACTCACAAAAGATTTCCTATTTCTGAGAAAATCTAATTAATTTGTTTTAGTACAGTTACTTTTAATTCAGGATTAAATTAAACCAGAGAGAGAGAGAGAGAGAGAGAGAGAGAACTACTTACTTGTTGCTGCAGAAGCTTTGGTTCCATCTTCACTAACTTCAATTTTTGCTTTTTGTAAAATATGAGATACATGAAGGCTTTCCGTTCCTGTGTGGTGGAAACAAGAACAGCACTTGTGTTAACATGCAGTTATACATTTGTTATACTGTATGTAAAGCTGGCTTGGACCGAGGGGTTCAGAGGGTGGGAGGAGGATCAGGGGTGTGGATAGGAGAATCGGGATGCAGGCTCTCGGTGGCACTTACCTCAATCAGCTCCTGGAAGCAGTGGCACGTCCACCCTCCAGCTCCTATGCTGAGGCGCAGCCAGGCGGCTCTGTGCACTGCCCCGTCTGCAGGCGCTGCCCCCGCAGCTCCCATTGACCATGGTTCCTGGCCAATAGGAGCTGCAGAGCTGGTACTTGGTGCAGGGACAGCATGCTGAGCCTACTGGCTGCCCCTACGGGTAGGAGCTGGAGTGGGGACATGCCGCTGCTTCCGGGAACCACACAGAACCATGCCTTAGCCCCACTATGCCACCCACCAGACTTATTAGCCCAGTCAGCAGTGCTGACCGGAGCAGCCAGGGTCCCTTTTCGACTGGGTGTTCTGGTAAAAAACCAGACACCTGGCAACCCTAGCAAAGATTGAAATCACGGTGGAAGCAAGAGGACTTTGTTCTATTGTTGTTAAGATGCAGTTGCTCAATCTGACCACTACAGAAGCAGTGAATCTGATGACACCAAGCAGAGAAAGCAAACAATATGCTGCATGTAAAGGAATGGATTAGCTGGACTTCTGCATGGCTGTTTCTTATAACACCATGGTATATCAGTTGTTAAACTGAGAAGTATTCACACAGGCACAATGCATTTGTGTATGCATGCCATTGCAGTGTCTGCACATGCATGAGTATACATTAAAACAAACATGGTGATGGACAATGTCCAAAAATCAGAATCTATTGCCTTAGTTTTATTTAGTGATACAGGAATCAGTGGCACAATTCACTCACTGCTTAAGTGCATTATGTTTATGATGACATTAATAAAATAAATGGGATAGAAAACATCTAGGTGACTAGGGGACATATTTTACCGCAAAGATGATGCAATACAAATCATTTAAAAAAAAAAAAAAAACTACTGATACCCTTAAATTCTATGATTATTTAGTGGTTTTAAAGGTAAAACTGAAAATTTGTAATCTGAGAGAGTAATTTTTTCTTAAATACAGAAATTACAGCAACACGTAACCAGGAATGCAATTTAAATTCATCCTGAGTGTCTTAAAAACTGTTAAAGTAGAACACCTTGCTTCCTATAAAATAAAGGAACAAGGGCTGACAATCGCAATAAACTCACGTGATTAACTCAAAACAAATTAACTTGATTAAAAAAATTAATCATGATTAATCAGTTTTACTTGCACTGCTAAACAATAATACCAATATACATAAATATTTGTTTTTCTACATTTTCAAATACATTGATTACACTTTATAATCTGTAGTAATTGAATAGTGCTCATTTTATATTTTTATTACAAATATTTTCACTGCAAGAAAGAAACAAAAGAAATTTTTCAGTTCATCTCATACAAGTACTGTAGTGCAATCTATCATGAAAGTGCTACTTACAAATGTAGATTTTTTTTTTTTAACATAACTGAACTCAAAAACAAAACAATGTAAAACTTTAGAGCCTACAATCCATTCAGTCCTACTTCTTGTTCTGCCAATCGCTAAGACAAACAAGTTTGTTTACATTTACGGGAGATAATGCTGCCCACTACTGATTTACGTTACCTGAAAGTGAGACCATGCATTTGCATGGCACTGTTGTAGCCAGCATTACAAGGTATTTATGTGTCAGATATGCTATACATTCATATGCCCCTTCTTGCTTCAACTTGTAGATTGCACTTTTATTACAGTGCAAATATTTCTAATACAAATAATAATGTGAAGTGAGCACTCTACACTTTGTATTCTGTTTGTAATTCAAATCAATATATTTGAAAATGTAGCAAAACATCCAAAAAATAATGAATTTCAACTGGTATTCTGTTAATGTTTAAGTGTGATTAAAACTGCAATTAATCGCAACTATTTTTTTTAATTGTTTGATAGCCCTAAAAAGGAACTTAATCTTTTACTTCAAGTGGAGAAGTGTATATGAGATATAAATGAGTTGTGTTAACAAGCAAGGTCTTTTTGTTTTGGATGGGGTTTTTTTGGAGTAACTAATCAGAAGTCTGATGAGGACATAAAATTCATAGACACAAGATATCCAGTTTTCTTTTAGAAGTCAGTGCTCCATTGTCAGAAAGAAGAAAACGTTTATGGATCAGTTATGTAGTTCAATGACTGTTCCATTTTTACTCAGCGTTACCATCAATTTGGCAGACATCCTTCCTCTCTCTCAAATCCATTGATGTAAAGTTTATAAAACATAAATTGTAAAAGAAAAAGTGCCTCAATTACACCTTCCATTATGGTCTCATCCAACATTATTTTTTTTTGTAAGCCAAAAGGAAAAATATTGAAGAATATGTAAGAGTGTTACTGTGAAAATGCCTCATGACATTTTATTGGCTTCTCGCAAGTCACACCATATGTTTAAACTTTTTGTGGTTAATTTAGAAGTTTGTCTTTTGGTGGAAAAGTTTCAAAGCAACAGGTTGTTTTAATAATTGCAATTGTAAAACAGTAGTTCTAGAAAACGTGAACAAAAACCAGAAGAAGAAGAATTTAAACAAGATAACCTACTTGTTATTTTTGCAAAGTTTGCCTTTGACTGCTCAAACATATCTGTAATGCCAAGTACTTTCAGAGGCTCCTTTAAATCTGTTTCTGCTACTGCTGTGAACCTGATTGAAGCATATAAAAGAAAAGATATCAGAATTACGACTAAAAGTTGCTTTAAGTACTGAGGAGGACTATAGAAGAATTCCTTATTTTGGGGGCTGAGAGGGAGAAGAGATTGGAAGATATTAGTACTCACTTGGGTAAAATAACTTGCACTCTCTTTTGTATCATGGTTGTCATCCAGCTCTGTATTGTTTTTGTGCTGATGTGAGGAATGATGGCAGAGAGAGGGGTAGTGCTTTCTGTAGGCAGAGCAATCAGCATACTGATGCTTTCGCCATGGTAAGGCAATTCAATTATGTTATACCACAAGTCATTTGGGGTACTTGTTGTGCCTAAGGAGAGGGAGAGAGAAAGAGAAGCCATAATTCTCAAACAGTTAAAAGCCTTCAATCTCTGATATTAGAAGCAGCAGTGAGTAAAAATGTTAGACCTAGTGGCAAAGCTATACTATTGTAACTGTAAAGTCTTGATATCACAGTTGGGTTACCATCTTCCAGTAGAGTTCACTTACATAACAAGCATGGAGTCTATATAAATGTTACATTTTGATAATGCAATGCAGATAGCGCAAAAAATCTATTCTATGGCATCTCAGATTAGTTTCTACAAGTTACATGAATATTACTTGGTGGATTGTTGGAGTTCCTTTGAAAATATAAAATAGCCATGCTGCAGACTGCTTCAGAGTGTCATCAGCATCTACTGAAACAGTAGGGGGTGGGAGACACGATGGAAATAACAAAAAAGACTGTCCAAAAGAGAGTAAGAGATTCCTTTTGTAAAACACTCTTTTCCTCCAAGGACTATGGTACACTGGGGATCAGAAATGGTCTTTAACAATCTCTACAAACTGCCACACCATCTGCCTTTAAACCCCATTGAATCTTGTGCTGCTTCTAAACAGAGTAAAAGAGCCTACTGCTACAGTTCACCAAGGAGACTCCCCTGGAAACAGTAAGGTAGGCAAATAAAGGAAACTGGCAACTATAAGAACAGAGGGCAGCAAAAGAGAAGCGCTTAAGAACTTAGATACTGCCCTGGAAAGGACTGCCAGCAGTTCGTAAGCACATGATGAACAACAGACTGTAGCAGGCCATTGGCTATCTGTAATATGCAGTGGGTAAAGAAACATGGGGTCTCATCCAAAGGCCACTAAAGTCAATAAGGGTCTTTCCAGTTTTTTTTAAAAGATGCAAAATCCTATTAGTGTTTTAAAAGACAGTTTTCAGTATGAGAACATACAAAGGATTGTTGAACTTTTTGGTCCCACATGATGCTACTTTAGCAGCAGTTTATTGTGGCTAGACATAAATCCAATGGTGGAAACTTCTGCTGCAAGTGACAGTGGTGCATCCTATAAAATAGAATTCAGCCACACTGAATAAAACTTTTCAGCATAAACACCTACATCCAAATTATGCTAGTATTCAAACTGCTGCTGGTAATCAACCAGGGACCATAACTACTCTAGTTAAGACCATAATGACATCAGTAGCATACTATTATTACATGAGGTTTCCATATCACTTGGAAACAAACAAACAAAACCAGACTATTTTCTTGCTTGTTCTGTTACGGGATAGGAGGACATGAAACTGAAAGTACTATGGAAAAAGACTAACAGGGCTAACGAAAAGCACAACAGGCTTGTTTACCAGTTGGAAAAGAAAGTAGAAAAAAAAAATCTAGCTACTTGAATGGATCTTGATCAGTAAAAATTATATATGGAGACAGAGTAAAAAGAAAATGTGGTCAAAAAGGCTAAGGGAGCTGAAAGCCATTTTATACGTTCCAGGACACCATTTCTCTGGGAAATGGACTAAAGTTTTCCTTATTTTATTGTTAACAGAAAAAAGGAAGAAGTTAACAAATAAAGTTAATCACAAGCTTGTTTGACAATAAATGTCTCTTCTCACAAAAAGGAAGCAATAAAAAGACATCCTGAAATTTATTCAAGAGTAAAGAGATTTGCACAAATAGCTCCTATTGCTGGTAAAGCATGACACACCATTATAGGCCTCCAGCCAGCTCAGCTCATGCTAAAATTCTCAAAAGCCCCCTTTAGCTATCAAGACGCTAATTGGTGCTCTAACAAACATCATAGGTGTTAGTCATGGAGGATTTCAGCTAGCACTTTATCTACAAGTGTCCCATGTCACAGGATTGCATTGCAACTTGAAGATCCATTAGCAATCGGAGAGTCTTTCCTATGTCTAATTACTAGCATTTTATTTTGAAAGCTAATTATTTTCTTTACTTTTCAGTGGAGGCTGATAAACCTATTAGAGTCTGTGTCCTAATCGAAGAGATTCTTTTTTGTGACAAGGAATCCCTTATGAACTGGAATTCTTACTATCATCAGCTGGGTGGACAGCATGCTGCCTATATATCTAGCTGAAAAGCACTTATTTGTAAGACTATGAAGGAAACTCTTCCCTCAGAGTTATGCTGTAGGCATTTAGATTCTGTTTTAAACATTGTCTTGAGTGGACAGTCCCTTTATAGGGCTGCCAACTTTGTAATATTTAAAAACCAGACACACCAGTAGGAGTGCCAGAACCTCCCCTGCCCCACCTCTTCCCCCCCAAGGCTCCCCCGCGTTCACTCTTCTTCCCACGTCTCCCCATTGTTTGCTGCTTTCCCCCTCTTATCTCCTGCTCCCTCTCCCTGGGTCAGGAGGGACTCGCAGAGCCAGGGCTGGGAACTGCAGCCACCGGATGCAGGTAGGAGGCAGCATCAGCTGAGCAGGGGTTGGCACAAGTAATGACCCAGTGCCTCCCCCACCCTCTGTAACTAGACTTTGGACACCCAGTCAAGTCCCTTTTTCAACTGGACTTTCCAGTCAAAAAACGGGCAGCTGGCTACCCTAGTTGAATAGGGTCCCTCTTCTCACTCCACCCTTTTTTCAGTTAATATCATGGCTTTTTAGACAAGTGCCAAAAGAACAAGTTTCATTAATTTGAGCATTGACCTGCTAAACCCAGGGTTGTGAGTTCAATCCTTGAAGGGGCCATTTAGGGAACTGGTGTAAACATCTGTCTGGGGATTGGTCCTGCTTTGAGCAGGGGGTTGGACTAGATCGGGGTAGGCAACCTATGGCACAAGTGCCAAAGTCGGCATGCAAGCTGATTTTCAGTGGCACTCACACTGTCCGGGTTCTGGCCACCAGTCTGGGAGGCTCTGCAATTTAATTTAATTTTAAATGAAGCTTCTTAAACATTTTAAAAACCTTATTTACTTTACATACAACAACAGTTTAGTTATATATTATAGACTTATAGAAAGAGACCTTCTAAAAACATTAAAATGTATTACTGGCACGTGAAACCTTAAATTAGAGTGAATTTATGAAGATTCAGCACACCACTTCTGAAAGGTTGCCAACCCCTGGACTAGATGACCTCTTGAGGTCCCTTCCAACCCTGATAGTCTATGATTAAACCAGACTTAAAGGAGTGTCTCAGATGAGAAGAGCTGGTCTATCTATCTGCACAGACCACAAGGTGTCCGAGACTGAGATTTGGGACAGAGTCACTACACAGCAGCAACATCTCACTACACTTCCCACTCTGCATCAAAATCCACATCTGCCAGCCCAAATTGATGAGGGATTTCTGTACCAGAAAATTAACCTCGTTAGCAGAGCCCTGCAGCCTTAAGACTGTTTGCCTGAAACCAGCTCATTACAGAGATGGTAGTAGGGAGCCATTAGCTTACCTCTTTTCGCAGCCCACCTCCTTTTCCAGCTCAACTAAAGAAAATTTTTTCTCTGTCTGAGTAGCTCCTTTACATCATCAGGCTTACAGTTCTCAAACTAGTGGTCCACAGACCAGCCTGGTGATTACATGTTTCCAGGTTCCCTCATTCACATGGCTAAATTACATTTAAAAACAGCACCACACACTTACTTTACCATACTACGTTTCTGTGCAAACAGTTGCTGTAGTTGCCATAGGATGCTGTGATCTTCAGAGCTACAAATGGGAGTGGAGGTGTCTACAAGATGTTTTTGCTCTAACATGCTTCTCACACTACTAAGAAATCCGAGAATCTTTGCATTCATCTGTATTAAGATACCTAACCTGAAATAGGAGTTTCAATTCTGCAACAGGAATCTTAATACTTTCCATCTAAAGACCTTGAAAATAATGGCCTTGGTTCTAATCACAGTTATGACAATGTAATAAAAGAGTTACTCCCTATTTACACCAGAGTTAGACCCTATGAATTTTAGGGCAATATAAGAACGGTAAGCAAGACCTGACCATGATGTGTGGTCCTTTGCTGAAGTATAGATACTACATATTTCACTCCATGATTTTCATTCACATACCTCAAGTTTTATTTGTCTAAAGCATTTAATTTTTGCTTTAATGTGTAAAGATTTTCAGGACATGGCCAAGGTACAAAATAGTTTCATATTTTTTAAACCAGAGAGTGATTGATTTGTAAGCTCCTATGCTGGCTAAGCTAGCACATTTTTAACACTGATCACTTACAACACAAAAAATGGAGGCAATAAATTAATGTTTGCCCTCTTGGCTAGCTAGTGGTACATTCCTTACCAGTAACATTTTTTCAGATTTATTTCTAAATTTATTCCTTGTAACAGTGTTTAGTGCATATGAAAGCAAGTTACAAATAGCACTTATCTAATCTTAGAACACAGGCAGAAAACATGCACACACTTTTATAAAAATGCTGCCAATGCACTGTGAGCCTGACCAGCAAAACCCGTTTCAGTACTGGAACTCTTGAATAGAGGCTGCCTGTCATGTGGGCTTCTGTTCTGGTTTTGTGACAGGCACAAATAGAAATTAGGCTGAACCTAGTGAACTCCTTTTCACTTGCAATTCAATTTAGAATTTAAATGCTGGCCTCCAGAGGTAAACAACTAGTATACTAACCCTGAGCTACTCTGTCCCTTGGTTCAATGGTTATTGTCTGCAAAACTGTTTCCAGTTGTCTACTACTGCAGAATCTAAAGTGAATTTAAGCATGCTTTGTGTGCACGTCTTATGGCCTGCTATTAAAGAAAACTCTGTATTTTAATTTTTATTTGCTGATTTTTAAAACATATTCCTTCCCACAATATATGGGTAATACACAATATAAAAACAAAGTAATTCTCAGTTTTTCTACTTTAGATAGGTTTTTGATTAAGGACAGGACACATTTTATTTCTTCTTATCTATTTGGCCAAAGGTTTTGAACAGGAGCATCTAAAACAATGCACCTAAATAAAAGTCACCCGATTTCCAGAGGTGCTGACTATTCATAGTTCTCCATGTTTCATCCAGATAAGATAGGAGTTTAGCCAACAGTACCTTTCAACACAAATATCTACTCATAAACAGGAATGCTATGTATCCCCCCCAAAACACACACATTAACAGTCTTTCCCTACATTTTGAAAGGAGTACAGGTGCAAAAAGTTTTGCGTTTCATTTACAAGAAACTAGCTCCTGAGCTTACCACAGCGGAACAGAGACAACTGGGCCAGCATAGGTACTTGGTAAGTCTTCCCATCAGCTCCATTAAATGTGCGTTTCTTTGTATTTTCAGGCTGAAAACGTGATTTCCATAAGCCCTTGAAATACACCGCATTTACCAGCACAAGCCTGGTCAAAGCACCATCAATAATGTCTGGAGATAAGAGATTATCAATCATACCTGAAAATAAGATAAAAAAGGAAGGGGGGAAATTGAGCATTTTCTGTTGCAATGTAAGCCAGCTGGTCATGATGAAACAGAGCCAATGTACTTTGTAATTCACTAGGTAACATTCATTCTGAATTGGAGCAAAGATGGCTGCTAACTCCAGCCTGAAGAATTATGGCTCTGCTCATTTCAGGGCCCGCTGACATCAGTGGAGTCATTTTACTGAGTACAGTAGCAGCTGCATTAGGGCCTTAGTCTTCACTAGTGAGGGAACATTCTAGCACCCATCTAAGAGTTGTGCTCAGGCAGGGCCTTATTTAGCAACATTTGTGGTGTTTACTAAACTAAACAATTAAGGCTGAATCAGCCACAGCCTGGAAATGAAAAGTGAAAAGGAAAAATCTCCATCACTTGTTGCCACCCATACATTGCCTTCACCACAATCAATGACACACTGCAAGCATCCCCAGGATGTCACTTTCATCTCCCAACAGATACCAAGATGCAATACAAGCCAATTATGCTGTAATGCAAAACCTGAACTCTGGCCTCAGCAATATGTGGATAAAAGTTTGAATAGTGGTTGTGTTTGGTTTTGCAGGTTTTTTTTGTTTATGAAAATAACATCACTGGAATTAGTTTCATGGAAGTGACTCTTAAAGGACAATAGACACCATGCATCTTCAAGTAGTTAGACAAGGTGCACCCAAGTTTAAAAAAAAAAATACAAGGGACAAATTAAGATGAGATGATTCAGTGTATTCCCACCACTTTTTAAAATTTTTTTACCCCCTCTCAAACTTTAGTGTCTGTAAAATAAGTGTTTAACACAGTTACACAAAAAAAATCAACAATACCTACCCCTTGTTTCATTTTTCACCCACTGGTTAATGGAATTGCATGCTGCATTTTGGTCCTCAAAATCCACAGTCTTGACACTGCACTGAAACACTTCTTTGTTTCTTGTAACAAAAGGCACTTCCATTTTAAAGCCACTCTTTGAAAACACTGCATTAGCAACTGTCACAATGTCTTTATTCTTCTTGGAGACTATGGCCTTGTTTATCTTCTTTAATACTTTACCAACTCCTAGTTAGAAACAGCAAATTTTATTTAGAAAGGAAAATGAAAGACGTTTTAAAGGAGTTAACTTGTATCAGTAATTACTGACATCCACACACACATTAATGTGATGGGGGTAAAGAAAGAATACCAATGCCACTGACAGACAGACATTCTTCAACCCTCATCTGAGCAACAGGATCTCTGACTCATCTGAAGGACACTACTTTACAGTGAAGAATTTGGCTCTTTGTCTAATCCTTGTACTGTACATCCAAGTCCTGGTTAGTATATCAATCAATAACTTTCTGGTATGGACAATAGTTAAAATGTTTATTCTAGAATAGGTACAAACAAATCTAGATAAACTGTCATCAATTACACTAGAGAGCCACAACATAAATTAGGCTGCAATATCCTGACCTATGTTGACATGTTTACAGCACTGCAACTTAACACGATACTACAATGTTATTTTGTGGGTGAGAGTCCTCATCTTCCCAGCAGCTACAACTGAATAAGGATATTCATTCTGGCCACTCACAGCAGGACCATAAGCACAGGAATAAGGGTAGTTCCCAAGAGGCAGAAGTCATGGGGGAAGGAGGGACTAAGACCATAAACTGAAAAACTAAGGTTGTAATTTTTGATCCCTCCATTCCATTCAGTAAGGAATAGGGTGGGAAATAAAAAAAAGTTTTCTGGAAACTGTGTGCTAACCAAAAGAGAGACACCTTTGGAAAGTTTTTGGAACAAACTAAAATTAAATTTGAAGACTAGGCTACATTAGTAAGGAAATTCAGTATTAGACTCCAGCCTCTAATTGGAAGTAGAGTATTTATCCAAGGCTATCAACTATTAATAGGTTGCAATATGCTCCATGAAAGTCTCTCGTATATGAAAGAGTGGTCTTCAAAGGAAGGTGTTATGACTGGTAAGTGTAGCCATGCCCTTAGAGCAGCACAGGAAAACTACTACATTGGGCACACCTCAGTTCTCCCTGTCATTAATGCTTCTAAACAAGACAAAAAAGGAGCTGAGAAGGGAAAAAAGAAAGCAAAAGATTCAAAAATGACCATTTCGGCTCCATGTAATAGTTGGGCCTGTTGGTTACATTACTGTGAATCTTTTAGTAAGATAGATCACATGATGTCTGTGTGTTCACAGTCTTCATTATTATGGGCATATTCTTTTGGTGGGCATACCATAACAGATGTTTTCACGCTAGGCTGTGGCCCATTAGCCGCCCACTGAACTTTTGCTGGTGGCTGCTCACATGGTGCTGGCTCTCCTCCTTGCTTTCAGCTGCTAAATTGCATTAAAGGATCGCTAAAAATGCTTTTAACATTTCCCTAGAGTTACCTTTCCAAATAAGCAACTTTTGTAGCTGTCACAGGGTTATTAGGCAATCATGAACAAGAGAAGAGGAGGTACATGCAAACATTAAAAATAGGTGGTGGTCAATGAGAAACTTTATGTTAAGACATGGGTCACTACAGAAAAGTTTGAGAACCTGTCTCATGTGTCTAGGATTGTTAGACTGACTAGTTCAAACCAAATAAATTCAGTTAGTTTCAATGCTTCAAAATTCTTGCAGATAGCGATGTTTAGAAAACTCAAAATGCTTTTAAATTCAAGATTACCCCATAAAAGGATTTGAATCTTCAACATATGGATATTTTACTATGCAACAATAAATCATTTAGCTGTACCCTAAACAGAAAACTGCACAGCAAAGCAATTAAGGATGGGACAGTGTGTTACAGGAAACATCAACATCGCTCATTCTTTATACCTCTGAAAATATACTCACCTTTTAGAAGGTTTCACATTTCATAAACACAGTTCCTTTAAGATTCTGTAAGTGCCAGCATTCTGCGCTGTTGTTAAGCCTTACTGGCATGCTAAGAAGCAGCAAGTAGTCTCACCCTACTCTCTAGAGGAAAGGCACTGGTAGAGGAATAAAAGGGATTCATGCCAATGTCAGGAACAGAGACTGAAAGAAAGGGGTGTTTGAATAGAAAAAAGGCCCGGGAAAGGCTAGAGAGTCTGGGATCTTGACAGAAGAAATAGAAGCAAAGCCAAAAAAGCATCAAAAGATCCAAAAGAGAGCCCTCCAACTAAGTGGGCTCAGAGGCCTATAAGAAACTAAATAAAAATATTGTATTGCCCAATAATTTCTGAAATCTTGAATTAAAGGCTGTTTTAGTACAACAGGAATAGAGGCATTGAAATCTACCCATACTCTGCTGGCACTGGACCTCAACTTTGTGCTGCAGAGATTATCTGTAAAGCTAAGAGGACTGTTTAGTCTCATTCATTTCTTGGCCCCTCAGCTGAAACTCTCAACAAAGGTCTGTATCCTGGGATAGTCCCAAAACATATGAGCCAGTGTGACTCTAGGAGACCCAAATCTCCAGCAGAAATATATTTTGGCAAGGCCACACACTGTAACCTACACAGGGACCAGTATGAACAACAACAAAAAACCAGTTACTTACCTTTTGTAACTCTTGTTCTTCAAGATGTGTTGCTCATGTCCATTCCATTCTAGGTGTGCGAGAGCCCACAGTTGTCGGAGACTTTTGCCTTAGCAGTATCCATAGGGTCAGCTGTGGCGCCCCCGGCCCCTTGAGTGCTGGGCTCATGCGTCGGTACTGCCGACCCTACACTCTCAGTTCCTTCTTGCCAGTAACTCTACCAGAGGGGTTGAAGGGCAGGTAATGGAATGGACATGAGCAACACATCTCGAAGAACAATAGTTACGAAAGATAGGTATCTGTTTTGCTTTTTTTTCCCCTTCAAGTGCTTGTTCATGTCCATTCCATTCTAGGTGGCTCAAAAGCAGTATCTATAGAGGTGGGCTCGGAGTTCAGTTTCACGACTTGCAGTACTGCCCTACCGAAGCCAGCATCATCCCAGACCTGCTGGGTAAATGCATAGTGGGAAGTAAACGTATGGACGGATGACCAGGTGGCCGCCTTGCAGATGTTCTGGATATGCACCTGGGCCAGAAAAGCCGCCAAAGAGGCCTGCGACCCGGTCAAATGGGCGGTGACAATCATCAGGAGCAGCACCTTCACTTGATCATAGCAGAAGCGAATGCAGGTGGTGATCCAAGAAGAAATTATTTGGGTGGATACAGGGTGTCCTTTCATCCTGTCAGCCACTGCGACGAACAACTGCGTAGACTTACGGAATGGCTTGGTCCTGTTGATGTAGAATATCCAACGTCCAGGGCATGCAGTCTATGCTCCTCCTCTGACTTATGCGGCTTTGAAAAGAAGACCGGTAAGTAAATGTCCTGGCTTGAATGAAACAGACCACCTTGGGCAGAAAAGCCGGGTGTGGTCTCAGCTGGATTTTGTCCTTGTAGAAGGCCATATAGGGTGGTTCTGAGGTGAGCACCTGAATCTCCAAGACTCGGTGGGCTGAAGTCACTGTGACCAGGAATGCAACCTTTCAGGACAGGAGAGAACAGGAAGCCAAAGGCTCAAAAAGTGGACCCGTGAGCTGCGACAGCACCAGGTTCAAGTCCCACAGAGGAACAGGATCCTTGACATACAGGTAGAGGGACTCAAGGCCCTTGAGGAATCTGGCCATCTGGGAGATCCTCTAGGATTGACCAGTTGATCGCAACCGACCGGTTGGTGACATACTGATGTACAGATTAGGTAGAACAAAGATCTATGAAGAACTGCTAACACTCTTGAGAATGGCAAGACAAGGCACTCCAACCTCATGGGCAGTAAGAAGGAATAAGAGGTCATAGGGTTGGCGGCGCCTAATATACCGATGCATGGGCACGGCACTCAAGAGGGCGCCACAGCTGGCCCTATGGATACTGCTAAGACAAAAGTCTCCGACAACTGTGCTTGTGGGCGCACACAAACCTAGAATGGAATTGACATGAGCAAGCAAAGAAGAAATAATTTTCTGCCAGATCAGTCTTAATCGTAGATCAATAGTACAGTTTTAAAATGGTTTGCCCACAGGCAAGGGGTCAATAATACACACCAATCTTCGTTCCAGTCATGATACAAGCAATCTAAATTCAGGAGGCTTTTTTGGGTCAGGAAGTCATAACAGGCTACAGATGTTCAGGTGAACCAAGAGAGCTCTCTACACATCACCAGTTCTGGAGTCTCTGGTGCTCCCAAGCACATCAGGATCAAATGCGTCTTTCAAGAGATGGTTAAGCTGCAGGTAATGCCATGTAGCTGGACCAAGTAGATTGTATTGTTGTTGGAGGGGTGCTTTGAATGGCAGAGACGGATTTTCTGAGATCGAGAGACCCAAATTATCCCTATATCTTTCTACACCCTCCACATAAATAGTTGATAGGTCACCCCAAAGCATGGCATCAATGTCAGTGAGAAGGGATGGAATTTGAATTTTCTAGCTAAACTGAGTCCATGTTTATCTGGTAGCCTATACTGTAGGGGACATTTTATGAGCTATGGCCTTCTCTTAGTGCTGACCATACTTTGCATCACAAGCCAGTTTTAGTAAACAATGTAGCACAATTTGAAGAACCTCCCATTAAAATATATTGTCCTTCCAGCCTTAAAAGTTTATGCAGGTTTTTTATTAAGTGATTCATAACAACAGATAAAAACTGACCATTTACGTTGTATCTCATCACAGTTGTCAGCTGCTTCTTTGTCTTGCCATCAGCACCCAGCTGAAGTATTCCCAGTACAGATGCAATCCCATGTGGAGAAACCACAATATTCTCCTGAGGTCTAGCTTTGACTATCTGATTGAAAACTTGGATTCCAATGTCAGAGCCTAGTTCCTCAAGAGATAAAGGATTGAACTGGGACCACACAGATGTTAAAGTCATGGCGGTGAAGAGGAGAAGGAAGTGCCAGTTCATGACTTCTAAACAAAAATAACCTAAAGGAGACCAAAAAAAAAAGTTAAAGACCACTTTCATGAGCATAAAAATTCTCTGCTACACTTACATGTTAACATTAGCTAAATGCAGTGTAGTTGTAGCTGGCTGTCTCTAACATTAGCTAAAGTCAGACACATGTAGTGGATGTTTTGTGAAAACTTCACATAGCTTTGCCAATAAGCCTCAAACCTCAAGTTCAGCAACCCTACCATTCCCTCCAGAAGCAGGAGAGAATGACAATTGTGCTGAGTTATATGGTTATTTTATGATGTAGGTAAAACTCCATTAAGACTTAGTCCAAGTTCAGTTATTTGCACCCTAACTGACTCTGATCCTGGTTTTAAGACATCAAATTGTCACAACACTCATACAATTGGATTTAATTAATGAATAATTAATAATATACCAATCTCCTAGAACTGGAAGGGACCTTGAAAGGTCATTGAGTCCAGCCCCCTGCCTTCACTAGCAGGACCAAGTACTGATTTTGCCCCAGATCCCTAAGTGGCTCCCTCAAGGATTGAACTCACAACCCTGGGTTTAGCAGGCCAATGCTCAAACCACTGAGCTATCCCTCCCCCATCTCTGCACTACAGAGTGCAGTACTTCTGATTAAGGCAAGTACACCATAACATCTTCACAAGGATAGTTGATGCACTTGTACACACAATAGCCAATTGTCCATCAAAAGCAGAGATGCATGTATGCACACATGATGAGGAGAAGAGATCTGAAAACAGATTTGACACCTACAGTTAACTATGAAATACAGTAGCCCAAGTTACTTTAAATTTTTATTGGTTTACTTTAGGCATAAGTGGCATTTTTCACAGAGAAGAAAGATTAGTAACATTTGCTAACTTCTCAAAAGCTGGAATTGGGTTTTTAGTTTTTCCAAATATGATTTTCTACCAAGAGTCACCCAGTTACAGCTTATAGTAAAACATAATTGCATTTGAATGGTTCTGTATTATAAATACTACCTAGCTTTTATAGAGCAGTTTTCATTTGTAGATCTCAAAGTGCTTTACAAAGGATGCCAGTATCAATCTCATTTTACAGATGGAGAAACTGAGGCACAAAGAGGGCAAGTGCTCCAAGGTCACCAAGCAGGCCAATGGCAAGCCAGGAATAAAAACCAGGTCCGAGTTCCAACCCAGAGCTCTATCCATGAGACAACATTGCTTTCCTATGAAGCACAGAGGTTATAAAATAGATGCGTCATTGAATACAACTTGATATGGATAACTTGGTCCAGCATAATTTATGGAGTAACTGATCACCTTTTTTCCCTCTTGCATCTTTGAAATGCATCATCCTACTTGCATATTTGAAGGGCTCGGATTTTTCGGATGTTAATAATGCTCTACTGCATCATCCTTACTCTCTTTTGAGGTCTTAGTTGTTCCAACTGTAAAACCTTCTTTTCCTTCACAGTAGGAGGCTTGTTTATTATTTGCACTAATACAGACTAGTGTGTATTCCAAAAACTACTTAGAAGGCTCCAAAGCAGTAGCCCTTGAACATACAAAAGTCACTAGTTACCTGGTTCACTGAAGACAAGTTATAAAAATCATTATTTAATAAGTCTTTATATACACTCAATTAAAACTCAGATAATTTGTGCAATTCTGGCAATGTCCCAAATCAGCATTGTATTGAAATTTGTATAGTCATTTACATTAGGGCAAAGGGATTACAAAGTGGGTGTAAAACTCTACAAGGTCAGAATGGTAAGTTTGTACCCATCTTACATGAGTCTAAATGATCACACGAAGCGCAAAGCAACAACCAACAATGTACTTGAACAACAGTGTACTTGAAGTCTGCTATAATCTTGGAAATGGAAAAACCAGAAATGTTGTATTTGTCAAGGCTATATCATAGTTCAAGGGACATTATTCAATCATGGTTTGCTCCTGTACTGTATACGGAACCAAGGCACAATTTAAATGCACCCAAGAATAGTCATGACCCAACCTAATCCCCCAGCACAATTGTATTTGTAGTGTAGATGTATCCAGAGAGAACTTCATGGGTCTTGGTTTATTAAGTTATCTAGAAGAGGAATTCAGATTCAATATACTGTATGCATGCATGTTACAGTCCTTAGTTTTGAGAGGAGATAGCTTTTTTTATTTTAGGATTTGGAAAACTGTTTGCCTATGTTGGTTTTAACTTCTTGCCTATCAACACAGTCGTGGCCCTTTAAACTTAAACTTGTAACTTTTTTTTGAAAAATTGTATAACCTTAACCTTAAAAAGGATTGATGTATAAACAACTATTAGTTTGCAAAAAGGTGAGTTGGAGCTCTCTGAGCATACTGCAGACTAAACTGGATTTGAACAGTAGCAGTTGACAGAATTTTTAAGGGAAACTACAGAGGTAACTGAGATCCTATCTATCCACATCACAATACAACCATGTTAGTTACAACACAGTTGATAGCAATAATCTAGTACAGTTTCCTTGACCCGTACAGGTAAGATTTTTTCCCCCTTGTTCTCCTCCCCTGAGAACCATGATATAGGCTAGAGCTGAACCAATTATAGGGAAAATTATTCAATCAATCAGATGAACTAGAAGCTGAATTTCAATCCATTGTGTTGACTATTAGTTTTGTTTATGAACATTCTTACTAGTAGGGTTTATTTGTACTAATATATTTGTAAACAAACCTAAGTGTCAAATTTTGTTTTGGCTAGGTGAGGAAGTAATAGACTTCCTTTTCAAAGTTTGTCCAGAACAAGGAGGAGGAGTGGTGGTGAAGGTGTTGTTTCTTTGAGTTAAGTCACTACGTCCTGCCATTTGTAGGCAAGCCAGGTTATGACAATTAAACTATGCTGGTAATGCCCATGTTAAGGTTGCCTCCTGGCCTATGTGCCTCTTTCTGATTGTGCGGAATAGGCAAATGACAAAAAACAGCAACTCAGTAAATGCACTTGGTAGATAGGTGAAACAGTGATGTAAATGGAACAAGATGAAGTGTCTGAACAATACATTGTCACTGAACATTATTGCCAAAACCCTAAACCAAAGCTTTTGCATTAACACATTTAAACAATATTAACAGGACATCAGATTTTACCCTTTGCAGGACTATGCAAAAACTCTAATCAGAGGCAATTAAATAAACCAGTTAAGGATATTGCTGCAATCTGCATGGCTTGGGACTGTGCATGTAAATGCCAATATGCAATTACTCTTAAACTGGATCCCAGAACTAATTATACAACAGGTAATTTTATTTATTTCTTTATTTAACAATTATGTGCCAGGCAAGGCCTGACCTCAAGGGGCTTGGTAAAGAAAGAATTTAAAATATTCTAAAAATTCCCTAATCCTGTCAGCCTAGTTCCTCCCAGCTCCACAAACTGTCCTGACCCTCTCTCTGAGAGAAGCAAGAAACCAGGATGGGTGTAATGACAGCCCTGTTTTCTGCATTCATCCAATCAGGGAACAGAAACAATACCATGTGACAAAAATGACTAGTCTTGGCAGATATGGCACAAGTACTGTTCACATCTATATGCTCAAATATGTTCATATAGACTAATCAATTAGAAATGCACAAATATGGAAAAATGAATTTGCTTGTGAACAGAAAAATGGACTAGCTCATCAGATAAACTGTTATAAATAGCTCACAAAGGTTTAAGATGACGCCAATATTTTTCTTCCATAGTGTTTAAGCATGAATGTAGCAGCTTGCAGCAAATACAGAAGAGAGACCTTAATATTGATTTTCCATGTTCTCAGAGTCAAGTCAGGTTTGTTTTTTGCTTTTGTGATTCAGTGAACAATTTACAACTCCACCAGAGAGGTCATTTGGGGCCATCTGCCTGTCCCAAGTCAGGGTAAAGGAGGAGGGTTGGGCGTGGGGCTAGCAACTCCACCCTGTAAAAATCAGCTTGCTACAGAAACGCCAACAATAGAGTTAACAGAGACTTTTAGCCTGGAAAAAGAAGGGTCTTCAACTCGAAGATGCATGACGCTGGGTGGTGAAAGCCGCGAGGAAGCCACTAAGCCGATCACCCTTCTTGCAGCCAGGAGGATTACCATCGGCACATGGAACGTGAGGACCATGTACGAGTCAGGAAAGACGGCGCAGGTTGCAGCAGAGATGAGGAGCAACAACCTGACCCTACTAGGCATTAGCGAGACAAGATGGACGCAAGCTGGACAGAGACGACTGTTGACAGGAGAGCTGTTGCTGTATTCAGGACATGAAGAGAGCGACGCACACCACACACAGGGAGTAGGCTTCATGTTGTCCAAGCTGTATGGAGCTGAAACCTGGAGGACAACCAAAACAACCACCAGGAAGATCCAGACCTTCATTAATAGCTGCCTCAGAAGGATTCTCCAGATCCGCTGGCCAGACACCATCAGTAACATCCACCTCTTGGAGAGGACCCATCAACTCCCAGCAGAGGAAGAAATTAGAAGGAGAAGGTGGGGCTGGATAGGACATACACTACGCAAACAGCCAACCAACATCACCAGACAGGCACTGCAGTGGAACCCCCAAGGCAAGCGGAAAAGAGGCCGCCCAAGAAATACCTGGCGACGCGACCTTCAGGTTGATAGCAAAAAAATGGGCTATACCTGGAACCAGCTAGAGCGAATGGCCCAGGATAGAAGACTATGGAGATCTGTTGTTGGCGGCCCATACTCCGGTTGGGGTGACGGGCATGAATGATGAATGAACAATTTACAGTCTCTCTCATGTAAACTCCCCCAGATGTAACACCATCCCTGCCTAGCCTCCCTTGTTAAGACAGAGAAAAATGCACTGAAATGGTAAAGGGTTGGGCTTAGCAGGTGTCTACTTACTAAATGAAAGTTTTGCAAAGTAATGAGCATGTGAAAAACAAGTTTGTCCCCTGCCCCATCCCCCCCAGCAGCACCCCTGGGGGAGACTCAGTGCCCCGCCCTATTCCCCTATCAGCGCCCCTGGTCTAGCGAAGGATATGGGTCTGGTCCAGTTTGGTCTGGGGAGGGATTTGGGTTTGGTTCAGTTTGGGCTTGGGAGGGATGTGGCTCTGGTCCAGTTTGTAGGATTCAAACTGGGGAGGAATGCAGGACGGGTCCAGTTTGGTCTGGGGAGGGATGTGGGTCTGGTCCAGTTCAGGGGGTTCAGTCTGGGGAGGGATGCAGGTTGGGTCTGATTTGGTGGGTTGGCCTGGTCTTTTGGGGGCACAGCTGGTCCTGATCCTAATCTCTGTGCTACAACTCTCAACCAAGAGACAATTAAAATGCCATAAGCTAGTGATTTTATGAGGGGTGCCTCTGCCCATGAATGCTACAGAAAACATCTTTATGTTAATGCCTTAGTGAATACCAGCGTTTAGAATGATCAATGGCATGTTGATTTACTTAATTAGTCCAAACAAATTCAAAGTACCACCCACATTTAACTCTAGTTGGAAGTTAAGGTACTGTACATTTAAAAATTACCTGTAAGAGCAACAATGTGGTATGCATGCTCTTCAGCTGGTTAAAAAGATACAGGACATACTCCTTTGAGTTTTCACATCCCAATTCAATACCATACTTGTTTTGTGTGCACATGCGCTTGTTCATTCTCTCTCTCTCGCTCACACTAAATGTCAATGTTAATTTCTATACTGATATATTTCCCTTCCCCCACTACACACTTGGACACAAGAGGTCAAAGGAATTGCAATGTTTTGGAGCCACCAATCTATCTCAATCTCCTGAGAACATGTCAAATTCACTCATCCTCATACAGTGGACAGCACAAATTCAGAGATCTCTCCAGTCCCCAAATATTTCTAACTTAGTTCTCTTTAGTTTAGTCAGAGTTTTCCTATTCAGAAAGTGCTAAAATGGCCAGGAATCAAGAAGAGTGTAAGACACTCTTAGAGTCAAGGTCCAGACTCTAGAGAAAATAATAATAATTTTTTATTATTATTATTTTCTCTAGAGTCTGGACCTTGACTATACCTTGACCAAGAAATTTGGACCTTGACAAAAAATAATGGTCTTGCTCTTACAGTAGGGGTAGTCAAACAATAGGCTCTTCTGATGGCAGGACATTCTAGGCTAGTTGAGTCTCTCATGCCAACCCTTTGAAGAGTCACATGATGAGTCTGAGGCTGTAAACCATCCCCACAGCAGCAAGGAACAAGTCTGCCAGCCAAGTATTTTTGCACCAGGTAGGCAACAGTAATGCACAAGCAAATTAGGGCTCCCTTATTTTTTCCTTTTTATTATTCAATGCCTTTATTGCAGCTACAGAGCATCTGGACACAGGTAAACAGTGGACGACAAACATAATAAATCAGTTGTGTTAAGATGAAAAACCCACAGTTAAAATCTGCCATTTAAGCTAAATATATCCTCCTGAAAGAACCATAAAGTGCAACTATTAAAGGGGTCAGATCACTGGAGAATGACTTTTCTATCCCAATGTATCCTTGCCATGATGTAGTAATTTATAACACAAGAGAAAACAATTCCAATTTGCCATTTAGATCCACATGAACTACTGGCAGGATGACTGAATCCTTCCAAGAAGAGCTACAGAGTTAAAGCCTATGGGAATTTTGCTTGAATAAAGATTACACCATCAGGCCCAAAAACGAATTCTTTAGGGAATCCGAAGCACTACAAACTTTTGCCAGGATACCAGATATTTTATTTCAAGTTAATATTTTTACAAAGCTCGAATGCCTGAAGCTAAAGACAGAAGTTTTACCATAAAGTGCAACTATTAAAGGGGTCAGATCACTGGAGAATGACTTTTCTATCCCAATGTATCCTTGCCATGATGTAGTAATTTATAACACAAGAGAAAACAATTCCAATTTGCCATTTAGATCCACATGAACTACTGGCAGGATGACTGAATCCTTCCAAGAAGAGCTACAGAGTTAAAGCCTATGGGAATTTTGCTTGAATAAAGATTACACCATCAGGCCCAAAAACGAATTCTTTAGGGAATCCGAAGCACTACAAACTTTTGCCAGGATACCAGATATTTTATTTCAAGTTAATATTTTTACAAAGCTCGAATGCCTGAAGCTAAAGACAGAAGTTTTACTTTTGCTGCTAACCCTCTGTCTAGTCCTGCCGGAGAAATGCTCAACAAACTTGTAAATCTTGGTTGAGACTGGCTGTGCTGCATAGAACTGTTCCTTCAAAGCAGTAAGACCAGAATCTAGCTGCATAGTGATGCAAGGCAGAGCAGGATGAATCCATAAAGAATATGTTGCCACGACTGCTAGTAGCAGTTATATCCTGTTGGCAAGTTCTTCTTCACACTAGTTAAAGGCTGTTCACAACTCTTCAATTGCCTAAAATTCTCAGGCTCTTATCTCATCTCCTTGCCCACTAAAGTTGCCAGCCTCATGCACCATTAGTCTCCTTCTTTTAGTCCTCTTTTTCTGTTCCGTCTCTAGGCATGCCGTCTACCACCATGGTTCATCAGCTCTATGCATTCAAAATTCTTTTCTTTCACAATGCTCACCAAATGTGGGCAAATCCAACCAAAACCTCAAAGATATAAGACAACATTTATCCTTCTTTGGGGCTTTCCAGTGTCCTCTCAGTGTTATTTCCTCCCTTTTGTCTTTTAGGTATTCAGTACTCTGGGACAGGGAATGAGAAAATAGGGGCTCGTATGCCACCCAAGGACATTATTGTTGCCTAACAAATTGTTGCTTAACAAATGACAATCACTAGCCTTTCAGATTTGCCTGATTTGAAAAAAAATAGGTGCAGTAGATTTATCTTGCTGCATCTCTTAAATTACATTGTTTACTACTCAGTAGCTGGAAGATTTAGTATGTGTAAAATGTTGCTAAGAAAAGCTGATTGCTAGCTTTTAGAATGTTTTAAAATAGTTATGTCACTTACTACTATATTAATCTTAACAGGGATAATAGCTTGCTGGCTGCATAAATTGGTTTAGTACATGCAGATCAATATATTTTCTTTGAACAATTTGGAAAGCTAAAGGATTTCTGCCTCAGACTTTTTACTGCGCTGCAAACCACATGATATACTATGTAGTAACTAAGAACAGTATTGTATTACCGTATGCTAGGAGACACAGTCATGGATCAGGATCCCACAGTGCTAGGCGTTGTACAAACAAAGAAAAAGAAGATGGCCCCTACCTCAAGGAGCTTACAACCTAAGTATAAGACAAGTGACAACAGATGAATATAGATAGACAGGGCAGTATGAAGATAACAACATTACCTGCTGCATGGGGGAGTTGTGAGGATAAATACGTTAAAAGATTGTGAGACTCCCATTACTATAGTAATAGCAGCAATGTAAGTACCCAGGAGAGGTTAAAATGGTGTGCGATATTGCTTATGAGCCCTTATTTGAATAAACACACTCACAGACCCATAGATTTTAATGTCAAAAGGAACCAATATGATCATCTAGTCTGACCACCTTCACATTGCAGGCCACAGAACTCACCTACTGCTGAGATAGACCAACCTCTGGCTGAGTTACTGAAGTTCGCAAATCATGGTTTAAAGACTTCAAGTTACAGAGAATTCACCATTTACACTAGTTTAAACGTACACATGCCACATGCTACAAAGGAAGACCAAATACCCCCAGGATCTTAGCCAATCTGACCTGGAGGGAAAATTCCATCCTGATCCCCAAAATGGTGATTGGTTAGACCCTGAGCATGTGGGCAAGACCCACCAGGCAAATACCTGGAAAAGAATGCTTTGTAGTAACTCAGAGCCCTCCCCATCTAGTGTCCAGTCTCTAGCAATTAGGGATTGCTGAAAAGATTAGGGAAAGACACCTCTGTTTACAAATGTTTCCAAGATATTTAAACAGCCCCATTTTAATTAATCTGGCTATTTTGTATGTTATCACTAATGACTTAATCCTACCAGTTTTCCATAGCCTCTAGGAAAGGCAAGATCTGAATTTCCAGTGTAAACAAAAACCTCACATCTTTCAAGACTTCATATGCATCACAATAAACCAGAGGCAAAAGTCTCTCACCTCCCCTCACTTCTCTGCAGATCCCCTTTAATTAGACCCAAAAAAGGTGTTACCTGGTTCAAAATCCAGCCAGAACTGAAGACCCCCATTTCAACTCTCTACACCACCTAACGAAGACTACGTAAATTGGTATGTCTGGCTAACCTACCCCAGAAGCGACCATGTGAATGCTCACTAGGAAATACTTGTGATTTAATGAAAAATTATCACTTGAAATCTAACTATATTTTGACTCTTACCAGGTTATAGTCCTGATAGTGACCAGGCACAGGCCAGGATCAAAAAATCTGGCAACCACACCATTCCCTTGAAAGTCAATGGAGCCCAACTATATACATGATGGAACTACTGAAGCACCATAGCCTCATTCAGTCAGGAAGTCTGACACAGTGATCACAAAAATAATAAATTGTGTTATTTTCCATCTTTTCCCCTTAATCTCTAGGACTTTTGGGGGGGGGGCAGGAAATCACACAAAGTTCATGTAAGTGTCACAGCCAGTGATAAAGATTTTGGGGATAACTTATCTAACCTCTCTTTACCACATTCCACACCCACATTGAGGTGGGTGGGTGGCGGGGTGAGAGATTCTGTTAGCGAAGGAGAAATTCACAACTATCCAGTCTGTTGCCTCTGATGGGATTCCAAGAAGATGCTGATAGCAAGTGGGGCCAGGTTGAGGTTTCAGTCTTGATGATATATGGGGCATGGCTTGGTCTACACTAAAGAATTAGGACAACATAAGGCAGCTTATGCCGACCTAATTATGTCAGTATCTAGACCAGTGCTTCTCAAAGCCGGTCCGCCGCTTATGCAGGGAAAGCCCCTGGCGGTCCGGGACGGTGTTTACCTGCCGCATCCGCAGGTAAACCAGTGGGAGCCGCATCCGCAGGTAAACCAGTGGGAGCCAATTGCAGCTCCCACTGGCTGTGGTTTGCCGCTCCAGGCCAATGGGGGCTGCGGAAAGGGCACCCAGCACATCCCTCGGCCCACGCTGCTTCCCACAGCCCCCATTGGCCTGAGGCCGGCAAAGCCAGTGGGAGCCGCGATTGGCCAAACCTGCGGACTCGGCAGGTAAACAAACCATCCCAGACCACCAGGGGCTTTCCCTGCACAAGCAGCGGACCGGCTTTGAGAAGCACTGATCTAGACTACAGCCTTGCTCCCACCAATTTAAGTGCCCTACAACACCGACACAGTAACTCCACCTCCATGAGAGGCATAGGGCTTATGTTGGTGTAGTTAGGGAGACACAGTGTCAGTGTACATATTGAGTCCCTGACATCGGCAGTTGGCTGGAGCCCTGAAACAGACAAGAAAGCCAGCTCCACAGGTGGGCTGCTTCCGGGTCTCCGCTCCAAGCCCAGCTGCTACCCAGGGTTCCAGCTGAGGCTAACACCTGGGCTCTGCACTGGGAGCCCTGCTGCACACCAGGGTCCTGGCTCCCCACCAGGAGCACAGCTGCTGACTGGACTTCAGGCCTGGATCTCCCAACCTGAGGTGCAGCTGAGCTCCCGACAGAGAGCTGCGAGCCCTGGCTCTCAGCCCCCCACACTGCTCCCATGAGTCAGTGGAAGCGCTCCTGGTGAGGACGTGCACCACTGACAGAAGGAGGGTAATGTGGACATCAGCCACCACAGTAATTACTGAGGTGGCTGTAAGTCAACCTAACAAAGGTTTACTTAAGATTGTTGTGTAAACCTGCCCTTATGCTATATTAAAACCAAACCAAGACAAAATGAGGAGTGAGGATTCTCTCCAGTAAGAATTAAGAAATCCTAGTATCTTTTTTTCCTAAGACTGCTGGTTGACTTAGTAATATTGTGAAGATCCTTGCAGTTAAATAAGCTAGGATTTTTTTTTTTTTAAATAAAAAGCTTAATCTAACTGGCGCTTGTAACATTTAGACCATTCACAAGTTATCATACAAGCATAAATGGCTTCATATATACTGCTGCATGCCAACATGTTAAATCATCCTGTGACTAGTTTTTAGAGAATGTGCATTCAGAAAGAAGTGTTGTTGTAGCCATGTTGGTCCCCGGATATTAGCATGATAAGGTGGATGAGGTAATATCTTTGTATACCTCATGTGTATCTCACCAACAGAAGCTGGTCCAATGAAAGGTATTACCTCACCCACCTTGTCTCATGTAGAAACAAGTTATTTCTAACCTGTATTATGAACAGACCAAAAAAAGGCACATTTTAAAAAGTGGAACAAATTTTTGGAAGCTACCCTTTCTGGTTACATGCAAACTTTCCTTAATAAGGATCCCTCTG
This sequence comes from Mauremys reevesii, assembly GCF_016161935.1. NCBI lineage: Eukaryota > Metazoa > Chordata > Testudines > Geoemydidae > Mauremys > Mauremys reevesii. The sequence goes on along the minus strand of NC_052631.1, from coordinate 35,914,657 downwards.
GACACAGACTATACACATGCATCTGACGAAGTGGGTATTCACCGACGAAAGCTCATGCTCCAATACGTCTGTTAGTCTATAAGGTGCCACAAGACTCTTTGCTGCTTTTACAGACTATACACAGTGATCATCACAAGGAGGGTGGAGGGGGGATTTCTTGGTTTTTTTTTAAAAAACACAGAATATTCAATAGATCAGGTTTATAAATGAAAGTGGTCATATAAGGTTAACTTTGGAGTCATGATTTGATTATCTTGACTGCATGCCTCTCCTTTTGGAGAGTTTATTTTCACTCCAATGTACCACAATGTCCAGTGGTGACTAATCTGCTTTTTAAGTGATAAAAATGAAGACATCCAATAGTGGGACTGTCTCCACCAACCCTGTTACTGAAATTCTACATAGTCTTGCAAAAAATCAGCATAAAAATGTATTAACCCAGGTACAATTAAACTCACCCATCCTTCCAGTGATAAAAACTGAGGGTACCTTACTTGCTCAGGAAAATAAAAAGTAAAATAACTTGCCACAAGCAAGTTGGTTTTGGTAGTTAGTTTATTATTGCGAGCAGGAAGATTATTAAATGTACCAAAAAAAGACTCCATTCTTGGGAAACCATTACTATAATTTCTAGGTAGAAGACACAAGGTTAAGAATGCACTGAATTTTTTCTTAAGACCCTTTCTCTCCTCCATTCAGGTACTATTGGAGATTCCTCCTCACTTATCCATGAGGGATTATAGCAGGCCATTCTTTATTACAGAGATGTAAAAGCGTTTGCAAAAAGGTGGGCCTTGCACCATGCTCCTGGCCAGGCTTACAACCATTACAATGGAATTCTTTAGGAAAGTGCCCTCTGCTAAGAATGCTCTGCCCTCTTTTCCCCATCAGATGGAATTTTTCAGTGGTTCTCAAACTGTGGATCGGGACCCCAAAGTGGGTCTCAACACCGCTTTAATGGGGTCATCAGGGCTGGCATTACACTTACTGGGGCCCAGGGCCAAAGTCTAAGCCCCACTGCCCTGGGCGGCGGGGCTCAGGCTTCAGGCCCCTCGCCCTGGGTGGAAGCCCTTGGGCTTCAGTTTTGGCCTCCCCGCCTGAGCTAGTGGGGTTTGGGAGGGCTCAGACTTCGATTCCCCCCTCCTGAGGTTGTTTAGTATTTTTTGTTGTGAGAAGGGGGGCGCAGTGCAGTGAAGTTTAAATACTCCAACAGTTCTCAAAGCAAGGGAGCCAAGTACATCCACAATAAAATAGGGAACCCCCAGAATGGGCACAGAATTCATGTGATGAACTCTTGGGGGGGGGGGAACCTCTCTCTTGCTCAGAAAGTACCATTATTCAAATTAAAGTTTCCACATATTTATCTTCATCCCCAACTAGATTAAAATGCAGTAATCTAATCTGGCAATAGTAAAAAGCATGACCATAGTGGCTAAAGCCTCTTCTGACTAGTTAAATCTCTCATGGCACCATTGTGTATAAACAGGAAAAGCAACAGGACCAATCAGACCCCCAAACTGTATACTTCCCTCTGGGGACAAGGCTGATGTTCCTTCTAGTTCCTCAAAGCAGGAGTTCAAGTCTGAGGCAGCTATTTAGCTCTGGTTCTAAAACCTTTGAGACAAATGAACTAAACTGGTTAGAGAAAGGCAAATAGTTTTCATCCTAGGTGATTTCCTCCCCTCCACTAACAGAGAAGCTGGCCACAGCCCTGATTGTGGCTGCTGAAAAGAAAAGGCAAGCTATTTGCGCTGTGTAGTAGATCCAACCATTATTGTATTGTATAAAGGACCAATCAGTATTGTTTACCCAGATGTGCCAAGGACTGCACACACACTCAGGAACACATGGTGTCTGAAAAGCTAGGCTCCTCCAGTATATTGGTGGCACTGGAATACATGATATCTCAACTGCTCTAAGCAGTCAAAAATTAATGAGAGCAGGAGATGGGTATAAGTCTTGTGGCAAGGAACTACTCCTCACAATGTTGTAAACTGTCTATAAGAAATAATCAAAACCAACTTTGAGCTGCAGTTGTAAGAGAAGCACTGTCATGCATGCAATCAGCAGCACTATATGGCCAACTGTATCAAAGGCTTCTAAAAGGTCCTGAAGTATAAGCATGAAAGTTTGTTTTGTTCATATCCATAAGAAAGTTCTTAATCCATATCAGATGCATCAATGCAGTGTCCTAGACCTTCCACTGTAGGTACTTGCAAGCATAACAAAAACAAGATTTTTATTTAGGAGTGTTTTCTATGTACACTAAGACTTTTTATACCTCTGCTTTGTAAAGTAAAAATCTGCTTTGCTATTATGTGAAAATGTCATCTGAAACATCCATAATTGAAGAACAGGGCAGGACAGGCATGCATTGATACAGAAAGCTAGCACAGGACTTATTTGTATTATCACATTACTGCCTTGGTTACAAGGCTACTAACTTCATTCACAACAAAATGCACATATCTTTCTTTATACCACACCGCAACCCATATAGTACAAATTAATTCTTTCAAGAATGATTAAGATTGCCCAATATTTCCCACTGTAAGGCCACTGTTTTCAGTTGCTTATAAACCTCACCAATTTTAATAGTTGGAGCTGAAATTTTCCATGCCAGAGTCTGCCTGAGGCTGATTTATTTATTATTAATTATTATTATTTCAGCCACTTCCAAGAATGAGGCTTAGCAAAAATACATTGTTTTGCCCATGTTATTTTTTTTTAAATTGAGACCTTTTCTTTTAAATGCTCTGATGCCCCCATGCTTGATAGCAGGGGCTCTCCATATCTTCAGGGCCAAAAATTTCAAGTTCCTACTCCCCCTGTAGAAAAAAATAATGTGATCAGGTAATTAAAAATTCTGTCATAATGCATATGAATGCGGAAGCATATACATGGGCAATCTTACTTCTGGCATTTCTTAATTTTTGAGTTCTTGATTTTGAAATTATGGTGTTCTGTTAACAGTTTTTGTGTGTGTAATATGTAATCAGTGGGATAAGCATTACTATATATAATTTGCACAAAAAATGAACAAATCAGAATATACAAACTAAGATTAGAAGATTTCCCATATTTGTCCATGATATTTTCAACATATCTAAAGAATATACTGTATAGTCTTTATTACATATGTAGCATTTTAGTACTGTGGATTACTATTCGGCACAGTAATCCATTTTTATACAACATACTTAATTTGAGGTTATGAAAATTTGCCTATATATACACACACCAGCACATACATACACACTAGAGATGAATTTATGTGGCAAATATATTTTCTATTGAATCAACATGTGGATATAGCTAATAGTCCCAGTATGGAAAACATCTGTGTATCTTAATTTATTAAAATTCAATAGACTCCTCACATGTGTGTTTTCAGGTCTGAGTCCTAATATACAAATCTTGGCAATAATTTTAGTGTGTAATCTACACAGACTGTTCAAGAATCCAGGAGATTTACAGCTTTACCGTCTCCACCCACCCCCTCCCAAAAAAACACATTTCAGTTAGCCTTTCAACAGATCTCAGTGTGTAATCAAGTTAGTAGTAGATTTTTTAAATTTTTGTAACAGTTTCAACCGGTAGAGGGTGTGCTTGAACATGCAAGGGAATCCGAATAAATCCAGCTAGGTTTCACACACTGAAAACATTATTGATATTTCCATAAGATAAGTCTGAAAGTTATTTCTGTAATAAGATTCTCTCCTCATCTTGTAATGTTCGAGCTTTCAATAAACAAATACATAAAAAGGGTTTACTCTTCCATGCTACATTCCACCTCAAAGCCAAAAGAAAAAATTATTCTACATTTTGCTTGTTAGTTCAGAATTGGTTTATGGTCAACATAGGATATCTATATCTACATGTCATTTTAAAGTAGTTATCCTGGCAATGTCTGCTATGAAGTTATTTCAAATTAAAGTTTTATGACTGTTTGGGGTGAGGGATGTCTAATGCAATGCAAAAAACAGCAACCCTTTAAAGACTACTTACAGAGATGATTAATCAGTTTTATCCTTTTCTTTTCCAGGATATGTGATCTTTGATATTGAATTCTACTATTACTTACTCAGTTTAGTATACCAAGTTAACAGAAAATTCTTTGATGGTTATCTTCGGTTTTCCCCCAATGAATAATAAAGGGGCCTTGTTATGCATGTTTGTGATTAAGCAATCAAAACTGTCTAGACAACCCTAAATAAGATTCCCAAAAAGAAAAAGCTTCCACTGGGACTCTCTTTTTATCAAATTGCTGTATACTATTTTATCAGTGTTAAAGACTGGATGGCTCATGGAACTGTTAAGATACTGAGAACCTTTCACCTCTAGTTACACAAGTTCTAATCTAACCCAAGCCAGCCCCCGACCCGACCGCAGGCCTGTGTATATGTTGTTGTAGCCATGTTGGTCCCAAGATATCAGAGACACAAGGTAGGTGGAAATATCTTCACTGGACTGTTCAGAAGTTGGCCCAATAAAAGATATTACCTGTGCACCTTGTCTCTTGCTAGGCAAGACATCCAAGTAATCAAAAAACCAACTGAATCTGGTTCATATTTACTTTATCCGTGGCCAGTTTACAGACTTATCAAATAAATTACTTTTCCACATTCTAGTTGGTGTCTGCATTATGTTTGACTGTATGTTCTATATGGCTCCCCCTCTCCACAAATACACATACCAAATGCAAAGCATGATATACCTGTTCTACAACAGTTGTTGAACTGCTGACCGTGACCAAATCTCAGGACTTTAGCTGTATGCTAAAACCTTTGGAGATTGTTGAGACATTACCTATTTTACCTGTTGTCACTGACAAACTGTAGGAACAGCAATATTTCTGCATATACCCCTACGTGAGATTGACTATTATTTTGAAGCCTTATGTAATTCTCTTTTGTTGTACTGACATGAATTTATCTCATCACCTAGCTGAGGTATAACATGGTGTAACATGTAGGCAACCACCCGTACCAATTACTATAATCTCCACCAGTCTAAGTGAGAAAAGTCATATTTTTATAGCTCTGGAATACCTTAGTAATGGATGCAACAGAGAAAAACAAAATAGATTGGGGGGGGGGGCAAAGCAGCTTTTGTAAAATCTTACAATGGCAGTTTTAACCTGTCCGTTGTGCAGATCTCAACTGTTCTTATTAGCAGATGCTCATTTTACACCCAAGTTTACTATGTACTGAACACCTGCTTTCCCTATTTCTCACTATCTTGCCATAAGAAATGCTAAATCTTGGAACTTGCAAATTTTATACACACAGGAATTCATTTATTTAATCATCTTGATCTCCGGTTTGGGCTGTTCCTCATTTTCTGTGTCTTCAAAGTACATTTGGTAGTTCTACAGGTATGCAGCTGTATTTTGATCACCAGTATATGCACCAGATTCTCCCATTCCTCAAATCACACACAGTGTTGCTATATACATCTGCTTACTGCTTGTGTGTAGTCACTACACAAAATTCACAGGAAACCTTTTTGGAGGGGCCACTCCAGGCACCCCGGAAAACTCTTTTGGAGGCCCCTGTGGGGCCCAGGGCAAATTGCCCCACTTCCCCCCCCCCCCACCCCCAGGCAGCCCTGCATTAGGCTTGCTAAGTTATTGATTTACGTAGAACAGCTCCTTCTGCATTTACACACTTGCTACTCAAGAAATTAATGGCTACTGTGAACAAAAGCCAAAGGCCTGATCCTGAAACATACCAAGCATCCACAACTTCCACCAAAATGAAAGTGTTGAGGATAATCCATATCTATCAAGATAAGTAGAGCCCTGTGTGGATACAAGATTTGTATCCACATCCAATCCGCAAACATTGTCTGTGGATAGCCGCAGATTTGCAAGGCTCTAAAGATGCAAAACAAAGGTACTCATTAACTATAATTCACTATTCTGATACACACTGGGGGTCCTTCTTTTGCACTTCTTTAAAAAAAAAAAGTATTGTATACCCAATTCTAGCCAAGATAAATCCTTGTCTTCTTCCGTCCGGTATTTCACCCCCACCAGCTCATCATCTGTTAAGTTAACTCTGTACATAAATATATTGCTACCTTTGAGAAAAGAAAAGTTACTGAGAAGAGTCATGGTTGACCTTCAATCTTGTGCTGCAGTTTCTCCACCAGTGTTCTATTTCTCACAGTAGAAGACAGTCAGTGATTGAATGGCAGCAACGAATCCTGTGGCACTAACAAACGTATTGGAGCATGAGCTTTCATGGGTGAATACCAACCAATGCAACCGACGAAGTGGGTATTCACCCACGAAAGCTCATGCTCCAATATGTCTGTTAGTATATAAGGTGCCACAGGACTCTCTGCTGCTTTTACAGATCCAGACTAACACGGCTACCCCTCTGATACTTGAGTGATTGAATGACTGCTTATGATATTAAAACTAAAGAAACAATATCTGACAAAACATTAATTAGGGAAACAAACAACACAGAACACCCCAGCCCACCTCTGAGATTATGATTAAATCTCTAGGTCTGAAAGGGACTTCCTTCACTGCTAGTAGACCCTGTTCTTTAATTGGCTGAAGGAGTTGGCATTGAGCAAGTCAGACCATAAGAACGGCCATACTGGGTCAGACAAAAGGTCCATCTAGTCCAGTATCCTGTCTTCCAATAGTGGCCAATGCCAGGTGCCCCAGAGGGAATGAACAGAACAGGTAATCAACAAGTGATCCATTCCCTGTCGCTCATTCCCAGCTTCTGGTAAACAGAGGCTAGGGACACCATCCCTGCACATCCTGACCAATCCATCCATCGCTGGGTTGGACCAGTAGCCTCTTCTGTTCAGGGAGTGAGATCTGGCACTAAACTCACATGAAAGTGTAGAGCATTAGGCCTTGTGATTTAATTTTAGGGCATTTGATTCCTGGAAGTTTGGTTCAAAAGCTAAGCAGACACTAAACACCAGAAAAGACTTTTGCAATCAGGATAATCTATTCAATTGAATTACACAATACTTAGAACTTGCACAGTGCTTTATATTTTCAAAGTGTAAGTCAGAGTTCAATCTTTGGTTAAAAGCGCATTTGTTAATACTTGTTCCAATATAGTTTAGTTAATTAGCTGGTGTGGGTGGGAGTTGTCAAAATTATTTATATTTGTCAATAAATATTCCAAGTAGAAGACTTTCCACCTACTCCCCAAAACATTCACTGGAGAATTTGGACAGCTCTATACAGAAGAGGTGGTCATAAATCTTTAAAAACAAAAACCACACACACAAGGTCCTGTCTGTTGCATGGATAAAGATCACATGGCATTTTTTATAAGATTAAGAATTTATCCTTTTGTTATTGGCCCAAGATTTCCACTATGTGCCAGTTGGTTATTGGCCTCCATCAGAGAGGTGGCTGCCCAACACTTCAGCTGTATGCATTCAGTTTTAATTTTTTTTTAAGAGAAAAAAGCTTTTAAATTATTATTGAAGATACAGATAAATATTTTTTTAAAAATCATTTTTTAAAAGTGTACCAAAGAATAATCACACATTTGGGAGCATTCAGTTTTTATCCAGTCTATCATTTGGCATATACAGTATACCCATAGGTTAACTGAAATGTTATTTTATTTGAGTGTTCTCCTGATAGACTAGGGCAGTTTCCCACATATCTCCATCTCAGATTCTCATCTATTTCCAAGTATAATCAGAAAAAAATAGGTTTCCCTCCTGCTTGTACCTCAGAGTACACCTCTGCTCTCATTTTTCTATTTTAACTTTGTAATTCTTCTTTAATGACAATGATAGTATTCTTAAGACACAGTACAAGCCACAATACAAAGCTGCATTGTAACATTTGTACTAAGTGTTTATCCCTCTCTTGCCCTTTCCTAAAGGGGTCCTATTCTCTTCAACCTTACATCTGTTTAAGACGAATATAACCCCACTGACTTTAGTGGGGTTACACTGGGAGTCAGTGAGAGCAGAATCGAGCCTATAGTCTTTTATGGGCCTCCTTATTGTCACTATTCCGATATTAGCACCAACACACATGTTCAGCAATGTCTACACGAGGCTCTCTACAAGCAATTTTCCACTGTTTTCAACACTGACTCTTGCCACAGCGGGTGTAACGTAGACAAAGCTCCCATGCAGCTGCTGGTGCTTTTACCCCTATGTCACCGTGAGGCCATAGGTGCTGGATCTAGGGGTGCTGGGGTGCAGTGGGTTCCATCAATAACAGGGTTTACAGTTTGGTTTAATGGCTCTCAACACCCCCGCTATAAAAACTGTTGCAGCACCCTCATGGGAGGCTACAGAGGTGATAAAAAGCACTGGCAGCTGTAGGCACCTCGTCTACACTAGGGCTCCCCGCCTTGCACCAGCAGGGGGCGGTGAGGAGGGATAGGAAGTGCGGGCGAGGGGAGAGAGGTTCCCCCACCGGAGGCAGGCGCTGGGCAGCCGCGGGGGCGGACCCCTTACTCCCGGGGCCATGGGGACCCGGCAGGGGAGAATAGGACCGCGCACCGAGGCGGCGGGCTCAGGGGACGCAGCACCCCAGGAACCGGGGTGCGCCAGCTGCCAGGAGGCGGGTAACGATCCCCGCAGCATGCTCAGCGCGACCCCAGGGCACCGAGCGAGCCGCCTCTCCGCGCAGGACCGCGCCCGCCCCGGGGCTAGCAGCGGGCACTGGCCGGAGCCCGCGCACTCACACAGGGGGTGGGGCCCTGGCTGCCCCAGGGCCGCGGCGGGGCTCCCGGGGCGGGGCGCTCACCTACTCTCCTTGCTGCGAGTGCCCGGGGTGCGCAGACCAGGCTCCGGCGCGGCGGCTCCGGTCCCTTTAAATCCCCTCAGCAACTGAGCACCGCCGCTGCCGCGCTTGGGATTTATCCCCGCCCGGTGGGAGCGGGCGGCGCGAGCAGAGCCCCGCCCCAATCCCGCCCTCTCGGCCAGACCCCGCCCCCACCGAGACCCCGCCCTTCTCCCGGACACCCCAGCCCCAACCGAAACGCTTCCGCCTACCCACGCCCCGCCCCCTCTGCGGGAAACCGCGCCCCCCCGCCTCCGCGTGTCCCTCCCGCCTCTGCGCCAGGCTCGTCCTTTCCAAGACAGAGCCTGACTCCTGTTCTCATCGCAAACCTCTCTTCTGAGAGCCCCCCAACCCTTCCCATAACCATATTCCACTCACTCCCCCACCCTCCATCGCCACCCAGAAACAGCCTGCCCCAAACTCCCCCCTCTCCCAGTGCCATATTGAGATAATCCACAACTCCCTCCCCACACACACACCATCACCTTCACCCTCGCTTGAGGTAGCTGGGTCAGGAGCCATCACTGCTAGTCTGGGGAGGCTGAGACCTCACCCCTCACCTGACCACTGCTGGTGGGATGCAGGCTGTCCTGGAGGAAGGACTTGGTATCCATACACCCAATGTGAAGGTCCCTGATCACATCTCCCAAATAGAAACATGATGCGGAGTCAGCAAGCAAGCACCCTCTCCCCGCCACACACACACACCCCCAAGAGCAGCAGGTTTCAGAATATAAAACCCTATATCCTTGCCCACCCCTTCTCCAAACTCTACCCATTCCCCCATGTAGTTCTACAGTACAGCAAGAAGTAGGGTGACCAGACAGCAAGTGTGAAAAAGCGGGCCGGGGCTGGGGAGTAATAGGAGCCTATATAAGAAAAAGACCCCAACATCGGGACTGTCCCTATAAAAAGGGGACATCTGGTCACCCTAGCAAGAAAGAGCAGAGGGATTGAAGCACATGGGCAATATGAGAGCTCTGTAATCTAAATCTCAAAAAATCCCTTACATTACAGTTGCCAGGAAAAGTTTGAAAATAGACTCTAATAAAATGAAGAAACTTTAGGAGGTAAAATCTTCATTAGGGCCCCCAATCTGTTCTCCTTCCCTACTCATGACAGTACTATACCCCACCCTTACCAGACAGAGAAAGCAACCACCCACCTTTTCCAAATTCCTCCCCATTCTTCACCTTCTTGCTTGTGTGAGAGGTTACCCACCTTTATCTCAGACTCCCCACTCCACCTACCTGGGAGAACCCCAACCCAAAATACTCTCCCCTTTTGCCTGGTTGAGAAACCCTATAGACTTCTTCCCTTCACGCCTGTGTGCAGTCACTCCACTCCTGTCCTAAATTCCCCCATCTCTAGCCTCAGAGAATCCTCCTCGCTCCTGGCTTGTCCCCAACTGTTCCCCTCTTGCCTTATTAACTCCCTTACTTTATTTGCAGGTGAGATTATCATTTCCCCTGCCAAAATCTTTAGTCCAGCAGTGAATAAAGCAAACACACATACACTTTGTATGCAGAGTTGCTGTAGTTATGTCAGTCCCAGGTTATTAGAGAGACAGTGAGTGAGGTAATATTTTTTTATTGGACCAACTTCAGTTGGTGAGAGAGACAAGCTTTCGAGTTTGCACGGGGTTTGAAAATAGATCAGAAGAGCTCTGTGTAAGCTCCAAAGCTTGTCTCTCTCACCAACAGAAATTGTTCCAATAAAAGATATTACTCAGCCACCTTGTCTCACACATACACTTGGTCAGGCTAAGACACTCACCCTGGCTGTGTGTGTTCAGTCTCATGTGTTCTCTGTCACAGGTGCTACTGTTACTGCCTGGAGCTGGCTAACTTCCTGGTTTGAGGGGGCTTTGGCCCTTCCCTTACATGTTGATGGCATCTATGGCACTGTAACAAGGAGGAAGTATTATACTGGGAAATGCACATTAATCTTAACATTGGCTGACAGCCCTGAGGATCCTGACAGCCCTGTTAATACCACTTGGATCATTTGCAAGCTAAACAAATAGGCATCTTATGAGCCTGGTGGAGTGCAGCAGTCATGGTTACACATTAGAGTTTTTTGAAAGTTACATTTTTTTCATTTTACAGGCACAGCAAGAGAGGGACAAAGGCGCTTTAAACAATCTTTATGCCCTTGGGTTTCTGTATTGCTCTGGGAGCCAATATACAACCCAGCATAAACTAGGACAGCTAGAGGATGCTTTAATTTATGGCAGCCTCCTCAGGGCTGCTTATGGACTGTTCCACAGTCTGGAGCAGCTCAGAATCGCTGTACCAATCTCCTCTCTCATCTCTGAAATGCCCCCAGTTCCAGAACAACTGAGGGGGCAGCCAGTGGAGAGGCAGTAAGGACAGGGATTTGGGGACAGACAATGTTCCATAATGTTTTACTTTATTAGCAGTATCAACCAAAATGAGTATTTTTTCACATTTTCAATACAAATGCCACCATTGTTCAATACATGGCCCATTTTTGCTTATTTTCACTCAGAAATGCTCTTCCCCCTCCAAAATGTGCATACGAGTGACATTTTCTGAAAAAAATGGACCCATTTAGAGGCAAATGCAAAAACCCTTGCATTTCAAGTAGTTTGACATTTGTCACACACACTGATTCTCAAACTCTTTCTTCATATGGACAAATGTTAATATAGAGAGAGTCTCATGGATGCATTCTGCTCCTTCTATGAGTGATCATGCAGACCCTTTCATCTTCCTTTCATGATTACAGAACATCCCTGTGAAAACTATGTGGAACACTAATATTAGGAATGTATTTTTAGCAACACTTTAATGCGTTTTAGCTTTTGGGAATAAGGAGGAGGGGGAGCCAGAACCAAGTGACTGGCCAGCTGCGTGGATACCTAGCAAGTACCCCATACTCTCTGAAGACAAACCAAAACCCCAGGTTTAAATATACTCAAACTTTGGCAAATCTGAATCCAAATTTTTCACTCTAGGTCTGTTTCTAGTTTAAACACAGATGTCGACAAGACCAAGAGTCAGGGACGGCTCTAGGCATGTTGCCGCCCCAAGCACGGCAGGCAGGCTGCCTTCGGCGGCTTGCCTGCGGGAGGTCCCCGGTCCCACAAATTCGGCGGCAGCCTGCGGGAGGTCCCCCGAAGCCGCGGGACCAGCGGACCCTCCACAGGCATGCTGCCGAAGGCAGCCTGCCTGCTGCCCTCGCAGCGACCGGCAGAGCGCCCCCCGCGGCTTGCTGCCCCAAGCACCCACTTGGCGTGCTGGTGCCTGGAGCCGCCCCTGCCAAGAGTGTTTCCACCAAATTAGCTTGAAATGGTTTTCAGTTGTATTTAAAACCCAGTTTGGGTAGCACAGTTCCCAGCTCACTGTAGGTAAAGCCTTGGAATTATGCTGCCAGAAAGCAGCCTTCTTCCTTCCACTTTCTGGTTGCCATGGTGCACTGTCAGTATACGATCATGTAGAAGAGGGCAGCCACCTCTAGCCCAGATAAGTAATCACTATTTTTCTAATTAATTAATGGTCTTATATACTTGTACCTATTATAAAGTAAATTATTAACACGTGTTCAGGTATCTAAAGAAAACATCATGCATCATGCCTGTTAGTTATTTTGTATCAGCACTGATTGATTTTGTATGTAGGCTAAAATTAATTAGCCAAATCCTGAGGTCCTTACTTAGACAAAAAACTCCAGTGACTTCAACAGAGGTTTTGCCTTAGTAAGGATGAGAGGATTTCACCCTGAATTTGTACAAAGGTCTGAACTGAATATATGTCTTGTTACTATTTGAATTCATTTGTATGAAGGTGTGTTTATATTAAATTTTGGTGCACATATGTATATAAAAGAAAACTTCATACTCATATCTAATATGTCACAAGGCTATACTTAGAACCAGATAGCTTTGTCAGACGAGATCTAGTCATTTTGAAGGGACAGGGTTAAAGTCACATACAGACACTAATAAGACTACAGAAAATGTCAGCAATTTCTATTTTTTATACTGGTACTAGAAAAGATTCAGAAAAGGGCAACTAAAATGATTAGGGGTTTGGAGAGGGTCCCATATGAGAAAAGATTAAAGAGGCTAGGACTCTTCAGCTTGGAAAAGAGGAGACTAAGGGGGGATATGATAGAGGTACATAAAATAATGAGTGATGTGGAGAAAGTGGATAAGCAAATGTTATTTACTTATTCCCATAATACAAGAACTAGAGGTCACCAAATGAAATTAATAGGCAGCAGGTTTAAAACAAATAAAAGGAAGTTCTTCACGCAGTGCACAGTCAACTTGTGAACTCCTTACCTGAGGAGGTTGTGAAGGCTAGGACTATAACAGCGTTTAAAAGAGAACTGGATAAATTCATGGTGGTTAAGTTCATAAATGGCTATTAGCCAGGATGGGTAAGGAATGGTGTTCCTAGCCTTTGTTTGTCAGAGGATGGAGATGGATGGCAGGAGAGAGATCACTTGATCATTGCCTGTTAGGTTCACTTCCTCTGGGTCACCTGGCATTGGCCACTGTCGGTAGACAGATACTGGACTAGATGGACCTTTGGTCTGACCTTATGTTCTTACGGTCGTTCTTATGTTCTTATTTCACTTATAGCAAAATATCTCGTCATGATGGAAAACTTTGACATATCAAATTCAAAAGGGAAAAAAATCAAAGTAATATGGGAAAATTGATTCAAATACAAGTCTAAAACTGAAAAGATAGGGTGTGGTTTTGAAGGACAGTGTCTATCCACTATCTAATTTTGGAGAATGCTTACTTTTTGGTACCTATGAATGCTGCCATAGACCAGGAGGCAATTCTTTATTCAAAGTAAAAAATGTTTCAACCCCCCTGCATTTTCTATAAAAGTAAAAGTCAAAAAGTATCAGTGATTATAATGAGAAGCCTGTATAATTTATGTGCGTTTTGAGACATTGATAGGGAATACTTGAATTTGAAGAGTATTTGTGCAAGAAGTGAGGGAGTGAGATTTTCTTTCCTTTAGGCTGTAATAAAATTTTCAGTACCTCGCAACCCCCTAATTGCCTACATGACTCCCCAGAGACATGAACCACTGGTTGAGAATAACATACTCCAGACTACTGACAAAATATACTATATATGTATACACACAGCAGCTATTTACTAAACATAAATAAAACCCAACAACAAGTAATCCAATCTGAGGCCAAATCCATCGCTCATGGGGTACCTTAACTTGAATGGAGTTTCTCTGATTTACACTGGTGTACATGAGACCAAGATTTGACCCCAAACCATTTGGCTGAGTTTTGAATGAGGATAAGATTAAAAAGTTTTCCACTCTGTCTCTTAATCTGTAAGCACAGAGGACTGTTAGCTGCTATGCTTTTACTCATTTACAGGAATCAGATAATATCACTTATCAGCTAAATTCTTATTTATCTGAAGCAATCTAACTAGAAAGTATTAGTGACATGGGTTATAATAGGCCTGTAAATGAAAACACCAATGTGGGACACCTGAACACAGCAATAAGAATGATGTTAACAGAGATAAGAATCTTTGCTTTTTTAGGGTTCATACTCAATACAAAGCTGGAGTGAGCAATATCCCCTAGGTTTTTTGAAGGCTAATTGGCTCATCTGTGTTTGGCATAGCCAAGGATCAGTGCATAACAGAAGATCCGTTACTAAACAGTGGTTTCCCGAAATAGGTTGAAATGCATTAATGGGTTATTAGCAGAATATGTGTGTATAATTGTAGTGAGCGTACATTTAAAAGAAGCTTAGTCCCTTTTCAGAAGATTTTTATGGCTCAATCAGATATAGGCACTGCTTCAAACCTGGAACTGATAGAGTCCATCTTGTGTGACAGGTTTCAGAGTGGTAGCTGTGTTGTTGTTTTTTGCTGATACAGACTGAGGAGTCCTTATGGCATCTTAGAGACTAACACATTTATTTGAGCATAAGCTTTTGTGGGCTAAAACCCACTTCATCAGATGCATGGAGTGAAAAATACAGTAAGCAGAATATATATTAGAGCACATGAAAAGATGGAAGTTGCCTTACCAAGTGGGGGGTCAGTGCTAATGAGCCAATTCAGTTAAAGTGGAAGTGGTCCATTGGCTTCATTAGTACTACAAAAGTAATTTTCCCTCCCTTGGTATTCACCCCTTCTTGTCAACTGTTGAGAATAGGCCGCTTCCATCTTAACTGAATGTGATCATTGACTCCCAATAGCAACAATGATGTTCCATTTAATAAAGTTCCAGAGATGGGTATTTATTGCATCAAAACACTTCAATAGCAATCACTTCATCATGAAGGTTATCTATAATAGTTATGTGGTAGTGATTTCCAACAAATATTCCACATTGGGTGACCAGCTGTCTATTGCAGAGGGAGAGTTTGTTTCTGGATTCTATCACAGAGTTGATGGAGAGCAACAGACTAAGGAGAATGAAAAAACAATGTTGGATTCCAAATGGTACCATCAGATTATGGGAGAGAAAAAAAGAGTCACGATACAGAATGGATGCACTTGAAAGTCAGAGTCAAGTCAGTGAAGAGAGGAGGAAATGGGCAAAAGAGGGAAAAAATGTCTTGAACAAGCAATCAAGAGGGGCCGTCAATGGTGGAATAGTATGGCTTATTGCATTAAGGAAGCCTATGAAAGACATGACCAGAAATGTATATTTGAGACATGAAATGATAGAGTTCATGATTCTAAGGAATGGTAGGAGGGAGAACAGCAAAATAAAGACAATGGATTTCAAGAAGGCAGACTTTAGCAAACTCAGGGAGCTGGTAGGTAAGATCCCATGAGAAGCAAATGTAAGGGGAAAAACCAATAGAAGACAGTTGGCAGTTTTTCAGAGAGACATTATTAAGGGCACAAGAGCAAACTATCCCACTGCATAGGAAAGCCAGGAAGTATGGCAAGAAACCATTCTGGCTTAACCAGGATATCTTCAATGATCTAAAAATAAAAAAAGAGTCCTACAAAAAGTGGAAACTAGGTCAAATTACAAAGGATGAAAATAAACAAATAAGTATATAGGGACAAAATTAGAAAGGCCAAGGCACAAAATATCAAACTAGCTAGAGCCATAAAGGATAACAAGAAAACATTCTACAAATACATTAAGAGCATGAGGAAGACCAAGGACAGGGTAGGACCGTTACTCAATTGGGGGGGGGGAATAATATCAGAAAATGTGGAAATAGCACAGGTGCTTTATGACTTCTTTGTTTCAGTTTTCACTAAGAAGGTTGGTGGTGACTGGACGTCTAACATAGTGAATGCCAGTGAAAATGAGGTAGGATCAGAAGAGGCTAAAATAAGGAAAGAACAAGTTAAAAATTACTTGAACAAATTAGGTGTCTTCATGTCACCAGGGCCTAATGAAATGCATCCTAGATTACACAAGAAGCTGACTGAAGAGATATCTAAGCCATTGGTGATTATCTTTGAAAAGTCATGGAAGACAGAAGAGATTCCAGAAGACTGGAAAAGGGCAAATATAATACTAATCTATAAAAAGGGAAATGAGGACAACCCAGGGAATTATAGACCAGTGTGACAAAGCTTCCTCTCCGCCTCGGTGGCTCCTGCGCTTCTGTTTAGCGGCAGGCTGGGGTATTCCTCTTTTCCCTCATAATTTTCCCTATGCCTCTGGGTTTACTGTCCACACCCTGTTGGAGCAGAGTTCCTTCTGGCCTCCCTGATGGGGAGAGTGGGAGGGGAGCCTCTGAGTCTCTGGTAGCCCTTCCAGGCATGATGGCAACAGACCAGACACCCAGTTCAGTCTCTCCCCTCTGGCAGAATCTCTTCCCTCAGACCTACGTGGCTGTCCACCCTGTTGGGCAGGGATTCTCCTGCCCTTCACCTCTGTACCTGTGTGGCTTCTCTCCTAATGCTTGTCAGTGTCTGCACTGCCCAGCTCTCCAGTAGCTCACCTTCCTCCCTCAGCTCCTATCGCGTAGCCCTATATCTGGCTGGAGGGGAGGCTTTTAACAAATTCTGGCAGGCCCTTGATTGGCTCCAGATGTCCTAATTAACCTAGAGTAACCCCTGTTCAGCTACCAAGAGAAAAGGGACCTGCTTATCCTGGGACTAATAGCTCTGCCTTCCAGCACTCTTCTCGGATCTTAGGAGAACAACCAAGACTAAGGAGAATGAATAAACAATGTTGGAGTCCAAATGGTACAGATTATGGGAGAGAAAAAAAGAGGCACAATGCAGAATGGATGCACTTGAAAGTCATAACTCAAGCCTGACCCGAGATGTACAGTACCTTCCTTCTTAACTTCACTTAACTGGTCGGTGAACGGAGGAGCCATTAGCTCCATCCAGAAAAGCTTCATTTTGTGTGAAGGCTGTTACGAACACAACTTTGTCCTTCAGACTGCCACCCACTCCGGCCAGGGGGGCACGGAGGCAATGTGCCATAGCATGGCTCAACCTGGCTCATGCTTTTGGATTGATGCCCCACCAGCACGTTTTTGCAACGCTGCAAGAGATCAGGATGCCTGAAAATTTTTTCCAACTAGTCTGGGAATTTTATGAAGGCTCCATGGAAGGAGAGACACCTGAAATTCCTATCCATAGTGGCGTGAAGCAAGGCTGCCCCCTGAGCCCCATCGTTTTCAACTTAGCCATGGAGCCGCTCATTCAAGTGATCTCCAGCAGTCTAGGCGGTTTCAATCTATACGACAACAGAGTGAATATCCTGGCCTACACAGACGATCTGGTCCTGATTGTAGACAACCCCAAGAGTTTCCAACAAATGCTTGACATCACCAGCCAGGCTGCCAACTGGATGGGACTCTGCTTCAGTGCCAAGAAGTGTGCATCCCTTCATATTGATGGCAGTAGAAGGGATTTGGTCCAGGCAACGTCTTTTCAGATCCAGAGTGAACCTATGATCTTCCTTGAGGATGGACAGGCATACCAACATCTTGGCACGCTGATGGGTTTCTGCATCCAGCAGACACCTGAGGATACCATCACAGAGATCCTACGAGATGTGGCCAAGATCGACTCCTCCCTATTGGCACCATGGCAGAAGATCAAAGCCTTGAACACTCTCCTGATCCCCTGTATCTTATTCATCCTGAGGGGATCTGCCGTGGCGAAGGTACCTCTGAACTAGGCAGACAGCACCATCCGGCAGCTGGTAAAGAAGTGGATGTTTCTTCCCCAGAGGGCCAGCAATGAACCGGTGTACATCTCGCACAGGCAGGGTGGCACCAACATCCCTCGAATGGGTGATCTGTGTGACTTTGCTGTGATCACTCACATCTTCTGCCTTCTGACGTGCCTGGACACCAAGGTGAGGAACATTGCGGAGAGTGCTCTGCAGCATGCCGTCAAGAAGCGAATCGCCAGGACCCCCTCCAACAAGATGTCACCACCTACCTGAGCGGCTTGCTGGAAGGTGAATTTGGAAGAGATGGGGGAGACTTTGCTTTGCTCTGGACTTGTGCCTGCAACACTACGTGATGACTGGAGAAGTGTATCAGCTGCCACTGGATGTGGTGCGAGGAATGCCAGGAGCTGGGAGTCCTGGTGCCACAAGTGAAGACTACAGATCACTCTGTCATCACTCTGAGAGCTAGAACCATGCTGGAGAGGTCCCCGAAAGATGCCATCCACTGCTAATATGTGGAAAATCTGAAACGGAAGCCGGACCAGGGCAAGGCATTCGAGGTGACGTGCAAGTGGGACGCCAGCAACCACTTCCTCCCCAGGGGCAGCTTCACCCAATTTGCTGACTGGAGGTTCATCCACAGGGTCTGGCTCAACTACGTCCCACTGAACAGAGCCGTCCACCATGGGAATCGGGACAAGCAATACAGAAAGTGTGGCTACACCAACGAAACAGTACCCCACATCCTTTGTAGCTGCAAGCCCCATTCGAGAGCTTGTCAGCTGCAACACAACGCCATCCAAGATCACCTGGCCAGAGCCATCCTTCCACCCATGGGGAAGGTTGCCGTAAACTCCGCCATCCCAGGAACCAACAGCCAACCGCAACCGGACATTGTCATCACCAACAAGGACCAGAAGAAGAACATCATGGTGGACATCACAGTGCTGATCAAGAACAGGACCCCGGCCTTCCACAATGCCCGAGCTTGAAATATGCCCCTCTAGATGAAACCTTGAGAGTTAAGGTCCAGACACCAACACTGATCGTCAGAGCCTTGGGCACATGGGACCCCAGTAATGAGCAAGTGCTGAGAGAATGTGGAATTGGTCAATGCTATGCCGGGCTGATGCGGCAACTCATGGTGTCGGATGCCATCAGGTGGTCAAGGGACATCTACATAGAAAACATCACTGGACATTGGCAATAGCAGGAGGGATGAGCTGGAGTGCCAATGAGAAGCGCAATCAGGAAAGTAACTGAAATAATTTCCTCATGTATTGTATTTATTAAATGGACAAGCAACCTAATTCTCAATTACTGAGGGACAATCTCCTCTCATTGATATATTTTGCTTTCTACATCCAAATCTCCTTACAACTTTTCATGAGTGATGTACCCAATTATTCGGATTCTAATATCTAAACTGTATTGTTAAATCTATTCACCTAAATTTGGGTAATTGCTGATTATGTAGTCTATGTATCATATGACTTTTAAAACTAACTTTATATTTGTGGATAATCTAAGCACTATACCCAGATGTACAGACACTTTTCCCCCAACCTATGTATTATATATTTTTTTTAACATTAGCTTTAATAAAATTTTAAAATCTGTTCTTATCAGTTTAACAGTACCCTCCTGTAGCTGTCTGGCCTGACCCCATCACACCAGTCAGCTTAACTTCTGTACCTGGAAAGATAATGAAACAAATAATTAAGTAATCAATTTGCAGACATCTAGAAGTTAATAAGGTGATAAGTAACAGTCAGCATGGATTGTCAAAAACAAATGTTGTCAAATCAACCTGGTAGCTTTCTTTGAGAGGGTAACAAGCCTTGTGGATAGGGGGAAAGTGGTAGACATGGTATATCTTGACGTTAGTAAAGCTTTTGATACTGTCTTGCATGACCTTCTCATAAACAAACTAGGGAAATGCAACCTAAATGGAGCTACTATAAAGTGGGTGCAAAACTGGTTGGAAAACCGTTCCCAGAGAGTAGTTATTAGTGGATTACAGTCATGCTGGAAGAGCATAATGAGTGGGGTCCCGCAGGGATCAGATCTGGCTCCGGTTCTGTTCTATATCTTCATCAATGATTTAGATAATGGCATACAGAGTATATAGTTATACTTATAAAGTTTGTGAACAATACCAAGCTGGAAGGGGTTGCAAGTGTTTTGGAGGGTAGGATTAAAATTCAAAATGATCTGGACAAACTGGAGAAATGGTCTGAATAAACAAAATGAAATTCAATAAGGAGAAATTCAAAGTACTCCATTTAGGAAGGAACAATCAGTTGCGCACATACAAAATGAGAAATGACTACCTAGGAGAAAGTACTGCAGAAAAGGATCTGGGGGTCATAGTGGACCACAAGCTAAATATGAGTCAACAGTGTAACGTTGCTGCAAAAAAAGCAAACATCCTTCTGGGATGTATTAGCAGGAGTGTTGTAAGCAAGACATGAGAAGTAATTCTTCTTCTCTACTCTGTGCTGATTAGGCCTCAACTGGCGTATTGTGTCCAGTTCTGGGCACCACATTTCAGGAAGGAAGTTGACAAATTGGAGAGAGTCCAGAGAAGAGCAACAAAAACGATTAAAGGTCTAGAAAATATGACCTATGAGGAAAGATTGAAAAAACTGGGTTTGTTTAGTCTGGAAAAGAGAAGACTGAGAGGGAACATGATAACAGTTTTCAAATACATAAAAGGTTGTTACAAGGAGGAGGAAGAAAAATAGTTTTTCTTAACCTCTGAGGTTAGGATAAGAAGCAATGGGCTTAAACTGCAGCAAGGGATGTTAGGCTGGCCATTAGGAAAAACTTCCTAACTGTCAGAGTGGTTAAGCACTGGAGTAAATTGCCTAGGAAGGTTGTGGAATCTCCATCATTAGAGATTTTTAGAGAACAGGTTAGACCAATGATTTTAAAACGTTTTTTCTGGTGACTCAGTGGAAGAAAATTGTTGATGACCACGACCCAGTGGAGCTGGCGATGAAGGGCTTGGGATGTGGAAGGGGGTCAAGGCTGGGCAGAGGGTTGGGGTGTGGGGGTGAGGGCTGCGGGGTGGGGCCAAGAATGAGGAGTTCAAGGTATGGGGGGGCTGTGGGCTAGGACAGGGGGTTGGGGTGCAGAAGGGGGTCAGGGCTCTGGGTGCAGGCTCTGGGGTGGAGCCAGAGATGAGGGGTTTGGGGTGCAGGAAGGGGCTCCAGGTTTGGGGGGGCTCGGGGATGGGACAGGGGATTGAGGTACAGGGTTGGGGCACAGGCTTTTACGGGTGGCTTCCGGTCAGCGGCACAGTGGGGGTGCTAAGGCAGGCTTCCTGCCTGTCTTGGCACCGTGGACCACACTGCGCCTTGGAAGCAGCCAGCAGCAGGTCCGGATCCTAGGTGGAGGGGCACAAGAGGCTCCGCACGGCTCTCACCCACAGGCATTGCCCCTTCCCCCAGCTCCCATTGCCCGCGACCCAGTGCCTTACATTCCTCAACCCAGTCCTAGGTCGCGACCCACAGTCTGAAAATCACTAGGTTAGACAACACCTGTCAGTAATGGTTTAGATAATACTTAGTCCTGCTACGAGTGCAGGGGACTGGGCTAGATGACCTCTTGAGGTCCCTTCCAGTTCTATGATACATTCTCACCGCTTCCACCAGTTAAGAACAAAAATGGAAAATACTGCCAGGATATTGAAACACAACTTAAGCGTTGGCATGAGCATTTTTATGAATTAATGGAACAGACCCCAACCAAGATGTAAACTACAATTTAATCCAGAAATGAACCCAGCAGAAAACTGGTCAGTGACAGCAGAGGAAATGATGCTTGAGGTCAAACAGTTACAAAATGATAAATGGTCTTGACAAGATTTAGTTCACCGGCTTCGCTGAGTTGTCTTAAAAGTTTGGGAAAGCAGCCACATTCCAGAAGGTTGGAAAAGGGGCTGCATCATCCCTTTTTTTTAAAAAAGGAGAGGAATTAGATTGCTCAAATTATAAGGGAATAATACTGCTGTCAGGCTCAGGGAAGGTGTTTATGATCTTATTATTGAACCAACTGAAATACTATCTTAACCCAGAATTGAGAAACAACCAGTGTGTTTTCTGTCCAGGTCGATCTACAATCCATGTTATATAGGCTCTGCAGAATGTTACTGTAAACCGACAAAAGAAAGTTAACATTGCGTTTATAGACTGCAGATGCTTTTGACTCAGTAATGTGGCTACTTCTACCCCGTATGAGGTGCCGGAGAACTTTTGTGCTGCTGGTAGAGAAATTGGTAGAGGAACTGTACCATGGTACATTTAGCTGTGTGAGGACCAACATTGTTGTATTAGATTGGTTTTCAGAAGACTCAAGAATATACTAGGGATGCATTTTCTCACCTGTGTTATTTAATGTTCTAATCTTAGGACAAAGCTGATTGAGGCCACAGTAGGAGGTCTGAAAGTTAAAGATTCATCTTTAGAGGATCCTGAGTACGTGGATGATATAGCCTTACTGACCAACTACAGCTAATGCTGGAAGAGCTGCAAAAAAACTGCAGAATCAATGAGACTTAAGATCAGCAATGATAAAACCAAAGCTATTTATTTTCTATAAAATGGAAATGAATGACCTGCCAGTGCTGCATAAAGATGACAATGACATTGAATGGATGAATAATTTTATTTATCTGGAGAGTCAGTTGACAGCAGGAGCGTCTATAAGAAAAGAAGTCAAATGCTGAATTGGTCTTGCATCAATGGCATTTCAGCATCTTCAGAGGTATCTGTCTGGATGGCAGGATGTCTGTATGACAACTAAGGTGCGAGTTTTCAATGTGATGGTGATGACAACAGCCGAGGAGAGATATCGTTTTCAGTGTCAAAGGTTTTATGGTGTATTCTTAATATCTGTTGGTTTGATTTTGTCACAAATGAGGAGATAATTAGATGACCCCAGCAAGTTGCAGTCTTCCAACAGTTGAGAACAAGATGACCACAATGTTCATGTCCAACATGCGGAAGTAACCTTTTTACAGAAGGTTTACAAAGCTGAGCTTGAAGGAAGTAGAGAATAAGGCTGACCATGAATGAGGTTGGAAGGTGCAATTTTAAGGGATTTAAGAAGCCTAAATCCTCCCACACTGACTCTTGCTGAAGAAAAAAGACTTACCAGGACTGTTCAAGATGGAAGTCCATTCTATGCACCACCATGGCTACATCATAGCCATGTGAATTTGCTGCTGCATCTCAGCATTGCACTTAGATCGCTAAGTTCCATTATCAAAAGAAACTCAGGCACTTAAGCCCATATCCTCCAATGGTATTTAGATGTCTAACTGTGGGAGTTAGGTGCCTAAATACCTTAGAATCATAGAATATCAGAGTTGGAAGGGACCTCAGGAGGTCATCTAGTCCAACCCCCTGCTCAAAGCAGGACCAGTCCCCAACTAAATTATCGCAGCCAGGGCTTTGTCAAGCCTGACCTTAAAAACCTCTAAGGAAGGAGATGCCACCACCTCCCTAGGTAACCCATTCCAGTGCTTCACCACCATCCTAGTGAAAAAGCTTTTCCTAATATCCAACCTAAACCTCTCCCACTGCAACTTGAGACCATTACTCCTTGTTCTGTCATTGGGTACCACTAACCTTTGATGATCTGGAATGTAGGAGTCTAAATCCCATTTACAATGAGATTTAGGTTTCTAAATAGAAGCTATTGTCACATTCATAGAATATCAGGGTTGGAAGGGACCTCAGGAGGTCATCTAGTCCAACCCCCTGCTCAGAGCAGGACCAATCCCCAGAAAGATTTTTGCCCCAGATTCCTAAATGGCCCCAGATCCCTAAATGGCCCCTAAATAGTTGAACTCACAACCCTGGGTTTAGCAGGCCAATGCTCAAACCACTCATAAATGCCTAAGTTACTTCTGAAAATGGGACTTCGCCATCTAAGTCACTGAGGCCAGAGCCTCAAAAGTAACACTCATAAAATCAATGGAGTTACGCAGCTAAATACCTTTGAGGATCTGGGTCCTAGGCCTTGCAATGCTGGGTGGAACAATGCCTAAATAAGCTTTAAAAAGCTGGGCCTTGAGTCCTGATAGCAAGAAGGTCCTGTCTCTGGCTCACTTCAGACAGACCACATGACAGAGAGCAAAGGAGCCTGGCCAATCTCAACTGCTTTGTACAGACACAGGGGCAGAGACAGAGTGACCTAGTAGACTGAGCACAGGACTAGGAATCAAGAGCTCCTGTATTATACTACCAGCTCTGCCACAGAATTCCTGGCTGACTACAAACAATCCACCTAGTCTCTTTATGTTTCAGTTTCCCCATGTGTACAATGGAGCTAATTTTTACTTACCTATATCCAGGGCCGGCTCCAGACCCCAGCGTGCCAAGCGCGCGCTTGGGGCGGCGTGCCGCGGGAGGGCGGCAGGCGGCTCCGGTGGACCTCCCACAGGCATGCCTGTGGAGGGTCCGCTGGTCCTGCGGCTTCGGTGGAGCATCCGCAGGCACGTCTGCGGGAGGTCCACCGGAGCCGGGGGACCAGCAGACCCTCCGCAGGCACGTCTGCAGGAGGTCCACCGGAGCCGCGGGACCGGCGACCGCCAGAGCCCCCCCCGCGGCGGGCCGCCCCTGCCTATATCACAGGACTGTTACAAAAAATAATTAGTGCTTAGACCATTTCATCATCAAAGCACCAAACTATTATTAAGTGGTATTATATAGGGCGAAATATTCATTACAATATGTTACGCCTAGATTATATTAAGGGTTATACATAGATCTGTAAATTCTTGAGTTGAATCCTTCGGTTTATTGGCAGCCAGTGGAGGCCATAGAAAGTGAGCATTTATGATTTTCTCAGCTCCATGCTAAGGAGCAAATAAACAGCCACATGCTGCACCTATTCCACCCGTTGTGATCATTACAAGGGAATCCAATTAGAAGTGAATTGCAATAGTTTAGCCTAGAGGTGACAAAAAGATAAATAATGTTGACGAGAAAGGGTCTTGCTGGTGAACCTGGAGATGGCAATATCCACTGGGGAGCTGTGCCTTACCAGGCATGAACTTCACTGCTGAAAGAGTAATTCTGAGCAGTCCAGAGGGTGAAATGAAGAAAAGCTGCCCAAGCTAGGTAGCCTAGTGACAACACACGCCACTATGATTTAGGACAGTGTTTCCCAAACTTCCCAAACTCGCTGCTTCAGGCCAACGGGGGCTGCAAGAAGGGCGTGCAGTACGTCCCTCGGCCCGCGCCGCTTCCTGCAGCCCCCATTGGCCTGGAGCAGTGAACCGCCGCCAGTGGGAGCCGCGATTGGTCGAACCTGTGGATGCAGCAGGTAAACAAACCGGCCCAGCCCACCAGGGGCTTTCCCTATACAAGCGGTGTCCCAAGTTTGGGAAACACTGATTTAGGAGATGAAAATTTAGGCACTGAGCTTCCTGAACAGCATGAAGAAGAGACCTAAAGAAGAGCTCTGGGTAGCTAAAAAGCTTGTCTCTTTCACCAACAGAAGTTGGTCCCTTCACCCAGTTGCCTCTCTAACATCATAGAACAAACATGGCTACAACTGCACTGCAAGCAACAATGGCACATGCTCTGAGTTACACTTACAGGGTGAAATCTGAAAAAAATGCAACTTAAGGTATTTTACATTAATATTAATATGTCTTAACAGTAAGTATCTCTATTTATATGACCCCCATCACCTTGTGTACATCACAAACATTAATTGATGTATCTTTACAGTACTCTCATGAGGCGGGGCAATATTATTCCCATTTTACCGTGAGGAACTGAGCTAGAGAGAGGTTAAATGACTTGCCCAAGGTTATGCAGGAACTCTGTAGCAGAGCTGGAAACAGACTCCAGATCTTCTGAGTCCCAGAGTAGTGCCTTAACTGCAAGACCATCCTTCTGTCCAAAACAGAGACCGAAAAGGAGCAAATAAAGGAGAAGAACCAAAGAAAGTA
Source organism: Mauremys reevesii (assembly GCF_016161935.1). Classification (NCBI taxonomy): domain Eukaryota; kingdom Metazoa; phylum Chordata; order Testudines; family Geoemydidae; genus Mauremys; species Mauremys reevesii. The sequence goes on along the minus strand of NC_052631.1, from coordinate 35,888,757 downwards.
AAGAAAATAGCTGACGAAGAGAAGCAGAACAAAACTGTTTAATACAGCTTTTTCACATGTGATTTAAGTTAGGGCAGCGATCCAGTTGAAGCCAATTGTGTCTTAATTCTTCTCAGTGATATTTTCACATTTGGGAAAGTATTATTTTTTTTGCCTTTTAAAATGAATAAATCTAGTTCTGTGCCACCACTAAAATGACTCACTGCCCTAAAGACATACAAGACGTCTGCAATAAAGGAAAAATGTTACTGAATATTAAATCTGAGCCCCACAAATGAAAACAGTGCTGTTCTGGGAATTCATCTGCCTGAATGTTACAGTGCTCTAACACATGAAAAATGAAACACCATGGGAAAAAAAAAACCTTTGAATTCAATGAGATTTTTATTTGAGTAAGGAATGAGTAAAACAGTGAGCAAGGACTCTGGATTTGGACCAGATAGTGTAGCAAAATAAAATGCCAGTGAATCATCTGGGACCTGATCCCACTGAAGGGATCAAGGGAAGTATTTTGATGGACTTTGGATTAGGTCCCTAAAGAGGGAAGTGCACAATATATAAACTAGTTTATTCAACATGAACTATTGATAAAAATTTCAAACTCTTTTTTTTCCCACTGATTGTTGTTCATTTACTTATACAAGACACCCTTTAAAAAAACTCAGGCTTGATTCTTTGTTCTGCCTGAGCTGCTCTACTTTTAGTTATAGTTAGTTAGAGACAAATGGAAAAAGGAAAAAACTGGGGCAGGAAAATCTGAAAATGTTCAGTTTCAAAATCTGATTTTTGTATCAATTTTTTGCAAAACATACTTTTTGACCAGCGCTAGTTACTACGTTCTTATTAGCCATCCTTCCAGGTTCACCTGCATGTTCACATATGACCAACATTTAACACATTGCACCCCACTGTCTTTTCACATGGTAGTTATATTACCATCAGAATTAGCTTTACACATAAAGGCATCTTAAATTTGGATGGACAGAGTTTACTATATTTTGTACTCATCTCTCTAATTGTGATATATTTGGATTATCTCTTGTTTACCTTACCTTAGGCCTTAGCACCTCCGGTGCCAGACATTGGGCAGTCCAGTTCCTTCACTGAGTATGCTCACTTGCTAGTTGTGGTATTTCCCAGGTAATGCCCGTGCATTCAATATCCTCTGTCATTGTCTTCTGTCAGTTCTTCCTTGGCTTTCCTCGTTTTCTTTTCTCCCTCCAGTAACCAATTCAATGCTTGCTTAGCATGTCTCCCATCTTTTTTACATATCCTAACCACCTCTTTTGTTTAGAGTTAACTAAAAAGCCTCACATGGGCCTTTCTCATGCTGAATATTGGGAAGTTGCAGAGGTGGAGCAGTTTGGTATATTTTCTGCATTTTTCTGGTATGAAAAAAGTCAAAAAATAATATTTCCCTCAGAATTGGGCTGCTCTGCCTCTAGATAGTTATGCCATGAGAAGTGTTCTATTTGTGTTTGAGTGACTTTTGAAGCTCTCAAGAATTCTGTACCCTGTAAGGATCAGATCTACAGAAACAATAATATTCAGTCCAAGAAAATTCAATCCTTTAAAATAAATTTGCCCTTTCAGAGGCATGCAGAGAGTACCAAATGTTGGTGTTTCTGATACCAGACCATTTATGTTGCTAAAACAGTTTCTTCTTTGGGTCAAATAGGTTGTTAATGTCTTGCCAAGTACCACACAGGTTACTCAGCCAGTGTCAAATATCCTTGAAGTACAAATTTACTAATACCAATACCGATAAATGCTATGGCCTTGACTCTCCATTAGGTCCACACTGCTGTCTGATGTAGTGACCAGTGATGGCTGCAGGAAGCCAGCTGCTGTCCCCTGAACCCCTGATACTCTAATGTCCACTATTGGTGTTATGCCAGTGGGGGATCAGGTGTAAAGGAGCTCCGCTTCACTGTGCCCCCACTTGTCCTTACATACCCCTAGTCTGCCCCTAACCCCTGCCCCCACCTACCCACCCACCCGTACACACTCCTTATGCCAGGATAGGAGTGATAGCTGGCACTGAAGGTGGCTATTTCAGCTTTACTCCAGCAGATGTTACCCCTACATAGGTTAGCTAACCCTGACCTAGCCTTGACCACTTTTTCTTGATAAGTTTAATTGATCAGTTAACTCAATACTAGACTAGCATTGCTATCTACTGTCTGTTTCTATTGGTGCTCCATCTTCTCTATGATAGTTATAAATCCATTCAGTTCCTCCCTGTCAACTAATTAGCTAACTTTAGTTCTTACAGTAAAATTCCTATTATTCCATCTCCTGTCATTATTGTTTGCTGTTTCTTCAAAGGACTTTTATGTTATATTTTGTGTCAATGACATTTTATTTTTCTTTCTGTATTTTAAGAGATTTTGCTTATCATGCTGTCTTTCATAATTGTTACAGCACACAGTAGGTCCCTTATCTAACCTGTTTTCTTTCTTTGCTACTCAACAGCACTCTTCACTTAAAAAAACCCTTTTATTGTGGGACTAAATGCCAAGCTACATTCTCCTGCATCCACCTCTTCAGTCATGTTCTGTGTGACTTCTCTAGAGCTTAGGAGTATTTGTGTTCTTTTTCTATTGCTCTGATATATTTTGCCTTCTACTGTCCTCACATGAACTCCACCAGAGAGGTCCTTTGGGGCCATCTGCCTGTCCCAAGTCAGGGTAAAGGAGGAGGGTTGGGCGTGGGGCTAGCAACTCCACCCTGTAAAAATCAGCTTGCTACAGAAACGCCAACAATAGAGTTAACAGAGACTTTTAGCCTGGAAAAAGAAGGGTCTTCAACTCGAAGATGCATGACGCTGGGTGGTGAAAGCCGCGAGGAAGCCACTAAGCCGATCACCCTTCTTGCAGCCAGGAGGATTACCATCGGCACATGCTATACCTGGAACCGGCTAGAGCGAATGGCCCAGGATAGAAAACTATGGAGATCTGTTGTTGGCGGCCCATACCCCGGTTGGGGTGACGGGCATGAATGAATGAAATGATGTCCTCACATGATGTGATCTGAGTGCTTTATGAAGCTACAGTACCATTACAGGTTTCCGTTCTCTCCTGCATTCTGTTACTCTTCTTCTTTAAGGTGTGGGATGAGCTTTTCTTCTGTTTCATAAAAAGGTTTTAGCTTGATCTCTCTTGCATCTAGTTAAGCTTGACATCTCCTTGCACCACTTTGTGATGCAACAGCTAAAATGATGTGATTAGATGTATTGCTCTCAGTGTAAAAGACCAAATAAGGGTGTGTGTGTGTGTTTTTTTTTATCATTGCTGATCTTCATTTAAATCCATCAGATTGAGGGAATAATGTACTAAATGGTTTATGATCTAAATCCCATTCTTGAAGGAAATTATTTAATAACATCAAGATAAACTGTGGTTTATTGTCCTTATTTTCCGAGCTACAACAGCATCTTAACCTGTGAAGACTGATTTGCAGTCTGTGGTAACAGCTAAGGAGGGGACAACTCCACTTTTTTAGATTCAATAACTGCCATACATCACCATAGAGTGATCAGATGTCCTGATTTTATAGGGACAATCCCAGTATTTGGGGCTTTGTCTTAGGTATACTAGTTACTAATCAGTCTTCACAAAGCACAATGATTTATTCTTAGCATTACAGAGTATATATATATATATATATTTAAGTTCCTGTATGCATGTTAAAAGCTTACCAGAGGTTATCCATCAATCCTGGGGGTCCTAGCATGCCAAAGTCTTTCCAACACTTCCACAAGGGTCAGGGTCCCCCTATCTGTTGGCTGAATCAAAAGAAGGTCCCGTGTTAGTTTAAACCCAGCCTTTTTATACCCCAAGTCCTTTCTTTGAGTCTCTGGAAAACCCAGGTAGAACCAGTATATCCAAACCTTTCCAGTGAGTGGTACCTCTCTAGCGTTGTTCAGTCTCAGTGACTTGCCTTACTCCCCCTCCTGCCCCTCTTTTTAGATCTTGGAGGAGTTGTGGTAACCCTCCCCACTAGGGTAGAACACAGACATAAACCATTCATCAATGTAATACAATGGCCCCCAAAGATACTGCATGGGGTTGCAATACCTGTCACAGTAAGCTCTGTGGAGCAGGGAACATCTGTGCTATATATTTGTACAATAGCTAGCACAATGGGGCTTGAGGATCTACACACTACCACAATATGGTATTGGTCTGTGACAAGGTGGAAAGGTGCTCCACAAACCCCAGTGCACAACCCAGGCCCCTGTCTGTCATATGGTTCATTGGGGTTGAGGACACAAAGCTAGTGGGAAGCTGTTGCAGCAGCAATCAAAGGGGAAGAAAGTATTTTTTCTCCTCCCAGCTGGCTAAGAATCTGGAAAGGTCTTTGGTGACTGGGACCCACTGTTCTGAGGGGCTATTTGTTTGGAATCCTGTGTTTATAAATGAATAAAAGAAAACTCTGAGGGAGGGATTGAAATTCTGCCATTGGTACATGTGTTATTCACCTTCTCTGACTAGTGGTTCTGTCCACCAGCCTGCAGGGACCAGTTGTGCTCCATTGTTATTAGTAAATAAAAATACAAATGCTTGGATTAATTAGACTGGCATGTTTAAAGGTCAGAGACCTTTCTGAAATAGCATTTAATATCTAAAGAGCAGTATCACCAAATCATATATTAAACACACTGCCTTGGTTGGGAGTGCTCTGCAGCTGTGTTCTGTTTCCACTAGTTTGCAATGGCCATCATGTGGTGCATGGTGGTCACTGAGAAACACAGAGATCTGTTTTGCCACATTGGTTTCATTTGCCAGTCAATATCTGCACCCTCCTTCATGGGGTCAGCTTAACTTGGTGCTGAAAGGGAGAGGGCATGGTTCTACTTTAGCATTTCTCTAACTGGGGTCCGCAAGGGTACTCCAGGGGGTTCGTGGGCCCCTCTGATCAACTCCTCCCTCTCCCTCCCAGAGCCTCCTGCACACGGAGGAACAGCTGTTCAGTGGAGTGCAGGAGGCTCTGGGAGGGAGGGGCAAGAGTGGGGATGGGGCGTGCTCAGAGGAGGGGGTGAAAAGAGGCGGGGAAGAGGGGTATGGGTGGAACAGGGATGGGAAGAGGTGGGGCAGGGGTGGCGCCTTGGAGGAAGGGATGGAGTGGGGGCAGGGACTGGGGCTGAGTGGTACTAGCCACATAGGATCCTCTTTTAAATTGATGGCTGTATAACATTTTCCTTCTTTTCAGATTTTATATTGCTTTCACTCCATTTCTGGCTTATTGAGCAGTTATTGAGCAGGCCCAGAAATGCATCTCAAATGGTAGTCAGAGCTGCACAATGCAGCTCCACTTTTCTTCTTGTGAACTCCTAGTTTGAGCCAGAAGCCAAAAGAAAACTAGTGGTATTGCTCAATGTCTGCCTGTCTACAGTTTTTAATTACCATTTGTTTAAAAAGAATTATCACTGGCTGCAGAGTATTCATATATATCAGCTACAGTATTGTTCTTAAAGACTTGCAGAAGGAAAGCTGATAACTGGGCTCTAATACTTTTAAGATCATCCAGTTATCAACATGCATCGACTCATTCAGAGCACTGTAAATTTCCCTTACCTCTAGGGAATCCATTTTTCAAAGTCTTTTCTGGTCAGAGAGACAAGGTGGGACAGATAATATATTTGATTGGACCAACTTCTTTTGGTGAAAGAGAGAAGCTTGCGAGCTACACAGAGGTCTTCTTCAGATCAGGGAAAGGTACTCAGTGTGTCACATCTAATTACAAGGTGGAACAGATTTTTTAGCATAAGCACATTCTTTAGCAATTCTCTGTGCTATGCTTGTTTGAGGTTGGTTTATCTGTTGTAAAAACAGTCTTCTCTGGTAGCTCTTTACAGGTTATCTTGGTAAACCTCCAGGTACCCAATTTCTGCATGCTTTCTCATGACAGATGTTGAGTAGCCTAATATTGCACAATTTGTATTAAAAATTTTCTGTATTAAAATCAAGCACAGAATAAGAACATATTATACACTACTTCTTTTCACAAAATATGTCCTAAAAACAGAATGAAAATACAGGCTTTAGTACCAAAACCTTCCCGATTGGCTATATTTGCATACCAGAGCTCTGATTCTCCACTATCTTGTAACTTGTGTCATTTGTGCCTGTGCAAAGTTAGTGCAAAGGGGTGTAAAACAATATGGATCTGATTCTCTTGGTGTAAGTGAGAAGTGCATCCTTCAGTTCTGATCTGGTAGCATTTTTGTACTCATTTAACACAGTTTTACATAGCTACACAATGTACAAGGAAGTGGAGATTGAGACCTGGGGTGTCCATTCACCATAATGTATATCATGACATGTATTGATAAGACTATTGCATAATTGTACTCATCTTTCCAATTCACTATCATAGTTATTCTGAAAAGCTATCACATGTTCAGTCAGTAACATCTTCGGGGAAAGACTTTAAAAGGTGACAGTATGCATGTATGCTCGCCCAATTGTGGGTGCTAAATCTGTTTGCACAAATGCCATAATTGTGTTGACAAAAGGTGGTATCTGTACATGCATATGATCATCTAGGCATCAAACTATCTGCTGGGTGTATACACAAATGCCTAATTTGCACCTACAAGTTAAGTGCCCACACAAATACCTATGGAAATCTGGCTCCTAATTTCAATAAGCAATTTTCAAAACAGTGGAAACAGTCCAGCAGAACCAAAAATCCATTCCATGTAACTCAAACAAAACCTTGTGCCAAGGCTCATTTAGAACCACATGCAGCAATATGGGTTCTTTTAGGTGCTTGCTCCCATATGTGTTAAACACATTGCATATTAATTTGGTAATTCACATCCGGTCAGTGTACAATATTTTGAACTCTCCTTTTACACAACTCCCTTCCCAAGTGACTATGTATTACTGCCAATGTCTCTTCTCAGAAGCATTTTGGAATTAGTAGCTTATTCCTTTGAGAGCCACGCTAGTCCTAGTTGCTGTCTGAAGGCTGGGGGCTTTAAGTGGGGAAAACAAATAGGGAGATACTCTACTTTGAGTTCTTGCTCACCACACCTACAATTACATAGCTGCAATGTGAGGCCCAACACTCCTCAATTCACTGTCACTATACCCTCTGGTTTCTTGAGAAGGAGAGGGGTGCGCTTGCCCTGGAGCACTGGCCCATAGTACTCCATACCATGTAGTTGATGCTGGTGCTACAGTTTGTTGTTTGAATGAGCACTGCTGCTCTATAGTACCAGATCACATGTGCACAGCACATCTAGTGGCAAATGGCAGCATGCCATTTTCCCCTTGCTATTTCCTCATAGCAACTCCTGTTAGAGTCCTCCTGAAACCACAACATTTTTGTGTCATCAGATACTTCCCATTTTTCGTCTCACCTCCATTTAAATTATTGTATTTGTGCAAACAGCTTTAGCACCCACAACCGAGTGGGCAATGCTTGCAACATGACAGCATTTGCAGTGTCTAACTGAAAGCCATTAAGCATGTTTTCTGATATTGACAAGTATGGCATCATGAGATACACCATGACAACAACATCTCTAATTACACCTTCTCCAAATGCAAATATGCTCTTGATAAGGCATCTGCTTTGCTTTTAACTCCTTTTGGGGCTTTGACATTCGATCTTTCCGTTGGTATATCTGGAGTGTTACAGCTACCTCCCTATTCTTTGTAGAGTACTCAGCTGAAGTTCTCTGAAAACATCTCAGACACCTAGTAATCTGTTCAGTTTCCATGGATGTATTAGTGACAACCGTTATTAGTGGTACCATTGCAGTTCCCCAGACAATGAGGCTTCACTATGCTAAGTGCTGTACAAACACAATAAGAAACAATCCCTGCCCCGTAGAGCTTACATTTTAGAGACAATACAGACAAGGGGTGGGAAAAGGGAATTCAACATAAAAGCAGAAGATTGGGAACTGAGGCACAGTTTATTTTCAATTAAAGAAATTACGGTACTAATTTAGACAAATTGCCACATAAGTAGGTACGGATTGCTTAAAATCTTTAAAGATGCTACAAGGCCAAGTTAACTAATCCTGCAGACTATTAAAATTGCCAACATGGCCTTTGTAATTCACAAGAGGAAGGATGGCTTAGTAGTTAAAGTGCTACCCTAGGATTCAGAGATGCAGGTTCTATTCCAGTATGACCTTGGGCAAGTCACTGGCTTTACCCTTTACTCCCCATCTGTACAATGAGGAAAACAGCACTCCCCTATCTCAGAGAGGTGTTCTGAGGAGAAATATATTAAAGATTGTGAGGTGCTCAGATACTGTTGTAATGGGCGGGGGCATACAAATACCTTAGATATTTGAGAATGTCCCATTTGCTAGGTATCTGTCGATACCTTTGAGGCATATATAAGAGGAGACCCATTTTGAAGCAACTCTTCCTATGGCATTTGCAGCCACCAGCAAGTTTATTTTTTATTCTTGGTGCACTTAAGTATTGAAGAAATGAAACTTGTGTGATTAGCTCTCAGTATTTTATGCCTTTTCTATGCACTGGCATCATGATAACCAGTTCTCCCAGCTTCACAGCTATCTCAATAATGCAGTTAGAGCCAAAGGATTCCATGTAGATCTTCCTCAATATTTTGCCATTCCCTGAAACCTCTGCCAATTTGCTGTTCAGTCAGTCATAGCTGTCATATCATTATAATTTAGCATCAAACCTTCCTCTTGCAAATCTGTAAGATAGGTCTTTGTATGACTAAATTTTATTTCTATTTAATTTCCGGTTTCCGTTCCAACCCCTCATTATTATTCTCCTGAACCTAGCATCCTGTACTTGCTTGTTAGCTCCCCACACAAAAATATCACAAATGAAGTATTATATACTATGCTTTCTAAGCTTTCAACATTGTGGTATAGTTTTGCTTTGATTTTCTCAACCTGAGATAGCCAGGCAAATCCAGGTGGACTGAAAGCTTAATTTAAAATATATTGACCTTTCTTTTCTCCACTGAGAAATGCAAATGCAGTGGGCCTAATTAATCTCTAGTGGAACTCCACTGAAGTCGCAGTTGAATTTGGACTAGCATTTCTACCACTCCAAGCTGTCAGTAGACAAATGAAAATACTAATTGCTTATTGCTTTGCTTTGTCTGAGGTCCAGATAAAGTCTTGGCTCATCTCTTACAGGCTGATCAAGAGCTTTCCCAGTTTGTAGGGTTCTGCCCTTTTGTTATCACTAGTGATTTTTCCATTTTCAGCTCTTTTTTCATTTAGTCTTGCAATGCCGCTAGGTGCATGGTGGTATTATATTTAATATCATTATAACGGTGGACTTTCCTGTCTGACCCCAGTCATGTGGAGATGGGCAAGAAGGCTCATGACTATAATGACAAGTAAGTGTACTATCAGTGTCAGTGTTCAGCTCTTTCTCATACATAATATTGATTCTTTGCACTAAGTGTAGGTTTTGTTACTGTTGGCAAACCCAGGCAGAATCATGGGTGACTCAGACACTACAACTTGAAAGTCTGAATGTTCTCTTTTATCTATAGATACAACTGAAGCTGCATTTGCCACCCACTTGCACTTACTGTCTTGAATAAATTATTAGCTCTAATGTCAGAGTACGTAAGGGGCTCTGTTTTCAAGTCTTTATACAATTAGGAATTATGACAATTGCCTGTACTGATTTAATAGTAAGTTCACTGTATCATTGTCACATATGTAGATCAACATTCTTTGAAGTGTCAAAGCTTAGCTCTCTGAGTCCCTGCAGTTTTTTTTATTTCCAAAGACAGCCTTTTTAGATTCCTTTTCTTGGAGCCACTGCACATTTTAGTGAAACAGTGTCTTACACAATTCCAACAGTGTTGTCCAAAGATGGAACACTCGTATGGAATGATTTTGTGATATGTGTAACAGCTTTTGACTATACACTTTTCCCACTTATTTCTGTACCAGTTAAATGGTAGATTTAATTTATAAATAGATAAATCTTATTTTTCAGGGTTTTGTCTGCTGGCTTGTAAGTCCCTCCTGTTCCTTCGATCTCTTGTCTCTCTTGTACAGTCATCTCGTATGACCTGGGTGCTACTGTACCCCTTGCAACTTCTTTAGTGCACTCCTCTGGTGTCTCTCTAATGGCTGGATCCTCACAGGAGTACCTGTTTCCAGGGCCAATAGGTCCTTGGCTGATCTGTCATACTCTACTGCCTGCTTTCTCTGATTGCTGGCCATCTCCTCTCAGTGTCTCCATTCTTCTGGCTGTAACAGGTCTTCCCTCATTCATAACAGATTTTTGGTCCTTGTCCCACCAGTTTCTGTGCTGGACTATTTTGGCACCCCTGTGATGGCATATGCCTGTGTGGCAAAACTGCAACAGAGGGGGTTTGAATCAGAAGAAACATCCTTGTTTAAAAGTCTCTTAGCTGCTTTCATAGCTGATTCTACCTTACTATTACTCTGTGGGTATGCTGGAGAGAAGGTGGTGGTGTAACTCCCATTTGTGTGCAAATTCCTTGAATTCTTCCTAGGCAAATTAGGATGTATTGTTGGTGAATACAGTATCTGGAACGTCATATCATGTAAAGTGGGCCCTCAGTTTGCCAATCACTGACTTGCTTCTTGTATCAGACATGGCTTACATCTCAAAAATTTGAATAGTATTCCATTGTAGTCAAGTACTGCTTTTCCCTGAGGGTAACTAAGTCCACTCACACCTTTTCCCATAGTTGGGTGGGCAGCTCACATGGTAACAGTGTCTCTTTCTGCTAATGGTTATCACATGACCCGCAAGTGTTACAGCCTTCTATCAAGGAGTGGAATTGTGTACTCATTCCCAGCCAGTAAACACACACACTCAAGTCCATCTAAGACAGCTGCTAATGCCCAGTTTGAGGCATGTATTTTTGTATGACAATAGCTCTCTCCTTGAAATATATTCCATCCTGCACATTCACCTCATCATTAATTTGAAAATGTGGTTCTGCTCCTACTGATACTTGGCTTTTCAGTTGGTCACACTGCTAGTATTGCTGTCTTGTCTGCCTGTAATTAGATGACCTTTTCCATAACCTCTTGGATTTCCATTGGCTTCACTGTTGAAACTGAATTCATTAACAGGCTGCACTATGTCCTGATCTCCCCCGTTCCCTCAACTTGCTCATGCGGCTATGTAATCATCCTGGACAATATCTGAGCTTCACCTAGTAGTGCCGGAGGTGCATCAACTTGCACTACAATCTGTTTGGAGCAATAAGAAGGGGCTTTGCCATGATTGTCTCCAGGGGCTTGTGGTCTGTTTGCACTAGTACAGGCTAGCCATAGGTGTTCTGATAGAATTGCTCCATTCCAAATATCACAGTACTAGTATTCAGTCTCTGACAGGGTTCTGCTGGCATAAGCAACTGGCTGTTCCTGCAAAACCCAGTTCTTTTTCCGATGCATCACACTGGAGTGTCAGTGGCTCTCCTGGCTAGCTGTACTTCAGGACAAGGGCATCTGTTATCACTTGTTTCAACATGTCAAATGCTTGCTGTTGGGGACCTGCCCAGTCCCACTTAGCATCCTACCTTGTGAGCTCACATATGGATTCCGCTGCTGCAGCTAGATGTGGACAGGACTTGGACAGAAAATGTATCATGCCTATGAAGTGCTGAACCCCTTTCACCATACACTGGAACTGGCATTTCTCTGACTGCCTTCATCTTGTCTTCGGTCTGTCTGCTGTGAGCAGACGTCCAATGTATGTCATCTCATGATGAGTCACATTTTTTATGGGTTGAGTTTTATGTTCTTGCCCCTTCCTCACTGGAGAAAAGCTTGCTGTTTTCTGTAATTGTCTAATTCAGCTTCTGTATCACTGCTCCCTTAACCTACAAAGAGGATATCATCTGCACTTATTTTCACCCCAGGCAGTCCTTCCAGCACTTGGGTGAGTCTTCTCTGAAACGCCTTTCATGTTCAGCTTACGCCTATCGGTATGTGTAGCCATCTGTAGCATCCAAATGGTGTTGCAAAGGTTATTAGCATACTGGACTCTTCATCCAGGCTTATGTGCCACAAGTCATTCCTCAGATCACAGACCATAAAGATTTTGACTTTGGAAAGGTCTGGCAAGAGGTCATCAATTATGGGCAGGGATAGTGGCATCTTTTCAATGCCCAGTTCAGTTGGTTTGGAGTTAGGCAGATGCGTAATTTGCCCGATGGCTTCTTTACTACCACCATGCTGCTTACCCAGGTTGTACTGGTCTTACAGGTGCTATGATATTTCTGCTCTGCAGACTTTCAAGCTCCTTGTGTACTGGATTATGAAGTGCCCCAGGGATTTTCCTTCATGGTAATCACAAGCACAGGTTCCACTGCGAGGTCTACTTCCAGCTGCAGCTTTCCTTTGAGGCACTTGTCGCCTTTGAAAACAGGCCTATGTTTTAGAAATTGTCTCCATTGCCCATGGGGCTCCCCCTTTTAGTTCTTGCACTGCAATGACAAAATTCTGACACTGCATCCTGATCAGATCCATGGCTTATATGGCAGTATTCCCCAAGAGGAATCTGCAGTGTTTACCATCCACTACTACAAACTTCAGCTGGTACTGTGTTATTTTGGGGGGTTAGTCACTATGAGGTCACATTATCCTACAGGCTGCATTATGCTTTTATAGTTATTACATTACTCTTTGTAATGATTCGAGTCCAATTCATCCCCAGGAATCAAATTGCAGGAGGCCCTGCTATTCAGCTGAAATCTCATAGGGCATTTCCCTATTAACATTGTTCCATGCCTGGAGGTTGGTATTGTCCCTTGTTCAGGCTCTCCTGTTCTGAAACCTTGAGCTAGATATGCTCTCAAGCTCAATGAGAGTGATCACTGCTATCAGATATGCTGTCCCTTGTACACATTGTTAAGATAATTCAACTTGCTACATTCCTTGCAATGCTATCCTAACGTGAGGCACTTCTCCTTTACCTGCTCACACTGTTTCCCACAGTAATTGCATCTCCCAGGTAGGGAACCCTGGCCACATGCTCTTCTTTTCTCTCACTGCATGTATTTCAGGAGTTGTGGTGCCTCCTAGTGCTTTCATACATTTTATTGCAGGTTTTCACTGCATGCTCCATGTCTACGTATCTTCTCAAATTGGAAATCGCTTTCCCAGAACAGGTGCTCCTGCAGGTGGTGGTGCCACAGACTATCCTGTTCTGAATCAGGGTGTCTGTCAAGTCCCCAAAATTGCAGGTGGCAGGCAGTGTGGGTAAGGCAGTAACTTAGAGGTCTATACTCCTCCACTCCCCTTCTGATTGGTCTGTAGTGAAAAACCTGTGTTGCTCCTCCACAATTTCTTTCTGCTTTGGGATTCTATTGGTTTCCTAGTACTGAGACTTGAGGCAGAGGTGACCTTCAGAGTGATGCAGACCTCTCAGCCTTGCTTCCCAAGAAGGTAAAGTAACAATTTTACTTTCCTGCTCTTGTCATCTTCCTGCATGGCCAGGCCTATGTACAACTCTAACTCTTCTTTCCACCGGGCTCCAAACAAGCTCCAAGAGGCATCAGACTAAGTTCCATGGCTCATGCTGCCAGCTGCTGCACTTCAGAGAGCTCACAGCTCAGATGTTGCCACCACGTTTCACTCACAAATAGTGAAGCTGAATGCAGGTTAAGTTGAACAAGTGCTACTGTACTTTATTAAACCCTCTGCATTGCTCTGTCCATGTGGCTCCGTTGCTTCCACCCTAATTCCCTTTGTTCCCTTGTGCCTCCTCAATCACAGTCGCAGCAGGGAACTTGGGTCCTCCAACTTCAGTTCCACAGATCCTGATACAGCCCTGTTTCCCCTTTTATGTCAGAATGCCTGGGCTGAGGGCAATCTGGGTACAGCTGTTGAGCAGGTATAGTAAGGGACACCTCTCCCTTTGCTCTCCCAATGTCAGTAGAATAATTATGCTTTCTACAGGCATAATGCCTCCAGGCACCTGTACCTCAGGGGTGCACTTTTTCCTCCGTCACAGCACAGCTCAGCCTAAAACATTAAGAGGAGCTATGGAACATGGACATTTTTGTCAATAGGAATTTTGCCTGAGAATAGCAGGAAAGGATGCTAGAGGTCAACTCATGTCTCTTTAATTATGTTTATAGAAAGTGTTGGTTGCCCGTACTCAGTTACACATTAGCTAGATTTTTATTTGAGCAGTGTTCTTGTATGCAGTTGCTACTGTTAAAAAGTTAGTTTTTGCCAACAGTTATCAGGGCAGAATCTCAGATTTCACCTTTTTTCCTATTCTAATAGTGATATCTGTTTTAACTGTTATCATTATATTCTACTGGTATGTTTATAGTATTCTTGCATAGGGGGAACTACAGTAACTGTTGGCAAAATGTTTTAATGGACACAACTGCAACTGCAATACAGGAACAACTGTGTATTTCAGTGGCATGAATGGGGAACCATGGAATAGCACCACCAGAATAGCAGTTGTATTATAATGAGAAGTTTCTAACAAATAAAACACACAGTCATTGACAAAAACCCAAATCTTCTCAATCACTTAACGAAGCAAAGCAATGGGTTAAAACCATGAAGGATTTTGTAGCAAAACATGGAAAGGACTGGTAAAACGGAAACTAGCTTGAATTTAAACTGAAGCTGTCCATTCTACTGCCAAGTTCGTCTGATTCCTTAATCAACTGGGGCCTTGTTTCACAGTCAATCATCAGAGACTTAAGAAAGTAGTTCAAACAAATCTGTAATGGGAGAGTCACAAAGGATGTCTTTGCTGTGGCTGTCTCTACCTAGAATATGTGATTTTATGGGACAGGGGTTTCTCTCAGTGGTGTTTCTATAGCACTGGAGTACAATACACAATAGTGCTATAGGATACTTTCATTACTGAGCTCCTAGTAATTTAAATACGTATTTAATTACGGCAAGTAGTGTAGGAGACCCAGCAGCGAGCTTTCACATCAGCACTTGACTCCCTTTCTCATCCTTAAAAAGAACAGGAGTACTTGTGGCACCTTAGAGACTAACAAATTTATTTCAGCATAAGCTTTCGTGGGCCCACGAAATTTATGCTGAAATAAATTTGTTAGTCTCTAAGGTGCCACAAGTACTCCTGTTCTTTTTGCGGATACAGACTAACACGGCTGCTACTCTGAAATTTCTCATCCTTGTCGAGGTCAGGAATTAGTTTAAAGAGGCAGGGTATCTAAGTGTCTCAGTCTGTTAGAAGTCAAATTCCTTCCCACCCCCTTGATTTTCCACAGCAGCCTTGATGTTTGCTTAGGGTTTTAGCCTCTAAGAAAATTCTTTATTCCAGTTTTAGCTACTTAACAGGGCTTTTGACTATCCTGATTGTTCTGCTTTTATTAGTAACTGTAAATTCAGACAGCAAAATGCATGTACTAGAGATCTGATTGTTCTGCAAAACTTTGAAGTTCCCTTTTTAATGGCATTCTTTGATGTCACTATTTTTAAAAAGGCTCTTTGAAAACGTTAAACATATTCTTGCTTTAAGGTTTATCTTTCACTGCTTGATACACCATTATCATTAATGTAAAAAATCTTTTCATTGTTAGCTACTGTAAACACCATCAGCAGCTGTGATTTAGGGGCACTTGACAGTGACCTGCCTGACTGTGGGGCAGTCTCGTTTTTCAGCCTTAAGTGCTTGTGAAGGAAGGAAACAGCACTGTGGGCAGAGATGTACTACAATGGAAACAGAACAAAAACGGGGGGAAAGGGTCAGATCAAAACCAAGAAAGGATATGCAAGCAAGAATCTGCTAACAGTAACTCTAAAGAGAGGAGCAGAAAGATTAGAAAGAAAATATGTGGCTGTTATGTGATCTTTGGTCACAGCCTCAGGTACTTTCCATGACAGTGGTAAATAAAGCTGCATTTCTAGAACTGTGCTGCATTTGAAAGAAATAGATATCAGTGTTTATAGTAGAAGGAGCAGTACTACATTGCTGCAGTGAGAGTAAGTGCATGAGTATTATTCCATGCAGCATTCCACCTATATGACCATATGGAATTCTATGTATACTGTATGTAAACGCTTCAGGGCCTGGAATTCTGTTTGTAGCAGCTCAGCTATTGTACAGCATTCTATAAACTTACTGTATTATGTAAATAATGAAGAAGGGCAAGATTCTGACCTATCCTGAACAGCCTTCCTGTGTCACCAGCCTGTGCATAAAGGAAAGAAAAGCAGCTTTAGATGTGTGGATGGGGAATAGGAGGTAAAGTCAGGGAACAGGCAGAACCTTAGCACCTGCCACGACAGCTGAGCCAGTGTGGAAAGGAAAATAATCTATTGATGGCATGGATTAGATTGTATCAATATCAGATTACTGTCTCACAGAAGCAAGAGAGGAGCAAGGGAGAACCAGGGAACAGATTGTGATTCTTTCTGTGGAGGAGTTACATGCTGCCCCTTACTCAGGGCTCCAGGTAAAGCTACAATCTAGCCATAAGTGAGCACTGGGCAGCCAGGAAGGGTCTGAAAAGCCTCATTTCACAGAAAAATAAACGTTCACTCTGTAACCCATAGCAAATACTGTATGTCTGAATATAAAAACAACACCACTGTTTTAGAATGCAAAACATATGAGCAGGATAGAGAAATGGAAGCTGGAAAGAGACCCCTAATCTTTTCCCGATACTTGCTCCAGCTGCTTTTATCCACCCTGATCTTTTCAGTATATTCAACACCAGCAACAGAACCTAGAGGACTCAATCCCTTCTTCCCATGACTAACTATCAACAGGGCCGGCTCCAGCACCAGCGTAGGAAGCAGGTGCTTGGGGCGGCCAATTCAAAGGGGAGGCACTCCGTCCGGTATATGGGCAGCACATCCAGGCCTTCGGTGGCAATTCGGCGGTGGGTCCCTGATTCCCTCTCTTCCTCTTTGAGCTGCCACCGAAGAAGTGGCATGATTTAGCTGCCACCAAAGTGCCACCGCTCGTCTTTTTTTTTTTTTTTTTTTTGCTGCTTGGGGCGGCAGAAAAGCTAGAGCCGGCCCTGACTACCAAATATTCTCAGCTCCATAAAATCAGCACACTAATCCATTCCATTCCCCCTGCCAGCTTGTGCTACCCACCCTTGTATCCCCCAGAACTCTCATCTTACCATAGGGTTGCCAGGTGTCTGGTTTTCGACAGGAACGCCCAGTCAAAAAGGGACCCTGGCAGCTCTGGTTGGTACAGCCGACTGGGCTGTTAAAAGTCCAGCTGGCAGCGCAGCAGGGGCCCAGGGCTAAGGCAGGCTCTCTACCTTCTGTGCTGCTCCTGGAAGCAGTTACCAGGTCCCTGCGGCCCCTAGGCACTGGGGCAACCAGGGACTAGGAGGTGCCGCATGCTGCTCCAGCCCCAAATACTGGCTCCACAGCTCCCATTGGCCGAGAACTGCGACCAATGGGAGATGTGGTGGGCAGTGCCTGTGGGCGTGAAGGCAGCGCTCACCGCACAGAGCCGCCCATGCACCTAAAGGACACAGGGACATGCTGGCCTCTTCCTCAGAGCCGCAGTAAGCGCCACCGGGATCCCACACTCACCCCCCACACCCCAACCCCCGGTCCAGCCTGGGGCCCCCTGCTGCATCCCGAACACCTCATCCCTGGCCCCACCCCAGAGCCCACACCCCCGCGCCCACACCCCCAGCCAGAGCCCTCACCCCTCTGCACCCCAACCCCCTACCCCAGCCTGAAGCCCACTCCTGTATCCCAAATGCCTCATCCTTGGCCCCACCCCCAGTCGGAGTCCTTACCCCACTCCACACCCCAACCTCCTGCCCCTGTCCAGAGTCCCCTCCCACACCCAAACCGCTTATTCCTAGCCCCATCCCAGAGCCCACACCCTCAGCCAGAGCCCTCACCCCCTCAACCCTCTCTGCAGCCAGAAGCCCCCTCCTTCACCTCAAACCCCTCATCCTCAGCCCCACCCCAGTGCCTGCACCCCCAGCCCAGAGCCCATACCCCCTCCCACACCCCAACCCCCATACCTCAGCCTGGTGAAAGTGAGTGAGGTTGGGGAAGAGTGAGCAATGGGGGCGGGGGATGGAATGAGTTAGGGCGGAGACTCAGAGAAGGGGCGTGGCAGGGGCATAGCAGGGGTGTTTGTTTTTTTGTTTGATTAGAAAGTTGGCAACCCTATCTTACCACCACCTTCCAACCCCTCCACACAGAAAACATATACAGTACATTTGCAACATTCATGTGACAAATAGCTGTCACATGCTGATTGAAAGGTTTGTTCTGCACAGAGTGAGTAGAAGCGACCTAGGCATGGCTGTTCCTTTCTGCTGACATGTTAGCCCCTTGAGCAAACACCTTCTTGCATAGATAACAATTTCTGGAAAATATTTACCTCAAGAACTGCACAGGTCTTATTTAAAACCCAAGTACACAAAAGAATAAGATGACTTAAAATCACTTATTTTGCCAGTGGGAAAGTATTGTTTTGTTATTTGCATTGCAGTAGGACTAAAAGACACCATCAGAATCAGAGCGCCATTGTGCTAGGCACTGTCCAAATGCATAGTCCCTATCCTGAAAAAGTTTGAAATCTAATTTGAAATAAGAAACAACAAGCATGTGTGACAACAACAGAAGTGAAGGGGGGAGGGAGGACAAGGGCAAAGAAAATAAAATCATTTAGTTCCATAGATACCTAGTGCACAAATGGCTGCTCCAAACCAGTGACATTTTTTAAATAAATAAAATCAAGTATTCCAAACAAACCATCATTAGTTGGCTGAGTTTTTACAAATAAAATGATTAATAAAAGCTCCAGTCCTCAGGTCTGGCTGATCTGTACTTAGTGCAAGGCCCAAGGTTGAGAAGGATGAGGAAATAAAGGTGGTTTTAAACCAACTTCATGTTTCTCTGATCCAACAGAGTGGTCAATGGTCGGTTCGGCCCCTGGTGTAATTAAGAGCTGTCTCAGGATTGCTCTTAGTTATGCTGGGTTCAGCCTCATGGCTGCTCTGAGTTGTACTAGGTTGCAATGTCCCCTGGACATTATACAAACTGGGTATCACTGGAACATAGCATGATCTAGCCACATTCTCTCCTCCCTGAGTATAACCTTTACATTTGAGACAAAAAATGTTGATAAATGTAAAGTAATGCATACTGGGAAACATAATCCCAACTACACATACAAAATGATGGGGTCTAAATTAGGGGTTACCATTCAAGAAAGAGATCTTGGAGTCATTGTGGATAGCTTTCTGAAAACATCCATTCAGTGTGTAGCGGCAGTCAAAAAAGCTAACAGAATGTTAGGAACCATTAGGAAAGAGATAGATAATAAGAGAGTAAATATCATAATGCCCCTATATAAATCCATTGTATGACCACACCTGATCACCCCATCTCAACTCTTTGCCAGGGGATGTTGCAAATGCCAAAACTATAACTGGGTTAAAAAAAAAATTGGGCAAGCTGATGGAGAATAGGTCCATAAATGGCTATTAGTCGAGATGGTCAGGGATGCAACACCATGCTATGGGTGTCCCTAAGCTGCTGACTGTCAGATGCTGAGACTGGATGACGAAGGATGGATCACTTGATGATTGCCCTGTTCTGTTCATTCCCTTTGAAGCACCTGGCTTTGGCCACTGTCGGAAGACAGGATACTGGGCTAGACAGACCATTGGTCTGACCCAGTATGGCCATTCTTATGTTCTTACGGATGGTAGAGTGCTTCATAGAGCCAACAACTCTGGGTCTATGCCAGCTGGGCATTCTGGAATTTACACACATACCAGAAGTGAGAGACCTGTCTCATACTGCATTTATGAATATGGTATAGGTACACAAAGGGCTGTCTATGGGTTTATCCATGTCACAGAATTTTAATTATGTTTCAACATGGCTGTGAACAATCAAACTTGGTGACATGGTGCTGACTCTGCCTTAGTGGTCAGCCTCTTACCAGGGCAATTTGTGTTTAGCATCCCATCAGCTAAATGTGATTAATCCCTGGACAGCCAGTTTAATCACAACTAGCTGCCATAATACAGAGCAAGATTTGCTCTGCTCCACATTGACTGCTTCACTGTGGTCAGTATCACATCATCAAACTCAAACGTGTTCAAATATGATACTGCTTTGTAAAATGACACAAGCCCTTTGATTAAATAAAGTAAAAATACCACAGGATATTGAAAAGGTAGTGGCTGGTTAAACAGTGACCTAAGTCCACTGCTTAATAGCATCATATAATCAAATAATGCAGAATAAAATAGATTGAAATTAAGGGACATAGCTTAATGATTTAAAAAAAAAAATACTTATTCTATATCACCATCTGCTAATTTCTGAAACAGGCACACTGTACCAAGCTGTACACTGTGATACTGATTTAGGAAAACACTTAAGCGGTATGCTTAATTTTAAGCAGATTCTGAAGACCATCCTCAATCATCAAAATGCTTTCCTGAATCAGAGAGTTTTTGAAAAGGAGCCATAGAGTTAGTCTCTCTCAGCATTTATCAGATGAGAGGTTCCTCCCCCTTCCCCCCCCCCCCAGAACAACAACTCAAATGAGAACTAAAACTTGTATAACTGAACACATTTTTTTATAGAATACCTTCCTACTGTAATTTCTTCCCTAGCTCTTGGCTGAAAAATGCAATTCTAAAGTTTTGGTTTTTTTATTGTTTAATTTTAAAAAAGCATTTCCAAAAAAGAAAAGGCTTGCAAGTTAATACTAGAAAAAGAAAGCAGAAGATTTTGTGTAAAGCAGCAGAAAGCTTGAAAGATTTCTTGGAAACTTGGAAAATAAGTTAGTGAAATCCAATAAATACAAAACTAAATTGCTTTGTATATTTTGCTAGGGTAAGATAGGCTTGTGTATATTAACACCACAACATAAAGGGAAGTAATAAAACATTTTATATTGCTTCCATTTGTGTAAATTAGTAGAGCTATAAAATACATTATTGAATAAACTACAGTTGAAATGAATAAGTGACAAAGTTTCCATGTAACATTGTCTTTTTTTGGCTTACTGACCAAAAAGAGCTTAAGGAATTATTTTGGTTTTTTTAGGGTGACTTTTATTTTTATAAGCTCAGCAGTCAATACTAGATTATCAGCATCACCACTTTTGTTTAATGTAAGAACCGTAGACTTTGAACAAGTTTCATACTTTAGTTTTATGCATGTTGTTATAGGATAGTTTAATTTTTTTCCACATCATGGAACTACTTAATGGAAACAAATGAATTAGAGCATAAAGGTGAATGAAACTGGCATAGTTCTAGAATCAGCATGGATGTACAAAGGAAGTTATAAAGGAATAATTAAGAAAGGGAGATATGAAAGATGGATATTTCTCCAGCAACTAGAATCATTACCTTACATTTTGAAGGTAACACTATATAATGAATGCGGACAATATTCATCCTGTGGAAAGTATTTGCCAAGGGTCTGGGTCTGCCAAATACTCATTTATTACGTGAGGAGTCATATTGACTTCTCTGGGACTAATTGCAGAATAAGGGAATACTAAATATGAATAAAGGTGGCAAACTGAGGCCTAATATAACATAGCCCTAGACTTAGGACAAAACCAAGTATTTTCATTGCATATCCACATTCAGATCCAATAAGAATATTCTGTGTAGCATTTATAATTCTTCCTACTTTGTAATAATGTTAATAGCAGCAGATGGACAGATGCATGCCATGTGGATGATAATATTCTAGGAAGCTTCAGTTAATACTGAATAGAAAGTAGCTTGAACTGTGTCTCTCCGTCCATGAGAACATACTTGAGAGTCAATATTGATAGTAGTCTGAAAGCAAAGTAAAAATAAAATAGGTATATAAGGAAGAGCAACATTTTATATGCTACATTTTATAACCATAAAATGCTTGCCAGGCAGGCAAATTTAGGAATGAGAAAAGTTGGTAATTCAAAAGAAAGCAAGAAAATAACCACCATCAATTTAACTCTGTCACAAATAATACTAGAGCCAATTCTTCATAATAGGTTGCTAATTAAAGGAAAAAATGAATTAGCAAGTAGTAAAATATCTATATACAGACCAAACCTTTACTTGCTGAAACATGGTCACAGATTCTGGCCAAAAGCACAAGTGGCTTCCAAACAGGTGCATGCCTCCATTGCTAAAGTAGCAGCAATATGGGCCTGGATCCTGGGTCACAGAAACCCAGTGCACAGATTATTGCAGACAGGAACATCAGTAATCTGCATGCTGGTGTGGGCCCGGGTGCCATTACCATCTCAAAAGTGTGCGCAGACAAAAAAAAGGCACATCAAATGCCTCCTGATCCCATAGATTGTGCCCTTGGATCCCACCATCAGGCCTCTCTTACTGGGCTTTGGCAAGAGAAGACCCACACTTTCAGATTCTTTGTTAGGGGCCTCTGTAGTTGGCCAGAATTTGGCCCATAAAAATGAAAGGAAACATGTAGCAGGCAGAGAGTTTTGTTTTATACCTCAGGCTCTAACTGCACTCCAAAAATACAAGCTCAATTCACTAATTCATTGATTCAAACAAGGATGAGTTGCCTGTGATTACATGGTGCGGGGTGGGTCAGGCATTTCACATGATTGCTATATTCCCCAAAGAAGTCTAAGTTTTCAACCTGATTATGCAGTCAGTAATTAATGAAGAGCCATATACGATGAAAAACCAATTTCCACAGGAGTCAGATGATCTCCCTGGTAGCCTGGTTTGATTTTTGTCAGTTCTAGTTATTTTGGAAGGATCGGAAGAAGAATGGATGTTTCTGTGATCAGTACAATTATTATGAATTATTCCTGAACAATTTGATATCAGCAACATTAATTTTACTAGGCATTAGATCAATGTGCTTGGTAGCTCAGTTAGCAGTTTAAAGCACCTATCAGAGGTACAGCAAATGATGTGGCCTCCTACACATTAGGCTTATGCTATTCTCATTCCACATGCAGATTTTTTATTTACTTATTTAAATATATATACTGAGCACACATGAACTCTAAGAGAATAAAAAAAAAAAACCCCAAAAACAAAAAGCAGTGCACCTACCTACAGAACTTAGTCAAGTCCACAACCACAGAACTTAAACTGAGAGAAGAAAAAGACCCCTCCTTTACTTCTTTCCAACACAAACAATGTTATCCAAACCCAGACAGCCTAGCCTTTAATCTCTGCCAGTCATCCCAGCCATCACTCATCCGAATGGGTCTTCCAGAACCCTGAAGATTATCACTGAAGGACAGCACTGAGAGTTTGGGCATACGTCAAGAGTAGAACATGACCCAGAATGATGAGTAACTAAAGATACTGGGCCAGATTCAACTACTGTGTTAAGTATCAGAGGGGTAGCCGTGTTAGTCTGGATCTGTAAAAGCAGCAAAGAGTCCTGTGGCACCTTATAGACTAACAGATGTATTGGAGTATGAGCTTTCGTGGGTGAATACCCACTTCGTCGACTGCATGTAGTGGAATTTTCCAGGGGCAGGTATATATATGCAAGCAAGAAGCAGGCTAGAGATAACGAGGTTAGTTCAATCAGGGAGGATGAGGCCCTCTTCTAGCAGTTGAGGTGTGAAAACCAAGGGAGGAGAAACTGCTGCTAGAAGAGGGCCTCATCCTCCCTGATTGAACTAACCCCATTATCTCTAGCCTGCTTCTTGTTTGCATATATATACCTGCTCCTGGAAATTTCCACTACATGCATCCAACGAAGTGAGTATTCACCCACAAAAGCTCATGCTCCAATACGTCTGTTAGTCTATAAGGTGCCACAGGACTCTTTGCTGCAACTACTGTGTTGTAACACTTTTGTCTTCAATGGAGTTATTCTAGCGTAACTAAAATCAGAATCTAGCCACCCCTCTTAATTCCTGAAGTCCAGGGCTGCATCTTCAGTAAGTACATATAAAAAGAACATGGAATTGTTTCTTACCAGCAAGTTTGCAGATCGTTTAGTAGAATTAAGTACTTTTTTGTATGCCATAATGAATCCTCAAGGGAGGAAAGCAAATTTTTAGACACTGGGCAAATCATAGAATCATAGCACTGGAAGGGACCCTGAGAGATCATCTAGTCCAGTCCCCTGCACGCATGGCAGGATTAATTATCTAGACCAGTAGTCACCAACAGGTCAATCATGATCGACTGGTAGATACTAGAGGATCTCCCAGTCGATTGTGACCACCGGCAGCACAGCAGGGCTGCCTCTAAGACAGTCTCCCTGCCAGCCCTGGCCCCACACAGCTCCCGGAATCGGCCAGTGAGGCCCCGGGGGCCTCCCGCCGCACACTGCTTCTACCTGCAAGCACTTCCCCTGGGAGCACTTCCAATTGGCTGGGAATGGGGAGCTGTGGCCAATGGGAGCTGCAGGGGCAGTGTTTGCAGAAAGAGGCAGCACACAGAGCCACATGCCACCTGCCTCCCCTCCAGGGGCCGCAGGGCACATTGCCTCCTTCTGGGAGTGGCGTGGAGCCAGGGAGGCAGGGAGCCTGCCTCAGCAGCAGCCACGCTGCACCGCTGACTGGGAGCCGCCAGAGGTAAGTGCTGCCTGGCAGGAGGCCACACCCCGACCCCCTCCTGAAGCACCCCAAAACCTCTCCTGCATCCCAAACCCCCTCCTGCACCCCAAGCTCCAGCCTTGAGCCCCCTCCCAGAGCCAGCACCCCAAACCAGCCCTGAGCTCCCTCCTGGAGCAGCACCGCATACCCACTCCTGCATCCCAAGCCCCAGCCCTGACCCCCCTCCCAGAGCCAGCATCCCCACCCCCTCTTGCACCCCAACACTCTGCCCCATCCCTGACCCTCTCCCAGAGCCATCACCCTGTACCCTCTCCTGCACCCCAACACTCTGCCCCAGCCCAGAGTCCTCTCCTGCACCCAAACTCCCTCCCAGAGCTTGCACCCCTCACCCCCTGCACCTCAACCCCCTCCCCCAGAGCCTCCTCCCACACTGCGAACCCCTTAACTCCAGCCCAGAGCCTGCACCCACTCCTGAACCCCAATCCCCTACACCAGCCCCGTGAAAGTAAATGAGGGTGGGGGAGAGTGAGTGACGGAGAGAGTGGGGGATGGAGTGAGTTGGATGGGGCCTCAGGGAAGGAGATCCTGGGTTGCCCTTAAATTCAAAAAGTTATCTTGGGCATAAAAAGGTTGGAGAGCGTTGATCTAGACCATTCCTGACCATTAATCTGCTCTTAAAAATCTCCAATGATGGAGATTCCACAACTTCCCTAGACAATTTATTCCAATGCTTAACCACCCTGACAGTTAAGAAGTTTTTCCTGATGTCCAACTTAAAACCTCCCATGCTGCAATTTAAGTCGATTGCTTCTTGTCCTCTCCTCAGAGGTAACGAAAAAGAAATTTTCTTCCTCCTCCTTGTAACAACCTTTTACATACTTGAAAACTGTTATCAAGTCCCCTCGCAGTCTTCTCTTTTTCAGACTAAACAAACCCAATTTTTTTAAGTCTTCCCTCATAGGTCATGTTTTCTAGACCTTTCAGCATTTTTGTTGCTCTTCTCTGGACTCTCTCCAATTTGTCCACGTCCTTCCTGAAGTGTGGCAACCAGAACTGGACACAATACTCCAGTTCAGACTAATCAGAGCAGAGTAGAGCAGTGTTGTAAGCAAGAGTGTCTTGTTTACAACACTCCTACTAATGTTGTAGATTGAAAAGATCATGTCCTTAGTTCTGTCATCTGGAGCCAGGCCATAGAAATTCACTTACTTTTCATGTATTTTTCATGGTTTGCCTTATTACTTCAGTTAATTACCAAGTATATGTAAACAAGGGATTTCTCCCACACAGCCTGGCTTCTTCTAACTAATTCTGCAATGAAGTCAATATGAATTTGAAATGTCACATCATTGCCATTTCCATAGAGAGAAACTGCTCTATCATAAACATAAATCTATGAGAAAGCATGGGTAGCTCAAGGAAACGGGAAATGGGACATGGAGTCACAATATCTAGGCAATCAGTTTTCAGTACCAAATGATGAGCCAATCCAGTCCTTAAGAGTTCTTTCAGAGGAAGGCTTGGCCCTGTGGGCTGGATTATGTTTTTCTGATCAGCCTTTCAGAGACTTTCAAGGATGCCTGGACATCATAGGAGCTCAGACTGTCTTCTTTCAAGTCCACAACTTCACCTAACTGGCCTGTGCTCCACTCCTCGAGGTGCAGCTGAAATTTCTTCATTGAGCACCAGGTAATCTGCGGGTGTTTCTTTTTAAAGATAGCTGTGTTTGGTACAACAGGATGAGATGCCTCTACTACTGACTCAAGGCCAGGACCTTTTCCCATTCATCACAGTGCTCAAAAGAACACATCCCACATGATCCTTCCTTCACCATGGAGACCACATGGAAGAAATGAAAACTGCTAATAGATGATAATCTTCCCTTCCCCTAAAGGTAATTCCAGCAGCCAGGGATTGCCAGGGCATACAATAGGGGTGACCCAGCCATACTGTGCTTCCCCCACAGCTACAACACCTAAGTCATTGGCCAGCATGGAAGGAGTGGGTCTAGGAATCCCTAGGGTAGCCCAATGCTACCAGAGTATTCCCTTATGCAGGAGAGATCTTTTATTGGTCAGCTATTGGGTTTATATGGCCAGTTGGTGCTGACAGAGCGGTATAAAGGTTCCACAGTACAGCTGAGATTTTGGCCCAAAGGCTGCATAACATCCATGTGATGTAAATACCAATTTTACAGATGCGGAAACTGGGAAAATATCAGAATGGCTTCATGACTCTCTCACTGTCTAGCTGAAAGCCCTGGCTGTGTTAGGACTAAAACCCAGGTGTTCTTAGTCCAATCTTCCGCTCTAGCAACTAGGGAGGAGCGGAGTGTGAGGGAGACTAAAAAGAGGCATCAGAGAGAAGAAAATCAGAGAAAAGTAACACCGAAAGGGGGGAAAGAAAAAATTAACACTGAAAACCCCCCAGTAAGATTGGGAGATGAAAACAATGCATTTCAGGGAAAGAAAAAAGGGTCTCAGGAAAAGTTAGCACAGATTTTTTAAAAGTGTCTCTTCCCCTCTCCAGGGGTCTTCTTCTCACTCAATGGGTCAAATTAATCCCTGGTGTAACTCCACAGAAGTCAGTTTGGCTCATCACATTCTCTAGTCTCAAACTTGTACCACAGCTACCTCAGAGCATAGGTATTTACCAGTGTAACATATATCATCAGTTACATTGCTGCAGGATGTACAGATCATGCGTTGATAGATAAATGCGTCAGACATTTCTGTTTAGTCTTCCATTTAGTTTTTGCAATGTTGTTCATTTGTTGTTTATTTTGAAAGTTTATTTTGAATAGTATCGTGCTCTGCAATTTCTGAGTGCCTGATTTCAGACCCAGGGGTCTGATTTGCAGAAGTGCTCAGCACGCACAGTAGCAACTGAAGTGAATGGGAGTTGTACTTTGAACATATCATGTCCTGTATAATGCTATCTTCTCTGAAAAATCAGATCCTAGGTATCTCAAATTGGGCACTCAAAATTAGTGCATACTTCAAACCCTAACCTGTCTGTGCCTCAGCTCCCATCTGACAAATGGGGATAATAATATCACAGAGAACCTTATTCTCCACTGCCTTGCACCTTGTGTAGTCTTTAACTTTTGTGCAAAGGGGATGTAAAGCACTATGAAATCAGAATTCTGCTCTCACTGTATGTTGTACAATACACAAAGGTTTGATTTTATGTCAAACCAGGGGACATATTTACGTAACTGGGGTGACTTTATGCGTGAGAGAGCACACAAGAGCCCCGTGTTTCTATGCACAATGGGGCTAATAGAGGAAAAGAAATAGGTGGCACAGTAATACGTTTCTATATATTTTTGGTACTGGAGAATTTTTTACTCTGGTTTTGAACACCCCAATGGGATTTGTATGACTGGGCTTGGGATTTCACATTTTTGGGCATCAATGCCCCATTTACTCTTAGTCTGCTCCTGCCAGTTTGAATCCAACCCATTTGGTAGTGACTGCACGTAATTACCATCTGACAGCTGTTCTGTGGCCTATGTGAGTGAGTTTTTGGCCTCACTCCAATTCGCAGTGGACCAACCTCCACATCAAAAAAATGCCACTATAAGTGGCATGCTTATTGTCAGCCCTAGAGGATAGATCTAGCAAATATTCAACAGGCATGAAGGCTGAACTAAACTCACCCACTCCACATCACAGGAGACACATTTGCAGGACAGAGGGAATACTTGCATGACTACAGCCTATGCTTTATTTGATCTGTGGATACACGGAAGACCTGTTGTTCAGGCTCCCAATCTGGCACATTTCTTAAACACTCAACTTTTAAAAGTTAAATTAACAAATAGTACAAGATATGATGATTTATTAATGGGTGGGAAGACAACACAAGAAGCTGATTTGCTGGCAATAAATTTCTTACAGAAATCTCCAGTAGTTAGCAACAACAAGACCTACAGAAACTTACAAGGAAAATTGAGTGCTTTTTCTTTGAGCCTTTTTCACATGTTTGCTCTAGCTTGAAAGGGTCGCCTCAAAATGGGGACTCATATATAGAATGGGTTCATACCTCTCAAAATACATATAATATGATTCCAATTCAAATTACCATGGATCTGCTAGTCCCTTTTTAACCTGCAAACTATGCTAATGGCTAATCTGATGCTGATACCAGTCTGATGGTTCAATAATTTAGCATAAATACAGAAGGGCAATTTAGCAACTGATGCCAAATGTTGCCAAGCCCCATTAGGAACAAAACCTTAGAATTAAACTGCTGGAAAACTAAGACTAAGCTTTCCATCTCAATTACTAAAGGATATCTTAACAGTCTGCAATTAATTAGCAATGGATCTTTTTTTTTAAATCTCAGGGCAAAACAGAATTCCATATGCAAACTAATTAAACCTGTAAATTGTCCTATAAATGTGCAATATCATTGATTTTGTATACCCCTATTTTATTGCATTATACAGCTCCTGAGATATTTTTCACCTGTTTCTGAAATTGACAAACATTCTCCCTAATATATGTAATGAGGTCCCTTGACAGAAGTGAAACTCTGACCTAGATTTCAGTGCTTGACAAGGCTGTGTTTCTGCATCTTCAGAACAGCTCTATTTACTCTTCTAAATTGAAGATAAACTACAAAGAGAATCCTGAACCCCTTCCAGCCTAAATGCATTCATCCCTGCACTGCTGTCTATGTTTGCCTTTGTTACATATTTCAGCATAAATAACTTCAGGCAAAATTAAACTTTGCTGAAATGGATAGTAGACTTCATAAGGGACCACAGTGGGTCTGATCCTGAGAGGTGCAGAGCACCTGTAATACCATCTGGGGTCAGTTTATTATTATATTGTCTAAAGGCCCCAACTAAAAATCAGGGCTTCACTGTGTTGGTCACTCTACATGCACATAATAAAAGATAGTACCTGCCCCAAGGATCTTACAGTCAGCAAAGGGTAGGAGAAAGGAATATTACTCCCATTTTCCAGATGGGAAAGTGAGGCATGCAGCTGTTTAGGGCAGGATTTTCAAAAGTGCTCAGCATTGCCTAACTTTGCTCCCACATAAGCCGATGGGCGCAGAGTTAGGCCAATGCTGAACATTTCTAGACTGGAGTAGAGTAGTAGGAGTTTGACCACCTTCTGCTTAAAGCACATGAATAGGAGACACATGCTTGCCACAGATGCTGTGAGCTATTCATTTTTCTACCCAAAATGGTACCTACAATATATAAGTTCTGAGCTTACATGCAGAGGCATCTGCTCTCTTCCCACATCTTTTTAATTATTTTTAGCAATGTTACTGTATTTCACTTTGCCCCTTTCTAAAAGACAGATAAGAACTTACACAACACATCCACTGCTAAAGGCCACTCCCCCAAAGGTGTATATTATCCTCCAATCAAGATGGGTTTAGTGAATGAGTTGAAGCAGAATGTTATCAGAGCATAGTAATGCCTCATTTGAAACAATGAGGGTTTTATGGAGCTAGCAAAAGCAGATGTATCACCGGGAGCTGGTGTGGCATGGCAGAGCAGAGACAAAGTTCAGGAGTCTGTATAAGTCTCAAATACAAAGCAAATTAGGTGCAAATAAATACACTTGTACCCCGATATAACACAACCCAATATAACATGAATTCGGATATAACGCGGTAAAGCAGCGCTCCGGGAGAGGGGGGGGGGGACTGTGTGCTCCAGCGGATCAAAGCAAGTTCAATATAATGTGCTTTCACCTATAACGCGGTAAGATTTTTTGGCTCCCAAGGACAGCGTTATATTGGGGTAGAGGTGTAGATGCAGGTGTGATTTTTCCTATCACAACCTTTGTCCACCTCACTGAGCTCCTATTTATTTCAGCACTTTAGGCACAAACTCTTAACTGCCATTAATTTGCACTTAAAGGAAAACTGAAAAAAAATAGTTTTTTTACTTCTTACATTAATAAAATTAATTATTTCACTGTGATTCTGCACAGAAACTCCAACCAGGAATTTCTAGGTGCGTGCTATGATAAACAATGAATTTGCAAAGCCATATTTAGAAATATCTGTCACTTTTTTTTATATCTGCATAGTGCAGAATTAGGCCTGGATTGGGAAGTGAATGCAGTTCCCTTTGAATGCATGGAACCCATGAGATGAAATCTTCATTCTTTTAAAAACAGAGAACTTTACAACTTTGACATACTTCTGCTTTGCAGTGTATTGCAATGGGAACTGTGTCACTTTGCCAAGTACCAAGATGGCAATTGCCTTTCCGATTATTAGTTTTTTGCCAAAAACCAAAAATTTGTATCTTAAATTTAGCAATATGCCCTTCTTTCTAATCAGTTATTTTAGACTATTGTGTAAAACAATGGAGATTTTCTTTAGTGTCTGATTCTACCAGCTTTTCTCCCCCTTACTCATGCCAGTGGGACAACTCTAAGGGCTTGTCATTATTCCTTTGATCATTCGATCTTAGGGGCCATAACCTGTCAAAGGCGGTGCACACCTCCGCTGCCCTCCCACAGTTCACGACTTTCCCCATTGGCTGTGGGGAAAACATCCCAATGCATGCTGGGGGAAAAATGTGAAGTCTTTTTCCCTGTCCATCGCCATGGCTGTCTGCACCGGACTGCGTCGGGGCCCTCTGTGGACGCCACAGCGCTGCGGCCACAGGTCCCTGTCGCCCTTATCGCTGCTGGCTTAGGGCCTCTGGACATCGACGCACTGATGGCCATTGTCAACTCTGGCTCTGGATGCTGTCAAACCGTCCTCCGTCAACTCATCGCTGCAGAGGAGGAGAGAGGCTCACGGGGCCACGGTGAGGAGAGTGGGAGAGCCTCTTCAGAGGGTGAGGAGGGGCAGTGGGTGCAGCAGAACGTGGCAATGGGTCTTCATGGTGTGGTGGTGCAGGGATTGAGCGTGGGCGGGTGCAGGATGCAAGACACGCAGGTCTGGTGTGACACGTGGTGGCTGCGGTCTGGGGGGCAGTGTGACTTCAACAGAGTGCACTGAACAAGCTGCCACGAAGCGCCAGGACCTCTGACCTGCGAGCATTGCTGAGGAGTGGCTGTAGCGCCAGTGGCCAAGAAGGCCTGGCTGCCGCCAAGCATCAGGCCTTATGCCAGTGCCCTTAGTGTCACGCCCAGACAGCTACCGCTTGAGTCAACACCACTTCCAAAGGTGGAGCATACTGGCTCACGCAGGTGTTCTCTAGCGAGACGCACAGGCATCATCCTGCTCATTGTGGGTGCGATGGAGATGGGAACCGCGCGGGATTGTGGGGCCGGGCCGATGGGATTCCCAAATGGCCTACCACACCATGGACCCACCCCCATCTGCGGGCTGCACCCCGATCATAGACACGTGCTACGCTGCAAGCTGGTGGGTACCAAAGGGGACGTTTTACCAACATAGGGCTACTTTTCAATGGCAGCAACGCAGGGGGTGTGGCAAAGTGTGAAAGGCTGTGTCCAGGAACGGTCCAGGCTTTACCTGCTCCAGGCAGGCACTTTCCCGCACTACAGGGATGGGCGCCTACTGGCTCATGCGAGCAGGATCCCAGCCTACGCCTACCCGCTAATGCCCTGAGGCATGAAGCCCCTATACAGGCGCCTTGACTGAGCAAAGAGGCTCTTCAAGTGAAGCTGAGTGAGTGACGCCTCAGTGTGGAGATGGGACTGACATCGATCTCCGGGGGATGGCGGAACTTATATCCCCGTAGAGACATCTGCTTGCTGGTGCTGTGTGCTCTTATTGCTGGGCTGTGAGCTTTGAACAAGCTGAGTTGGAGTGGCGCCTTTTGGTTTGGGCCAAGGAGGTTGAGGCAAATCGCCTGGCTGCTTGAGAATATCTGTGCAGAAGCCCTGAAAGCATCAGAGCCTTGCAGAGGAAGCCGCAGAGCACTTCCTCGCAGACAGTCCGAGCCTATTTTAAAACCTGAAGTTAGACCTCCCTTTCCCGAGAGCCAAGTTTCCCACGTTTTTTATTAACCACCCTGACATTTTTTAATTTTAATAACAAATTTTAAGGATTTATAATAACTCTTTTTGTTTTTTCTGCATTCTTAAAAACAGTTTGATTCTGGTGTTTTTCTTTGCTGGTTAAGGTGTTGCTAGTTGGGTGGGTTTGCAGGAAGGGGTGGGTGGGGGGGTGGCTGGGGGTTGGGGTGTTGGGGAAGGGTGGGGAAGTGGGTGTGGTGAAGGGTGAGGGGGGGGGGGGGAGTGGATGAGGTTTTGGGTTGGGGGGAGTTGGGGTGAAGGGTGCGGAAGGGGAGTGCATGGTATGCCTGAGAAGGCTGCAGGGGCATAGGCTGCCAGCTGCAGGAGACCCCACAGGCACACACCACACCACCATACACCACCCTGAAACCAGCACCAGCAGTGCCTACAGACTGTCTGCTGCAGCTGTGACTGCAGTCCTGCAGTGCTGGCACTGCTGTGAGTGCATGCTGCCCAGCCAAGGCTGTGCAGTGGCACAGAACAACATGCAGTGACATTACCAGAAACCCAACAGACAACAGAAAGAAAGTCAGACAGTACGATAAACAACAAATATACCGAAACAAAAAGTGGTACTAAACACTTTTAAACTGGGGTTTGACAATTTAAAAGAAAAAGAAAAAGTTGTCTCTAATATTTACGTGTTTCTAACATTTCTCACAAATTGCTGTTGGCAGGGACAACTGCTGACAGTCACTTGCCCCCCGGGGGGTCAGCTCTTCACTTTGGCAGGGACAGGACTTCTTAGCGTTGGGGGGCTGGCGTCTTTGCACTGCTTCTGACTCTCTCTTGAAGAACATCTACAAGAAGAGAACATACACAAGACAGGCGCCTGAGCCGACCACAGCTGGCCTCGCAGACTCCGTGCCCTCCTGCCTGGTTCTCCCTGCCTGCACCATCCTCCCGCGTCCCCCTGCCTCCTGTGCTGCTGCTGATGGCTCTGCCTCTCCTCTCTCTCTGCGCTCGCCGCTCTGCCTGGAGCTCCGCATCAGTTCCTGCTCTGCCTGCCAGCTCCTGGTCGGCCTTGGTCTAAGTCCCGCCAGCCTCGATGGGGATGTCGGCGTCCTGGAGGCCGGAGCTTGAGGAGCCGAGAATTTTGAGTGGTTTCACACAGTCTTGACAGTTCCAGTGAAACCTTGAACAGAGTCATTGAAAGAAAACAGAGAAAGATCAGTCTCAGGAGATCAGCGAACTAGCTCTATTCGAGGCGCCATTGCACTGAGAGCGCATAGCTTTGGGGACCGCTGCAGCGATTGAGAGAAAGCGATCTGCATCTCTGCCTCACTCTTGCAAGCCTTACATCTTAGCAAGCTAGCTCTGCTGTGCTTGCCTGTGCTGCTGTGCTGCAGGGCATGTGCAAAGCAGAAGCTCTCCAAAGCATGGCAATGTGCAAAGCAGAAAGAAAGAGCGTTAGTTGCTTTTTCAGGCCTGCCACAAGTGGCTGTCCCTGTTGCAAGTAAAACTCTGTTAAAGTAGTAATCCTATGCAAAAGGTCATTCTTGCATTAAAAGTAAAACTCTGTTAAAACTCTGTCTTATGCAAAGTTAATCTACCAAAGTAAACTACCACCACTAATAACTACAGTACACTATTAGATGCAATTCCACAACACACATCTCACCAATGAGGGCACCAGGCGCATGCAGAGAGAGCGGAGAGAGGCGGATGTTAACAGACAGACCACGGACCCAGACCTGCATGGATGCAGACAGGCCTGGTCCCCTGTATGCCCGCATGGGTGCTGCGGAAGAGTGTGCTTCAACGCAGCACCCAATAAAGCACCTAAGAAAAGAAACCTCTTGCTGAGGCTTTGAGCTCTTTCTCTTGCTGCTTTTTGACTGAGCTCCATCCTGCTATTATTGTTTCCTCCTGTTTGTATAGATGCTTATTATAGTTTTTTATTTATAAATTTTTATATTTTTATATATTTTATTTTTTTATATAATATGTTTAAAAAAAAAATATATGTTTTTGTAGCAAAAAATTCTTCCCTTCTTCCCTTGATCCCGAGTCCGGTTACGGGCGAGGACGGTTAGTAGAGGATCTCTGGTGAGTGATGAGGAGGGGATCTCTGTGAAGTGAAGCGGAGTGGGTGCGATGTCGCCTGCGCAAGCCTCCAAATCTTCCTCCTCCCTCCTCACAACAGGGATTCGTCAAGGAGGAGCACCGTATTCCACGTCACACGTCCACGAGTCCACCTGGGACACTGGGTGGGTGCACTGTCACTGGTAGCAGCATGCCGAATGGTGCATGTCTGGGGTCTGGGTCGGGGCGTCCGTTGCGCTCGTGACTTTTTGATACTGGAGCGTCCTTTCTCTTTCCTGACTTTTTCACGCCGCACATCCGCGTCATCCTTTTGCTTCTTTCTTACTTTTAGCTCTAGAGACCTTCTCGGTCTTCTCGCTGTTCAGCGCGCAGCCGCGCAAGCACTCACTCTCCTCGCCACAGCGATCAGATGGACTTCCCGGTCAGTCATGCCTGGGGACTCCTCTTATTCTGGGATTGCCCGGACCTCCTCCTCTGCTGGATTGCCTCTGCAGGTGCTGCGTGCCTGCCCGCTGTGCCCGATGTGCAACCAGAACGCAACCAGACAGGACAATGACAGAAAAAAAGGAAAATGAAATCAAATCATTTTGTGGCTGGCCAGAGAATCCAAGCTCGGACTCAGGTGCAGAGCGCCAACAGTGGTGGTGTGTGTGGGATAGCCCTGAGCTGCTAAGTTCGAGCTCGATTAGCATCCACCTAATTCCAGAGGCAAGTGTGGCTTTTTGCTCCACCTGCCACCTGTGGTGTGGAGTTCGAACTAAGAGCCCTCTAGGCCGAATTAAATAAAATCCTGCTTTCCTGGTGTGGAGCGGTTTGTTAGTTAGTAACGCTGATAAATTCGAATTAAAGTCCTAGTGTAGACCAGGCCTAAGAATAAATAATTACATGGGTGAACGTGGAGGAATCTGAGTTGTGTAATTAATATTTTAACAGACTAAATGTTCAATGCTGTAACATAAAAAGGGGAAAGGGTTTGGAGCCCAGCCGTCTGTGAGACCGCTTCAGCCTGCATGGTGCCTCCACATCTGAGACAATCTATGGCACCAAGTTAACAGCCCTTGTTTATAGAGAGGAGGGGGCTGGCAGCAAACAATTCTCAGGGAAGGGATTTTAGCTTTGGAGCTTGCTTTTTCCTGTAACTAGCCATGCAGGAGAGTGTGAACACTGACCCCTGTTATTTAATGGATATTAAACTTTTGTCATTTCATGATTATTTTCTGAAGTCTAGGCAGTGTTTGGCCCAGTGATGTCTGTAATATTAGTTCCAGCAGTTTTGAATATTTGAATAGCACAAGCTAGTAGGGAATAAAATCAGAAAGACTAAAGCACAAAATGAGTTGCAAAGGACATAAACGCCGGTAAGAAGTGTTTTTAAGACATTAGGAGCAAGAGAAAGAAGAAGGAAAGTGTAGGTCTGCTCCTTAACGAGGAAGCAGAGCTAATAATGGATGACATTATGAAGGCAGAAGTATTTGATGCCTATTTTGCTTCAGTCTTCACTAAAAACATTAATGGTGACCAGGTACTCAACACAATATTAACAACAAGAGGGAAAGAATGCAATATTAACTGTGTTGAGTATCTGGTCACTATTAATCAAATCTTGATTTTAGTAAGGCTTTTGATACAGTCCCACATAACACACTCGTAAGCAAACTAGAGAAATAAGGTCTAGATGAAATTACTATGAGGTGGGTGCACAACTAGTTGAAAGATCGTCCTCAAAGAGTAATTATCAATGGTTCTCTTTCAATTTGACAGGATGTATCTACTGGTGTCTCTCAAGGGTCAGTACTGGGTCCAGTACTATTCAATATTTTCATTAACAACTTGGATGATGGAATAGCCAGTGTGCTTATAAAGCTTGCAGATGACACCAAGTTGGGAGGCATTGCAAGCACTTTGAAGGCCAGTGTTAGAATTCAAAATGACCTTGACGTATTGAAGCATTGGTTTAAAATCAACAAGATGAGTTGATAAAGATAAGTGCAAAGTATTACTCTTAGGAAAGAAAAGTCAAATGCACAAACTACAAAATGGAGAATAACTGGCTAGGTGCTAGTACTGCTGAAAAGGATCAGGGGGTTACAGTGGTTCAAGAGTCAAGAATGTGATGCAGTTGCAAAAAAGGCTAATATCATTTTGGGGTGTACTAATAGAAGTGTTATATGTAAAACATGGAGGTAACTGTCCTACTCTGTTTGACACTGGTGAGGCCTCACCTGAAGTATTGTGTCTAATTCTGGGTGCCATACTTCAGGAACGATGTGGACAAATTGGAGAGTCCAGAGCAGAACAACAAAAAATGTGGAAACATTTAAAGAACTGGGCATGTTTAATCTTGAGAAAAGAAGGCTGAAGGGGAACCTGATAACAGTTTTCAAATACGTTAAGGGCTGTTATAAAGAGAATGGTCATCAATTTGTTCTCTGTGTCCATTGAAGGTAGGACAAGAAGTAATGGGTTTAATCTGCAGCAAGGGAGATTGAGATTAGATATTAGGAAAAACTTTCTAACTATTAGACTATTTAAGCTCTGCAACAGGCTTCCAAGGGAGGTTGTGGACTCCTCATCACTGAAGACTTTTAAAAACAGATTAGATGAACACCTGGCTGGGATGGTCTAGGCTTACTTGGTGCTCCATCATCGCAGAGCGCTAGACTTCCTGACCTCTCACTGTCCCTTCCAGCCCTACATTTCTATGATTCTGTGAACACCAGCAGAGAATTTAGCCCATGGATTATGTAGCATACTAGGTAAGTAATGAGAAAAAACACAACAAACTACCAACTGGCTGCATTTGCAGATGTCGTAGAGCTGATACTGGATCTTTTATGTTCCTCTAAATTAGATTCACAGAAATCAGTGGTGCCAATAATGCAGGCCCACTTGTACTATAGCTTTGTATCTGGGCACATAATGTGTGTTCCACTTCTTGTCACTTTTAGTATGGGTAATGATTTCACATTTATACATATATCAACATCCCCTTTAGTCACTGTCTGCCACTTTTTTCTATCCATTCAAATTTATAGAAACACTGATAGTTTGAAAATAATGATGTTTACTGAGCTGTAGATTTTTGTAAATTAGAAGCACCAATCTCTAGCAATGACCACAGAAACCAAGCAGAGCTTGAATGAATGTAATCTTTCTCACCCTGATTAACACATCCTTGTCTAATGCCAGCAAGTGTTTCCATTACAGCTGTGGGAAAATCATTTTGTTGATTATGTGACACAGCTTTAAACTAAAAGCCAAAGCCAACGCAAAGGCAAAAATAGCAATAATTAACTATGTTCTTTCAAAATATATCTGGCTTCATTTGGTTCCCTTTATGCATGCTTGGAGGAAATATATTCTCTAGGTTATTTTAGAAGTAAACCCATTTAAATCGCTGATATTCTTTCTGCATGTTAATTTCTCATCCCAGTTTAATATAATTCCTTTGGGTTTTGTAGTTAAAGGGAAACTGCCAAGCAGTTTATGCCAAAGAAAGATAAGAGAAGAGTGCAGAAAATGGGTTTTATGTAATAAATAAACTTTCATTATTAAAGTTACTGTTACGGTCAGCATAACTCAGTGGGGAAAAGATGACTTAGGGCAATTTTACTACCAGTGTTATTTATGTCCTCAGTTTATTGGCCTATTTGCATATGCAAATCTTTGATTTTCACATATAATTGTGGTATATCCATGTGAAAAGTATGCATCAAATTGAGCAGCTAAATTACTTGAAAATCTGCTTTTTGCATACAGTCACTAGGATTCAGAGTTAACATTAAACTGTGAAACTGGGAGGGGAGCAAGGATATCTGGGGGATGATGGGACATGTGCCCCTCACTTAGGCTGTGGTACTAATGCATTCTCACTCTTGGTACTCCCCCACCTTTCATAATGAGGTGACACCACTCCACTGCCTGGACAGTAAGGTGAAGGTTGCACTGATGATGTCAATGCTGAGCTAGTTCTGTGGCTAAAAAAGACTTCTCCATCTTTTCAATGCATATGCCAGTACTATCTATAGGGGCAAATTCTCTGCTGTTGTGAATGGGCACAGTTTATTGAGTTTTGACCATTCACACCTACAGACAATTTGACCCATAGACATGACTTTTTTTTTTTCATGCCTATGAACCAAAAAAGTGTGGGGATGCAGAGGTAAAACTCATTGGCTGGTTTGTAGCAGTTATGACCTCAGCTTACTCCAAACACAAAGTCATGGCATATGGACCCTGACATCTGGGAGAATTCTAGTGCCCAGATAGAAAACTTGTTTTCTTTACTTCTCTGGGCCACTGTTTGTTTTTAATGTATTGTAATAAGATCTATTTCCTGGGCCTGTCTCTTAAAGTTGGTCTCAAAAGCAACATTTGTAAACATTATAAGCTATCATTTATTATCGTAGCATAGGATTGAATCTAAATTACCTACTATCTGCATAAATAAATATATTGTGTAGGACTACATCAGAAAATCTCCCAGTGCATTTAAATTCCTTTAAGAAAAATATCTGAAAAAAAGAAATTCAGCTGAGAAAGAAAATAATAATAATAATAAAAATGTACATAGAAACTAATGAATTTGGCCTCTTAGCAATAATGTATGAATGTGCCTATTAATCAGTTTAAAAGGATGGGGTAGAAAGAATGACACCAAGCCATTCACTATTTATTGTTACAGCAATTTTAGATACGCTTGATATGTAATAGGTCTCAAAGGGATAGTATGAGCTAGTGTTATTGAGCCTGCTTAACCTACATTCGTTTAGAAACAGAATATCTTAACGAGTGATTTTTTAAGTTGTGGATCCTAAAAGAGGTACTGAGTGTGCTGGCTAGAACTAGGCTCATTATCAGAAGGCCTTATCTGCACTAGCCAGTCACAGCCTGCTAGGGTTAGACAACACACCGGTGCAAACAGAGGGGTGATTACTGCTTGCCAACCCCATGCCCCATCCTGTAACAAGCCTGGTTTTCATTGTGGGAGTGGAAGTGTAATACCGCCTGGCAGAGGCAATGAGTGGGAGGGGCAAAAAAGGTCACATGACCCCTCCCCTGATGCCTGGAGGGGGCACAGTCATCAGCGGGGAACTGCAGCAGCGAAAGGAGCAGAACGTGGGGCTGCCTGACAGCCCCCACTGGCTCCTCCTTCGGCGTGGCTGCACTGCCCCCAGTCCTTCCACGCAGCTGCGTCTCCTGGGGTCTGTGTCCTGCCCCACTGGAAGGCAGGGGTGGGGGCGGAACAGCCAAGCCAGAGGAGCTACCGGCATGGGGCTGCTGCTCGCAGGAGCCAGCGCCCCGTGCTGGCAGCTCCTCCGATGCAGCTGTACTGGTACCACCCCCAGCGCTGTCCTCTGGCGGGGCTCCACAGACCTCAGGACACGCATCTGCATGGAAGGGTTGGGGGCAGGGCTGGGGGGTGGTACAGCCATGCTGGACAGTGTTTTCCCCAGGAATTGAAATGAGGGAGGGTGTTCGAATTTACAGGAAGGGGGAGCTGGGGAGGGGTCAGGATCGATGAGGGGTGAGACCGTGAGGGTGAATGTGGGCTGTATGGCACCATAGTAAAAACTGAAAAATGTTTCATGACCATTTTATTATATTGAACTCATGTTGTAAAATCATCACACAAATTAAAGTTGGCTACTCAAGCCTTCTATGAAGCACTATATCTACATCCTTCTTGGTTTCTTGTTATAATTTTGCATAACTTTGTTAATGAACTTCTTGAATGCAATACATTCATCTTTGGTGGCTTCTTGTGTGTCTGGTACTTCCATTCCTTCAACTGATATGTTCATTAGTTCAATCACATGATCAGGCAGAAAGCAACTTCTTTCAGAACACAAAATTCTATTCAATGATGAAAAAGAATGCTCAACTGTAGCTATTGTGACTGGGAGTAGCAAGAAATGAATTCCTACTTCTTTCATCCCAGGGAACATAGCACAAACATTGGGTCGAGCCACTAGTGATGATGAAAAAGAAGTTGAAGTCAAATCTTCATTCATTCGTTGTATGATATTTCACTCTGTGTTCAAATTATCTATTCCATGCTGCGCACATGGCAGCCCCATAGCTAGTAGTACCTCACTCCTCTCAACTGTCTATGTTTTATACGACAGGGATCTGTAAAAGCTACATAGAGGTTGAGTAGAATCTAGAAGTCGCTGTTGTTGATTTTTAAGAATTGAGTCTGTGTACTTTTTCAGTTGTTTTAACAAACACTTCTTGTCCTCTTCATTAAGGATTCAATATAAATGCTTTCATTAGTCAACTTCTGGACTGAAGCCTTTGCTTCTTCCAGTACTTTTTCAATGGATATCTCTCTGATTGATCCAAATGTAGCTTCTATTGCTGGACAAAGATCTACTACTGTTGTAGCAGATGCCTGGATGGCATTGTTTAATGACCCAAGTGGTTTTAACAGTAGACTTACAAGAAAGAGAATGTCAATAGTCTTCTCTGAACGTAGTAGCAAAAGTAGTTCACCAGCCTCACTACTTAGATCCATCCCATCTTGGTAGATACTTTTGAAAGACAGTAATAATGGCTGGAGTAATTTTTAGACAACAGCCAAGGATTGCTCATGAGAAAGCCAGAGGGTTTTCCCAGGTTGGACTAATTTGAACTTCAGTCCTAGTGTATCTTCTATATTTTCTAAGATATTCAGTCTTTTTTGACTCTTGCTGAAAAAAGAATATAATGAAGACATTCAATTTATAGCTTTTTATATGTCTTTTGAAGAGTCTGCAGCTTGTACTAGCGCTAGTTGGAGTAGATGGCCTCTATAGTGTGTATAGGAGAGATTATGGTTACACTTATCTTTGAGCAAAGCTTGTACTCCGCCGTGTCTTCCAGAGAAGTTTGCAGCTCCATCAAATGCGCAAGCAGCCATCTGTTTGGGACAAGCATTTAACTCTTCTAAGATGTGGGTTATCACAGATGCAGCTGATGTGTCTTCTATAACTGGAATATCTAGAAATGCATCTACTAGCCTACCCCTGACATCAAGATAATATACACAATGACTTAATACTTGATGCCCATTTGCATCAGTGCATTCATCAGCCTTGTATTCAATTTTTTTGAATGTGGTGAGAGAGTTCTTCACCTTTTCAACTGCTGAGTCTTTCACTCTTGCACCACATGCTTCTAGCCAGTCAGTTGAGTTTCTTGCAGAAAGACAGTGAGCATTTGCTTGTCTTGCTTGGAATCAGT
Source organism: Mauremys reevesii (assembly GCF_016161935.1). Taxonomy (NCBI): domain Eukaryota; kingdom Metazoa; phylum Chordata; order Testudines; family Geoemydidae; genus Mauremys; species Mauremys reevesii. Next base: position 35,847,038 of record NC_052631.1, on the reverse strand, counting down.
GTTCAACTTCAGGATGGATAAGTGACAATGCACTTAACATTGGCCTCCAGTTTGTAGTTTGTGGTATCTCTTCTTAAATAGAAAGTATGATGCCACAGCCATATTTGTTCGCATGAACTGTGTTGTGTCTCCAGCATTCTTAACTGCCTCATTAACACTCACCAGTGTTGTCCTTGGTCATTGGAGACTCAGAGTTCAGAGGTGCTTTCACATGAGTTCACCTCCCAGGTGGGGGGCAAGAAGGCACATTGCTCATTCCTCCAGCTGCTCACTGTTCGCTCTGGCCACTGTTGTTCATTGTGCCACCGTTCACTTCATCTCTCTGTTGCCAGTGGCCCTGCGCTGTCACCTTCTGCTGCCACCTGCCACTGTGACCTCTGCAAGTTGGTCTCTTGAGGTTCCACCAGCTCTCAGTGATTTCAGCTGAACTCTCAGTGAGGGAACCTCGCTGCTAGTGCAGACTGGGCCGTCTCTTCCACAGAAACACTGTCCCACAGCAGGTCTAAGCACTTAGACCTGATTATCAATTATTTCTGCTGTAGTCAGGGCCGGCTCCAGACCCCAGTGCGCCAAGCGCGCGCGTGGGGCGGCATTTTAACGGGAGGGCGGCAGGCGGGTCTGGTGGACTTTCCGCAGTCATGCCTGTGGGAGGTCCAACGGAACCGCGGGACGACCGAACCTCCCGCAGGCATGACTGCGGCGGGTGCGCTGGTCCCGCGGCTCCTGTGGACCTCCCGCAGGCATGCCTGCGGAAGCTCCACCGTAGGCGCGGGACCAGCGGCACGTCTGCGGGAGGTCCCGCGGAGGCGTGGGACTGGCGCCCAGCAGCGCAAGTGGCGCAGCGCACCACCCTGCTTGGGGCAGCGGAATTCGTAGTGGTCACTTAACAAAACAAAAGACTTTTTAAACAGTGGAGAGAGGCAGGTCAAATAGTACAAGTAGTAGGGGGGAGGGATAGCTCAGTGGTTTGAACTTTGGCCTGCTAAACCCAGGGTTGTGAGTTCAATCCTTGAGGAGGCCACTTAGGGATCTGGAGCAAAAATTGGGCCTGCTAGTGAAGGCAGGGGGCTGGACTCAATGACCTTTCAAGGTCCCTTCCAGCTCTAGGAGATTGGTATATCTCCAATTATTACCTTTATTACTTGTGACTCAGGCAGACTGTCAAGCAAAACACCTGTCCCCACCCTCTCTCTTGATGCCCTCAATCAGCACAGGCTAAGTACAGTTCTACTGCCCTTTACTCATACAATAAGAATAACAACATTTCATTACCGCCCCTCCCCCCGAATTCAAGTGATTTGTAACCCAACCCCAGCCAAAATCACTTGGGCAACACAGTTCTGTTTGTTGAATACCTAGGTAGATTAGGTCTGAATGTAAATACAATCTGGTCCTGAAGCCTTTTTCCCCTACCCCCAGCTCATCACTAGCTGTCAGGGAGAGCTCATTTAGACTTTACTTACCAATCATAATTTGAAATTATTAGGTTGGCCAACATCCTGTTGTAAAAAACAACAGCTGTATAAGGAAGCTATTCTATGTTCATACTTTTCAAATCTATTATACTTTTTCAGATACATGTATTTTATCATACACTTTATATGCTTTCAAAGTGTGTATTAATGTTTCAATTTCAATTCCAATTTCCAAACAATCAGTAAATTGGCAACACTGCATGCAACTAGTTCATAAAACTGGGGGGGCGTGTCTTGAGGAAATTCAGGGTGTGTGTGTGTAGTGAAATCCCTGCTGGAGGAGCTGCCGTTCCAGAGAGCCCTATAGCTCAGAAGTCTGTTTCCAGTGCAGTGGGAGAACAGAGCCTTCCCCGTCCTCCACTGCAGGTAACGTGGGATGGGCAGGAGACAGGGAGAGCACAGGGGACCTGGCCTGGGGACGGGGCGGGGAGGAGTCACGTGGGGCAGTCACATGCCCCCCTTTAGCTGGTGCCGCCCTTTGTGTCCTCCCATGAGTCATCTATCCCTGCCATAAAGACTCTGGGATCTGGTTGGCAGCAAAGTCTCCACCTTTGCTGGGATGCACTATTGACTTGGCCATTAATAAAACAAAGATGACAGAGCCTCTTTACTTAGGACCTCAGGTCAGGTTCTTTTGCAGTTAAAATGTTACAGTAGAAAGAGACAAATAATCCATCCCAAAGAAAGGTCCAGCTAGACACTGAGAGACCTTCCTGTAGGTTCTGTGGTTTGTCTGTGATGCCTCTTCCCAGGGGAGGCGAACAGATTAGATATAGACCACTAAGTTAACAGACAAGATAATAAGGGCTACCTGCCAGCCCAGGAAGCCTAATGTCTTAGCCCCTGCAGGGCCTGAATGCATCCCTGCTGTAGGAACAGGAGTAACCGATTTTATTTCCAAGGCAGAATGCTTTCTGCCAGTTGGATTTTCCTCCCTGAAATTGAAAGGCCAGCAGATCCCATCACAGGGAGATTGGTGGATGGTGGCTGTGGAACACAGTCTGTAGTGGAGTGGCAGGAGGGACGTACCCACTGCAGAAAAGGTAGGATACCGGTACATATAGATGGAGCTGGAGGATTTTCTTGAAACCAGCATGTTGATTGTACTATGAGCAGTAACGACTAGCATACATATCGGTTCTCCAGCCTGAGATAAATCCTGAGAATCCCTCCAATACATTAACAGTGAAAGTTCGAGCCTCTAACAACCCCTACCACACAGATTCTGCCTCCCAGAGTCACTCTCCGGCAAGAGACCACCACTCCTTCCTCAATGCTGTCTTCCCTGATGCTATCTGAGACGCAGGGGAACCTGTATTTAAAAAGCCCCCCGATTCCACCCGTTAACTAACATGCTTTACTTGCAAGGAGTGGTAACTCAGCCAACTACATAATATCCAGGGTGCTGATCATGCACTGGATGCCTAAATTTGGGCATCCAAGTTTGAAAGTGTTGAGCCACCATGTTTTTTATTGTCATTGTCATAAATAAGCTAATGTAAAGGTATACAAAATATTTGCATTATATTGTCTATTTAGATAATAGGATTCTCAGGGCAGGGATTCTGTCTTTATCTCTCAGTACAGCCTGGAACACACCATCAGTGTATGAATGAATAATGTTACACTTATTAATGGCAAGGTTTGGAACAGCACAACATCAAAGGACAGTTAGGGGATCAATTAATAGGTGCTGGGGGCTTAACTCCCGTTTACTGATACGAGTTCTCCTAGTTCTAAAGCATTGCAACCTGACAGCAAAAACTGCAAAAGGAAACACTAAAAATGCACCATTACTCCTTGGTACTATTAGTGCACTAGCTGCAAAGCTGTATATCTAGGCATTTATACTACGCTCATCATCATAGTACCCGAGTGTCTGTTGAAAGGGATGAACAGCCTCTTGCAGTGGTTCAAAAACAACATAAAGTTATTGGAACACAATCTCTGCTCCCAGAGATATTCCATTCAAGAATTTTCACCTCTAAGCCTTTTATTATTCTCACTATCTTGTTTAATGCACATGGTGGAATGGGTTCACAGAGCAACTGTGTAAAGGGTGTGTGGACTGAAGTGACATCTTGGATCAATGGCCTCATTCTTGAATGAGGCACTGGACAAAGAAATTACAGTCCCTGCATTAAGGCAATACTGGGACTGTCTTCTGAAAGGACTATCTTTTACAAGCATGCAAAGAAGTAATTTTGGAAAAAACATAAAGAGACTAATTCCAGGTTCCACCCTTTTACAGTTTGTCAGGGAAAGTAAATTTCCATAGCACTCCCTATTAACCAGAAACTTTTACTATCTTAGCTATAGTAAATAATTACAAGATTTCTTTTTCATAAACCCAGGAGAGAACCCTTTCTTTTGCACAGTTGTGTTTAAAAGGCTATCTCAGCACGTTAATTCCCAGATCAGAAGCAACAGTGGCCTCCTGATGCCCGCCACAAACCGAAAGGTCAGTTTTGATGGTGCAAGTCTACACACACGCATTCAGAATGTACATCAGAGCTAACAGAGGCAAGTTTCCGTTGCATACCTTGACACTAGCATTATTATTTCTAAGACAAGAATTCTTGCTTTCAGTCTTCTGAACAGGGCACTTCTTTGTGCAAAACACAAGACCTCATTAGACAAACTTCCAAGAGTCTTTAGATCAGCTAAGCATTTGCATATGAAAAACTGAGGGAAACTCAGAACCCACATTTTACTACTGAAAGCTTTACCCATTTTATAAGTACAGTCTACAAAAAATGTATAGAATTGATTATATGAGAAATTAAACTCATGAAATGAGACCAAAACGACCTTACATTCTAAATGTAATACCGTGTATACATTTTCTTTTGGCCTAGTTGCAGAACAGAGCTTTTCTTGGTGGTCAGGCTTGCTCTCATTTTACTCTAGAAGGCATCAAATTTATTTCATTGGCATAAAAGAGAAGATTGTCAAACCATTCCTCCTACCCTCCAGCAAATATGTGGTCGGGATTAAACCTTTCTGACTGAATATAAAACATCAATAACACAGAGGCCCAACTGGATTTTGCATCCCTTCTGCAAAACTAATGTTTGAGGATTTTTGGTTGTTTTTGTTTTCAAATGAGCAAGCTTTTTTTCCTGCTTAAATAACCTTTTGTGCATAAAGCTGTAGAACTTAGAGTGTTCTGTTAGCATTAATGTGGCCTTGAATATAACCCTGTTTAGCATCAACCAATCGCATCAGGAAAGTTAGATTTTCACCTTTGTAGGTTCTGTTGTATGGTATTTAAATCAACTGAGAATGCACTCTGCCAATTTATAAGTTTATCTACATAACTACTTTAATAGTGTTGTATATTAGCTCATGTGCCAAAGCACTTGGTACTGTTGATTCACTTCTTAGCATGAGGCTGGTGTACAATTGCAGCATTTATATGAAATATTTTGTGCTGCACTGGGGAATCATGAATCCTTTCGGCTGCTAATTTCTCTCAGGATGATTGGAAGTCACGTGACTAGCACACTAGCTTTCATTGCTTCCTTATAAATGTGAAGTTGGTTATCAATAAGGTAACAATTCACTATTTGATAAGAGATAAAGCCCCTGCATTTTCCAGGATAGCAATAAGATGGTGTACTACGATCATTCCTATTTGCCTCCTATGAGCTACAAGAATTTCTCATCATGTTGGTGTTGGAATTGCCAGTGCTGTGTCCGGTGACAAACATTCATGATGTGCTTTCTGAATCCAATCAGGATTTCATGGTCACTGTACAGCCATTGTGCTATCCTAGTTAGTTGCTGGCTCAAGCCATATTGCTGGCCCCTTACCTCCTTGGATTTGAAAGTAGGACACACACTTTCTGTTAAGGCAAAGGGACTGCTTTGATGGTTTGTCCTGGGAAATTAATACAATGTTTCCAGAGGCATCTGGGGGAGAATTCTGTTCCCAAGACAGAGCACTCAATTAGTAAAAGCAGGCAAGAGTCCTGTGGCACCCTATAGACTAACAGACGTATTGGAGCATGAGCTTTCGTGGGTGAATACCCACTTCGTCGGATGCATGTAGTGGAAATTTCCAGGGGCAGATATATATATGCAAGCAAGAAGCAGGCTAGAGATAACGAGGTTAGTTCAATCAGGGAGGATGAGGCCCTGTTCTAGCAGCTGAGGTGTGAAAACCAAGGGAGGAGAAACTGCTTTTGTAGTTGGCAAGCCATTCACAGTCTTTGTTTAATCCTGAGCTGATGGTGTCAAATTTGCAGATGAACTGAAGCTCAGCAGTTTCTCTTTGAAGTCTGGTCCTGAAGTTTTTTTTGCTGCAGGACGCCCACCTTTAGATCTGCTATTGTGTGTCCAGGGAGATTGAAGTGTTCTCCTACAGGTTTTTGTATATTGCCATTCCTAATATCTGATTTGTGTCCATTTATCCTTTTCCATAGGGACTGTCCAGTTTGGCCGATGTACATAGCAGAGGGGCATTGCTGGCATATGATGGCGTATATTACATTGGTGGATGTGCAGGTGAATGAACTGGTGATGGTGTGGCTGATCTGGTTAGGTCCTGTGATGGTGTCGCTGGTGTAGATATGTGGGCAGAGTTGGCATCGAGGTTTGTTGCATGGATTGGTTCCTGAGTTAGAGTTACTATGGTGCGGTGGGCAGTTACTGGTGAGAATATGCTTCAGGTTGGCAGGTTGTCTGTGAGCGAGGACTGGCCTGCCACCCAAGGCCTGTGAAAGTGAGGGATCATTGTCCAGGATAGGTTGTAGATCCCCGATGATGCGTTGGAGGGGTTTTAGCCTGGGACTGTATGTGATGGCCAGTGGAGTCCTGTTGGTTTCTTTCTTGGGTTTGTCTTGCATCTGCAAATTTGACACCATCAGCTCAAGAGTGCTGGTGTTAATCTGGCTGGCCCAATGTCATCCTGTGTCAAATTTTCTCTTTGTGATCAAGATGATTGAAAAGATTGTGGCAAGACACAATTTTCACAGCACAGGGATAACAAACAATTGCCTTATGTAATGAATTTGGAATTTAACATTTGTTTTATTCAAGTTAAAGTGAATGAATAATTCTAGAATGAATTTTATATTAAGCATGTTCATGGTATTATAGCCTTGCAGGGGGCCAATTAACACAATTAACTCTTTACAAAGGTTGAATTAATTTGTGTTGAAGAATAAGGCCAGAGAAAGCTATGAATCAGTTTGACGTTGAAGTGAAAAAGAATGGAACTGTTGCCAATTTCTGAACAGTATGAAATGCTCACTTGAATTTGAGAAAAAGCATAGAAATAGTTGTTTGGCTAAGTTAGATGAGCATTTGCTAATAGTAAATTTACAAATTAAGTATGAGTTAATGAGAATTAATCTTCTTTTCTAAGACACTTATCACCAGATTAGTGCATCTTAAAAGAAGTTTCCAAACAATTACATTTAGGTTTTTTTTATTGCATTTTTTCAGAGCTGTTTTCATAAGTTAAAAATAATTTAATTATCTTAATTTACAAGTAAAATAACAATTGCCTAGGCTTTAAAATAACCTAGGAAGCTGCTTCTTGTGAGCATTTGTTTTAGACTGTATTAAGCAATTTTTCCTTCGCACCATGCAAGGCTGGAGAGAAACAGCACAGAGAAGTAACTGTTACAACAAGCAAGGAGATATTGCAAAATGCATGGCGGGCATTTTGACAAACTGAATTTGGGGCTAATGAATTCAAGGACAAAGTAAAATATGAACATTAGAGATACAAAATGAGTGAAGCTTTGGCATCATGCTGGCCCACTGCACGGGAGTGTATTTTACACACCTTGCAAAAGGAGTGTTTGAATTAAGAATTTAGCTCCCACTCAAGCTTCACAAAGCAGGGTGTGAGTGAGATATATACCATAGTACTAATGTATGGCACAGTCTGCGATAGCTCATGTATAGCTTACTGAATTCTCTTAGCTTGAGGACTCCAAGAAACTTACTGTGCCTGAGGTCTTAAAAATTACACTGTAAGAACACTGATATTGCAATAAACGAGGTGTATTTTAGATCTAATGAATATTTTAAAAGGCAGCTTCCCAAAAATCAGAGAATAGTTATATTTAGCTAAGGTTAGGTGAATAAGACAGTATTTAGTGGTATTAAGCAATTTCTCTCTGCATTTTTGTGGATTTAACTAGACCCAGGACTTGCAAGGGGGAAGGAATGGAAAGAACCACCCCCAGACTTTCCACTTTTAAAAATGAAGACACAGCTTCACAAAAATGTAAAGGCAAACAAACTGATTAAACATAAAATACCTTATTACTGAGCTCCAGCTCACACTCCCTGTGTCTACTCTCATTCTGACAACTGTAGATTTTTTTTAAAAAACCTAGAAGCCTTAGTAATAGATGTCTTTGAATGGTGATACTTTAAGAGTTGACAAAAAAAAAGCTTTGTGTGGTGAAGATATTAAGAACTGGATAAAGGTGGACACTGCCTGCAGAGAGAGAAAATGGCTTACCTTTAATTGTCCAGTAAGGATTTAGGACCTGATCCAAAGCATACTGAGGTCAGTGGGAGGTTTCCTATTGATTTCTGTGGGCTTTGGATCAGGCCCGTACCTTATACGGAGCCACATCCTTGGGCCTGTACTCCAGCAAATGACTGACCAAAACTCAAGTACCTTTACAATTTGGGCTCATGACCACTCTTTCCTCAAACACATGAAAGAGGTACATCATGATCCTGCTGAAAGAGTGTAGCAGCCCCTAGGGTTTGTCAGCATTAAGGGGCAGACACATGTATCTCTGATTCTTCACAGAAAGTGAGTAGGTAAGGAATCAATCAACTTCAGAAAAAAATCAATTATAGGTAAGCAGTTCTTTTCTCCAAAGTGATTCACAGAAGCTATTGTCAAAGAGTTCCTTAAGCCAGAGGCTGTAACTTGAAAAAAAAAAGGGGGTGTGTGTGTGGAGAGTGGGGGGAACCACAAGATGTAGGTTTCAAGCAGCCAAATGGGATGATGATGCCATCTTTCTAACTGCAATCTTCAAGCAAAAGTATCTCATTTAAAATAACTGTTTAAAGAGGCATTTCATAATCCTTGAGGAGGCAGAGAACTGGACACTCTCAGTGCAAAACATGAACAACAAAGAACAAACCTAATCTTATGCTGGACAAATATATTAAAATAGTCAAGAGGAAAATCCTGTAGTCTAACACAGTGTGTCACACTGCAACATTGGAAGTGAAGTCTGCCAAGATGCATTAAGTTATGTTCACAAAATGCCCATCCAGTGATTTGGGCACTGTAGAAAAAATTAAACAATACAGTTGACAGCTAGAACAAGTGACTAGAGATCAGACAATAGAGAGACATGGTTCACATAGAGGCTTGAACATTAAATTATTATCAGAAGAGGCTATCGGCGAGATATCCAAAGGCACAAATGGAGATTTTTGAAATTAATGTGCCTTTGAAAATCTCACACTTGGTCTCTTCTAATTGCAATGTATGGATAGTCTAGGGTATATTCTTGTTTAGGTAATCACTAGACTTTGGTATCCAAGACATTCTATAAAGTGGTAACATCTCTCCAGAATGGATATGAAGGGGTGGGGGGAATCTCAACTTGGTCCATAACCTTCCATGATCACCCAAAACCACGTGAGAGAGGATCAAGCCCCTAGGGCCTGAAGTGCTTTCATTCCGTTGGCTGAAGACACTGGCACCAGAAAAAAGAAAACTTGTAGAAAAAGGAGCCATGAGGCATTCTAGTGATTCAGTAAGGGCTTCCTTAGCAAAATGATAGTTCCCTCATGACTCCGAAGACCAGGGCTTAGCTAAAAACTAACTATCTTTCATTTTTATGCAGTGTTTTTGTAGCCAGGTTGGTCACAGGATATTGGAGAGACAAGGCGGGTGAAGTAATATCTTTTATTAGACCAACTTCTGTTGGTGAGAGAGATGAGCTTTTGAGTTTACACAGAGCTCTTCTTCAAGAAGAATGTCCAATAAAGGATATTACCTCACCCACCTTGTCTCTCCTCTATCTTCCATTTAAATAAATAGCAAGTTATTGAACTCCAAGAAAAAGGAACCTGGAACCCAGGATGAGAATAATGTGGGAAATAGCAAGGTAGACTGTACTGACAGAAAAAGTATCTACAAGGATTTTCAAAACTATATTGGAAAGTCAGAGGCAACCTTTCTCCCAGTCAGCAGTGTAAAAAACAATTTAGTTTCTTTTTTTAAAGTATATTTTAAAAAATCACAAATATTTATTAGCAGTTTGATAAATGATCTGCAAAGAAAGTAACATATCAAATTCCAGTAACTTGTTGAGAGTGTTTTGAATTCCTCAATACTCAGATTAAGAGGGGACTATAGCAAAATTACCACATATAAAATTTTCTTTCTTTCATGTCTCAAACACACTGCTGTAAATAGCTGGCTTTGGCTCCAATGAAACGCCCAGTGTGTAATGTTAAAGAGACCACAGAACACTGCTTTAGCCAACTATGTGAATGAACCACAGAGAGAAAAGTCAAGTAAATTGTTGCTGTGTATTTTTTCCCCCAAATTGTTATTCATACAAGGTTTTTAAACTCCAAAATGCAATAGTAGATTGTGTCCAAGTGCTATTTTGGATTAATGCCAACTCATGAAGAAACCATGACTGTTTCTTGTGATGAGGTACTACGTCATTGTGCATTACTGGGAGTATGGTCATCAATGGCACAGTGGCGTCGGGGGTTCTCTAGGTGTCCCGGGCCAGCAGTATCACCTAATGGCGATACTCCGGGGTGTAATGCCTGCTGGTGAGAATTCAAAGGGGCCTAGTGGCACTATCAGTCACCTACCGGCAAGAATGGGGAGGGTAGGGGAACCTGGGCCCACCCTACTCCACCAGATTCTGACCCAGGGCCCTTTGAAACATGGTACCCTGACTTAGGGGTCAGGTCGCAATACCCCCAAGCACATCCCCCCCCCCCCCCGTGCGTCGCTTCCTAACCTTGTCCCTTTCACTCTGGTATCATCTCCAGGGTTGGATGTGGGGTGTCTCTTGTATCCTTTCTGCTTTGTCTCCGGCAGCTCCTTTGCTGGCAACAGATCCCACAGCCAGCTGACTTCCTGTAATGTAGCTAGGAGGATCTATCCTGTCGGCTTGGAGTCCCAGAAGCTTCCTGGAAGGAGGCCGTTACACACAACCACTCTTCTCCTCCATCAGCCCAGACTGAAGTGAGCTTCTCCCTTTTGAATGATCCATCTGTTGGGAGCATGCCCAGAAGGGGTGAGAGGGTGTTGGGCCAAGAACAGTTCTTTAACCCCTGCTTCGCCATCACACATGGCTATATCCCATTCTAGGGAAAGTTTTAAACAGGAGTAAGATTATGGACATATCCTTAGAAAAGTTCCATAGTATCATATGATACAATTAGGTTCCAACTGCTTTAGAAATTGCTCTGTGACTTAGAATGTTCAGCTTCCAGGTGACATCTACATATTTCAAATTAAGTTTCCTAGTACATATTGAACATTTGATCATTTTCAATGAAAAATAAATCTTCAGTGCTCACTATTTTAAGGACACTAACATTCCGATTGTTTTTCTGCCCTACTTACTCAATTGATTTAGCGGGCGAGAGAAACTGGTTTAGGCAACTTGGTATTTTTGTGTTTTGGCAATGAAACAAATGACTTGGTGAAATGGGAATATGTAATGCCCTTCCCTCATTTCCCTTGCACTTCTTTATAAATCATGCTTCTATAAGCATTTCCCTTTTATTTATTTGTTTGGATGTGAAATTTGGAATAAGCTAGGATTTTATGCAGAAAGTAACCTCTTATTAAATTCTTGGACTGGACAATTGATTCTTTACCATGTCTTTGCAGAGTCATATTTCTTAATACAATTATACCTACTTAATTGGTAATAAGGCATGTTGCATTCACCATAAACTTACACATTGTTAAATATTTTGTCTGATCATCACTTCGCTGGACAAAACTATTTTCTGTCCCTGTTGACAGTATTATACAGATTAATTAACTGGAAAAAATGGCCCAATTTATTTCAAACTAGGGCAAAGTGTCAAGTTGCAAGAAAGCAAAATGTTTCCTAAATTTTATTTGCATTTAGATATTTCTTATTATCCTGAACTTATTTGGCTTTGGCATATGAATTCTGCTGAGTACAGATCAAGTTATTTAACACATAATTTAAACAATTCAAGTAGAGAGAAAATTGTTGTAGTGTCCATCCACTGCAAGCTCCTACTCATTCTCTGAAGAGATTGGATTGAACTACTCTGAACTGCTGCTACTTAACCCAGGCAAATGGAGTTCCATGATGTAAAGGAAACTTATAGTAAGCAGCAATCTGTTTATATGCCCAGATACTTATTTCAAGGGAAAACTGAAGGATCTCTTGAGATGAAGCCAGTCAGGTGTCTGAGTGGGAAAAGTGACTTGTATTGACTACCTACATGTCTTTTGCTATTGCTGACTGAAAAGAACAAATAGAGTAGGCCAGATGCTCAGCTGAAGTATATTGTTATAGTTCCACTGAAGTCAATGGAGCAACGCCAATGTACAGCAATCGGGGATCTGGCCAACTGAGTTGTATTTAAAAATGCTTAGCAAGAATTTACAATATAGGGACCCAGTTCTGCAGTTGAACATGCTGGCACACAGCTCCAGGTAGGCAGAGCCCCATTGACTTCAGTATGGCTGCTCATGCTCTGTCAATTGCAGGATTGAGGCCTAATTGGACACACTGTGGCATTTTATTAAAACTACTTGGGCTATTTTTAAGTTAACCCTTTGCAGAACAATACTGTTTTACTGTATACCAGGAACCTTTCATTTTGTGACATTTCGGCGTGTAAGGGGACCATAGGTTTATTGACGTTACACCACAGAAGTGATTTTGAAAGAACTGTTGAACATACATGCACAAACCTCTGTCACAGACTAACTGGAAAAATCTTTATAAATGTAGTGCTGCCCACAGAATTCAAATTTCAAAGCAGTATGCCCATGGGAAGCTTTTAAACTGCAAGCACATTTTATTCCTCTCTGCGTACTAACAAGATAACTCCATACAATTCATATTTTAGCACAGCTCTGGGAGACACCATCAGCAAGCATGTTACATATAAGTATTTGTTTTAAAAGAAACTTAGATTGTACAAATTCAAAATCACCATTGATGTTAATATGGTTGTAAGTGTTTTTTTTCCCCTTTCGTTTTCTTTTAATAAGAAGAGTCAAAGAATGATGTGAACTATGGCAGATATTAAAGTCATTGCTGTCATGCGCACTGATTTTAATGTGCAATGCAAATCTTATGTATCTAGGTCACCAGCTGTCAAATTGCTCCAGCCAATGGGTGAAACCTGTTAACTTTGCCTGAATAGGAGAGCTCTTGCTCCTATCACTACAATGCCTCTCTTCAGCTACTCACTATATTATTGAGGTACTCTCAAAACCCATGGAGGGTGGGAGAGCAGCCCAACACCATGGCAGAGTTTTTTTCCCAAACTCTTTTTTTGCTTTGCAATTCACCTTTAAATCAAGCAAAAAAAAAATCTAATATTTTCTACAATTATGACTGTCAAATTGTATAGGAATTTGTACTGAACACAGAAATATAAACAGTGCTATATATACAATACACATTGTTTTGATTTTATGCCAGCACATATAAAAAGGATATCTGCTTACATATTTGAAAGCTTTTAAAGCAAGACCATCATACTTAAAGTTATGTGAAAAACAAGTTGCCCACAAGTTTAATTCCATCCCTATATAACCTACAGTGTAATCAAATAACTAAAGTTTGTTTTTTTCTCTTGTCAGGGTTGTGGGGAAATGGAGAAAGTGTGTCTGGTAACATATGACTGATACTGAAAGGATTTCTGAGCTTATAGTTGTGAGAAGTCATGTCTCCTCCCTCAGCCCCCAAACAAGGATGTTTTCTTAAAGGCACTCCTGCAAACACTTATGCACATGGTTAAATTTACAGACAGGAAGATTTTTTAGAAATCTAAAACATACATAAAATCCCAAAAGAGGAAAAAAGTTAAAACCCTTTTTAAAAAATAAAGGTACGATACTCAGGCGTGCTGATAACAGACTGAACTTTATTTCTTGGCCACCACTACCTGATGTGAGTCAGAGTTACAAAAGATTTTAACCCGTGTCACGTGACAAGGGGATTAATCTTTGTAACTGTGACCTTTGTCAGGTGACCAAGGCATCTCATTCCACAGCTTACTGTTACATTTAGCATGCCAAGATTCAATATTTTTATGGTCCTTGAGGTGTCATTCTGGCAAAGACACCCGGAAGTCTGCAACTCACATTCTTAGGAATGTAATTTGGTTCTCTTTGCTCTAGATAGTTACATTCTTAAACATCCCCAATTTTTCTCCTGCTTGTGGGATGTTACAAGCAAAGTTCAACCAAACGTTTACAGACTGATCATGAAGAGTGAGCAGAATTTAGTCATGTCACTATCAAACAGCATGAGCATAGGCATTTATCCAAAGAGGAGAGAGGAGAAACTTACTGGAGGACAGCTGGGAAAAGAGGATGAAATAGAATGAAACAGACAAGAAACCTCTCAAAAGTGTGATTATACTTTGCAAAGGGATTTCAGTGTGGGCTTTCCATTTTGCCTCTCATTGATTCCAGACCATATTTGTTCAGTTCTCAAACAGAAAGAAACTCATCCTGGGATCAAAAGTTGAGTACCTTTTTTTTTTCTGGCTTACAAATCACCACCACTTGAGAACTTTCTGTGACAGAAACTTAGGGCTTGTCTACAAGGAGCAGCAATGAGCACTATGGGGGTATGATTTCTTATGCCTGCTCAAACGGTGTACAATAATTGTTTTCAATGGCTTTTAAGCACATGCATAAGTGCTTTCCTGAATCAGGACCTATAACTACATTTGTCAGTAACATAAGCAGATGAGGCTGAATGTACGCAGGAAGCAGATCTGTAGGCATGTTAAGAAGGCACATTTTTACATAGTAATTTTCTTGACTATAAATGCAATAGGGTCTTAAAGTGTTCTCTCTGTCATCTCTTAAAATATTTATGAACATTCAATGAATTTGAGCGTTCTATGACCCAAATACCAAGGTATTGCTGACAGCTATTTTTAGACAAACATGGAAATCTTGAAGATGTTTGGAAAATGGGGAAAATGTCTGGCAGACACAACAGAGCATGAATGTGACACTGGGATATAGGAGTAGAATTTTCAAAATAGGTAGGAGCCAAGAGAGTTGTCTTCAGCTATCTACAGTTTGAAAGCTGTCAGCTCAGAGTCTTTATGACTGAGAACTGATGTGTAAAACCAATTTTTAAAAGTATCTCACCATCACAGCTACCCTAATATTTTTCTCTTAAACCATTTTTCTTTGCTTATCTTTAGAGATCTGGTATTTGGATGTTTAGCGTAGATCAGACTCCAGTGACATTTTTTTTTTGGAGAAGCCAATATTTACTAACATTTCAGCACTTCCATACTCAAAGCAGTTAAAAAAAATTGTTAAATTGCTGTTACTGAAATTGTATCTCCCTGGAGACCTTTATTTTCTATTATTTAGAAAAGTAGAGAAAAAGAACAAGAATTGCTTGTTTGTGAGTCTGACTTTTCAATTACAGAAGTTTTAGGGATTTAGTGGGCTTCTAACTTTGAAACCATGGTGATGACTTTTACAAATACCATATTAACATAAGCTGCAGATTTTGATTTTCTGAAGGGTACCCAGCACTTAATGTCTTTGAACAAGGATTTGTCAATTTTAGCTATATTAATCCTCATTTAAAAGGTTCCATTAACAAACTCTGGAACAAACAAACTCTATTGGAATGATCTAATCTAAAAAGGAGCATGCTGTTCTATCTGTGGTTCAACCTGCAGTTAGCACATAAAACTATTTGAGGATTTGGCTATTTTAGCTATAGCACACATTCCTCACATAGTATTCCAGGTTACATGAAACAGTAATTGCTGTGTAGCAATCTGAGTGTACATGTAAACAACTGGAAAGCTTCATTTAATTAAAAAAAAACACAAAACAGAAATATTTTCTATCTTTGAATGTGTCGGAAGATCTTATATATGAAGGTTACATTTGTACATGTCCACATCTCTTAATGCATTTTTGCAAGTGTAACTTATTAATTTTCCTGTTGACCTATTTCCTGTCAAGGTTGGTCTGAAAGAATATTTTTCAAAAGGACTAAACACACTCAGCATACTACTCGCTAAATGTTTATTTGCCCCCAAAATTAAGTATTAGAAAGGGTAATGTCAATGTGTCTCCAGCAAAATTAGACTTGATTTAAATTCCAGACAGTCAGACTAGAGTGCTGCTGACAATCCCTTTTGCTCACATCAGGTAGTATTTTAGTATGCAAGTAGCGCTATGAAAGGCAGATTCTGGCCTCACAAGTTCCCATTAGCATAACCACTTTAATGTGAGATGGGTAGCAGAGGTAGCAACATCTGTAGTTAAGGTTGCTCAACACTTTCCATTTTAAGACCCTATTTTCAATTGCTTATAACTGCAAAACTTAAACCATTCAGGCTGAAAATTTCCATTCCAGGTCCCCACCTCCGGCTGAATCTTTCTGGAAAGATTCAGTGAAAATGGTTCAGTTATTTCCAAAAACAAGGTAGAGGAAAATATATTGTTTTGCCCATGTTAAAAAAATTGGACAACAGTTTCATTGAGATGCTCTAGCATCTCTAACCTTTAGAGCAAGGGCTAAAAATGTGGCAAGGGCATTGACCTGGAATAAGGGATAATTTTCTGTTCCTGTGAAAATTTGCTAAAATTTGGCCAAGTTATAAGGCTCTGAAATATGTTAGTTCACACAAGTAGAGACTTGGAAGAATTTGGCAGCTAAATTCTCGGAAGAGTCCATCTGCACTGAGCATGTTAAATTCCTCACAACTCCTACATGCCAACAAGAATGTGCATGCACCATCCATCCCCACAGAGAGACTGGGCATGCTCCAGCCCAGGACTGCAAGGCCTGAGCAGGACTTTTCCTGAAATTGCTCCTTTGGCACCAGGCACCCAAATTGAGAGAAGAGAGATTCTCCTTTACTGTTCTTTTTCTATCTGCTGGCTCCCAGGCAGCATGGAAGAGAGGAGGCAGCCTGATTTGAATGTAGAGGGTTGATGGAGGGGAAAGAGATGCAGGCAGTGGTCTGGGACAGGCAGAATATGTACTAGGAGGTGAAGGGAGGTAGGACAAGGAACTGGGAGGAAGGGAGAAGGATAGAAGTCAGCAATGGGAAATCATGAGCAGGGGCAGAATCAAAGGGAGGGAAGGAGGGAAGAAGAGGAGTAGGGGAGGAATGGGGGAGAATCAGGGGTGGCTCTAGACATTTTGCCGCCCCAAGCACGGCAGGCAGGCTGCCTTCGGCGGCTTGCCTGCGGGTGGTCCCTGGTCCTGCGGGTTCGGCGGCACGCCTGCGGGAGGTCTGCCGAAGCTGCGGGATCAGCGGACTCTCCGCAGGCATGCTGCTGAAGGCAGCCTGCCTGCCAGCCTCGCGGCAACCAGCAGAGCACCCCCTGTGGCTTGCTGCCCCAGGCATGTGCTTGGTGTGCTGGTGCCTGGAGCTGCCCCTGGGGAGAATAGCTATGGACAGGGAGATGTACAGGGGCAGGAGCAGTGGACAGGAGGTGGGAACAGAAAGGCACAGGGAGAAGTTGCGAGGAAGAGCTGAAGAGCGTGGAATCACTAGAGCATGCTTCTCTACTGAACTAGAGATGAACTCACTCTTCCTGAGTATCAACATTCACTTGCTGTATAGCAAATAGCTGTAAAACCCACTGACAAAGTGTGTGTTTCCATCCCCCTCCAGTGCCTGGTCCACACAGAAGATGATAGCCTTCTACTATGATCAGTTACTCCATTAGCATAACATAATAGTAAATAATAAAAATTGGGAGAGGGCTTTGGAGGGTGGGGGGAATGTGATATGTATATCAAATTAAGTAACTTCCAGACTGCCAAGATTGAGGTTATAATAAAAGCAACATTGCAGAAAGATTGTATTTCAGAATTACCTTCAGGATAAGCAGCCGGCAGAGCATCACTGATGTCCCTTGATTCTTGATGGATGAAAATTCTGTTAGACTGTGCTAGAAATATTCCTGCTGTATTCTCACTGGCCTTTGGTACTGCACAGACAAGTGAACTGCCTCTGAACCATCCATGCCTGAAGAGAAAAGCAAAGATAAAATGCTGGCTCTTACATTTCCAGTTTGGAACCGTATTGTATTTTATGTGCAGTGAAGTTCACTTCTGTTTCATTCATTTATCAGTAAATTCTTGCAAATAGCAAGGTGCTGATGAGAGAAACAAATTTGGAATCTTATGACCAAATGGCTGCAACTTGATTAAACCTTTAAGTTCAGGCAAGCTTAAGCCCTACAGGCCCCTGCCCTGGCAGTAGTGAGTGGGGGAAAGGCAACAGCCATTCTGAGCTGCCACTGATGTCCCTCTCCTGATGCTCACGTCCCAAGCATCCTCTTAACCTATGGAGTGATCAAGGCCTGCAGCCCCATCCAAACTACAGCACAGAGCCATTGCCAAGCCTCCTACAAAACATGCAGTGAATTTTTGCAAAGACAGGAGAACAGAGCACGGGAAGGTCAGCTTCTGCCCAGTGCAACCCACTGGCCAATCCCAGCATGTATTAGAAGCACTGGGATGGATTGAAATCAAACCTCCGGGTAAAGGAAGGATGCCATTAGCAAGTGGTCACAGTGATGCCATCTGGGGTTGTGGCCAGCCCTGCTGGCAGTACTGGATTTACCATGGTGCCATGAGCTGGCCAGGAAAGCTGTCCCTGCCCCCACTCTGCCCTGTCCCCCGCAAGCTCCCACCCCTGAGCTATGTGTCCTGGGGGATTGCAGCAGGGGTCGGGCCACTCTGCACTCCTCAGCTGGCAGGAAGTGGAGTGACCCAGTCCCAACCCGCTCCGCTGGTGAGTACTTGGGGGCAGTTTTCCATCTGCCCCCCAAGCCTGGGGAGGAGATGGAGCAGTGGGGAAGGGGCATGGGATGGGAAAGAGAAGGGGGTAGGGGAAGTGGAGGTTGGGGGAAAGAGGCAGGGGAAAGAAGGGGGTGGGGTGGGGAGGTGATGGAGCGGTGGAGAAGGAGCATGGGATGGGGGAAGAGGGGACAAGCTGGAGCCCAGCATGCAGCATCCCCTTGGCAGAAACTGGGGCTCCTCTGTTAAGCAGGCCCATCAAACCCTCACCCTGACAAGCCCCACCTCCCCTGCATCTGTACCACCCTGATGTGCCCCCCAGACACCCTCCCCATTGAGCCCCAACCACCTGCACCTAGACCTCCCCTGCTGAGCCCCAAACACCTTCACCTGGATCCCCTGCAGAGTCCCAATGCCCCTGCACCTGGAACCCCCCAATGAGCTTCTGTGCATCCAGGTCTCCCACTGAGCAGCCCACACCCAGATTGCCCCACAGAGAGCTCTCTTACTCCCAACTGGATCCCCCACACTAAGTCCCTCTGCACTTGGATCCTGCTGCTGGGCTGAGCCTGCTCACCCACACCTGGTGCACCTGGCACAGGGGGGCAGGCCTGGCCCTTGCACTGTGTCAGGGTCAGGTGCAGCCTCACTGTCAAGTCCCTGTCCCAGGGTGGGGTCGGGGGGAGGCTACAGGGTAATCTCCCACCTCCATGCAACCAGTGGTCTGTGCTCCCCACTGCCATGTTGGAGCCTCCACATTTATTTATTGACAAATAAAATTTGCAGAATTTTAAAATATTGTGCACAGAATTTTTAAATTTTTGGTACAGAATCCCCTCAGGAATATGGGGTGCTGTGCAGCTGTGATGGTGGGACTGTGAGGAAGGTGGTGAGCAGTGGGGAGGTCTATGGGTGGCAGGCGCTGGTGTGGCGTGGTGTGGTGTGCAGGCTGCTGTGCAGTTGTGGTGGGAGGCCAGCAGGGGAGGTCAGTGGGAGGGCTGGGCAAAGAGATCTGCGGTGGAGGTCTCTGGGTGAGGGGGCGCTGGGCATAAGGGTGGGGCGCTGGGCAGGGGGGCGGTGCAGTGCAGGCCCGCTCTCAAGGGGAAAGGGGATGCTGGCAGCACAGGGCTGGGCAGGCCAGTGTGCGTCTGGCAGCTGCAGGTTTGTTAACAGTGCCCTCCTGCTGGGCTGCACAGAGCAGGGCTGCTCCCGCCGTGCTGTGCCTCATTACCCCCAGCCCACCCTTCACTCTGGAGACTAACCATCCCGCCCCCTTGCACCTTGCCCCATAGCGGGCCCACAAATATGTTTGGTGCTGGGCCCACAAAAAGTTAATCTGGCCCTGCCTGCTGGCCCTCTGCCCTTAATTCCCAGGGCTGGCTATGATGGCTCGTACCCTTATATAATATGAATTAGTTATGTTGGAAACCACTTTGCATGCATCTCTTTTCAATGGACTATGGTTGAAATGAGTAGGACACGTACGAGACTTTAAGAAAACCTTTCATCCATTTCTGTGTCATTGTCGGAGTTCTTACTACTATTATTAGCCCTGTTTATTGTAGTAGTGCCAAAGGCCAATGAAGGATGGGGCTCCAGTGTGCTAGGCACTGGACAAATACAGAGCAGTAGCTGGTCCCTGTCCCAAGGAGCTTACAGTCTCAACAGACAATACAGATACAGGGTGGGGGAAGGGGCAGAACACATCACCAGAGTGAACAATGTGATGGCAGCAAACTGTATGTTAGTGCCACTTTTTTCATGTTTTGGGTGGGTGATTTGCTTAGGAGAGTGTTGGCTAAATGAAAAGTGAAGGGAAGGCAGGGCAGGGGGACAGGGCTAGGGAGAAGGAAGGAAGGGAGGGCAGGTGTGGTGTGAAGCTGAGGTGAAGAGACTGTGAGGAAGGTGGATGGTTGGTGCAAACAACCAATTAGCGCAGGCAGAGACTGTCAGAGAACATTCTACAACAATGGCTGAGGTGTCCAAAGGTGGACAAAGTCCCTGCTCAGGTGCTCCTAGCGAATAGAGTCCCTGTCTGGCTCTTCTCTGCAGTTCTTCCCCAGGGCTACAAGGCGGTGGGGAGAGGAGGATGCAGTGGCTCCTAGAGCCCCCAGAGCACTGGGAGGAGGAGAAGTGACTCAGATTGGGTCCCATTTTACATAAAACCACACAGTGCAGCAGTCCCTGCTTTGCTGATTCTGTCCCTAGAAGCTGTAGCCTTTTGCTGGCTCCTCTCTTCAGTTTTCCTGCAAGGCCACATGGTGGAGGGGAGGAGAGGCAGCACCTGAGCCACAACACCCCTCCCACCAAAGATGCCAACTCTAAGCGTGAATTTGGAAACTACATTTTGAACAACAAACACCACAATTTTGAAGGACAGGGTGGGAAGATAAAGAGACAGATGAGTCAGAATAGAAGAGCCTACACTCTTTGATCCCCTAACTCTGGAGATTACGGTGGAAAACTCAGCAGATGAAAACACCAGTCCTGGTATCAATCATTATTTTGTAGCTTTCAGGCCACATACTGTCAGGCTTCATTTCTGGATTCAGGCCCTGAGAGCAGCCCTCTTACTAGTTAGGTAGATTTACTGGGATGGAACACACCAACACAAATGATTCATGAAAATGATAGTATTTATTGCATGCCACCTTGTTCTTGTATTAGGAGAACAGGTAAATAGTGCCTCCCATAAATCACAAGTCTCTCTTGTTAGACTTATGACCAGGTGTAAACTACACATCTGTTTATTTGGGGGCTACAGACGTGCCATTAAAAGTGTACAATATTCAGTATAAAATGGATTTTTTTATTTTACCATGAGGATATCGATAAAGGACTTTGCTAGAGGAAGGACAATGGCTATTGTCTTGAATGTTGGAAAGGCTAACATATGAACTGTAATTTTATAGCCATATGTCAGCACTGCACTGTTTTGTCATGCAATTTCATTGTCAGTTTTTCTCTGTCTTACAAAAGTTTTATGCCATTATAATCCCGTTGGCTTCAGTAGGGTAGTGTCTGAATTACACCAATTTAAGTGAGATCCCACTGTATTTAGTAAAGATCATTTGAGTAACTCCATGTGACTCTGGGCTTAACTATTTGAATGAATTTAAAATTTAATTTAATTTTAAAAAAATTAATTTAATGTTTTAAAAACACTAGTGTGCTTTGGGAAAACATTGATTACAATATGAGGGGCTATTAATTTTCCACTTCTAGGAAATATCTTACTATAGAGTTTCACAAAGCTAAAACAAACCAATGCAATCAGAATCCAGGCAGATATTCCACAGCACCTCATTCTTTTGAAAGACTATTTTGAGAGCCCCAGCAATATGAAAGCACAACACATACAATTTAGGATCAGACACATTTAATCCTGAATTTCTTTGCATTTGGAGGACAAAGCCAAATCAGTGATACATCTTTTAATAGGTTTCCTGTTGTGATCTATTTTCTGGGGCATTGCTCTTAAGCCTTCACTCCTGTGAAGTTTTAGGAAGACAGTTTAATTGACTTACTCCTTACTGGAAAGGATTTAAAAACTGAACAGGCACATGCATAGAGTTGAGAGTTGAAATACATTAAGATAAAGTTCATGTCAAACATAAGCAGTGATGACATTACTGCAAGGGGAAAACAGAGACTATACTTGTTTGATTCAGTGCTCTGGTAGAAACCATATTTTGTACAAGTCTGATTCAAATCACTGCCTGTAACAGGAAGTGTGGGCCAGATTTTCAGCTGGTGTATAATGACTTCAATGGAGCTGCACCCATTTACACCAGTTGACGATCTGGCCCCTTTTTCTTGCTAGTTATGTGTGCGGAGAAGAGGGTGAGAATGAAATCAGACACATTTACAACACTTCACAGACCAGATCATTGGAAATGCTTCTGCATCAGAAAATGCAGTAGGACTGTGAATTGCATAGGATAGACACCATAAAGAACAAGGAAGTTACCATTTTCATTGTACTTCCCTGCCACTGGTCAGTATTTTAAAAGGATCAAATGGATATGTGTGTGTCATCTAGGGTAAACTCTAAAGTTTATTCCAGAGGCTTCCGGTATGGTTTGAGATATGATTAGAGATATGAAATCAGCTGGATTCAGAAACTGGCAAACATGACATTCAGCCTGGATAAGTCATTCAATTTGTTTTCCCCATTGGTATGATTTCCAATGATTCCATATTTAGTGAATATTATTAAGTATTCACTAAATATGGCTATGCCATGCCTCTGCTGCTGCTACCCATGATACCACAGCTCTCCGAGAGCTGGTGAGAGTATATGTACCCAAGCAGGGGAATCGTACCCCTAGCTTGCAGCATGGATGTAGCCTAAGAGAATTATGTCAATTCTTATCTTCATATTAACATATGTTTGCAAAAGTCAGAGTAACCAGTACTGCAAGAAAGTTTCCTCCCCATCTGTGTCCAAGTGAAGTGCAATGAAAGTTTCATACTATTAACGGACACCAGGCATTTCCATACAGACCTGGAAATGCCAGTTTCTCCAAGGAAGAAAGACAAGACTAAAAATAGATTTAGGGGCACTCCGTTACCTCCACTTATGCTGGCCCATCCCAGAATGGGTTAGTCATTTCCTGCATATCTTTGTTCTCTTATGACCAGATATTTTATGTCAAAAGTGCTCAGCATCAGAAGAAAAATTGCTGAGTATCTGTTGCATGGTGATCCAAGGCGAAACTTCACAGCACTTGGATAAGTGAAGTTAGTGCCTCTTACTTCCTGTCACATGTCAGTTACCACAACACAAAAAAACAAAGTTTACTGAGTATGTTTGTGTTGGATCAAATTGCCTTAAAGACCTACACAGAAGATGTAACTTAATTAAAATACCACCTACCTTTTATATTGTGATTTTCATTCGTAGATCTCAAAGTGTTATGTAAGAGTTAAGGATCATTATCTCCAATTTATATATGGGGAAACTGAGGCACCTTTGCCACGGTCTCCTAGCAGGATAGTGGCAGCACTGGCTAGAACCCAGGTCTCTTGAATCTGAGTCCTATCCACTAAGCCACACTGCCTTAAAGCTTTCCAGCAGGATGGCTGTGAGATCAACTGTCAACATTCTCTCAAAACCTCTGTTTTTGTAGTTAGCATCTACATCCATAGACAATTTGAGAGAACAAAAGCCAGGACCAAAGATATTTTTCCTTCTCCATTCTCCACAGTAGACAAGCATGACTGTGTGTGCAGGGTTGTGTTTTTTTTTTTTCAATTTTGGGGCAAAGTGCAAAATACAATCAATTGATCATAGTGAAGCCCCATTACTGCTTTGTGGAAAGCTGTTCTCTTGTCATAGCTAGTGTTTTCTCTACTAGCTTAGTTGGACAAGTAAATTGGTTGGATCCATTCAAAACCTATACAGCTGTAAAGTCAACGAGTGTATGTTACAGCCTCTCTCATTAGTGAGACCACTGCAATTAATCTCCTAGCCTCAAAGGTGCCAACTCTGGGTGCTCCAGGGCCTAACCATCCACCGAAAAAAAATAAGGGGTTCTCAGCACCCGCAGGGCCAGATTAATTTTTTGCGGGCCCCAATGCCCAGACCATGGCCCTGCCCCCCACTCTGCTCGTGCTCCACCTCGAGGCCCCGCTCCTGCCTGGCTTCTTCCCTCAAGGCCCCACCTGCCACTCACTTCGGGGGCGGAGGGAAGAGGACAGAAAGGAGAGGATGGCGCACACACACACACACAAGTCAGCACCTGAACTGCAGACACTGAGATGGTCTTAAGGAGGACTAGAAACAGGGAGGAAAATGTCCTGCTAAAGGAGAAGCCCAGTGCAGAAAATGCACAGTAGAGCTCAGAAGGTTCTAAAAGTGCAGGAACTGCTGATGAGACAGTGAAGACTGATGTAACAGAGTACATAGCAGGGACCTGTCAGTTCAGCAATGTAAAAAAATAGGCATGTCCATATCTGGTGCAGACCTAAAGAGGTGCAATGAAATATGTAGGAGGAAAAGGTCTCCCCACCACAGAGGGGAGAAACCCTGATCCTCTGGTTGGTCTTGTGCTGGCCACAGAGGAGATCTTATTAGCCTTTGGACAGCTTTAAACTCCACAACTGGTGACAATCACCAAAAGGTCATCTCCCAGCTATAAATCACAGTGTACTCTGGCATATGGGGCTCTGTAGCTGCTGAGGATTCCTCTATGGCAGAATAAGCTTGCCCAAGTTTAAACCAGGAGACCCAATCCTAAGAAAACTAGATGGAGAAAAATATTGGATACCACCAGCTGTTGACACTAGACATAGACAGTACCTTACACTCTTATTTGACCAAGATAGATCAAGGTGCTCACTAGAGAAGAAACGGGTAGGTTCCAAACCCAGCTGGAGTCTGATGTGACCATAGTAGCAGTACTAAGCATACCATGGCCTTATTAAGGTAATAATCCTGCTGAGAAAAGTCATAGACCTACAGAACAGGGATTTGGGATAATCCAAGAAAAAACAACAGAAGAAAAACCTCCTCCCCTCCAGGCCAGAAGACAACCAAATTTGGATGAGTGGTGGTGTTGGCAACTCATCCAGCTCTATAATTTATTGTTGAATGTTGATTCTTGTTTGTTTAACAAACCAAAAGGAGGGAGGGAGAGAAAGATGTGGAGATAGCATACTCTTAAAAATTGTAACAGGATGGAGGGGGAACACGGAAAATTCTAAAAGAAAGCTCAACAGTGAAGCAGAAAGAGGGGGAGAAACAGAGAGAGGCTTTAGTGAATGGATTATAGTGTTTTTTATAGGACCTACTGACATTAAGTCTAGCTTCACTAGCAAGAATCTAAATTATTTAATGTTCTTAATAGCCCACATAACACTGACATACCTAGTTTGCAAGTTAGCAGAGCAGAAATGCCACTGTTCCCTTTATATGGGTTATCAATTCTCTCCACTCCCCCTAAATCTGTATCTTAACAATTGCACAGCAGTCGCTAATAGAATGTTTGTGTCAGTTAATACACAAGCTATTTTGAAAGTTGTCTTCATTACAAAATAATATTTCTCTTAGAATGAAAAGTGTGTTAGAAACATGATGATGTATCCACTCCTGCAGATTTTTTGATATTTTCTTGACAAAATAGACCACAAGGTTCTAATTAGGAAGCAACGTGACGTCCATTCAGCTAAGCAGTAAAATCAGTACTCTCAGCCTTGGCAAACTTTCCAGCCTGGAGCAATCCTTAACATGCACAACAAAATGCTGGTCATCACATTAATTGTGGCCCATGGTTCAACTTTCCAATTACACTCCACCCTACTTCAGTTTCCAGATCCAGGAAAAGAGATAAAAATGTATTGTTAAAAATTAAATATTGGCTTTAGAGCTAACATAGGGAGTCAGCTTTTGAAAACAAAAGTTTTGAGAAATATGAAAGTATTCAGCCTAGCACTTGTGGATTATTGTCCACCTACAGAAATTCACATAAATGAACCTTTCAGAATGCACTTAGTGTCTGTCTGTCCTCTGGAGTAGACACACCAGGGAATTAGCATTTACGGCTCTTTTGTTTTGTTGGAGGTACTGATTTCTAACACTGCAGAGCAGATTTGAAGTTTCACCTTTACTCAAGTGGGAGAGGGGAAGGGGGAGGGAAAGCCCCCAGACTTCCGTAGTTCTGTTTGTGCTATTGCACAGTAACTCATTCAGGGTAGTACCTAAAGCTGTAATCATAGGAAACTTACCAAAATTGTAAGAAGGAAAGCGAAAGAGATGGAGGGGGACAAGAAGTGGAAAGTCAGTGGGAAAGTGGGTTTTAACTGAAATTAACAGAATTGGAGGATGACTGGTCTTGTAATTAAGATAAAAGCTGTCAGGAATCAGAGCCTGCAGCAGAGCTAGTCTCCAAGCAGCCTCATCAGTACAATTGACCTGCACTGGGCTGCTTTATTGGCCATGCCGGCTGATTGGCTACAGGGACCAGCACGCTGGCTCTTCAGCCAGCAGCAGGAGCAGCTTGCTGGCTGTGCAGCACTCCTGCCCACCATTGTGCCAGCTCTTGTGTTACCTTGTCCTGCTGCTTGTGCCTTGCCTCTGTCCTGCCCGTGCCTTGAACCTTTCCTTGCCTGATACCCTGCTCACTCCAGTTCCTGACCTCTGGTTTGCCCTTGACTCTGGCTCCTGATTACAGAATCCAGCTTGACCCTCAGCTCTGGTATCCAGTTCCTGCCTTATGGTTTGACCCTTAGCTTTGGCATCAGACTGATGCCTGTTCCAACAACTGGGCTAGACCACCCTCGTCCTGGTCCGCTGACAAAGGGAACTAAGAGAGCTGGGTTATGTTTCGGACTGTGTCAGAGTTTCTTTGTGATTATGGACAATTCTCTGTTTCTCAGTTTCTCCTTCCATCTATGAAATGAGGACAGTGCATCCCTACCTCACATGGATGTTGATAAATGAAAAGTACATGGGGGGAACCCTCTTATCTAAAACAGTAAGGCAGGAAATCTACTGTTAAACACTGTGGGTGAAATCCTGGCCCCAGAGAATTCAGTGGAAAAACTTCCTCATTGACTTCAGTGGAGCCAGAATTTCATCACTGGACTTACAGAAAATTATTGATTCATACCAGGTGAACACATATATGTCTCTCTCTAGATCTACATCTCTTCATGAGCTTCACCTAGTCAATATCATCCTGGGAAGTGTCACTAGGCTATCAACAGGAGTTTAAATATTGGGAGTGGCACAGAAACTGAATTGTTGGATTACCATTGGCTGACTTTAATTGTCATACGATCCTCTGCAGCCACAAAACATTTCAGCAACTACACTCTATTTCAATGGCAAGCCTCCCATTGATTTCAACAGAGCCAGGCTTTCTCCCCAGAGAACTAAGTTAGGAAATCTATTGCATTATAACTGCTTATCAGCATTAATAGAATCACAGGGTTTAAGGCCAGAGGGGAGCATCAGATCATCTAGTCTGACCTCCGGTGTATCACAGGCCACCAACACCACCCCCGCCCTGCACACTAGACCCAATCACCAAAATTAAACGCAAATATTACTATGTACAGTAGATGGGACTTATTTGCCACAGGGAGAGGACAGGAGAGACTGAGGTGTATCAATGGCCAAGGCCCCTGCAACGGCAGGGAATTGATGAAGGGAGATATGTGCAGATAATCCTGGCAAGTGACCCACACCCACATGCTGCAGAGGAAGGTGACCCCGCCCCCCAAGGTCCCTGCCGATCTGACTTGGGGGGAAATTATTTCCCAATCCCACATCTTGCAATCAGTTAGATCCTGAGCATGTGAGCAAGAACCAGGCAACCAAGCACCTGAGAGAGAGAACGTATTAATACTTCTCTCTCTCTACCGGAAGCGCTTTGCCTGATGCATTGTAGGATTGCATTTGCCTTTTTTCACAGCTGCATCACACTGGTGGCTTATAGTCATCCTGTGATTGATCCACACATCCAAGTCTCGCCCTTCCCCGGTCACTTCCAATTAATGAGCCTCCCCAATTTGTAGCAGAAATTCTTATTATTAGACCCTAGGTTCATAACTTTGTATTATTAAATTCCATCCCATTTCCGTCACTCCAGTCCTCCAGGTCGTCAACATCTCAGGTATCACATTCTGATCCTCCTTTGCATTGACGATGCCCCCAACAAAAAATTTTGTCAATAAAAAATTTCATTTGATATTGTGCCATGATCATTAATAAAAATATTGAGTGAGTTGTTCCAAAACTGATCCTTGAGGAACTCCACTAGTAACCTCCCTCCAGTCCAATAATTCGCCTTTCAGCACAACCCTTTAACCAGTTCCTTATCTACCATACAATGCTTGTACTGATCCCAATCTTCCCTAATTTAATTCATAATTTTCCACGTGGTATTGTATCAAATGCTTTACTGAAGTCAAGTAGTTTAGAGCCACTGCTCTTCCCATATCTAAAAAAATCAGTTATTTTCTCAAAGAAGGAAATCAGGTTAGTCTGGCATGTTAGTAAACTCATGTTGCATTACATCCCCTTCACTATTTAGCTCTGTGGATTTAATTATTCTTTCCTTCACAGTTTGTTCTAAAATCTTGAATACTATTGAAGCCAGACTTTCAGGTCTGGAGTTGCCTGGATCACTTTTTTCCTATTTCTTAAATATAGGTGGGACGACATCTGCTATTCTCCAGTCACATGATACTACTCCCAAAATAGATAGATTAAAAAAAATCCTTGCTACCAGATTAGCAATCTCATGTGCCAGTTTTTCAGTACTGTAGGATAGAAACTATCCAGTCACCCTGATTTGAGTGCACTAAGCACTTAAAAGTTTTTCTTCTACCTCAGATGAGTGTATGAAAACAGAAATGCCCACATTTCCATCCGCCATTCTGCCTTCATGCCCACATTCCACGTTATCATCCTTATTGAAAACTGAGGGAAAATATTCTTTTAGTTTTTAGGCTATGTCTATATTACCTTTAATCTCCTTTCTATTCACACTGTATAGTGACAACCTCATCCCTCCTTTTATATATATAGCAAAAAAAAAAACCTTTTATTATTGTAATTTCTTTGGCAAGAGCAAATTTGGCTTAACTTTTAGAAATTCTAACTTTGATCCTACATTTTCTAACCTCCAAGATATAGCTTTCTTTGCTGATCAATCTCTTTTTCCATTCTCTATTGGGACTCTGCTTACTCCTAATGACCTTTCTGAGATGGTTATTTATTCAGCTGGTCTGGAGCATTTCTCTACAGATTTTTTTCCCCCCTTGCTTGGGATGCAAATTTCTGACAGATTTTGTGTAGTTGATTTGAAGAAATTCCAAGCCTCCTTCCACATTTAAGTCCCTGACCTCTTCAATCTAGTGGACTTCTTTAACTAAATCCCTTAATTTCCCAAAGTTTTCCCTTTTGAAATAAAAAACCACAACAGATAACTTGGTTTTAATTATCCTTCTATTTAATTTAAACTGAATCAACTCATGATCACGTGAGCCAAGGTTATTCTTATAACCAGTCTTCTATGATGTCCTCACTACATACCAAAACCAAGTCTAAAATTGCATCACTCTTGTTGGTTCAGTGACAATTTGATGAAGAGAAGTGTCATCTATCATGTCTAAGAATAACTGGGCCTACCAGTATTAGTGGCATTTGTCCTCCAATTTATACCCAGGAAGATAAAATCTCCCTTTCTGACACAATTCCCAGATATTTCTCTCTATATATTTCTCTCTCTAATAATATTAAAGAGATCTGTATCCATAGCCAAGATTGACCCTGGGGATCTATAGCAGACCCCCTAACACTATCCTAATAGAGTCTGGTACAATCCTTCCCCAAAGCGATTTTGACCCAGACAGATTTGGTTTTGTCCATACTATCACTTCATATTTCTTGTACATTAATGTACAATGCTACCCCATCAATTTACCTGCATTCCAATCTCTCCTAAACCACACATACCCTTCAATACTTGTATCCCAGTCAGGTCCGGCTTTAGGAACTGCGGGGCCCGATTCGAATACCCGGCGGTGGTCTGGGTCTTCGGTGGCAGGGGGTCCTTCCCTCACTCTGGGTCTTCCGCGGACCTTCTGCCACCAAAGACCCGGACCACTGCCGGGTATTCGAATCGGGCCCCGCAGGCGCCTAAGGCACGGGGCCTGATTCCGGGGAATCGGGGGAATCAGCCTAAAGCCGGCCCTGATCCCAGTCATGAGTGCTATTCCACCAGGTTTCTGAAATCCCTATAATATCCAGTTTGGCCTCCTGCACCACTAGTTCCAGTGCCTCCATTTTATTGCCCAGAATTCAGTCTTTTCAGATGTTTCCCTTAGATCTCCCCCAGTTTTCTAGCCAGATGAATTATAATCCTTTCACTAACTGTCTAACACCAAACTGACTACTACTCCACTCAATATTTGTACTTTCTTTCTCCTTATTGTCCATGCTCTTACCTTGTGTTGTTAATAAGACAGAGAAAAGGCTGAGAATGGGATAATGAGAATTGTAAGGCAGGCTTTATGGAGAAAAATAACCTAATTTAATAGTTTCAGTTGTATTCAAAGGCTTCAGAGCCAGCAACAGGGTTTCTTCAACAAAATCTGCATTGCTGAAATTCTCATTTCTGCAGGGACTTTTTTTCGCATTGTGGTTAGATGGTGCTTTAACAATAAACAGGGATCTTCGCCGTAAGGGATTTTGGATACTGTCAAAGCAAGCAATATTTTAAACCTACAACAACCCTTAACTAATTGCAAAAGTCAGGCCAGACAGTACAGAAAGACATGAAGCTAATATTTTGACAGATTGGGACTATGCCTTGAGTAAGGGTGACACAGCATGGGCCTTTGCAAAGAGACACAGATTCCAAATGACATAAGCTAAAGCTTTTTATCACTCTGAAAAGCTCGTAAACTGCATCTGAAAAACCTACCAAACTTCTTCACTGTATGCATGATATGCAGTTTATGAACTAAAACCAACACATTAAAAGGGAGATATTTCTTATCCTTCCTCTCTCTCGAAGTTGTCATTAAAACACAAGGGGAATGTGAAACTGCAGCCTTTTCCTGTTTCTGATCCAATATTACAGATTGAAAACATACATGTCAGTTTTCATAGGAACAAGCAGCACTAACACTAAAACCTGTTTAGAATTCATTTTTAACTCAGTCTAGCTAAGGTTTTCAATAATGTAACTGGAAATTATTTTTAAAAACACACATGATTTTATTTTCCAAAAGAGAAAAAATTATTCTTGTGCTTATCAACCAAGAGATGTTAATAGCACAGTTAAACATATGAAAGTTGATCAGCACTGAATCTACAGACCTAATGGCTAATAAACTCATTAATACAACAGGAATATTTAGAGAAATACAGAAAACAAGTTACAGCGACTGTTCCTATGAGATATTCTAGAGACTGAAGGCCTGGAACTAGAGGGTGCAAACTGTGTGCATTGCCCTAGCATGTAATCCTTGGAACAGGAGTCACCATTACTGTCCCCACACGTTCCAACATGGTAACACAGCTATAATACAGGGCCTGGGTTTTATCATTGTGCCTTTCCTGGGTAGAGCTGGTCAAAAAGTAGCTTGGGAGCCCTGGAAGCCTTAGAACCCTGGTGGAGACTCAGGCTAGCCCCACGGGTTGCCTCTGCCAGTGCCACAATGGCCACGCAGCTATTTTTAGTGCACAAGTGCGAGCCCTGCTGGCACAAGTCTATCAACCCCGGGCTGGGAGGCTTGCCCACCCCTCTGCAATGTAGAGATACACTGGGGGCCCTGTTCTGGTGCAGGGCTGCCAGGTCTCCAGAATGCTCAAGGGGGCTCATCAGTTTTGTTTCAAAAAGTCAATAGAAAAAATATGCTCTCCGTGTTTTTTAGATGACATTTCAGCATTCCCATTCTGTGGAAACTTTTGAAATATCAAGATTTTAGTCCAATGAACTTTAAAAAAAAATGGAAATTTCCCACAAACTGAGAATTCTGGATTTTGATCAGCCCTACCTCTGAGTGCCCTAACAACAAAGCCCTCTCTGGCCATAGTCACCCCATTTGGCTAATTCTAGGCACCTCAGTGGATTGAGATCATCAGATACTTTAGGAGCTCATATTGACTTTTACTACAGAAGGCCTGCAGCCCTAGTTTCTGACTCTATGAACCCAGGAAGGAGACAAGGCCCGGATATGTATAGGCTTTAGAAAACTACCCTATCAAGTCTGCAGTTCCATAGCATTCTCATTCCCTTTGATGGGAAGTGGTGGGGAGAAAGGCCTCAGTTTAACTCTCTGTTGGGGGAACACCAACTGGATGAGTCCAAGCCACAATGTTTGATCTCATTCCAAACTTTGAATAAGGGGTTTTAAATCCTGGCCCAGATCCTTAAAGAGCGTCAAAACCAGTTTATTGTAAACATAGATAATATATAGAGTTACTGTTTATGTGCCAGAAGGGTTTCATTTGAAATCCTACATTGATTCAAAAAAGAAAAAAACAAAAACCAGAAAAGAAAAGAACAATTAAGAGCCCCATCCCCCAATCAATAAAACAAAAGTCCTCCCTGGAGCTGCACAATACAAATGATCTGGAATTCATAATGGTACCATCTGCCTCCTTCTAAGATGTGATCAATCACTCTGAAATTTTAAACACCAAGAGTTTCCTTTATCCAATAACTATGTCCAAATCAACTTGTTTTAAACAGCTGAACAAAGGACATGGTGGCCTTTTATGATACACAGGGCAGCTCCACTAAGAACTTTGGGATATAAAGGCTCCATCAGTGTGAATGTCCATTGAAATCTGTCGATAAAGCACTAATTTCCCCTATTTTTGCAACTATTGGGGCAAGGCAGATACTTAATTTTTTGAAGAAAACCACTGGAAGGTTTAGGTCCTAAATTGTTACCAGGTTTTATGTGGTCATGCAGTGGGGTGCGTTTTGGAGGAAAATAAGGACTATTTCTTCCCCTTAACATAGTCTGTGCATAGGCTGCCCAGAATCACAGCCCTTGCACAGGGGCTGCTACTGAATTGCTTCATCTGAACATGTTCTCATAATAACACCCTCACATCCAGAAGCAACTTGACAAAAAGTGGTAGGGAGCAGGGGATCCCTCCCTCTCTGAACCAGCCAACAGAGAGAGCCAGTTGTGCAGGGGGCAGGGGTAAGAGGAGAGAAACACGAGGTGACCTTGGTGGAGCGGGGGTTGCCTTCCTCTGCAGCATGGGCTGCAGGTCACTTGCTAGGATCATCTGGCTATATCTCACTACATATGTTCCCTGCCACTGCAGGGCCCTCCGGCAGTGGTTCACCTCGGGGTCCCTCCTGTTCTCTGCAAACAATAGTTTAGTCTCCAGAGGGCTGTGAAATACAGGAGGTAAGACAAGATGATTTGGTGGTCCTTTCTGACCTGAGTTCTGTGATTCGATCACTTTACTCCCCACAGCACAATTAATGAGGAACTGGTTCTCCCTCTGGGGCACTATGGCTCTGCACTGCCCTTTACAACTGGCTGTTCCTAAAAGGCACAATTGACCCCTTAACTAGGAATAAAAAATTCAAAAGATCACCCAAACTTTGCCAACCGGTTAAATGCAGCACCCAGCGGCACTGCCAGTATTGTGCAGCAAGCCATATTAATAATCCATCTAAAATTCAGATTTATAAAGGCCATGTCTACATTAGCGAGCTGACAGCAGCACAGCTGTACCGATGCAGCTGCGCTGCTGTAAGATCACTCATGTAGCTGCTCGATGCTGACAGCAGAGAGCTCTCCTGTCGACATAATTAAACCACCTCCAATGAGTGGCAGTAGCTATGCCGACAGGACAGCATCTTCCACCAACATAGCGCTGTCCACACTAGTGCTTCTGTCAGTGTAACTTATGTCACTCAGAGGGGTGTCGCTAAGTAACATATCTTATATTAACAAAAGTGCTAGTGTGATATTCCCAAAGTACTGGTGCAGCCATCAATGTTTCTGCATTACCCTGATCTGACAAATCTTGCAAAAAAGATACAAAATATTTACTTTTATTTCTGTTCTCAGAAGATGAGTAAGCAGTCCAAAAAAGGGCTTGAATGTAGGATTTCTTATAACCATTTGGTACCAGACATGCCCTCATCATTGGCTTGGAACTAGTCCATACTGAACAAGTAGTGGTTTGTTCAGGCTGGCAATAAACTGTTTATTTTCTTAGACAAAAGTGTTGAATCATTGACAAGTTCATGATTCTTTTCCCCTCCTAATTCTCTCTCTGATGGACAGCTATTTATTCACCTGCTATATCTTTTCTTGGCTTACCTCAGGGGCCTCACTAATTTTATTTGTGCTGGTCCTTATCTACACAACAAAAGAAAAACAAACAAAAATGTCATAGTCCTGGGGGCAAGGGAACAAAACAGGACAGAGAATCTGCCCTATAATACCTACTCTGCTTTTCATGGAACCAAAGGGAACAGAATTGTCTTGTTAGCGTTAACTCAAATAGTGATTTTCAGTGAGTGTGTCATCTTTCTTAACGCTTGCTTCTTAACATGTACTGCACATGCAGTATGAACAAAATGCTTTGAAATATCTAGTCTTCTTTCACTCTGTGCTGCCTTTTAATGCACATGCCACTGCAGTTCCATCACCAGGTGGCTGAATGGAGGTGCAAAGATTAGTGATTAAAAGCTGAAGCAAATCATCATCAAGTGAAAAGTTTTTAAGTTATAACATATGGGAAAAAATTTGAATGACCTAAATTAATTTTCTATCCATTTTCATGCAAAGTCACTGATGCTGAAAACTGACTTTCCCCTGTGCTATCTATTAAAATTTCTTTCGGGAGGGTGAGGAAAAAGGATTTTCAAGATGTAAAATAAGTTGTAGGAGCCAAGCTTTTTCCTGCACCATTTTAATTCTGATGATCTGTCCACTTATCTATATTCCACCTACACATCACCATGAATGTGTGATTTGATGCATATTGCAAAGCCCACCAATGTACAGTTCTCACAGCATGGTGAAATCTGCTTGGGACTGCATTTCCAGTATTTTTCTGAACCACCTTTGTGCTTTTGAAAATGTCTAAAGGCCTGATCCAAAGTCCACTGAAGTCAACAGAAGACTTCCATTGACTTCAATGGGCTTTGGAATTAGCCTGAACACAGGAAGCATCTGAAATTGTGAAACAGATGTTAATAGGATTTCACTGAACATCTGGTCATTGTCAGTGTCAACAGAAGTATACTGAGATCAACATTAATGATGTTGGCCCTGTGCAATTGTTATTTTTTATAAAACAGGGAATTTTAAGTTCACTGTACACAAGTCTATTTACTGGCTTCATTTATTGTTTCCATCAGTTTCTTTCCCAATGGCCTACAAAGAGAAGAGCTACAAATAATATACAACAAATATTTTCCAAAACATTTATGGTCTACATGATCCTGGTTCCAGACGTGACCAAAGTTGTGCGAAGTTCTGTTATCTGTAATATAGAAGCATTATAGCTATTGTGACAAAGTTCCTCCTCTACTCTGATGGGTCCTGCGCTTATTGGCAAATTTGCTCACCTCAGTAATCTTCCCCAAAGTCTGGGTCAACTCCTCCTGTGTCTGATCAGGAGTTGGGAGGTTTGGGGGGAACCCGGGCCCACCCTCTACTCCGGGTTCCAGCCCAGGGCCCTGTGGAATGCAGCTGTCTATAGTGCCCCTTATAACAGCTGCATGACAGCTACAATTCCCTGGGCTACTTCCCCATGGCCTCCTCCAAACACCTTCTTTATCCTCACCACAGGACCTTCCTCCTGGTGTCTGATAACGCTTGTACTCCTTTGTCCTCCAGTAGCACACCCTCTCACTCTCAGCTCCTCACAGGCACTTCCTCTCCTCTGGCTCCCCCACCCCAACTGGAGTGAGCTCCTTTTAAAACCCAGGTGCTCTGATTAGCCTGCCTTGATTGGCTGCAGGTGTTCTAATCAGCCTGTCTGCCTTAACTGGTTCTAGCAGGTTCCTGATTACTCTAGTGCAGCCCCTGCTCTGGTCACTCAGGGAACAGAAAACTACTCATCCAGTGACCAGTATATTTGCCCTCGATCAGACTCCTGTACCCCACTGGTTTGAGTCTGTCACACTATATGCTACGAAAGAGCCAAAGGTTTTTGAAGGCCCAGGGCAAAATCTGAAGCTTCCAAAAAATGTACCTTGGAGATGAAAGTGTAAGATGAGGAAAGGGGTTGAGGTCAGAGAGGGTAAAGGCTGTGGTGTTGCTGCCCTCCCCACTCCCACCTCTCCCTAAGCTCCAGCCCCATTTCTACCTCAAGGCTCTCAGCCTGCTGGGTCAACTCAGGACTGGTGCGATGATGCCAGTGGCAGTGATTGTGGGATCTGGGCCGGGTCAGGGTTGGTGAGTCACTGCCCACACTATTAATGGTGGGTCAAACCTGAGTGGTATTGGAACCCAATGCACCATCTCACAACTCCTCATACTCAAATTTGGCTTGGCTGCCCCACATCATTTTGGGATCCTGGAGCAAAGTACCCCTTTCATCTTTCCCACTCCCGGCAGCCCTGCTTACTACCATACAATTAAGATATTTAGGGAAAGCGTGTTACAAACATACTATGGAACATCACGTTGGAATTGGACTCCTTATCATAGTTGTAACTGTCATATACACAGGACTTAAGTTTATACAAAAAATGTAGTCCCGCATTTTCAAATCTGACTTCATTGGGCTGTGGAGTTGGTCAGCACCTCTGAAATCCAGCCACTCTTATTAACTATGACTTGTTTTAGACATGCAGTTTTGAAAACTTGGACCTCACATTTCTGCAAACCAAAGCCCTGTGAATAGGTCAGTGATTCTGTGACTAATGGAAGGGAAAGTCAGTGAAATTAACCACAAACTTGTCATAACTTGCCAATGATTTCTGTGAGAAAGTGTTAACAGTATTCTTTTTTTTGGAGCTTTCTGCAATTTTACTCTTTGGGCACGGACTTCCTTTGTGTGTTCTCAATTCGTATAGTGCCTCACACAATGGATACCTGGCACTCCTAGCATGGCAGAAATACAAATAATGAATAACAACAGTTCATAAGTCACCATCTAGGATATATGGTTCTAAATCTTACTATTAAAGGTGCACTTGAAACCATCTTTGGGGAGGGTTGGGAAAAGGGGTTATTCCAAATGAAAAGTGGTATTGGTATCAGGCCTGAAGTATTTATGCAGACAATTCCATCCTTCTATTTTTAAAAGCTTGTCATTTTAAAAGTCTCACCATGTGACTTAGGTAACCAGACACCACAATAATGAGTAATTGACGGCATAGTAAAAATGAATGGTTAAACCCTGATCTTGCAAAGACATTCATTGAGTTAACTGTACATATGTGAACAGTCCCAGTATAGACAATGGAACTACACACATGCTTAAAATCAAGCACACACGTAAGTGCTTGTCTGAATGGGGAAAACATGTGATTTCCTGAACCAGGGCCATAGTCAACAACCCATAGTCTGAAATATGTTCCCATAATCAAGTTAATAAGAAATGAAAATCTAATCTCAGATGATTAATGAACACAAAAAGGGATAAATTCATCAAGTTATTCACCATGAATCATGGTCACAGCTCTAGTCTTGACTCCCTCTCATCTGTGGGTGCACTCACACAAAGCAAGTAAAACAGAAAGAGAGAGGCTTGAGAATAATTATTTGTGTGTATTTCAGACAGCGTCTTTGTTCTGGTGGGAGATCGGCTGAGTCATTTCGGGGTTTTACAAAGGGACATGCCCATTTCTCCTTGTTATAAACACACACACACACACACACACACACACACACACACGTCTTTGCTCCCTTCATTAAAAAAAACAACACCAGTTAAACTCACCATTGGGGCAGTGTAGGTCTGATTCAGTGAGGTTGTACATTATAAGATGACCTTGCCCAGCCAACCAGGCTTTTCTCAATGATATTTTTAAGATAAATGTATCAGACCAGATAGAGCAAGTAGTGGGCAGTTTACCATTCCTTACGATTAGAAGATAGTATTTCAGTATTAATTTCTGCTATTATTATTATTTGTGTTGCAGTAGCATCTAGAGGCCAGGTCCCCATTGTGCTAGGCACTGTACAAACATATAACAAAGACAGCCCTGCCCTGAAAAGCTTACAATGTGCTGTCAGTTTCCATTTCTTCAAATTTGTTCCTAGATCAAAGTTATATCTCAAAGCGTTTGGATGGGAAGTTGTTATGGAACTGCTTCATTTGGCTCTAAAATGTTACTGTCTACATCGTTCCTCTTTCTGGCACACGCCCAATCCTCTGCATAATCCCACAAGATTTCTTGTTCTTGGAGAACACCAACAATGAGCTGCCTGTACGTACTATCCCCAAATTAATATCAGGAACATAAATGGTGAATATATTTATCAAGAATAGAATGGTTCATAGGCTAGCCCATGCTGAATGGTTAGAGTGTCCTAATACCGCAATGCTACATATTATAATTGTGCATTGCAGCTGTTGCAACAAGCTGGCAGCTCTGAGCAACCCTTTTTGCTACTGTGGGAAATGCCAACCCTCTCCTGTAAATGCTGACTAATGAAACAGGATATTATTTACCTTAGACAAACATTTTACCTTCCGCATGGCTCATAGCAGGGCTTGAAAGGAGCAATCACATCACGGGTTTAAAATTGTGGTCACATGCTTTCAATTAGGCTGTCATTGTTCCAGCTACATTACTTGAGAACAAACACCATGGGAAGCAGCACTGCAGCAAAGACCAAAGGGGAGGTTTTTAAAAGACATTAGGCCAACTACAGCTCCGGCTTTATTGGATTTGTTCCATCAAGAAAGTTATTTCAAACTAGGAAGGAACATGGAAGACAATTAAAGAGATACAGAAACTATTTTAACTATATTAGACTTAAAATTATACAACTAAGAAGAAGGTTGAGAAAGCCACACAGTTCCTTGCCATAAGCTGAATTATGAGTAGTATCACACCTAGATGACACACCAAGCTCTGTGCTTAGAGACAATTCTTCTCCTAAAGCGCTTATATTCTAAACAGAGGACTCAGATAAAGGGTGGGAGAAAGCGATACGACATATGAACAGAATATTGAAAAACAAGTGTGCCTCAGTTCCCAGTGTAGCAAACACACACAACACTGGAATGGAGAGGTTAAAAGTCCTTAAATAGGTTACAGCTAACTAATATATTACAGTGATTTATAGTCTTCAGCTATCACTGAAGGGGACTCAATTCAGATAATCCCATGCACAACTAACAAGCTACTATAGCAAGTTGTTCGCTGGAAGCACCCCTGTGTTTGTATTATGGTAGCACAAACAATGCCCCTTTAAAATTGAATCAGGTATTGCCATGATAAATATATAATTCAGCCCGGAGCATCCTTCTTTGTTTTCTGTATGAAGTTGGGAACCAGCTGGTATGTTCCTAAATAAAACAGCTGCTGCTTCTGCCACAGGTATCAGGTATACTCTGGTATTCTGCTGAACTCAGCGTGTGGTGGA
This sequence comes from Mauremys reevesii, assembly GCF_016161935.1. Lineage (NCBI taxonomy): Eukaryota > Metazoa > Chordata > Testudines > Geoemydidae > Mauremys > Mauremys reevesii. Next base: position 35,807,515 of record NC_052631.1, on the reverse strand, counting down.
ATGACAGCAACACAAGTGCAATGGAGAACCAGCAACAAAGAGGTTAATGGCTGTACAAAAAATTGTAATGTCTAATCTGGATTCCCCTGTGCATAATATTGCAAAAAGCAAATGAAACTCACCAACACAATGTCTTTGCAAAATCAACAATACAGCACAGGGCTGCACCGGGGGGAACATGGGTTTTGGAAGCCATCACAACATGTCTTAAGCTTCTGGAAGCACACACAGTGTTGCTGGATCTGCTTCTTGCATTATTTTCCACTCACAAGGAAGAGGTTGGTGATCATCATATCTCCTTGCTTACAGAATGATGTGAATGGTCTCTTCCGCATGCAGGCTTCCACTGTGTTGGGTATGAATGTATAATCAGGTAATCAGCAGCTCTGTCAGTCTGGAATTTGTATCAGCCTATATCTTGATAGTACCAATGTGAGCTCATTGGGAGAAGAGGTAAGACAAAGATATTTTTAAATTCACCCAACTAACATTTGAGTTACTGAAATATTCATGTGTGTAACAGACTGTGGGTTAGAGGACTTCTTGAATGAGGTTAATTCACAGCTGTGATGTAGACTGTGCAAGGACTTGGTTTTCAAGCATGACCAATCTTGCTACCAAAGTATAACCATTATCCAGAGAAGTCTTTATCAGTCTGGTCTACACTAGGGGGAGGATTGACCTAAGATACGCAACTTCAGCTACAAGAATCGCATGGGGTCGATTGCCGCGGCTCCTCTGTCGACTTTGCTTCCACCTCTTGCCAAGCTGGAATTCAGCAGTCAACGGGAGAGCGATCGGGGATCGATTTATCACGTCTACACTACACGCGATAAATCGATCCCCAATAGAGCGATCACTACTCGCCGATAACAAGCAGCTGCAAAGACAGGAGAGCAGTAGGGAACATCTACCCCAGTTATTGTAGACGCATGAGGAATGAGTATGTGAGCTGTTCATGGATTGTTTTTTACCATGCCACTTCCATCCTTCTGAAGTACACTATTGATTGTGTTCATTGCAATTTCTCCAAAGGATGCTTTAGTACAGTGGTCCCCAACCTTTTCTGGGTGGCAGGCACTGGACGACGAGCCACCGAGGACTGTGGCCAGCGGACGAGCATCCACCAAAATGCCACCGAGAAGCGGCAACGTCAAAAGGCATTGCCGCCGAAATGCGGTCGAAAATCAGCGGCATTTCGGTGGCGACGCCTCTTGGTGACGCCGCTTTTCGGCGGCGATGCCTCTTGATGATGCCGCTTTGTGGCAGCATTTTGGCTGATGCTTGTCCGCCGGCCAGTATGCGGGCACAAGTAGATGCCCCGGCGGGCGCCAGGGCACCCGCGGGCACCGCATTGGGGACCACTACGTTAGAAGAATTCTCATATGCTTTCATTTCTACTTTGTGTGGAAGAAAGATGAATTAAACCGACCCTTATTCTTATCCCAGCAAGGCATTATTAGCCCTCATCTCCTTCTTTCATAGGTATTAACATGACATCTGTGGCCCATCCTCTCCCCTCATTGCTCTGACATGCTATCCTAGCTTGCTTTCTGTTCAGGCCTACTTCATTATCATCTCTTATTTCTACAGCAACTCAAATGTGCTAGGAACTTTGCATAACAACATTAAAGAGAGAGCCATCGCCGCACAGTGCTTACAACCAAAATGTAGAGGTGACTTACAAAGGGAAGACTAAAATAGGAGGGAGTGAGAAGCGGGCCTTGAGTGCAGATGCTGCAGATATATGATGATCTGTATTCAGTATGTGCCTAGTGAAGATTTCAATCAGTGTGAGATTTTTAAAAAACATTAAATATGTGCTTCATAATTTTGGAAATCCATTCAGATGTCAAATTATGTCAGCACAGGAAGTAATGTTGAATCAGGTCATATGCTCCATGACAATATTCACTAGACCTGTGAAGAGATCCATTGATCAAGTCTGTCCTCTGTGGTATCAATTATTACCCTTTACTAACTAAGCTAGTAAGCATCTAGAAGAAAGATGGTATTATACTTAAGGAACAAGACAGAAGTTCAGGTTTTGATTACAGGTCTTTCACAGATTCCCTGTGAGATGTGGGACATGCTGTATAATCTCTCTGTACCTTAGTTTCCCTCTCTGTAGAATGGGATTAATACTTTCCTACTTCATGGGGCTATTGTCAGGTTTTATTCATTAATGTCTGCTCTGATGCTATTGTGTGCCACTGAAATGTGTATAAAGTATGAGGTTACAAAGGACACATCTAAACCATTTCAGATTGACTGAATTTCTTAATTCAAATGAATTGATTTTCAGCCAACTTCCAAAAACAAAACCCACCACACATCATTAAGCTAAGAATAAGCATGAGAAATTTCACCCCACAGGGTAATTTTCTCAAAAAGTTGGAAGCCTCTGAAGATTTGGGCTTGAAATGAAAGTGCCTTCTCAGCTATAACCAGACAATTGCTATTGTGATACTATAAGCAAGTTTGTATAGTTTGTATGGTGTCCCAAGAGCTGCAGTGATCTGGTATATGCTATGCAATACTGCAAGATCAGATGATCCTTCTTTGAACTACAAACCCAGACACACTCTGGATTTTAAGGCATTAAATTACTGTTGCACAACTGACACTTTTTTCCCAACATGGGTAACAAAGGTTAAAACTATTGTCCCTTTGGGTTAAGCCAGGGTGTCCCATTGCCTAACAGCAAGATGAGACAACTTTCAAACTCAACATTAGAAGAATGAATGAATTAGCCTGTTTTTCAGGAAAGACTGAATCTAATGTAATGCCATTGACTTGTGTGTATATGTATACCGCATATATATAAATACAGAGACATGCCTATACATACGCATTACACATATATACGCACACTAATAAGTAAACAGAATATAATAATTTTAAAGCACTCCTTCTGTGCAATAAATCTAAAAGCTGGAAGAAACAACAGCTCTGGGTCTGATGGACGACTGGCAGGAACAGTTATCAGATACGTGGGCCATTCACTGAGAATACCCTGCTGTGAAGAGATTAACTGGCACTGAAAATGACCCACTGGACACTGTTTGAGAGATATGGAGATCTTAGATAACAGGATTCCAGAGCAATTAGGGCTTTATAGAGCTTAATCAACACCTCAACCCAGAAATAAACAGGCAGCCTGTGCAGAGCGTGAGTTACATGCTTGTAAAAGCTTCTCTCATCCCAATAATTTTGCTGCTCCATTCTGGACTAGCTGAAGCTGCAATGTCCTTCCCTGCGGTGGCATTTAGTAGACCTTATTGGTGTAATCCAGTGTTGTAGTTATGAAGATATGGGTCAATGTGGTGGGGTTGCAGTCATTAGTGGAGCAGTCACAGCATCATAATCTATTAAATGAAAAAAAACCAACAACCCCACAATATGCCATAGTTGCTATCTGAGAATCCAGATGCAGTGACTGATTCAATAAAACTCCAATACTGTAAATTATATTGCCCAACAGAAGAAGCCATCATGACCTCTCCCCCACAACTTATTCACCTAAACACAGTCCAGTACCAGGCCTCTTAGCATCTTTTCTATCTTAGCTGAATTATGTTTCAGACAGATTGCCTTTTCAAATCCTCTTCCCCGGCTCTTGTCCTTGTCCCCTCCGTCAGCATCTGGGGCTGATAAAAATGAAGTGTAGATCCAAAATGCATTTTGGTGACACAGTACATAAATGTGGCACACACTTTGGGGACCCAGCAAATAAAAATGTCTCACAAAAAATGACACACAGTCGCAATGACCAGAAGGACCCTCGAGAGTGCGCTACATGAGGAATTGTTCCCATTAACATTTTCTCTCTGAGAAAAAGCAATGAACCCGCTGAAGGACCATTCCCTACTGCAAGTCTCAATGTAGGAGTCACCAAACCCTCATCAATAATATTGTTGATACCGGTCAAAAATTAACATGGACAATTTATGTGTGTCGATTTCTAGAAGGAGAACCACCGCTGCAGATAAAAAACTGTCTCCACATTATGCCCAGAGGGATTTGATATCTTCTTCATATTAAATAAGATATGCTCCTACAGTGTACAATTCTGGAAGCGACATGTAAGGGGAAGAGCTAAAGATTGTCATCCACCCTATAGTTTCCAGAAATCCATTTGCCTCCCTCTAACATAAATGCAGGAGGGGTAGCTTGCATTTCACTGCATTGTTTTAGTACATGTGCTCTCAATAAGAGATTCCAGTTGAACTGCATTATAATTAATAGCCTTTTTTAGTTTTAGAAAAGGCTGCTTAATCACAGCTCAAAACCACAACTCAAATCTGGTAGTCTACATAACCCAGACCAACTCAGCACGGGGCTCTGTACCCCTCTAGTGGTGGCTGAGCCACATAAAGACAGGCCACCACTTGTAACACAACACCCCTGGGACTTCTAGACTGGGTCACTGAACCTGAGACTTTTGGATCTGAAACCATGAACATCTACTGCCTGTGCTAAAAGACACTGGTCCTCAAGGCTGTAGCAGGTTCATCAACCTTTATACTCAGCCTAGCCACCACTAGTGGAGAGATAGATAGAGTGTCACCTGGAGTGGGTGTGGGTTACACCAGGTCTGTTTACTGGAGTCCTCCCGCACGCTTTCCAATGGGAAATATGATACAGCCACCTTGGAGCCCAAGCATGGCACTGTGTTTGGCTCTGACACAAGCTACAGCTGTGCCTCTCACCAACACTGTGGGAAGTGGGAAATTCACTCCAAGCTCAGCATTCTAAGTCTCAAAGCAACTTTTAATGAGGGACTGCTCCTCCCAAAGCTACTCTGTACTAGCAGTTACCTTAAGATTCCCTTTTGTAAGCAGTGAGTCTGCAAAGGGGAGTACTTGCTTTGACTTTAAAAATTGGCCATTTAAGAATGTAAAGGTAGATGTTGCACATATATATCTACTTTCATGTTGTCACTGTTCATTCGGTACTACGCAATGTACTATTAATACACAATAAAAATACACAGTGACCTATTAATAAGAATGTATTATGGATATGAAACTGCTGTCATTTGTATGTGAAGCAAATTAAACAGATAAATATTAAATATACAGCAGCTCTAAAATAGCCACATTATCTGCAGTAATTGCACATTACAAATTAAATCTAAACTGTAACAGCTTTTGTAATTGTGCACATAGCTCATCAGCCCTCAGTTAGAACCAAAGCAAAGACTCAAATAAAGCATCCAGAGGACAAGTCAAATCCCATGTTGTTATAATACAGTGGCTCAGCAAGTGTGTCAGTATCACCTTCTATTGGCTGTCCCCATCATAGCCTGCTACTCATTAAAAGGACATTCTCCCGTAGCTTAGGTGACAGAGGCCTGTGTTTCCAATGCTGAAGTTATAAGGTTCTATCTCCCCCAGTGATGTAACTATGGTTTTCACATCATGTTAAATAAGCATTTTCATCTTCCGTCCACTTTCCTATATCAATAGCTTAGGAACAGTTTCTCCTCTCAATCTGATAGGCACAAATTTCATTGATTTGCTGAAACATTTCCAGATTTATCCCTAAGTAACACAGCAGAATTTGGCCCACCACAAAAACCAGAACAATTAGTCAAATCTCAAAGTTACACTGAAGCAATAAGGGACTGAATTAAACCAGCAAATACAATCATGTTAAGGGTTAGAGTTGGATCCCTACAATATCCAGGTACTGCAGAGTTCTAGCAGGAAAGCTTCCATACTGAGATGTGACTGGGTGGGTCAGGGATAGAGTTTCAGGCTTAACTCAAAGAATTTCCTTGCTTTTATGGTTTCAGTTAGACTCTTAAATGTTACATCGTTAACCACAAAATAGTAAGTACATGACTCAGTTGGGTGGAATGTAAATTCTTGCAATTTAAAGTGGGTTTTGGACAAGTTATCATAAATCATATAATTGAAAGAAAAAACTTCTAACGGTCAGTCAGCTGGTACAATACTTTACAACTACAATATGTTAAAAAAAAAATCAGTCAGACTTCTAGTAAACATTTGGGACTTTCATTGCAACATTGCTTTCTGTGTAATTCACAGCCCACGGAAGTTATGCTTGTATAGACTGCCCTTTAAAAAAACATTCAGAATGACAAGGCCTTCCAGTGACACTCGCTGTCTGGAAATTTTCAACACTTATCAGAATGAGCTGATGTCATTACAGTGACTAAGGAGCTCCCACCCCTAAAGAGGATTCCAAGGACCTGCTAATTGTTCACAGCTACCATATGCTGCCTGTTGGTTACAGTTCACTCTTGCTTCACTTTGTTTATGTTGTACTCCCCCAGCCGGATTCTACAGAGACAGGCTTTGTTAGGATCATGCACAGACAGAAAGGGAGAGTCTTTACTGGCACAACCACAGTAAATAGTTCATAGCCTATTTGGGCGATACTGACTCAACTTCTGCTAGGTTCTCACACCACCGTGTTTCCCAGTCCTCCCAGAAACTCTGATTCTAACAGTCCATCTCTCATAATAAAGGATAGAGTCAATACCTCATAACATCCCTAGCAATTCTGCCTTGTTTTAGGTTCAGATGGGCTTCCAGCTCACAATAATCTTGCAGTATTTCTTAAAGTGCTGTAAATTGACAGGAGGAAAGTTGGAACCATGAAACTGGGCGTTAAGGCCAAGATTACCCCACCCCCAAAAAAGGAGTGTGTATGTGCCTCAAGATCCGTTCCTTAAGTCCACAGTTAGGCAGATAAATAAAGAGGCTGTTTATCAACAGTGCTGAGCACAAGCAGTCTCTCCTCCCACAAAACATGGTGCCAAATACAAAAGATCCAATAAAGAGAACAGCATCTGGTACAGATGTGACTCTACTAGTGATTCTGACACATTGCACGACCAATTTAATCTCTTTGAACTAGAGTCATCGAAAGATATTTCCTGTTTAATAAAATGCACACATCATAGATCACATGCAAGGACAGCGCAAGACAGTGCCAACCCACCATGTCAAACAGGGCATGACAGAAAAAACCCTAAGTGCTGAGTAATGTAGGAGCAATTGCAGCACAATAAAACAGGAGGAAACAGAACATTAGGGATTTATTTATGTGTTCAAAACAATGACATGCTCACATTGAACACTGTTTAGTATCAGATTCAGACAAAAAAAATGGCCTCCTCTAACAAAGTGATTTGGAAAGTCAGGAAAACTCCTTAGGGCAAAGTTTCTATATAAACACTAGGGCTCCCATAACAAGGCATGTAGTAAGATAGTTTTTAGATCTTTAGGCTTTTACCACATACTAGCAAGACTGGTTGATTCAGCTTTGGCAGCTAGTTACTCAATGATTATGAATAGTTATAAACTATTAATTTAGAGTGGACTTTCCAAAAGCTACACCAGAAAAGGCAGGAGTTAAAATAAAGGGATTTAAAATAAATCAGTGAGGACAGCTGGGGAAAGAAGAGAAATAGGGCATGGGAAGATGACTAAACATGGAATTTTCACAAGCATTCAGCACTGGACTAAACCTATTAAAGCCAATATTAAAAAACTATTGGCTTGGCTGGGAGCAGAGTTGGGCTAATGCTAAGCATTCTGGAAAATCTCCATCCTTGTGGTCCATTATGATCATTAGTGCGCCCTGACGGTGTGCTTGGCACTGTACAGCTGAAGAAAGAGTCCCTACCCCAAGGAGCTCATGGGTAGCATTTTCAAAAGCACCTAAGTGACTTTGGAACCAAAGTCCAATTTTCAAAGTGACTTTAGGCCAGAATTTAAAAAATATTTAGGTATCTAAAGATGCAGATAGTAGGATTTTTAAGAGCATCTAAGCAGATTAGGTTCCTAACTCCCACTGAACTCCTAAGCTCCTAAGTCACTTGGGCACATTTGAAAAAATTACCTTACATCCTTAAGAGCTAGTTTGATGATAGAATGTACATACATTCTCCATGCGGGTCTTGATTCGAAGCCTATTGAAATAAATGAAAAGGCTTCTGCTGCCTTTACTGGGCACTAAAACAGACCTTGACTTATGGTACATTTTGTAATGCTCACTGACTGCTCCGGAGTTCACGTCTTCCCTCCCGAGGGTTCGTCCAATTATTGTGATTGATTTCTATTGCAGTAGTGGCCAAATCCCTTGGTTTCAGAACAGGGTTCCTGTTGTGTTAGGTGCAATTCAAACACATGGTCCCTGTCTTCAAGCATTTCCAATCTAATATGGCAATACACCACGTGGGATGGAAAAAGGAATACAACAAAACTAGCTCTAGTTTTTATATTCAGTACCAGGCTGTAAAACAGAACTCGCAATCTGAGGAGTGGCCAAGAAGATTAGTTTATTTCATTTGGACAGAATTGTTAAAACAACCATTACATTATAAGTAGTGCCCGGGAAAGAATGTTTTAGGAGTTTTCCTGAATATAATCCCTGTTGTTTGCTTTTGAACAAATACCACCAGTTTGACTCAGCATCGGGGGTGATTTAAACCAATCCTTGAACAGCAATAAATATGTAGATTTGCTTTTAGGTCAAAATGTGGCAGTTCTAAAGCTAAGGCCACTTTGAAGTAGCCAGAAAATAAACTAACGTTGCAATTTCACTTCCTTTAACAAAGAAACCCAAACAGACTTAACTGGAATTTTCAAAGCAGTCTGACTGAGTTAGATGTCCAGCTTCACTGGGTTTTGGGTGCCTGCCTCCTGTTGGATCCTTTGACAATCCTAGCCTTTGTGTATCAGTGAAGAGCATGTCAGGCTAAGAAACATCAGTGTCTAGAGAGCCTAGAAACTTTTGCTAAGTAAGGCTAAACTTTTTTTCAGATGAAGAAGGGTGTCTAGTACTGTACCACTCATGCCTTTCCCAATCTGACATGGCCAAAAACAAGACAGGAGATACCTTGTGTTACTTTCATACCATTTTTAACCATGGTACTTTTTTCTAAATTTGAGTTTTCAACTGCAGTAAGCAAGATGAATAAACCTATTTGTTCACATCTACATGATAGATCAAGCCACAAGACTAGACAAATGCTTAATTATAAGTTTCAGTGTGTTCAGCCAAAGAATCGCTGTGTGCTGCCAGAGATGGGGAATGAAGTTGTATGCGGCAAGAGTGGAACTGCAAAAGTATAAACGATAAGGTTGAGTTATAGATGTTGATACCAAGAATGAAGTATGAGCGCTAGATCCTACGAAGGGATCTATTGATTTCATCTAGTCTGCAGTGCATCCCTTGACTTTCATGGATCTTGCTTTAAATTAGATTTTAAGCCCTTTGGGCCAGACCATGTCAACCTATGTGTTTGTATACTAGCTAGCACAGAGGACCCTGATCCTGATGTGGGCCTTTGGACACTTCCTAAACACAAAGAAATAATAAACAGTAGCTGCTTTGCTTTCCTGGCTCTGAGGGCTGCTGGCATTAAAAATTCCCAGGAAATTTTAAATAGAATAAAAAAGAAAAATGAAGGGCCTTAAATATGTAGCATGCAGGTGGATTGCTGCAGCAGCACAGAGTTAAAGCAGCTTCATTGTGCATGCAGTGATCAGCCCGCATGCCATCATGTACAGGTTTGGAGCCCAAGTCAGTTGCTCCATTAACAACCAGCAGAATTGTGGATATTAGCTATATGGGCATAGCGTAGGTCTTTCTTTTTCATGGGTGTGCCACCAACACAGATTGTTACCTTTGCTAGCAGCCAGTCAAATCTCAGTTGCTGTGGACATTCATCAATGCTAATTGTAGTACATTGAGCAGGAAAAGATCCCTTTGGTGGCTATTAAAAGGTTTCATTGTACATACACATGCACACACACACACACACACACACCTCTCTGTCTGTACACTAACATTTACTACTTGTCAAGCTAGGCCTGCTTTTATATGGTTACTATGTTAAAAAGTGCAATAACTATTATTACACAAGGACCAATGGGGCAGAGAGCAGGGCATAGAATAGGGGAATGGTGATGTTGGAACAGGAAGTTCAGATACAAGTAAGATAACCTGATAATATTTGTCATTTTGTTTTGTGCGCTGTAAAGATGACATCATCTTATGTCAAGCCCCTGTGCTCTTACCAACAACAGGCCACTCTTGGTGTTGTTCAGTGAAGTGCCAGTCTATTGCATAGGATTGGTCCATAGCTCTGGCAAGAGGACTAAATGCCATTTTACATTGTGCAATTACATCAGGGAACGGGTTGAATCAGAGCTGCGTGGAGCCTCAACCAGAGAACTTTGGCCTCTTCAATCCAGATTAGGCTCTCAGTGCAGTGTAAGCACTAGGGAAAAACAAGAGTGCAGCCAGCCTGAGACAGAGGCACCAACTGGAGACAGAGGAGGGAATTCAGCCCTGCAGGGGTTCTGAGTTTGGTCCCAGTACAAGGTCCAAGCCAGGGCAACTTGTGCCTCTCCAAACCTGGGCTGCTAGGACCACTTAGGCCTCTGACGCAGATTAGAGCAGCCCTAAGGGCTGCCCTAATGCATTCACCCTCTGAATAGCCACAGGACACTGTGCTATACCCTCCCTGTTATGCACTCTGGGTTAGTGGGGAGGGGCAGGATATAGTGTTGGTTATATCAGTTCTGCATCTGCCAGGGATATTCCATCACACAGACGATGGATCCTGGCTGTTTACAGCTACTTTATGCCAGATCTGTCGGAAGGATGTGTGGGATCCCTTAGACTTCCCCATCCTCAGATGCTAACTCCCACCTCTACACTCACCTACATTCTCAATACATTCCCTTTGTGGAATGATAGCTGGATGCAGCCTCCTCAGAATACTAGTGTGTGGTTTGGCCAGGTCAGAGCGCAGAAAGGAGAAGAGGCACAAGATGCTCCCTACCCCTGGAACAGAGTGCTCAGTAGCAGCCTGGAGACCTAATTTCTCATTCCTTTTATACCTCAACGGTCACCACACATAATTCACCATTGTTCATTAAAGTGATGTCATGCCAATGTGGCTGAAGAGATCTATTGTGACACAGATGGTGTAGAAAGAAGTAACTTGATTGTCTGGAAAGGACTCCAGCAGCCAAGTGTGAGGTAGCAAAGCATTGCTCACATGGGCAGTGTGCTCCCATGTAATGACAAGGGCTGTGTGTGTCTCATACATCTGATGGGGAAGGTGACTCCCTTGTCATTTTAGAGCTGGAACATAAGACCATAGGCCCCCTCTGCTGGTCAGATGAAGACTACCTGCATGCCAGACTCTAAGCAACAAAGAATCCAAACTGAGCTAGGAGAGAATGCATGAAAGAAAAAAAAGGGGTGGAGGGTGGGTGGGCAGCAGGGAACATTTTCCTCCTCCGTTTCAATATGCTCAATCACAGCTGTAGAACAGAATGGGGTTAGTATTAGATCAGATGTATTTTCCTTCTGCCCCGCAGCTGTCAGGATATTTTAAAACCTTGCACAGTGATCAGATGCCAGAGTGATAGATTCTTCATAAATGCTTATAGCTAGAAAAGCCCTCTTCCTTCCTGTCAAACTTACTCTGTGCAAGGCATTTACTGATGTTAGGATGCGATTAAAAACTTAGGCTGCCACAATTTTAGTTACTCATTTGAGATGAGGAAGCTGCTGCTACCTTGTCTGCTAGAGCAAATTTACATACCTAATTATCTCCCAGCATAACCAGACTGCCAGCTCCTGAACTAGGGTGATGAGGGAAAAGAAAGTCTTTGGGACTTTTAAAGAACATTAACACAAGCTTGTAGAAAGGAAACCTGTACCATAACTAGCAACAGAGCCGGAATTCTGAACTGGAATGTTAATGCAAGTGCTCCAGAGAAGATGGAAAGCTGCCAAACCCATTTTCAGATTGTGAGAATTAAAAATCAGGATGGCATTGCAGCCAATGCAAGCAAGAATTAAGTGAAGAATTTCATCTACTGGAGCGGCCTGTTGGCAGACTAGGTAGAGTATATTCTATAGAAATTCAGAGGAAGCAGCACAGTCCACTGGTTAGGCCACAGGATCAGGAAGGAGATCTGGGTTTGGATCACCCAAACACCCACTTGCTTTTTTACCTCACCCAAGTCCTTCAGTTTCCCCATTTAAAATGTTGTGCAATGGAATTTTAAGACTGGCTGAAGCTGATCAACCAAATCTGGCTCATGGCTAAATAGGCCACCTCCTTCCTTTGGGAAATTGGGCTTCATAGTCTACAGATGTGTTTGTAAGGGAGGAGGAGGGGAAAGAAGAGACCAAAGGGGAAATATTTGAATCTCTTAGGGTATGGCTACACTGGCGATTTGCAGCGCTGGAAAGCCTCCACCAGCGCTGCAATTAGTAAGTGGCCACACCTGCAGGGCACTTCCAGCGCTGCAACTCCCTGGCTGCAGCGCTGGCCGTACACCTCACTCGGCATGGGGATTAAGGATTCCAGCGCTGGTGCTGCAGCGCTGGTCATCAAGTGTGGCCACACACCAGCGCTGTGATTGGCCTCCAGGGAATAAGGTGTATCCCAGAATGCTTTTATAAATTACTCTCTTTGTTTTGTTATGCAGCCTCTCTTTGTTTTGTTGTGAACGAGCTCCGATCGGAGCTCCGAACAAACAGAGCTCCTGTTTGCTGTGATCATCTGTACCTGGCTGTAAACAATCAAATGAGAGGCAGGCAGGGAGAGTGAATGAAACAGAACGGAGCCGATCGGAGCTCCGTTGAACTGCTTATCTAAAAAAACAAACACTGATCACAGCAAACAGGAGCTATCTGTACCTGGCTGTGAACGATCAAATGAGAGGCAGAGGAAACAGCGTTGGATGCAGGGTTCGCAAACATTTTGTGATTTTTCCAATCTCTCTCTTCCCCGCTCCTGTCACAGTACACCACAGGGAGTGAGTGAAACAGCGGGGAGTCCGTGTTGGAGGCAGGCTGTTTGCAATTAAGAGTTAAGACTAAGGGCTCATGAACATTTTGTGATTTTTCCAATCCAGGAAGCTAACTCACAGTGTTGGCTCCAAAAATCCACTCTCTCTATCTTCCCCGCTCCCTGTCACAGTACACCGTACACCACCCTCCACCCCCCTCTTTTGAAAAGCACGTTGTTGCACTTGAATGCTGGGATAGCTGCCCATAATGCAGCACTCCCAACAGCGCTGCTAATACTGCAAATGTGGCCACACACCAGCGCTGGTAGCTGTGAGTGTGGCCACACACCAGCGCTGCTCCTACACAGCTGGATGACCAGCGCTGCAAACTACCAGCGCTGCAAACCGTAAGTGTAGCCATACCCTTAGTCAAAAGTCATTAGTGATTTGGGGGACCCAGCTTGATATATTTAAAGGGTGATGAGTACTTTCTGAAATGCAGGCCCCTTTCAAGTATCTCAGAAGTTGAACCCTCAATAACTGAGATACAATATTACTAGTCACTTCTGAAAACATAGGTTGTATGCAGGTCCTGAATACCGTTTGGGAGGGAAAGGTGAGTTGGCATGCTACCACTTTCTACACTACAAAATTAGCTGTATTGTAAAGTGCCTGACTGCACTGATATAAAATTAATCTCTTGCTAATTTATATTTTTAAATTGAACAAATTATTGATTTAAAAGAGGATTTGAATGAATAGAACCAGCTGGACTATATTTGGCCAACAATACTCTATATAATTACAATATATGGCAAATTAATAAATCAGTGACCAACAGAGAGCTTTGTGACTGATATGAACCCTTGAAAATATACAGTATTTATAGTGCTTAGCTGAACAAAAATGGATCCTTGCATCTACCTGGTTTCCTATTGAAGGCAGGGTGACAGCACTCGCTTAAGTTTAGATATCTCATTGTATTGCCTAACCAGGAGTCTCAAAGATCTCATTGCTGAGGCCCCCATCTACCAAAGTACTTAAGCACATGCCTATCTGTAAGTGTGAGTAGCCCCACTGAAGTCACTGAGACTTCACATGCTTCAAGATAGGCATGTGCTTAAGTACCTTGCTGGATCAGGGCCTTAATAAATGAAAGAGAGAGGTTAAGTTTTCACCCAGAAACTCTGGCTACGTCTACACTACAGCTGTAATTTCCAGCTCGGGTAGCTGTACGTGTTCTAGTTTTGATTGAGCTAGTGCAATAAAAATAGCTATGTAGTGGTGGGGCAGGCAGCAGCTCCGGAGTACAGTCCCATCCTAGCTACTACGTAGGTGGCTAGCCCATCCCACCACCAGCGCCATGGCCACACTGCAATTAGCATGGCAGCTCGATCGAAGCTGTGCGTATACATCTCCTGGAGCTGGAAATGACACCTCCCAGCTGTAGTGTAAAGATACCTCTGAGAACAAACGAAGATCCTGACATCCCTAACATGGGAGCTAGATGGGCTATTGGAGGCCAAGAGAAAAAAAAACCTGATCAAATAAGTGAGATTAAATGAATAGCCCTGTTTATTTAAGTCTCCATTTTCCTACACATAACAATGATAATGAAACAAATACTGGAAAGCCACATTTACACTTCGGAGTTCACTGTTGCACAATAGGGTTGCTGCCCCCCAGTGGTCAATGGCTTACACTACATACTGAATTATAAACTATTCTGTGTGTGCTGTTTATTGTTTCAGAACATTTTAGTGCCATCCAGAGTTTATATGAATGGCATTCTGTAAAAGTTACTCAGAATTCACCGGAAAACTCTAATAGTGCTCCAAGCATCCATGCACCATAATACAGCTGTGCTATATTTGCAGGATTCTCCCATGCTCCAGAGGAAAACTGGGCCCCCAGATTTATAAAACAGCATTAGTGAAATCTCTGTAAAAATGGGCAAAATAGTCAAGAAAATCAGTAATGAGTATTTTTTAAATTATATCATTAGTATTTAGTGAGATCCCTGGGCTTGAATACACTACCCTATACCCTTTTAAAAAGCAATGACCTCACGTTGGTCTTCATGTCAACACAGACAGCATATACATATTTTAGTTCTCAGTATTGCCAACCCCAAGAGATTAAAAATCATGAATCAGATGTCCCAAAAATCATGAGATTGGGCCAAAAAATCACGATATTTAAAAAAATATATTTTACTTTTGGGGTCTGTCATGCTTTCTTGAGGGGCTCACAACCGTGAGTGCCAACCTCCTGGCAAACTGTCAAGAAGCAGAGCAAAAACACCAAACTGGTTGTATGTATTATAATTATGTTTCACTAGCCTTGTAACACGTGTGAATTCCTAAAGCACTATAACAGTCTCACCATGGAGTCACGCACAGTCCTCTTGGGCATTCCAGTTTATCTTGCCACCCACGCAAGCCGGACCTAGTGACAGATGGTTCTTTATGCCAAAAGGCACAATATTTAGGTTACTGTCAGACCCAAAGGGCCAGTCACTTACCCCAGGTCGTATGTATTCAGATCTCAAACCAAAGACAATATTTGTAGCCAATCCTGTAATAAAACTAACTAAAGGTTTATTGACTAGGAAGAAAGAAATGAGAGTTATTTACAAAGTTAAAGCAGATAAACATACACAAATGAGATACGGTCTTAAGTTCAAAAGGTAATAGCAGATCTATGTGTCCTTTAGGGCTAACACAAGCCAAGCAGCTTGGGGAGCTCTTGCTTATGTTTAGAAATCTTTGCCTCTCAGAGTTCAGACAGCATAGAGACCCTAATTCCTCCTGGACAGGGATTCTTATCCTCACCTCACTAGAGGCCAAGCTGATGTTACAAGCGCTTCCACATGTTACCTTGTCATGGATGGGAGGTGGCAACAATGGCCCATTTGGATTCAATAGTCCTTCCTGATGGGCAGGAGATGACACCTTTGGTAGGAACCCAGAATTTTGCATACAGTGAAGTTTTTTTTCCTGTTTGGTGATTTACATAGCTTCAGTTATGGAGCAAACACTTGAGTATTACGTTAGCGTGGGACACAGATATAAGTAAGTTCCGGCAAGCATTCCATAAAGTCTAAACGCTAAACAAACACTAATATCTATTGTAACTATACTAACGCGCAGGTAAGCCAGACAGGTTTCCAGCTATGCATTAGTCAGAGTTCAGTGGGTCCAAGGCCTTGGCATGAGCTGACACCTTGTTTTGCCAGCATCACAGAGTCTATCAGTGATTTCTGAACTCCCCTGCCCATCCCCAGCATGCGTGTGACAGTCAGTGTTGCCCACTCTCCCACATTTATTGGGAAAGGGGATTCTGGCTCAACCTACAGGGCTCTCACCTCCCACATCTGCCCATCCCCTGCCAAGCAATTTATCCTGTTCTCCACTCCCCACCCTCTGCCCTGCAGTTCTGTTCCCTCAGCCTCAGTTCAGGCCCCCAGCCTCATCTCTGCTCCTCCTGGGGTTCTTCACTTCCCTCCCCCAGACCAGGGATGGGCAGCACACAGCAGGGTCCCCTCGCCTACCTTACCAGGCTCGGGGTGGCAGCTCGAGGAGCTCGTTATTCTGCTTTGCCCCTTCTCAGGCCGCGTGGGGAGCAGGGGGACCATGCTTTTTTGGCCCCTCAGCTCATGCTGTTGGCCCTGCTGCCAGTACTCTCCCCCCACAGGGAGGGGAGTGAAGGGAAGGAAAAGCCTGGGATGGGTTCCACAGCACAAACTGCCTGCTGTGCTTTCCCCCGACCGCCAGTCAATGGGGTTTGCCTGGCCGGCTGACAGAGACTCACTGCTCAGACAGCGAGCCCCAGTTTAACTCCCATGAAGAGCTGAAGTGAGCTGCTTGCTGCGGCCTGACGAGCCTGCTCCTGTTCCTCACATGCCTCCATTTCTGAAGTGCCTCTCTGCCCCCAACCTGCACTGTGGCTGGGTTTGTGGGAACCACCGAGGATGCCCTTCAGGTCACTGTCGAGTCAGGGCCTGATTCTGAACACTCTGAAGTTGGCAATAATGGCACCAACTTCGGGGAGGGCAGGATCAAGCTGTTTGAGCCAAAGTCTGCTGAAGTCAGTATGCAGCATCCCACTGACTTCAGAGGCATCTGGATCAGGCCTGTATGGCCAAAGAACCCTTGGTGGAAGGACAACCCGGGTGGGGGCTGGGATCTTGCTATTACATCATAGGATTGGAGATGTGCAAAAAAACCTGATTTTTCAGTTTACTGGCTGAACAAAACAAAGCAAAAAAATCCCTTTCGGGTTGACCCTAAACAAACAATTTTTTTGTTTTCTTGGTGAAACAAAAGTGAAAAAAAGTTTGGGGTTGAACAAAATGTTTTGTTTAGATTTGGGGCATTTTTATCCACAATTTCATTAGAAGCAAACAGGAGAAGGTGGGGGTGGTGGGACCTCCTTCCCCCTCCCCTCATATGCTCTATAGCCCAGAGGTTAGTGCATTCACCTAGCATGTAGGAGACCCAGGTTCAAGTATGAAAAAGTTCACCCAGTTCTATACTGTGCTGGGCAGTGTGTTCAGGAAAAGCACCCAGTCTGCTGCTACCAGTGGGATTAAATTCCTGATGTTGCATAAGACTGTTTCCCATCTACTGACTGCACCTTCCAGCCATGTGTCTGCCAGCAATGACCTGAAAGAGATCAGAGCTCAAGTAAATGTTAATTGTGCGAACGTGTCCCAGTGAGACCAACAGGGTCACAGTCTCAGGCCTTCTGGGAGCTGAGGGAATGACTGGCTGGTGAGATGGGGAGCACTGATGGGTGGATTGATTGGGTTTATTTGCTTCATGAATGATTGCTTTGTTTCAGCTTTTGTCTGTCTCATACCCTCCTCCAGGCACACCCTCTGGATGGACACCAGTCTGTTGTAAAGAGATCCAACCGCTGAATCCCATGGGCTGCTAAGCTCCTTGGGTCTGGGTAGGGACTGATGACTGGTTCTTGCTCTGGGTCACTCAGGCACACTCCTAGGTCTGTGTCTGACACCCTACTGGCAGTCCAGCCACCTAGACGCTGGAGCCAGAGCATTGACTCTCCCAAGCCCTGATCCATTTCCTGCAGTATCCAGCTGGCTGGGTGAGCTCTGGGTTCTCTAGTTACACCCCAAGATAGTTAAAGAAATGAACATGGGCTTAGCAAAAGGACATCTTACACAGACACACACACACTGACCTGTTAGAGAGCATAGAACAGTTACAGATCTATGGAAAACAACAAATTCCTGAACACCATTCCCTCCCTCAGAGTCCTTCCCACTCCTGAGAAACCTTGTGTTCTGATCAGTGTCCTTGGGGGGGAAAGAACAGCCCCTTTGTCCCCCTCACCTCTCCTCCTGCTAAGTCTGATTCTGGCAAGAGGCTGGCCCTCTTTGCTAGACAGAATTTCATTTTAAAAGAAGTTTGTCACCTTTTTCTGCTTCTCTTCTTATGCTGGGATAGACCATTCTCCAACATGCACCCTCTCCCCCTGGGCTGCTGGGCAGAGAGGGTTATTAACAGCTAATGGTTCTATTGGTATCTCCTATTGTCCCACCAAGACAGAGCTATCCAATGTCCATGACTCCCAGAAAGCCCTGCTTCAGTTCCCCAGACAGCCTGGGGTTTTGCCACAGAATGGAAGTTCTAATCCACACTGAAGGTTATAATCATAAAGTGTTCATAAAACACAATGAAATTCAGAAACCAACACAGAAACACTCCCAAAACTGTCACAGTCCCTTTCACCAGTAAACTCTCTCCTAGTGTCCTGTGCTAGGGCTCTTGCTGTTTGTCTCCTGACTGGTTCACTGACTCCTTAGAGCACTGGGTAAATTATCTTGTACTCTGAAATTGTTATTGGGTGTAGGGTGACACGCATTAGGTAGCAGCCTCAACAACCTGGGAGGCCCTATGCTTTCACACCATTCGTTGATCACCTCAGATCCTGTTGCCAGGCATTGACCTGGTACAGAGCAAGTCAACAACAGCCCAACTGAAGAATCCAGGCCCCTAAAATACATTAGGTACTGGGGCATAGTGGGAGAGGTGTTTATATTTAATACTATAAATGCTTTGTACACTTAGAGACAAGGTGGCTGAGGTAATATTTTTTAATCGGACCAACTTCTGTCAGTGAGGGACACAAGTTTCAAGCCACAGAGAGCTAGAGCTAGAAAGTTTGTCTCTCTCACCCAGAGCGTACGCATGGGGGTGGGGGATGCATCAACAGAAGCTGGTCCAAGAAAAGACATTACCTCAACCACCTTGTCTCTCTCAAATATTCTGGGACCGACCTGCCTACAGCTACACTGCATTGTACACTTACAAGCTAATGCAAATTAGTCATTTTCATTTCTGAATGTCCACATCTGTGTCTGGAGCCTGACATTATAGCCCAGGGAAGTTTAAGTTATTTTTTAAAAAAGGAGACAGTGGGTCAGATTTTCAAGACAACCAAGAACTGGTTAAGCAACACAATAAATGGCCAGGTTTTCAAAAGGGCTATGTTTTGAGCTTCAGTTCATCTGCAAATTTGACACCATCAGCTCAGGATTAAACAAAGACTGTGAATGGCTTGCCAACTACAAAACCAGTTTCTCCTCTCTTGGTTTTCACACCTCAGCTGCTAGAAGAGGGCCTCATCCTCCCTGATTGAACTCACCTCGTTATCTCTAGCCTGCTTCTTGCTTGCTTATATATACCTGCCCCTGGAAATTTCCACTACATGCATCCGCCGAAGAGGGTATTCACCCACGAAAGCTCATGGTCCCAAACGTCTGTTAGTCTATAAGGTGCCACAAGACTCTTTGCTGCTTTTACAGATCCAGACTAACACGGCTACCCCTCTGATACTTCAAATATCTGGACAACCAGAATGCCGACTTCACGCAAAGCCAGACTGAGCCTCACAATGACGTAGGTTAGGTGCTGAGCCCTTTTGGAAATCTAGTCCCACATCTTTAATTAAAACATTAGCATTTTTCCATCAACAGTATTTGTATAACAAGCTTCTGTGACGCATGGCCAGAAAGGGTTAAACATACTGCAAAATAAATGACTCAAATTCAACCCTTAAAGGGAGATAATGTTTGTGTTTTTGTGCATTTCCATATATATGAGTAGGGTCAACAATATAATCAACAGCAGGGGTGGCTCTAGGGCCCAGCACGCCAAGCGCGTGCTTGGGGCGGCATGCCGCGGGGGGCGCTCTGCTGGTCGCCGGGAGGGCAGCAGGCAGAGCGCCCCCCCCACGGCATGCCGCCATGCTTGGGGCAGCGAAATGTCTAGAGCCGCCCCTGATCAACAGTCCCTGTCTATGCTGTATTCTGATAATTCAGAGATCAAAAGAACATCCTAGCATTTAAATGAATTGTAAACACGGGATAGCTCTGTATTTGTCTCTCTTTGAAACGTATAGCAAATGGTGAAGGAACAGGCAATTGTCTTATGTTAATTCGTATAGAAATGTACCGGTGATAGACTGCCTGATGGATAAACCGCCTTATGTTAATCTGTGTGAATAATTAACGACGATGGTCAGGAAATAAGAGCCTATTGTTCCCAAAGGGACTCCAACTTGTTATAGACCACATGAAATTGTATAGAAGATCCTTGGGTCCTGATCCTGTTTATCGCAGATCTGCTTAAACAGAGGCAGTTTGAGTCACAAGCTGAGATCCCAGTTACCCTGGTACACGCTGGATATGATGTTGGACATTGAACTGTAACAGGGGTTGGCAACCTATGGCACAGGTGCCAAAGGCAGTACGCAAGCTGATTTTCAATGGCACTCACACTGCCTGGGTCCCAGCCACTGGTCCAGGGGGCTCTGCATTTTAATTTTAAATGAAGCTTCTTAAATATTTTAAAAACCTTATTTACTTTACATACAACAATAGTTTAGTTATATATTATAAACTTATAGAAACAGACCTTCTAAAAACATTAAAATGTATTACTGGCACACGAAACCTTACATTAGAGTGAATAAATTAAGACTCGGCACACCACTTCTGAAAGGTTGCTGACCCCTGGACTATAACCTATGAACTAAATTCTAAAAGAACTCTTTGCAGCTACAAAGCTCACCATCTCTGCTATGTATTTTGATAAACTCTGGACAGACAGCTGCAAGGGAGGGGTAGAAATCCATCTCAGAGGGTTAAAAGGCCCTCCCCTCCCTATCAACTGCGGGGTAACTACAGGTCAATCAGGTTCAGCTGAGAAGGGGTTACCAAAGT
The DNA here is from genome assembly GCF_016161935.1 of Mauremys reevesii. Taxonomy (NCBI): domain Eukaryota; kingdom Metazoa; phylum Chordata; order Testudines; family Geoemydidae; genus Mauremys; species Mauremys reevesii. The sequence goes on along the minus strand of NC_052631.1, from coordinate 35,786,461 downwards.
ATCAATTAGAATCATCTGAGAAGGAGCTACCTGAGGTTAATTAGGATCAGCTGATTCCAGCTAAGGGCTGCCTGAGACCTTTTTAAACCCTCCCCTGGGGGGAAAGAAGGAGGGAGAGAGGAGAGAGCTGGAGCCCTGCTGCTAGTTGGTTAGGAGCAGCAAGACAATGAGCCTCACTAGGAGGAGAGGCAGTATCCTCTCCCACAAAGGAGAAAAATAGGCTAAAAAGGACTGGTGGAGAGAGGGAACCGACTTTTCCTGTGTCCGAAGGGGGGACCATATTACCCAAGCCTGTCTCACCAGGGCTAAAAGCAGCAGAGGCTGGGGAGACGGAGAAGATGCCTTGCCACAGTATCTAAACCTCAAGGATTGAACATATGTCTGTATGTATATTGATCTTTTAACCATACTATCTATCTTTTGTTTTTAAATAAATGCATGTATTTGGGTAAGATCTGGAGTATTCAATAAGCTGGGAGGTGATGTGTCCGATCCTTTGGGATTGGCAGAACCTTTTCTTTTATATGATGAAATAAGATTTTCAGAAATCTTCATCATATTTGACTTGAGTACCTGAATGGAGGCCTGAGGCTGGGCTGCTTTAAGGGAACTGTGCTGTTGGTTTCTGGACAACCAGTGAGGTAATAAAGCTGTTGTTTTATGCTGGCTTGGTAGATCTAAGTATTGAATTATCCACCAGCTTTGGTGTTTATCTGCCCCATTCTTTGCAGTTCACTCTAATTGGGTAATCTCAGCTGGCCCCCACTGGGACCCTGGTCACAGCTTCTTTGTCCAGTCTTTGTCTCAGACTTCCAGAAGGCAACTATGGCTATCGTGTATAAAGACACTGGATAATTAGCCCACTTGTTTGATTTAATGGACCTTTCTTCTAGCATCCCATCCAATAAAGCATGGCCAACTCTCATGATTTCATCATAAGGGGTTGACTTCTTTATGAAGGTTTGGTAATATTACTACTAGAAGACCCTTCAGGTTCACAAGTTATTGTCTCTTTAAAGTTGTTCCAGGCCCAGTCCCAGATATTATATACTTTAGGGCAAGATAGCCAATGAAGATGGTGTGTGTCCATCTCTCCAACAGGAGACTGGGTAATTATTAGGGCTGGATCTCTCCTAATAGTTAGGAGAGCTATCATTCTTGTGCAGTAAGCAGAATAACACATGGCTGTAATCCACAGGGTTCCTGTATGTATTTTACCAAATTCTGAACCAGTCAAATATGCATTTAGCTCCATAATTCCCTTTTCAAGCAAGCCTTAGGGAGGAGACCCATTTAATCACAAGCCAAACTCCAGGACAATCTAGAGCTCAACAGATTTTTCTCCCCCAGTTTATCCATGAGTCAAAGATGTTGGATCCCACCCTTTCTATGCAGTTTGTGATGCACACTGGAACTCTGACTCCAGGACTAAGCCAGCTTTGAGGCTCGATGCTGTGGGATGCTAATCAGCAACACTCATTTACCTAAATGGGAAGGAAGGGAACTTGGAACCCCAGAGTGAGTCTTTGACTCTTATCTGCTTCAAACAGGAGCAGGCCCTTCTCCTTTTAAATTTTTGATGCAACTGGTAGAAGAAGTTATGCTGCTACCAGGGCTGTCCCTAGCCATTTGGGTGCCTTACGCAGCCCCTGCGTGGGGGGGCTGTGTGGGGCCCCAGGCCTCCCCCCCCCGCAGGGTCTGGGAGGCAGGAGCTGTGCAGGGCCACTTTTGGGGGCACCACAGGCCTAGAGTGGCCCGGGGGGCTGGGAGCAGCCCACTCCACTTCCCACACCCTGGACCCAGCCATATTGCTTGGGGGAAGGAATCCCCCCATCACTCGCTGGCAATGGCAGGAAGCAGAGCAGCCCGGCCCCAGCTCGCTCTATTCTGCCAGTTCCCAGCCATGGCGCTGCACTTCCTGTCGCCAGTGAGAGCTGGGGGCGGTCCTTTCCCCAACCCAAGCAGCGTGGCTGGGGTGGGGCAAGGGCCGTGTCTCTCCACTTCCCGCCACCCATGAGTGCGTGGGGCGATCCTTTCCCCACACTCACCGGCGGCGGGAAGCAGAGCGCCAAGGCTGGGAGCTGGTGGAGTGGAGCGGGCTGGGGCCAGGTTGCTCCACTTCCCACTGCTGTCAGTGACTGCAGGGTCGCTGGGGGAAGAGGTGGAATGGGGGCGGGCAGCGGGCTGGGGTTGGAGCGAAGGGGAAGAGTAAAAGGCAGGGCAGAGGGAGTTGTCCGGGGCCCCACATCCCCCTAGGGCCAGCCCTGCCCCTTGTGGGGCGGGGTGGGGGGGTGGCCGAGGGATAGGGCTGGTGCTATTGCATATGCCTAAGGATGGCCCTGGCTGCTATAGGGTTTTTAACAAAGTATCAGTGTTTTAGGCATTTCAGCTCCATATCTTCTAATCATTTGTCTGTGCGTACACACACATTCATCCACACACCTAGCTGATATAATTAGACACAGCATATTACATTGTGTGGGCTCTGTATTTGAGACTACAGGAAAAGGTAAAAATCTGCTGAGAAAGGACTGCAGTTTTTTCCTGACCCCTACATGACAATCCTCCTTAATGCCTGGATGGTTTCTTAGCACTGAAAATGCATTAATTAAGGGTAAATTGGCCTCCTTTTGTTATTAAATTCTTTATTCTTTCCTTACATTTTAGGGTGATTTTAGTGTTGATGAAGGCGAGAGCTGAAAGCCCAAATTGGAGGCAGAGATAACTAAAGAGGCATATGAGAAACTCCCGAAGGACCTAATCAAGTGGGTGGATTGGGGAGCAAGATGGCAGATAACATGTCAATTGAAAGAAGTAAGAGGCGTTGCACACAGAGAAGATTTCTTATCTGTCCCAGTCAGTTCTGATCTACCAAGATCCTCTGAGGATAAAAATCTAGGGGTGTATTGTGAGTAGGTCAGTGAAGATGGCTGCTGAACTTGCAGGATGACTGAGAGGCCATTAGGATGATGAGACCGAATTGAAAGCAGATAGAAAATAATGCTGTACTATTCTGTGAAAGGATGGCAACCCCTACCCACCACCGAGGATTGCAGTGATAGTCATGTCACTTCTAGGTAGATATTTCGTGGAGGCTGACAAGTTCCAGAGAAGGAAAACAAAAGAGGCCTAGTGAGGCTTCCGGATGCCAAGAGACTAGAGTCAGGGATTATCAGCCTGGGAGAGAGAAGAACCAGAGGTGACTTGATTAAAGTAAGAGGCAGTGGATGCTGCTAAGGGGAGGGCTTGCCTGGCTCTGGTTTGAGTCAGCATGACCATTTAGCTGGTGCTGTATGCCGGGCTGCCCAGTGCCAGGATTATGGGAGTCAGGGGCGGCTCTAGCAATTTCACTGCCCCAAGCACGACGGCATGCCACGGGGGGCGCTCTGCCGGTCACCGGTCCCGTGGCTCCAGTGGACCTCCCACAGGCACGCCTGCGGATGCTCCACTGAAGCCACAGGACCAGCGGACCCTCCACAGGCACGCCTGCGGGAGGTCTACCGGAGCCACCTGCCGCCCTCCCGGCGACCGGCAGAGCGCCCCCCACGGCATGCCGCCCCAAGCACACGCTTGGCATGATGGGGCCTGGAGCCACCCCTGATGGGAGTACATATGCATCCAGCTAAAGGCCCAAGATTCTGTGAGCAATTATGGATATACTTGCACTCCACTGGGAACCCAAATTCCACCTGTTAGTTGCTATTCCCAGGACTGGAATTGCCAGTTCCCTTGTCTTCTACATCCTCACCCCCACTAGGATTATGTAGGCACAGATTGCACTTCCACAAACCCACTGGGCCTGCTGTGTCCCCCGGGGACATTCAGCCCTTTCAGACAGCAGGGAGTCTTGGAAGTTCTGCCACAGAAGTGCAACTTTAAGTTATGATCAGGGTATCCCCAGTTTACCTTGGCTGTGCTCTGTGTAATGCCAGTTTGCTGTCATGGAGCAGTGCTGGCCAGTCGCAGTCTCTATGGCAGGGTGGCAATTGCAGCATCTTTCACTGGCACAAATGCTTCTGGGCAGACTTGCCATTGCAGAGTCCTGGCTCTTGTTGGCAGATGCTGCTAGCATAACCCACAAGTGAATTGACCCCATGCTATGTAGAACAGCTTTGTTTTCTCTCAGCATTTCTCTTGCCAGTAGAGATACAGGCCAGAGAGAAGAGACAGAAAGGGGCTCCCTGCCTGCCATCCACCATAGCCTTTTCAAACTAGGCCATTAGCATCCACATGCTTTCCTGCCAGAATTCCATTCTCATTCCTATGCTTGTTGCTGAACATTATGTTCTTTGAAAAACACAAGCAAGATTAAAAGAAACTGTAAACTGCAGCTATTATCAACCTACAATGAGAGAAAACTTGGTCACAAAAGGGTCTTGAAATGCTCTGAAAAAGGTGCCATTTCTGGTCACAAGAGGGAGCTGGTGCATTAGTGATATGATGAATAGTTGTGGTAACGTGCTGGAAAAGCCAGCAACCTAATAATGATAGCCAACGCCTTCCTCTCTCTCTCTCTCTCACACACACACACTACTATGATAGGTTAGAGCAGATCTGACCTTTTTCAGAAAGGTGAGTATATTGTCTTCTCCACAGCAACAATGTAACATTTAGAAACAAACATACATACATCACAACATATTCTTAGGACCTGAGCCTGCCTCTGACATCTCCACCTGTGTTGTAATGTTATCTTATGATGATATGCGATGTTACCAGTACCAAACAGTGCAGGAACTCTCCCTTTTCTTTTGAGACAAGTCATACTCCTTACCCATTGCATGAGCAACTGGGAGGCAAGTCTGCCATGCAAAGAAACTTAGCCTAAAGTGAGAGTGCAAGCTCCTTGGGGGCAGGTACCATCTTTTGTGAGTTATTTGTACTGGTCCTTGCACAATGAGGCCTCTATCCCTGGTTGAATCCATCATCATAATACAAGTAATAAAGCAACAATACAATAATAATCTGCACAGAGAACGTCTGGTGCATGTATCCTTGATACTTTCTTCTATTATCCATTGCTTTTGGTGTAGAAGAATATATTAACCAAATGACACAGGACTGTCTCTTGCTCTGCGTCAACTTTAGAATCTCAACTTCCAGGCTCATGCTGTACAAATACATATTTATCCAGCTAGCTGCAGGCATCCTGTAGGGCAGGTGAGTTCATCCTTGATTCTCAATTAGTTATGGAACTTTTGGGTGCTCTGGGTGTTGGTTACCAATCCTCTAAATTGCCTTGTAGGTCACTGCAAGGCTGTGGATTATTGTTCTCAGGCTCTGTGGGTCTCCTCTTTCCAGCAAATCTGTCTTCAGTAGCAAGTGCTGCGTCTTCCACCTGTTGCTATAGCAAATGCCTTAGAGGAAACTGCTTAGGAGATTAACACTTGGAACAGGGGATTCTTCTCTCTGGGACCAGGAACAGAAGGCGGCAGGGGAGATGAATAAAAGGCTCATTTTCAATGTAGGTAACATCTTAAAGGCCAAGTAATAAATAAAAGCAAGGCTGATCTCCATAATGTAACTTTCATACAGAAGGTGAGGTACCAATGAGTGTTTTGCTGGTTCTCCTCTCACTTTTCATCACTCCTTCTCCCTCCTGGCTGGAGTGCCCCAGAGCTCTGTCCTTAGCCACCTCCTCTTCTCCCTGCTCTCTCATCCACTCTCATAATTTTAAGATGTCCCCTGGTGATTCCCAACACTACAGTTCATCCCCTGGCTTCTTTCCTGCCATGCACTTCTGCATCTCTTTTCATGTCAGCCCCCTGCAGAACAGTCTGCTAAATAACTCACCTTCACCTCAGACTGAACATGGGTTAAATCCAGCTTCTCTTTACCCCAGACTTTCTCCTTTCCCCTCATTCTGTCATCCTTGGCCCCATCCTTTCCAGTTTATAAACTCACTACCTGATGTCACCTTTCCTTCTCTTACATCCAGGCTCTTGCAGGGTCATTTCTTCTACATTTTACAGATTCATCCCTTTCTCTCCATCCCTGTTGCCAAAACCTTAAGCCATACTACGGTGATTTTCAGTCCTGATGACTGCAACCTCCTCTCCTTCTCCCCTGCCTACCCCCACCCCGCACTTCCAAATCACAGCTACAATATCTCCTTCCTTTCCAGAGGGTCAGAACTGTCTCACTCATAAATGATCTGGAGAAAGGGGTAAACAGTGAGGTGGCAAAGTTTGCAGATGATACTAAACTGCTCAAGATAGTTAGGACCAAAGCAGACTGTGAAGAACTTAAAAAAGATCTCACAAAACTAAGTGATAGGGCAACATGATTTGGTCTTGGTCAGGTGTTTCACCAGGTCTGTGTTAACCCTTTACAGGTAGACCTTAACCCTTAACTAACTACTTATGACAGCAACAAATGGCAAGTGAAATTTAATGTGGATAAATGTAAAGTAATGCACATGGGAAAAAATAACCCCAACTATACATACAATATGATGGGGGCTAATTTAGGTACAACTAATCAGGAAAGAGATCTTGGAGTCATCATGGATAGTTCTCTGAAGACATTCACGCAGTGCGCAGCGGCTGTCAAAAAAGCAAACAATGTTAGGAATCATTAAAAAAGGGAGAGAGAATAAGATGGAGAATATCTTATTGCCCTTATATAAATCCCTGGTACACCCATATCTTGAATACTGTGTACAGATGTGGTATCCTCATCTCAAAAAAGATATACTGGCATTAGAAAAGGTTCAGAGAAGGGCAACTAAAATTATTAGGGGTTTGGAACAGGTCCCATATGAGGAAAGATTAAAGAGGCTACGACTTTTCAGCTTGGAAAAGAGGAGACTAAGGGGGGATATGATAGAGGTAAATAAAATCATGAGTGGTGTGGAGAAAGTGAATAAGGAAATGTTATTTATTTGTTCCCATAATACAAGAACTAAGGGCCACCAAATGAAATTAATGGGCAGCAGATTTAAAACAAATAAAAGGAAGTTCCTCACACAGCACACAGTTAACCTGTGGAACTCCTTGCCTGAAGAGGCTGTGAAGGCTAGGACTATAACCGCATTTAAAAGAGAACTAGTTAGCCATTAATGGACTTAACATCCATGAATTTATTAGCCAGGATGGGTAAGGAATGATGTCCCTAGCCTCTGTTTGTCAGAGGGTGGAGATGGATGGCAGGAGAGAGATCACTTGATTACCTGTTAGGTTCACTCCCTCTGGGACACCTGGCATCGGTCACTGTCGGTAGACAGGATACTGGGCTGGATGGACCTTTGGTCTGACCTAGTATGGCCATTTTTATGTTCACTCATTGTTGACTCTCTGCACCTGTTTCCCATTTTATTCCACATTAAGTTCAAGGTTCTCTTCACTTCCAAAGCACTTAATAATTATGGTGCCACCTACATTTCACCATCTCCTTATACACTGACGCTGACAAACCAGGTGCCAGCTCATGCCAAGGCCTTATTGAACACTTAAACAAATGTATAGCTCAAAACCAGGTTGGCTTACATCATGTGAGTTAGCATCATCAAAATAGATGTTATATAAGCCGATAAGAATGTGCTTAGACTTTATAAAATGCTTGTAGGACGCTGCATGTAGTAATCTCACTTATAACCTCTGTAGCCCATGATATAAAGTTTTATGGAGTGTTTGCACTGTAAACCTCTCTAATTGTGTAACTCAAGAAAGAGGAAAAGAAGCGTTGATTGAGGTAAAGTGCTTGTCTGACACCCAAGATGACCCACTGAAGGCAAATGACATATTGTGTAGCATCAGAGAGCAGAGACTTTGTTGATTGTATTCCTAACTCCCTCCAGGAAAGAGATCTACACATGAATTAATCCCAGCAGTTTTGAACTCTAGAGAAAGGGGATAAAAATCCTCGACAAGGAGAAACTAACTCTCTTTTACGCTGTCTGGATTCTGAGGGGAAGGGGGTCCTCAATATATGCCTAAAGATCCCCATGCTTCCTGGCATGGGTTAGCCCTGAAAAGACATCCAGTGTTGACAGATTATTATATCTGTCACCTTTTGAAACCATGGACTGAAATCACGTGTGTATACATTGCCTGCTTTAACTTGTAAATAACTCTCTCATTTCTTTTTCCTACTTAATAAACTTTTATTTAGTTTATTACAGGATTGGTTACCAGCGTTGTCTTTGGTGTGAGATCTAAGGTATAGATAGATCTGGGGTAAGTGACGGGTCTCTTGGGACTGGGCGTAACCTGAATATTTTGTGATTTTTGGTGTAAGTGACTATTTATCACATAGTCCATCTTGCCCTGGTGGCAAGATAGACTGGAATGTCTAACAGGACTGTCCGTGACTCCATTATAAGACTAACTGTGGTACTTTGGGAGTTCATATTTGTTACTGGGTTGGTGAAATCTAATTATAGAACATACCATCTGTTTGGGGTGTCTGCCCCAGACTGCTTTTTGACAGTCTACCCAGAGGTCGGCACTCTGTCATGAGCCGCTCCAGACAGCATGAGACACGCCATAACAGCTTCTTTCCTGGCCCCTCCAGTGTGGCCCTTATGTAAATGATGGCACTTTGCACCAGAGTGGAATATAACACCTTGTCTCTTTCATTAACAGCCAGATTCTGCAGTTCTTAATCAAAGTCAATGGAAGTTTTGCTTCACTAAACAAATGGCAGAATTTAGCACTTCATCATTTCAGCCTGCTCTCTACTGGAAAGCTGGTCCAAAGTCTGTCCTCCAGTAAAGGTCTAAAACCTCACCTGTTCCATGCTGGTCCCAGCTCCAATGAGGACATTCCATTCAACTGTTATTCTGTTTCATGCAGTCCTGTGCTCAAGGCAGAGATGCATCATTCATTCGGCAAAGGCCTAATGTCCAGAGCCAACACACAAGAGTACTGTGTGTACCTGTTGGCACTAGATAAATAGTTAATACAGCAAAACTACTCTACTCAGGCTGAAACATGGACCTTGCATTTTCCTTTGGTTTAGAGTCCGCCTGTTGTCCGAGCCAGAGTAGATCCAGCAGACTCAGTTCTATGATCCGAGTGCTATATTCTGAATTGGAGGAATATACATACTCTACACAGCCAAAATTCTAGAGGAAAGGGCTTTTTCATTTTTCAGCTGTAAGTGAACAGGAGGCTGGATGGCTCAGGAGATTGGTAATGGGCTGTGTAACCTTTCACAGCTAGGTCACTGGTGGTAATTTGATCCAGTTCAATAGAGACCGAAAGTCTTTTCCAGCTGATGGCTCTTCAATGAACCATATGAAGTGAATTGACATGTGGACTGGTCACAATAGACTGGTAATAAAAACATAAATTGTCTGCCAGACTCAGCAAAGCCCAAGGACTGAATAGGATTGACACTTGAGTTACACTGTGGAGGTAGGTCAGGGCAGAGTCAAAGCAACATGGGGAAGCTCATATTGCCTGCTGTACCTGATTGTGGATAAACCTGAGGGCTCCATTGTTCATGTCTTCCAGTTTGCGCTCTTTACCAGCAATTTAAAGCATTTAAATGAAATTGTAATAGTGCATTTAATGATACTATTTAAATACATAACACATTGGGTCTCAATGCAACATATACTAAAATGCCAACAGCAATCTTATGGCATAAGCCAGTTTATTGATCATCACGAGGATAAAAACTGCAGCTGGTTGCAATACAAATTTGCCAAGTGCTCCTTGTTTGGGCTCATCTAAAGTGACAGGTTTCTTCCTGTCTTTCTGCTAATCCTCTTAGCTGGATTTCCCATGTGCTGCACACCACACAAACTGCTGCCAGGTCCTAATGGTCTAGAGTGTCAGCACATAAGGAAGAGAGCAAACTGTAAACGCACACAGATGGCATCTATCCTGCCAGTGCTAAAACAAGGGAGAGATATCAACTACTGTCAGCCTGAGCATTGTAAATCTGGACTAGCTTCACTAATGTCACTCCAGATTCATAGAGGTGTAAATGAGAGCTGAACTTGACCCAAAATGTTGAGACATGAGCCTTAGTCCCTACCGAGGAACTTGATCCAGCATTTGTTTCTCCACCCAAGTCTTCTAAGCCTCCATTCCAATTTTTTTTTCAATATAAGAGGCCACGGTGACCCATGGCATAACTTGACTTCAGTGGAGTTACACCAGGGGTTAATTTAGCCCACGGTATCTACCTTATTCCTGAGCCCAAGGCCAATATGTGCTGGGCATTAAGCCCAGTGCTTTTTATATTCTGTATCTAGGATGCTACGGAACGCTGCTCTCTCTCTCTCTCTCCCTGGCAACTCATCCCCTGAGCTTCAGAAAATATCATTCTGCTACTTTCAGGCTAAACAAAAGGCGCAGTTACTGTAGCCAGGGGCTAGAAGAATGAAAGCAACAGCATCAACGGTGCCTGTAGTTTGCATTAAGTAGAATCCACAGAGTGCTCCCCTCTTTTCCAAAATGCCACCTTCATTTTGCTCTTCTGTCAGACTGACAGGCTCTTTCATCTCCAGAATTACCTGCTCCCCATTACTGACACCATCTGACTTGAGCAGATGAGAGAATAACCTTTTATTTTAGGCTAAAAATGTTTGGTTGAGTCTCCTGCTAAATGAAGCCATTGCAGCATTTTTGTATTCAGCAGGGCTGGCCAATTAATTATTTAGGCATCATTTAAAGCGATCTTTTGAGTTAGTTCCAGCGTGGCTTGGCAAGAATGGTTCTACAAAGTTAGCAATTACAAAAGCCATCAAAATTAGAAGACCATTTAAAAAAGTTCAATGGGTGATTTGCTCAATAGGCAGGGTGCATGAGAGCAAATGCATATTAATGTGTTACAACAGAAAGAAAATATAGTCCTAGTATGTTCCCCATAGAGATTATACTGCTATTGGCCTTGGTTTGGGAATGAATTTGTCCTTCATATTAGATTTCTTATTGGTCTGGTGAAACTGAAATCTGATCTGTGTGTCTTGGAAATGTTTGATAGTGTGTTTGTGAACGTAGTGCTCACAAAGAGTTCCAGATTGACAGCCCTATAGGCTGGAATTGTCTATTTAGCTCCCCCACCCTGACCATTAAACGGCAGATATTTCCTCAGACTTAATCTAAAAGGACCACCCGTAGAGGTCAAGGGTTATTTCATTCCCCACGCCCAGTCAATCCTGGGCCTCTGCTGAGAATGCTAACAAGTTTGTCAGTTGCCCTATGGATAATTGCCTACCAAGAATTAGATGGAGAGAACCAAATTCATTTCACATGAGTCACTGGGTCACAGTCCTGCTTCCATCATCAACACTATGTGAAGGGCAGTGCAATCTGAAGACTGACAATAGCCCTCACATAAAATGTACATTTGTTAGGAAATTAATTACATATCTTCGCACCCCCTTCAGCCAGTCAGACTGTAGCCTAAATCCATGCTGTTCTGTAAACTATCATTCACTTTCACACTTCTGGTTGTTCTACTTAAAGTAGTGACAGGGCTACACCACCTGCAGACTAATGCATTGTAGCTCACCAACATCAGTGTTGCAAGAAAGCAGCAATAGAAACAAATGGACACACTCTGAAATTTCAGAGTCATTATTCCTGATTTGAAGCAGTCTAGGCAAGCTTTGAATTAGGCCCAATATGCCTAGATAGTTTTCTGGGGATTCTTGGTTGCTGATCTATAACACAAATTATGGCATCACATTGAAGAGCATCTAGCACCACTAGATAAAGACACAATTTATAGACATATAACGTATTAACTGTATTATTGATAAGCATCTCCACAGCAATTAGACCCAATTTAAATCTAAAATTAGGGTTAGGTTAGAATCATGTCCATTGAGCCAAATTCATTTCTGGTGTGAATGCAAAGAAGCCAATACATTACACCAGGGACAAATTTGGATTTGGCCTAATGTTTTGAAAATGAAAAGCCTGTAATATCAGTTGTTCTACTCCTCTAGCACTTCTCTGTTGTATTGTATTCCTTCCTTATCACTCAATTTCTCACCTACATTTCTTCTGCTGACCCTTAACATTTCTACAGTGCAAGGGTCTAGGGGCCAACCAAACTGGAACTGCATCATTTCAGGCTCTGTATAAACAAAGTATGTGACTGACTTCTTCCTCTCTGTTCTGCTTTTTATTCTTGGTTGTAATTCCATAGCACCTCCAGGCATAATACTGTGCATCATTATTCAGCTCTCTATGGAGGCATGTTTATTCTTACTTGTTTTGCTATAACTAAGATTTTAGAACAAATATTATGTAAAAAAGATGATGGATAAAAGCTTTTCTTCTCTTCAGCCAGCAATGCTAACCTAGATACTCTGTTTGTCGACTTCACCCACAAACAGCCTGGGAGACACTACTTGTGCGGGCTCTAGAAGGCCCTAGCAAGCTTGACCAGGTTGCTCAGGCATAGCCCACCACTAAGTCACTCCTTTCTTCTGCTTCCCCTTTACGTATGGCATCTGGGCCACAGAGTTTTATAAGCTACATCTACTCTCTAGACACACCCTGGCAGTCTGTCTCTGGTTGAGAAAACAGGAAAGTCTGTGGAGTTTAGTTCTATCTCTGGGTGATTCTGGCCAATATGCACGAGGTAGTATACCCCATCCAATCCCATCCCACCTCTCTCTTTTTACCCAACGCCCCTCCCCCCCCCAAGTCTATGCAATGCTTCCCCTTTCTGATTTGCCACACTATCAACCTCCAACATTCAAGTCCATCCTAAAGACTTATTTGTGATGTTCACAAAAAGGGGTCAAAATAACTAAAGTTATTACTTGCAGCTTTGCCCCCTCTTCTTTGGAAGCTCCTTGGGGAGAGCACTGTCTTCAGTCCATGCCTTGTACAGTGCTGAGCTCACATTTAGCATCTCTGACTAACTCACACTGGAAACAACTCATGCCTCTGAATTGGAAGAGGCAGAGAGACTATACCATGGGAGCCCAAACTCACCCCTCAGATAACCCCACTGAAGTCAGCGAGATACCCAAACTAGCACACTGGAGACAAAGTGGCCCAGTATTTAAGCAAGGTGAAACTTAAAGTGACCTATGGAATTTAACTTGCAATAGAAAACGAGAGGGTTAAATTATTCAGTGCAATACCATTAAATATGAATGTAAGGCATGAGATCTCATATGACTGATTTTATCTTATACTAAGCTGCACAGTATTTAAAGAACCAAAATCTAAGGAACCACCCTGGTCCAAGTGTCCTTCAGTTTAATCCTAAAATCCTGGGCAAAAACTCCAGCACTCTGAACAGCTCAGAAAAACTTCTTAATGGCTTTGAAGCATTATTTCCTGATTCTGGACCCAGTTTTGCAGTGTGAAGAATGTGTGTGAACCCTTAGGCAGGGCTCCATGTAGGGACAGGAGTCCGCCTGTGTTGTAGCCTTGTTGTTTTGTGGATCCAAGGCTCCAGTAGAGTGCAGGGATCACCTCTGACCATCACATTGTTTTCTCTAACAAGCCATCGCTTTTCCATTTCTGTACACCGTGTTAAGCACAGAGTTTGGACAGCCGCCTTTATGAACTGAACATTGTGGGATTACTATGGAAATACCTTTTTTATTTTAACGTAAAATTGCTCAGAGAGTCTAAGGCCCTAATTCTGTTTCCACTGAAGTCAATGAGAATTTTGCCTTTGACTTCAGTGGAAACAGGATTGGGCCATTATCTTGTGTCTCTCTCTTCAGGACACTTTGAACATCACTTTAAGATACTGTTGCTCATTTTGAAAAGAAATAGCAATTCCCATTTATATGAGAGATAGACTTTAAATGGAACCATAGAACAAAGGCTCCAGGAGCTTGGGATACAAACATTTATTTGGGACATTTTGTCCCAAAAGACCCACAAGTATTTCACAAAACTGCAGACAAACAGCACTAGTTAAATGCTTCAGGCTGGGGAGTTATGGGCCAACGAACATACAGCATCCTACAGAGAGGAAGGACATTTCAGCTGTGAAAAGTGAGCTAAATCTCTACTCTTCCAAAAAAATGGCTGGGCAGAGGCCCTCACTGGGCAGATTACAGCCTTGTTTGTTAAGAGATCATATTAGGAAGGCTCACATTCTTGTTCATCGGTCTTGAAGGACAAAGGATATGAATCTGCTGGGATCTGAACCTGCAGTTCCAAGAAAGCTAGACCAATAAGGCTAGGGAAAAAGGCAGTGATTTGTTAGAGAAATGGTTATTTACTACTATATCCATTGCATGGGATAATTCAGAACCATTCTTAGAATACCTGTCACTCCTTCATCTCCATAGCTGTAAATGGTCTCAGTGGAAAATACCATTATAAGGACACTTTGCAGTAGATCCAGCCTGATAAATAGCAAGCCTCCACTTTGATAATTGTGGAGTGTCAATTATTCTTTTAAATGCATTTAAGTTTTTATTTACTTTTATATGTGATTAAACAAGAGCAGGTCTTGAATACAGTGGAAATGAAAATGTTAAAATGGATGTTTGGAGTTACAAGGATGGATCATGTTTAGAATAAATGAATTAGGGGAAGTGCAAAGGTGGTACCAATTATAGAAAAGCTGAGGGAATACAGGCATAGATTGTTTGGGCGTATGAAAAGAAGATCAGAAGAATATATAGAAAACTGGGTGTTAAACTTAGAAGTGGAGGGTCTGAGAAGGGTTGGAAGACCCAAAAGTAGAAAGGTGGATATCATACAAAAGGATTGTATTAGCTGCAGAGTTTCTGAGGAACCACTTCAAGATAAATTGGAATAGAAGACATGAAGCACCGACCCCATATAGATGGGAATAGGACGACTACATTTATATGTGATTAGATTCAGTCACTCAGATTTTGACACTGGAATTTTCCTTTTACATGTGTGTTGCTGAAATTGTGAATACTTTCTTCTGGGGGAAAATATTGGCCCCAATTCTGTACAATTCTATTCCTGCATTTGGGATAGGAACAGGGTGGTGCGGGCCTTGGAAGTGGCTTTTAGATACCTCTGCATTCATATTTTGGGGCAACCAAGAGCCTACCCAACCCCTGCTGTCAGTTAGAGCAGCCTCTGGACTGCTCTAACTTACACTCTACTTTTCATGAACCTGGTAAGCAGAGAATAACTGTGAGCTCTGGACATACTACCAATGTGTCCTCCATGTAGTGAGTGGGAACTGGGCCACTGGATACATTTACTTTCTGCACATGTTTCAAGGCCTACCTTGGCTCCCAGGTACTAGTGGAAATTGAAGTTGTTCTATCCATTGCTTAGAGCATTCAAGGGTGAAGGTGTTTAGCTATTTAGCAGCCTGTAATGGAATAAGCAGTTTATTATTTGTTGTTTCAAATGGCGATACAAGACTATGACTGACTTGTGAGGAGCGTGTTGTAGGGGACACCTGTTATCAGAATAACATCTCTTATAAATACCAATACATTAAGTTATACCACCACCAAGCTCTTATTTAGCACTTTTCATCAGTGTAACTCAAAGCACTTTACAAAGAAGGTCAGTATCGTTGTCCCCATTTTATGTAGGGGGAAACTGAGGCATGGCGACTGAACGTGACTTTACCCAAGGTCACCCTGCAGACCAGTGGCAGAGCTGGGAATAGAACCCAGGGTTCCTGAGTCCTAATCCAGTGCTCTATCGACTAGGAAAAACTGCTCTGAAGAGAAATCAGAGTATAACTGCTAACCCTCAGCGTCAAGGACCTAGGTGATCTTGGGCCTGTGTAGATCTCATTATTCGCTCCCTATACTCCTGAGTTCTCTCCTTGCTGCTCTTACCTGTCTAGTCATTTAAATCTCACTCACCAGCATAGTGTCGCCTCCTCCCTTTGTTAAATTTGAACCATCATTCATTCTTTTCTATTTGCTAGAGACATTGGCTTTTTTGTCCATAAGGCACCCTCTGCCCCTCCCTCCCTCCAAGGCTTGATTCTCCTAGGGCAAATTAGGACTAGCTCCACTCAAATCAGGGTCTGTTTTCACTGGAGCTGGAAAGTGATCAAGCTAGTGTGTTCAAAATAGAAGTGCAAGCACAGCAATGCAAGTGCAAGCACAGCAATGCAAGTGAAAGCACAGCAATGCAAGTGACAGAAGAAGTTAGTTGCCCCAAGTGTAAGCCCATTCCAGACTCTAGACACCTACTTGGGTGGCTACCCCTGCCGGCTCTCATGCCATCACAGCTACACTTCTATATTTAGGGCACTAGCCATTAAATCCCTTCTTAAAACCTCTTATTCCAGGAATCCATCCACTACCTGATTCTCCTCTCCAGTAATTCACCACCACCAATCCTTGCCTGAACTGTTGTCCCTTGTCGTGTATTGGTTTGGCTTCTTCATATTAGCATGTCTCCAGTGGTGGCAAATCACCTTGCTCTGGGTTTGTGAAGTGCTGGGTAAATTTATACCATTCAGTGTTGTTATTAATAATCAGCTTATGTGCAGTAAAATGTCACATTATGTTTTATTGAAAACAAAACTACTACAGACTGTAGGAGGAAATATCTTTTTAAAAAAGTAAGTGTCTTGTGGTATCAGTAATCTCTGGCAAAGGACGTTCTAACTCAGATCTATAACTCTGCACGTCAAGCCACACAGTATGGTCTCCTCTGCACAGGACACAGGCAAATAAGAATATGTTTTCAGGACAGCCTGGCACAGTATGACAATATGTGGCACATGAAAATAATGTTAGGAACATGTGTCATTCTACACATCAGAACACATTCTCCCAGCACACACACAGTTGCTGCTGGAGAACAACAGCCTGAGTAGCTCTCGCTCATTTGATTCCATCTTGGCAGTATTAGGGCCTGATCCTGAAAATCACAGGCCCTGTTAATCTGAATGGCCACTCAGGGTGCTCAGCACTGCTCAGAATCAGGCATTTAATCCTATAAAGAAAGAACTCCTACTGAAACAACGCAAAGGCATCTAATATATAAGCTGACCCAGCTTATTTTGTGTCACTAAAATACAGAGATAGGATTTGGAGACAGCAGGAGCAGAGCAGATATGCCGAGTGAGAGGATGCTGTGCTATCACACAGTTATTTTTCAGAGAAGACCCACACTTCAAAGTCTAAGCAGGAGCCTTTTGCAGATTTATTCAAGAGAAAGCAGATGGAATGAAAGTGGGAGTTAGCCTTCCCCAAGCCAAAACGCCAACAAACCACAGCGCCCCCCTGGCTAATTAGGCTAGGCTGTTCACAAAGAGGAAATGAACCCTTTTGGACCTGCATGGGTAACCAAGGTCACACACTGAAGCATAGAGTGTGTTTACCCTCCTTATTTTAGCTGGCATAGACTCAAATGTTGTTAATGATCATAAAAATTTCCAGCCCTTTCTAACAGGCAAGCTGCAGTGGCCATCTCAATGCCCTTGTGAGGTAGCAGCAGGAGTGTTATATGCCTGGCCCTGGTACTCGGCAGTAAGCAGGACCTTAATTCTGCTGCAGAATTCTTGGGTCCGCAGGCACTCTGGTATAATGCATACTCCGTGCAAAGCTTAAAACGGATTGCCTGAGTTCACAAGTCTCAGGTGGGCCAGTCATTGGCTAGGGATGGTGATGTGGCTAAATCTGAAATGAATGGGGCGCAGCACTGGTCATCCCCTCCCTAGTCCGCTCCTCCTCAGAGAAGGCAAGAGCATGACAAACATAAACCTAGCCAAGCCCTACTCCTCTGTTAAGAAACATTCCATCAGCCAGGACAGAGCAGACACTTTCACGAGGGCACAGAGTAAAGTAGCATCTCCTTGTCAGGACTCCAAATTTACCCTCTTTTGGCAGTGAGAGTCCATGTGTCCCTCATATTCTGGACAAGAGTAAAATGGGCAGATCAGATTTTTGCCATGCTCTTTGTAATTGTTGACCCTTCAGTCCAGCACCCTCTAACTCTCCTCCTTTCTGGCCTAGGTAATGGTTCTCCATTAGGAAAACTTTAAATAAATCCAATCTTGATAAACATTTGTTTCTTTTAAATGAATGGTTCATTTGTCCTTCGGTGAGCACTCTTTACTGAATTTTTAGCTTTTACCATTCTGGTAGCTCTCTCAGCTCCAATGGTTTCTGTTTGTCTCCTGCCATTTAAAATTCAATTGGGATTTTCACCATGTTGATAATTGCACAGAGGTCTAACAAAGATCATGCATATTGTTTCTAACTTTATTCCATGGAGCATTGAGAGGGCAGGGGGCATGTGCTTCGTGAGGAGAAAACAGAGTTCAAACAATTGATTTTAAATAGTTTTCTTCAAAAATGTGAAAAGTAGCATTATGGGGGTGTATCAGGGTGTGATTTGGTCTCATTTAAATGCATATGAATGATCACGTTCACACTTTTCAAGTCTGGATGATGGCAGAGGGAGAAACGAGAGGGCACCTAGAAGGAGAAAGACATTGCAAGCCTGCTCACACGTTGTGACCATTCCACCACCAAAGGTAAATATACACTTATGGCAGCATGTAGGGTACAGACGCTGCACGTCCAGCTAGCACAGGTATAAATAGCAGAGCAGATGGTGAGGCACTGATTTAGATAAGTAGAGTGCCCTACCCCCCTGAACTCCATGTACCCTACACAACTCTCTACACACTCACGTAGTGCCTCCCATGTTCACATTGCTATTTTTAGCAGTGTAGCATCCCACTGCCAAAGCCCTCTAATGCAACTACACAAGACAGAATGTGTCACAGGCTACTGGTTAACATTTACAAACAGTAATAGGACTCACATGGCTTATTCCCATTCATTGCACAATTACGCTGTTGGGTGTTCTGTATTTAAAAGAATCAAACTCACTGTGTAACTGCACATTATTTTTTGTGGTTTTGCCCTCCATCCCATTAGCATTTTTGTACATAAAGTGACTCTATTGCAATAAAACCCCATTGAAGTATTTTTTTCATAACAGAACAGGTAGCCTAGGCATCTTGGTGTCTGTATAAACACAGAGTTAAACAGCATGCAGATTGCTTTCTCTCTGTTTCCAGAATAAAGCATTTATCTATCAGTTTTAAAGTCAGTCTGTCAGGCACATTTGTTTCAAGTCAAATAAAGAATTCCTCCTCCTCTTCATTTCCATTTCCATGGTTTGCTCTTGATATTCTTAAGTGAAAGTTTGAAGCTGTCTGCCCTGCTCCTTTATTTCTTTTGACAGCAGATAATGACAGATGGATACTATCCTCAGAAGGCAAGTTGATTCTGGAGCCAGCAGCAGCTAATGAATAGTTTGGTGCTTGTGGTTGAGGAAGGCTGTCCTGCAAGTCCCTTGAAAACCTGCTAAGTGGAGATGGGTTGCATTCAGAATTTACTACCGTGAATCCTGTGTCAACATTGGTCTCTGCTTCTTGTCTTTGAAAATGGATTTCTTGGCTGGAGATGTTCAGTTTAGTTCCTGCACTTGCATTGAAAGAGGTGGTATCAGACTGTGAAGTAGCTGCTGGGCTGCTGGCCTGGGATGAAGAGCAGGAGTTACTCTGTGGGGTGCTGCTAACGCTCCCAGAAATAATTCTGTGTTCTGATTTGATTTTACACTTCATCATTCTGATCTTCCGGCTTTTCTGCTCTGCATTAACCCACTTTGTGGGAAAGGGGGCTAGTGTGGAATTCTGTAGGATCTTTTCTTCACCTGCATTATTGTGCTGATTGGAAAGCCCATCATCTTTTTCATTGTGTTTTGAGTTGCCTTGAACCTGTTAAAGAAAGATTGATGAGAACACTATTAAATCATTGCTTGAACAGCAATGAAGTGACTACTCTGTCCTCAACGGCAGCTATCATGCTGAAATAATCTACAACTTAATGATTACGGGTTCCATTATTATCTTCTACAACTCGGATGTGGAAACCCATGCTAAAGAATTTATGAATGAGCTGATTCATTCATTTCAACGTACCATTGCATTTGTAAATTTTCATTTTACTTTGAAACTAATCACAAATTTCACTCCTTTGATAAAGAAAAACAAAACAAAGATTCAGTGATACCATTAGAGTCAAATTCTAATCTTATTTTAAGACACACATGCACTGAATTTTATGGTCTCATGCAAATGTTAAATTAGTTTGCTGATTTAGTTCTAAGAGACTCCAAAAATCCAGTCTGATTTGTGTTAAAATAACTAGCACTTTTCATATGAGTTTTAAGATTAAAATCTGTTGGAAAAAGTAATACTTCAGAACACAAAGTATCCAGTAAGTTCTTGGAGTGTGTTGGGGACAACTTCTTGTTTCAGAAGGTAGAAATAGTAACCATGGGGGCAGCCACTTTAGGCTTGGTTCTGACTTAACAGGGAGGAATTGGTTGTGAATCTGAAGGTTGAAGGCAACTTGGATGAAAGTGATCATGAAATGACAGATTTCGTGATTCTAAAGAAAGGAAGGAGTGAAAGCAGCAGAATAAGTACAATGGACTTAAAAAAAACCCCAGACTTAAACAATCTTAGAGAATTGATAGGTAGGGTCCCAGGGGAAGAACAGAAGGGAAAAAAATTGTTCAGGAGAAGTGACAGTTTCTCAAAGAGACAGTATTAAAGGCACAACAGCAAACTATACTGACAAAGAAAAAATAGCAAGAATAGTAGAGGCCAATTTGGCTCCATTAGGAGCTCATTAATGACGTGAAAATCAAAAGGGAATCCTACAAAAAGTGGAAACATGGACACATTGCTAAGGATGAGTTCAAAAGACTAGCACAAGCATGTAGGGAGAAATCAGAAAGCTAAGGCACAAAAACAGTGACACCTAGCAAGGGACATGAAAGGAAATAAGAAGAGGTTCTATAAATACATTAGGAATAAGAGAAAGAAGAAAGAAAGGCTAGGTCAACTACTTAGCGGGGAAGGAGAGCTACTAATGGATGATATCATGAAGGCAGAGGTGTTTGATGCCTATTTTGCTTCAGTCTTCTCTAAAAACGAAACTTGCAACCACGTGCTTAACACAATTAATATTAACAAGGGGGAAGGAACACAAGCCAGAATATGGGAAGAACAAGCTAAAGAATATTTAGATAGGTTAGATGTATTCTAGTTGACAGGCCCTGATTAAATTCATTCTATGCTTCTTAAGGAATTAGCTGAAGCAGTCTTGGACTCAATAGTGACTATCTTCAAGAGCTCATGGAGGATAGGCGAGGTCCCAGAGGACTGGAGAAGGGCAAACATAGTATCTATCTTTTAAAGAGGGAACAAAGAGAACCTAGAGAATTATAAACCAGTCAGCCTACCTTCTATACATGGAAAGATGCTGGAACAATTTTTTAAACAATCAATTTGTAAGCACCAACAGAATAATAGTGTGATAAGTAATAGCCAACATGGATTTTTCAAGAACAAATCACGCCAAGCCAACCTAATTTCCTTCTTTGACAGGGTTACTGGACTACTGGAGCAAGGAAGAGCTGTAGATGTGATACAATAAGGCTTTTGATACAATCCCACATAATATTCTCATAAGCAAACGTAGCCTAGATTAAATTACTATAAGGTGGGTGCACAACTAGTTAAAAAACCACACTCAGGGTACTTATCAGCGGTTTGCTAATATGAGAATCCAACTGTGGGATAATAAATCCAGACTAACTTTTCTGTGAAGACCTCCATAAGCCCCCAAAATGATGCCTTAAATCCTGAAATCCTTTCTGGTTAATGGCCAAAGCTCTCAAAACCTTGGAACCATCACCAAACAAAAACAACTGGCAGATGCTGTGGGAAAATAGCAAGGTCAAGAATCAAGATTTCATTATGGATCGTACAGACCAGCTACCTGGCTTTGCCAGGCCACGTAAGAGAAGGATCACAGTGAAATGCCTCAGAACCTCACACAGGCATCACAATTTCCTACTACATAAATGAATAGCATGATATGCAAATGTGGAGAAGATGCCCAAACCATGGACTGTAAGACAGTAAATATCATAATTGCTATGTAAATCCATGGTGCACCCACAGTTCTGGTCTCCCCCACCCCCCATCTCAAAAAGGTTATAGCGGAACTGGAAAAGGTTCAGAGAAGAGTGACAGAGGTGATAAAGGGTATGGAATGGCTTCCATGAGAGGAAAGACTAAAATGATTAAGGCTGCTCAGCTTAAAAAAAAATTGACAAGTAAGGGGGGGATAAGATAGAGGTCTAAAAATCATAAATGATGTGGGAAAAGTGACTAAAGAAGTGTTATCTTTTCCCACAAAGTAAAAAAAATTAATAGGCAACAGATTTAATACAAAGAAGAGGAAGTAACTTTTTCACACCACACACAATTAACCTGTGGAACCCATTGCCAGGGGACATTGTGATGGCCATAAATATAACTGGGTTCAAAAAATAACTGGATAAGTTCATGGATGACAGGACCATCAATGGCTTCTAGCCAAGATGGTCAGGGATGCAAGCCCACTCTTGGGACAGTCCTAAACCACTGACTGCCAGAAGACAGGAGGAGAAAGCAGGGGTAGATTTCTCCAACTGCCCTGTTCTGTACACTCCCCCTGAAGCTCTGGCACTAGCCATTGTTAGAGACAGGATACTGGGCTAGACCAACCAGTGGTCTGACCCAGTATGGCATCGTCTTACGTTCTTAAGATGAAATTCAATAAAGGCAGATGCAAAGTACTACACTTGGGAAGCTAAAAATCAAATGCACAACTACATAACAGAAAATGACCGGCTAGACAGTTGTACTGCAGTACTACTGGGAGTTATAATGGATCACACATTGAATACAAACCAACAGTGTGATGCCGGTGCAGAAAAGGCCACTATCATTTTAGGGTGTATTATAATAAAAGAGTCATATGGAAGATACGGGAGGTAATTGTCCCATTCTGCATGGGACTAGTGAGGCCTCAGCTGGAGTACTGTGTCCAGTTCTGGGCACCACACTTCAGGGAAGATGTGGACAAACTGGAGAGAACCCAGAGAAGAGCAACTAAAAAGATAAAAGGTTTAGAAAACCTGATCTGTGTGGAAAGGTTAAAAATACTGGGTACGTTTAGTGTTGAGAAAAGGCGGCTGTGGGGGACTTGATAACAGTCTTCAAATGTGTCAAGGTGTTTTATAAAGAGGATGGCAATCAATCGTTCTCCATGTCCACTGAAGGTAGGACAAGAAGTAGCTGACAGTCTTTAGCAAGAGAGATTTAGATTAGATATTAGGGAAAACTTTCTAATGATAAAAATAGTTAAGTACTGGAATAGGTAACCAATGAAGGTTGTGGAATCCCTATAATTGTCTAATCTTGTCTTAAAAACCTCCAAGCACCTGTCAGGGATGGCCTAGGTATGCTTGGTCCTGCTTCAGCATGGGGGTATGGACCAGATGACCTCTTGAGGTCCCTTCCAGCCCTAAATTTCTATGATTATATCAACAAAGTATGAGCATTAGGAATCACCTATAAACCCTTCAGGAAAGGGCAAAGAATGGAATAATACAGTAACTAAAGATAACTAAAGGAAGACACTGAGAACACTGAGGATGGATGAGCATGTGAAATATCAGGTCTCTTATCAATTATATTATCTATCCCATAATAAATAACCCACATATAAGCATAATAATGGACTCCAATTTGCATCATTTATTTGCTGGAGGAAAATACCCCCAGGAGAATCAGAAGGAGAATGGTAATTTGTTATGGGTTAGAGCCTGCAAACTCTGAGTCTTTGAAGTAGTTCTTAGTAAGGCGTAAAGTCAACAGAAATAATATAACTACTCACTCAAGTAAGCCACAAGTCATGTGAGTTAGGATTTTCAGGTTCAGGCCTTAAGTCACCAAATGTATTTTGATAACCAAGAATCTTTATCTGAATAGGGTTGCCCCCTCTTACATTACATTACATTACCCATGTCTCAGTCTGATGCCAGAGTTGCCCCTCTGCCAAGTGGTAGCAGATGTTTGAGGCATTGCAAGCTGGCTTCCCAGTGGTGAAGAAAACAGTGACAGAGTCTGGGTGTATTCTAAGTGTAACTTGTTTTATTTACACACATATGCCAGTCCTGGAACAGAGAATCACAAACAGCATGCAGGGCAATCCCTTCTTTCAGGCATCTCAACTCAACACTAATGCCCAGAGAACAATTCTGCCTCAAGAACTGACTCTAACTGGAGACCAAGGCAGTGAGCAAACTTTCCTGCTGCTCACACAGCTCTCTCTCCTTAGACTGCCTATACACAGAATCTAAGTCACTAAGAACACATAGCAATGTCCTTCTAAGACTGAACATTTGCTCAAACACTTAGGGCCTGTCTACACAGCAACTTAATGTGTGGCAACCCAGGGTGTGAATGTACTGTATATTAGCCTGACATACTAAGTTGCCATGTGGACCATGCTACCATGTTCTAAACATTCTGTAGTGTGCTTCCTCATACTGCTGTTCGTGTCAAAATGCACTACAGACCTTTTAGTGCATGGTAGCAGGGTCCACTTAGTGCAAGGCAAGCTAGTGCAGCACTTTACATTCACACTTTGCTGCAACTGTGTCGCCATGTAAGACTAGTCATAACACAAAAGAACTTGGAAGGTTATGTGCAACAGCACCACCTGTTGACTCCTGCCGTAATGGAAAAATGCTCACCTATGATTCTCTGAAGAATAGACAGACTGACTAATAAGTGTGATAAGCCAAGGACATTTTATACTTTTAATTGATCAACCGCCATCCAAGATTTGTTCTGCAATGGGGAGGACAGACTGAAAAGAAGGAAGGTGATCCCTTAACAGAGACAAACTATTAAATAATATTAAATTGGTTTCCAAAAAGTCATTCAATATGGAGATGCCCTAACTAACCGTTAGCAAGGGATCATATGGAACCTTTGTGACTTAAGAAAAGGAACAAATCCTACCTAACTGACAAACCAGGGATGCTGTGGTTTCTTCAGCATGAAGGATGCAATCCTGGGAGGTGCCGAGAGCTCTCGACTGCCATTACCTCTAGTGGGATATGAGAGTCCCTGGATCACACGATCAGGCTCTTCATGCCAAACTATCAGCATATCAATGTGCTGCTTGAAGCAACAAAACAAAACACAAACCCCAAGTTCAGACTGGCTCCTAGTTCCCTTGACAGGAGGAGGATGAGTCACAGCTAAAAAACAAATCCTAACCCTCTCCTGCCAGGGAATTCAAATGCATCTGTCAAAGTGAAGCCCTTGCCTACATCAGGTGGGTAGCCACCTAGTTTGCAGAGAGACAGGATGAAAAGTACAAACACATTAAAGCAAAAACTGCATTGAGGATTAACAATGAGAGATCAGTGAAGAAATTAGCCATGCAGATGGATTATCAGGAATTGTACCAAATAATCTCTAGAAGGAATAGAAAGAGAAAAAATAAAAACGAAGGCAAAATCACTCTGCCAAAGAATCAGAGAAAAATTAAAAACTACACAGGATTGCTACAAATTATTGAAATAATCCAAACTATACTGTACACAGAAGTATGGGGAAATGAATTAAAATACTAGGACATAAAAATGTTTAAATGGAAAATGCTTAAATGGAAAATGCTGAGTAATTTAGATCCAAAGGAATAATTATTAAGCGATACAGTTAGTTGAAATGTTTTCATTGAAATTTTGAATTTTCAAAAAGAAAAAAATCTATTAAATCTATAAACTAGCTGGAAAACAAACATTTTTGTGCAAATTTTTCAACCCCAAAATAGATATTTCTAAAATTTTCAGGTAGATTGATTCAAAAGCATGTTACAAATACTGGGCCTGCTCTGATAGCTCTTACTCCTGTCCACCATTTGAAGATGAAGCCATTTTAAGAGTAACTCTTGGCATTGCTGTAATGCAGTAATCATTACTAAGAGCCTACAGATCAAGGCCCCGTTGTGTTAGGTGCTATACAATACATCCATATAGTAAATGACAGTTCCAGCCTCAAATAGCTTACGGTCTAAAAGCTATTCGGCCTGATTCTTTCCCTCACACTGGTGCTAATCAGGAGTTAGTTTATTACAGTCAAGGGAGTTAAACTGGTTTAAAGTGAGTGGAGAATCAGAGCCACTGAATTCATTTTTTTCATTTCTAGCTCTGGGTGAGTCATTTACTGCCCAATAACACTAAGTGCTGGGTGCTTCCATCTAGGTGTATAATGCTTATCTCCAGCTTGTCACAAGGCCCTCAGACACATCAAGATTTTAATCTTTCTGCCTCCATTTCCCCAGCCGTACAATGGGGATGCTACCTGCGACAGATATGCACAATAGCTGATATGCATGATAACCTGCCATAGCCTTGAAGAAACCTTACTGAATTAACGGTCCTTAGGGTCCATTGTACTAAATGCAAAGTTTGTGTTATTGTGGGCTGGGATCGCATGTAACCTCTAGCGAGGAGATGTAATGCAAGGCCCGAATGATTACAGAACTATATTGAACAACGTGCCAAACAAGAATGGACTTTTGGGACAATACGTTTGAAGTGGATTTCCTGGGAAATATCGAGGGGGAAGTGAATGCAAATTCCCAACTTCCAGACTAGTAGATTGCACATAAGTAGGCAGACAGGTCAAATCAGATGTAAAGCAATGCAGTGTGGGATAGCAGTAGGAGGACTGCCAGAGGTGGAAAAGTTCATCCAAAATACAGACAGGTCCACTTGAACCATTTTCCAGAATAATTCATCCTGAAATGGACTAAATCCACTTTCAAAATGGATTATCTAATTTGCAAAAAGGACACAAGATTATTCTAAAAAGAATTGTGCCATGTGAACACAAGTCAGTTTAAGCCAAAAAAACAAAGTTAACGTGAAAAAACCTACCCATGGAAACAAGCCTTTATTCACTATGATTTATTCACTCCAGCCTAGGCAGTACAGTTTCACTGCTCAGTTTAACTACTAAACTTTCACAAAAATTGACAGATACCATACACCCAAACATACCCTTGCTTGGGTGGCACCCAACAGCACAGCTAGAAACCAGCTTCCGAAAACATTTCCACTCTAAACTCTTATCATAAAGAAATAATTCAAGCACTTACAGTAATTTCATCTGAGGGTTAAACCATCTACAGACCAGCCTACAAAGTACCGTACTTGCATTTCAGGTTATCATTTATCAGGTCTAACTGCACAATGTCATATCAGCCCAGGGGGAGATGATATAAAAATATCTGGCAATCTTTTTATGTTACTTTGGGTGGTTTTATTAATGGAGAAATCACCCAGAGTATGGGATAGACAGCTATAAATATTTTATAAATTCAAAGGAAGAAATAAATAGTAATAAATAAATAACTATCTTCCAATCAGACCCTGTGTTCTTCCTAGCTGGCAAGTCACCTACTGAATTAAAGACAGCACATATAAAAAACCCAATACCTGAAGCAAGATTTTGTTTCCTTCGTAGTCCTGAGTTTGCCATCGGGTGCTACTGATAGGAACACATGGATTAGGCAGAAGAGGTACCAGCTGCCCAATTTCATGCACCTTGAATTGCAACACAGAAGATTCTTTCAGTTCAACAGAGACCCCAGGGGGCAGCTGCTTCAAGCAGAGCTGAACAGCAACAGTTTGTGTTGCATATAGCACAAAGACACAGAAGTTACTCTTCTGCATAATTGCTTCTTTCTGTAGGATCATCTCGTAAAGTCTGACTGCATCATCATAGTTATCAAAGCTACAGTAGAGAGTCACGCGCAGAATTTCAGTGCCATAATGAACTTGTCGTACACCCCATACAGGCATATGCTCATCCAGACCATAAAATTCCTGGCCAGCAGGTGCAAAAGGGTACAGTTTCCTATTAGCATGTTGCATGTGGTGATCCTGCCATGGAGGGTGCTGGAAAAAATCATGGACCTGAAAAATCCGTTCTTCCCCAAAGTCCTCATGCAGGAAAAGGAGAATGGACATCCCAGGAAATCCAGAGCTTTTCCGGTGATATTTCTCATAATACTTCACTGGAGTAACACGTTCGGATACAAGGAAGAGGCGAACATCCAGACAGATCCACCCCAGAAGCCGATCAAGAGTTTGCTGCAAGAGTAATGAATGTCCAGAGGTGGCAAGAAGATGCACAGTCATCACCAACGAGTCTGCTCTTCCATCCATTGTAAAATCACCTTGAGAATAAAAATAAAGACAGATGAGTGTTTCTGAATACACTGAAAATCATGAACAATTATACTTTGGGTTTCTCTTTTGCTTCCCATCTGAAGATCTCAGCATGCTTTACATGCCTCACACATCCCTGTGAAGTAAAGACTTGTACCTCTATCCATATTTTACGGATAAAAGATGAAGCACAGAGAGGTTAAGTGATTTGCTCAAGGTCATACAGAGGAACAGTGACAGAGCTGGGAATAAATCTCTCAGTCCCTGACTCCCAGTCCTTTAACCACCAACTAATACAAATAGAAACCATCTGACATTCCCCCTCAAAAACAAAAAACCCAAGCCCTAACATTTTTGTCCTTCATAGTGAAATACAGTGGGGATTAAGAACACTGAAATACTAGCGCAGTTATTCTCAAATGCATAGATTACTTTAAAAATATACTTGCCAGTTGACCATGGAAATGCAAACTCTGAGATCTAGCAGAACCCTGGCAACGCACAACAAGAGACAGTTACCACCTCATTGCAAATGCAATGCAGCACTTGTGTGTTAAAGCCTCAGCATGCTTTGTTTTTTTAGTCAACGTGCCAATGTTTTTGCTTGATCTAAAAGCTTGTGATCTTTATGAGTAACACCCTTCCAGGGTGTGCAGATAAACTATTCTTTAAAACAAGAAAGGGAAACAGGCTAACAAAAGAAAAACAAATGTGAACTGCACAGATAACAATTAGTGCAGATGTGAATCAATCTAAGGAAAGATAAGAGTTTAGGGAGATGCCTTAAATGCTAGTTTTCCCATTGTGTCATTTTACACAGCATAGAGAGCAGGCTGCCCCTCAGTTCTAATAGAAATATTACAGTGCCCTGTTTATTACATTTATTCCAAAGTAATCCCAGTGCCGGGTTTCCCCCGTCCTTTTGGGTGCATTACTATTGCTATGCTGTATTTGGATAGGCTGGTACATTTTTGTTATTCGTGCACGTAAGCAGATCATAACCATTGTTTTGCCTTTACAGATGAATATAGTTTCTACCCAACTACACAAAGAATGCTGAAAACTTTACTCCTTCCAGCTTTTCTCTAGGAGCCCTAAACAATACTGTTCCTTGGTTGTCCATCATGTTGCCAGTTCAGAAGCAATTTACACAGAGCAAGTTAACCTCAATTCTTCAGACTGAACTTTCTTTACTTCTGCATGTATTTAGGTCAAGGGTTATAATTTCTGGTGATGTACCTGACTACATGTGTTTAGGAACCACAGCTCTCTTTGCATTTCCTCTTTCCAAATAAGTAGGGTGCACAAAATGACAGTGTTTCCAAACCTGGGCATTAATAAAACCCTCTGTTTTTGAAGAGATTGTGTTATCCAAACTTTGATCCAGCAGTGCAGACAGCAGCCTTGTTCATTAAAGTTTGTATTTTAGTCCAAATGTTATGGACTGAACCGAAACACCAGGTGTGAACAACCTCAAAGTTTGGAAGGTTCCATATCTGAATGTTGTGGCCTTATGTGTCTCACTATAAAAGACCACTTTTGTATTGACTTTAAAAATGTATATTTTATAAACATATATATATATAGAGAGAGAGAGAGAGAATCAGTGTTATTTTAATTAATCTAAGTTTTGACCATGGTGATAATCCCAATATAAAATACAGAATTGTAAATTAGATATAGATAAGATCTGGGGAAGGTTTATACAAAAATATGTTTGTTTTACAGCCCTGGCTACTTGACAGTAATTGCAGTGAAATGCTGGGAGGGGTGGGAAGAGAACTACCCTGGCGACAATTACAGGAATTAGATGAAGAGAATAGAAACCAATTATAGCACTTCAAGCAATGTAAGTGTTTAAGGCTTCAGATAAAACACTGTAAATGAATTCTGAATAACATTTTTTCTAAGGCACCTTTGTCAGCCCAAAGGGAAGGGAATATTTGATTAACTGTATGTGTAACCTCATATACCAGCGAATGGAGAAGCAAAGTCAGCTGACTTCTTCTGTGTTTGAGATGAATGGGGTGTTTGCTTGAGTGAGGAGGACTGAGAGGAACTTCAGGGTTAGGCCTTCAGTAATACTAGTGCAAATGATAACCATGCTCTTAGGCAGGATGCAGTTGAGCCAAGCAGCTTGGAGGGGGCATCCTAGGCGATCGGGTCACGACTGTGCTCATATGTAAAAGAAAACCATTATTGTGGTTGTTTTATGATCAAACCTATTATATAGATGATGATGAAGATGATGATACAAGCCAGGAAACAAACAAACAAACCCCACTGTAGCTGATTAGAGCGTAAAATATATTCAGGACCTTGTGTTTATTCACCCTTTTACCAAAACCAACACTTGAATCATCAGCCACTACTTTGGATACCTCCCTGACTACGCAGTCATTCCATTTCACCCCATCCCATCCCCACTCTGTGTGTGGGTCCCCATCCCCCTCCATTCTCATTGTGCGTCTCTCTCTCTCTTCACTCCCATTGTGTCCGTGTTTGTCTGTGTGTGCATCTTTCTCCCTCCTTAGTCCCCATTTGCTCTCCCCAGGATCACCATTTTGCTGCTACTTCTAAATATGCTGTTTTCCCCAGGGTGCTAGCAAGCCCACCAAAGGGAAAGTGGCATGATCGTGTTCAGTTTCAACATACTGAATACACGAGTAGCACTGAAAAAGGAGCACAGGACATTCCTCCTGCTTAGGGTTGGAAAAAACCTGTCCCCCTCCTATGTCCCAGTAAGCCCATAAACTGGAGAGAGAAAAAAAAAAGAGTAGAGATCAGTGCAGTAATAATTCGATTATAAGTAATTGCCGTCTCCTTCCCTTTCTCCAGTACAGCATGTACACTCAGGAGTGAAGGAGCTGATATACTAGTTTGTTGGCAAGCCCTTAGTTTTCATAGGTGTGAACAGAGAGCAGTGGTTTGCCCTAGTTTCCTCGTGGTGAGTCACATCAAGCTCACTGCAATACCTCTGCAAATACAAACAGCTTTTCCACCTCTGTTCAGATCACTATGACATCCTGGCTAAGTAAAAATCCCATCGATGTAAAAATATATTTAGGGAGGAGATAGAGTATTTTAAAGTGAAATTTTACAAGCTAGCATTTGTGAGGGGAGAGGGGCAGGGGAGTTATTAAAATTAAAAAATATATATAGGCATTAGGTCTTCATCAAACTTCCAATGAAGTCAGTGAGAGTCTTTCCATTGACTTCAGTAGGGTCAGCATCAGCACAAGGATAATGCCGCGAGGCTGTTGAGCATGATGTGCTTCTATCTCTTACACAGACATGGATTCTGCAGTAGCTGGAATTTTAACCCATTCAAGTTTTACAAGGGTTTTCAGGTGCAGAGAAAAGACTTAGAGCTGAACATACCAAGGAAGATTTCTGTAAGAGATTAGAAAAGTAGCAGTTCAATCCCATGTGAACAGTAAATCCACTCAAGGAATATCATGTGAATAGACCATCCACACACCAGAGGAACTGTCTGGGAAACCATACAATATATAACCAGGCCATTCATGTACTTTAGAAATGTATATGCAAGCTATATTAATTGCAAGCACATTTGTGTAATTCTTTACCTTTGGGTTTTATTTTCACAACAAATGCTTCATTTCTTTTATACAAAAGAAAATCAATCCCAACAACACTTTGGTAGCAACCCTACAATAACAAACTAGTGTACAAATGCAATTGGAGCAAAGAAAAGAGAAATCCATTTTCCAACAGGGGGCAAAGGAAATCACAAAGAGAATCAGGAAACCTCAATTCTATTCCCAACTCTTCCACCAACTTCCTGTGTGACATAGAATCATAGAATATTAGAGTTGGAAGAGACCTCAGGAGGTCATCTAGTCCAAACCCCTGCTCAAAGCAGGACCAACACCAACTAAATCATACCAGCCAGGGCTTTGTCAAGCCAGGCCTTAAAAACCTCTAAGGATGGAGATTCCACCACCTCCCTAGGTAACCTATTCCAGTGTTTCATCCTCCTCCTAGTGAAATAGTGTTTCCTAATATCCAACCTAGCTCTCCCCCACTGCAACTTGAGACCATTGTTTCTTGTTTTGTCATCTACCACCACTGAGAACAGCCTAGTTCCATCCTCTTTGGAACCCCCCTTCAGGTAGATGAAGGCTGCTATCAAATCCCTCCTCACTCTTCTCTTCTGCAGACTAAATAACCCCAGTTCCCTCAGCCTCTCCTCATAAGTCATGTGCCCCAGCCCCCTAATCATTTTCGTTGCCCTCTGCTGGACTCTGTCCACATCCCTTCTGTAGTGGGGGGACCAAAACTGGATGCAATACTCCAGGTGAGGCCTCACCAGCACCAAATAGAGGGGAATAATCACTTCCCTCGATCTGCTGGAAATGGGCCTACTAATATGCCATTGACCTTCTTGGCAATGAGGGCACACTGCTGACTCATATCCAGCTTCTTGCCCACTGCAATTCCAAAGTCCTTCTCTGCAGAACTGCTGCTTAGCCAATCGGTCCCCAGCCTGTAGTGGTGCATGTTTTTCTTCCTTCCTAAGTGCAGGACTCTGCACTTGTCCTTGCTGAACCTCATCAGATTTCTTTTGGCCCAATCCTCCAATTTGTCTAGGTCTCTCTGGACCCTTCCCCTACCCTCAAGCATATCTACCTCTCC
The DNA here is from genome assembly GCF_016161935.1 of Mauremys reevesii. Lineage (NCBI taxonomy): Eukaryota > Metazoa > Chordata > Testudines > Geoemydidae > Mauremys > Mauremys reevesii. The sequence continues at coordinate 35,753,786 of NC_052631.1, read as the reverse complement.
CCCTAGCTTAATGTCACCTGCAAACTTGCTGAGGGTGCAATTAATCCCATCATCTAGATCATTAATAAAAATGTTGAACAAAACCGACCCCTGGGGCACTCTGCTTGATACCGGCTGCTAACTAAACATCGAGCCATTGATCACTACCCATTGAGCCCGACAATCTAGCCAGTTTTCTATCCACCTTATAGTCCATTCATCCAAGCCATACTTTTTAACTTGCTGGCAAGAATACTGTGGGAGACCGTATCAAAAGCTTTGCTAAAGTCAAGATATATCAGATTCACTGCTTTCCCCTCATCCACAGAGCCAGTGACCTTGGAAAAGTTATTTAAGCTCTTGCAACCTTAGTTTCTACATCTGTAGAACAGGGGATATCATCACTTACCCCCACTACAGGGTCATTGTGAGGTTTGCCACATTAATGCCTGTGATGTGCTTTGAGATCTTCAAATGAAAGGCAATTAACTGTGAAGTAATTAGTGTTTCATTTTTACATGGAATGTATAGCACGAGCCCGACCCTGTATGGTGCTGAGAGCCCTCCACTCCCACTAAAGTCAATGGGGGGTTGAGGATGTTCATTGCCTCAGAGGATTAGGCCCTAAAAGCACAGTGCTTCTCTAAAGTGGCCTACAGGTGTTTGGTGCTTTTATATATTCATACCAGAGGGGCTATACAATGTACTTAATACATCAGAGAGCAAATGAAGGAAAAAGACATATATGAATGAACAAGTTTGCAAAAAACTCCAGCTCCACTTCTGATCTGGTGTTCATGGCTCCTATCATATTCTCTCAGTACTCAGTGCAGAAGAAAATCAGGTACTGATATCGCAAAGGATGCAGCAATACATGCCGGGTTATACAAATCCAAAATAAGGTGCTAATGTGGAAATCGGCAAGTGATTTTAATCAGATAAAGTGGGTTTTTTGGGTATGAACACACTGTGCCTGGGACCCAGCCTCCCAGCCCAGCTTGACAGACATGCGCTAGCTATACTCGAACTAGCACACTAAAAATAGCAGTGTGGACAGCTGCACAGGCTTGCCACCTGAACATGGAGCCAGTGGGCTGGGCAGACTTGTACTCAGGCAGCTAGCCCCCGCCATAACATCCACATTGCTATTGTTAGCAAACTAGTTAGAGTACAGCTAGTGTGTGTCTGTCTGCCTGGGCTGGGAGGCTCATACCCAGCTGTAGCATAGATGTTCTCTTAAAGTCCCTCTTAGATACAGGATAGTCAATGAATTCTCAGCTCTAATGGAACTATGGCTCTGAACTTAAACACAATACCTTTCAGAACCCCCATGGGCACAGGCAAAGCTACCACTGAAGTCAATAAAAGAGGTTAGCTTGAGTAAGAATTGCCTAAGCACTTCTGGACAGGGCCTTGTGTAATCAATACGCTACAACGATGATTGCAAAACATAGGTGATTTTACCAACACTTCTTGCATCCTTTTTACTGTAAAATTCATTCCAAAATGCCAGGTTTTCAGCACTTTCCAGTAAAGAAAGAAGAAACGTGAAGAGCATACATCTCCATGCTCACTGTCGACCTGGAATTCTGATTTTTGACACATCCCCACCCTTCTGGGTCCTGGTTAACTTGATTTTTGGACCCACTAATTGGAAAAGGTCCATGACTAAACACAAAGCATTTTCATAACAGCCACTGACCAATCCATTTATTCATTGTGGTCAGGCTCAGATCTAAACATGCCTGAACTTAAAGGAGTTTGGCTGTGGATCCAAACTTTGCGTCTCAGGCTCATGTCTACTTTCCAGGAAAGTAAAACCATAATGACTGGAAGAAAGGAAAAAAACGAAAAAAAACCCAACCCTCATTCCTAGAATATTAAATGCATTAACCCAGGCTTCTCTTTTGTAGTTTCCAGTTTCTTATCCATAATTGGCCAACGCAGAAAAGGAAACTAACAATGATCAAAGAGGTCCAGAAAATGCAAACCTATGCTAGGATGCAAAAGGGTCTGATTTCATAAGACAATGAGATCATACCAGACAACAAGAGAATGAAGTGAACCTCAGCATCCCCCTGATTATCTTACCTGAGGGAGCTAATGAGGAGGCTGTGCCTTAGGCTGCTGACTCTGAGTCACCTCTGCAAGCTTTCATCAGGAATGAAGATTCAAAAATTAGCAAAAGGCTGTCTTTGAAGACAAGCTCTCATAGACAGTCCCAGCAGCTTGAGACTCTTTCCTTAAGAAACAGTATTCTCAATCAACAGCCAAGATAGAGTTTCACGGCTCACAAGATCTATAGCCAGACAACGTTCCCTTGCTGGCTAAGATGATAGGCAGCTTTTTGTTAACTCTAAAATACAGCTTGGGGAATGTTCACTCCCTTGGCAGTGTGCTACCCAGAGAATTATGGGCAGATATGGACATTTCCTGTTCAATTCTCCTATTTAAATACTCTGTTGCTATTTATCTGAAGGCAAGAAAGCCACAGTGACAGAGCTGATGTGGGTTTCCTCAGGAGGAGATTGACAGGGACTGATTTCAGACAATACAAGCTACGGTGACTAGTGCTCTCTAGCCCATTCACAATCTGTGATTGGAAACAACCTTTATTTTCCCTTTGTTTGCTCCAGCTCAGTAAATGAAGATCCAGGCAGTTTTGATACAATATATAAAATGAGCTTAATGTATATATTTCAGAAGAAAATGAATCAGATTAACTATAGTCAAAATACAGGAGTGAATCTGAGTCTAGAGGGAGTTTAAATTGGCGGAAGGTGCTACTTCGGGTCAGGTTTTCTGAAATTAAAGGATTCTAGTGCCTTTATCCTTTCATTGAACAGGATAGCACAGAATCCCATGTGGTCAGGGCAGCGGCAGGAAAAGACTTTCTTTTTTGTTTGTTTGAGTCTATCCTAGCACAACCCCTAAGTATTTTGGTGTCCGGGCAAGGCCAAGAGGAACCATTTTCAGACTAAAACCTGTTGGAAAGGATAATACAATGTGGTCCTGAGAGTTATTTGTGCACTGGGAGAACATGGAGCTTACCATAATTTCATGCTGTTGGAATAAATTTAATACATATATTTACATTAATAGCATTTAAAATTAAATTAAAGAGGCATCATTCACATCTCCTGCTTCTGGCTCCTTCAGATTTGACTAGTGATCATCTGAGGGCTACATCCTGCTCTTCGTTAACATGTCACCGCTCCTGAGGTAATTGCAGCTCCAATCCCTTCATGATCTCCTTGAGGGCACCCCATTCAGGCCTCAGGCCTCTAGCCATCACCTTTCTTGGGGTCCGATCCTGCATTCCTCTTCCTCCAGATCAGGAATTTAAAGCTGCTATTTCCTCCTGCAACACTGTGATCACCTTAGCAAGTCTGATTTCAGTTTAGTATCTGCCATCATGTTTGCTCCCAGGGACAACAACAAGGTTAGTCAGTGACCAGCCAGCCTTCATAAAGCAAAAATATTTATTCAGAACATCAGCCTTACTGGAAAAAACACATCTTGAAAACAATGAACAGCTTACATGCATCCTGTTTTACCAGGTGTCACCCACTTTCCACATGGTTCCTTGTGAGTTTCAAAGTCCTTCAAACCCCTTCGGCAGGATCTCAACCCTCTTGGCCACGCTGTCATTTCAGTTCTTGGATCAGGTGAGAATGACCCCTTACCAGGTTTATCACTTTATACAATTCTCAGTTCTTTGTTTGCTGGGCCTCTTGAACCTGGGCAAACCCAAGATATGGGATTTCCCCTGGGGGTGGTACTTCTGGGAACAGTTTCCATGTCTAAGGATTTGCATTCATTACCGTCACCCAGTGATTCATGGATAGGTTTCAGTGGTAGCTGTGTTAGTCTGTATCAGCAAAAAAAAAAAGAGGAGTTCTTATGATTTCCTCCCAAACACTGCATGGCTTGTCTTATTTCAAGAAACAAAATAAACCCTTCACACCCAGCAGGTAACCATGCAAGAGGAGAGGAGAAACTGAGTCATAAAAAAGTTTCCCAGTTCTGCACAAAGTTGGGCATCTGTCTGGAAGTCAATGGGAGTTGCACATACAGATTCTGGTCTCTCAGACTATAAAACCTGCATAATAATCAAAGCATTTCCTCTCCCAGCCAATCACACTGGATAACACCAAAATGGACAAAGACCACCAGCAGCAAAGGCAATTTAAGAGGCAGAAAGGTGACTGGAATGAGACTATGCGTTGACATAAAAACTCTATGGGCAAAGTTTCCATTGACTTCAGGGGGACCAATATTTCCACCTGTATGGCCTGGATAGGTTCTGTATGGACGATCAGTACAAGAAAAGGAGAACCCACTTTCCAGACTGAGGGAGATTGGTGGATTCAGATTTCACAATGATCTTTTGGGGCCTGATCCAAAGCCCACTGTAGTCAGTGGGAGTCTGTTGACATCATTGTATCAGGCCCATCAAGAACGAACTCTAATTCTATATAAATAAAGGAGTGAGTCATTGAAGAGAGAGATGAAAGATGTTGACCTCAAACCTACACTCTGGAGGACTGGATTTGTGAGCTTCAGCAACTTTGTTAAACCAGGCTGTTGTGCCCTCCTACCCCTGCCAGCTCCTATTTTTATTAAATGCATGAGACACAGTAGCTAGATTGAAGAGGGGTAAAGGAACAAAGAACACAGTGAATAAATCAGTCTCCCCACTACTAGACATTTTCAGACAGCCCTGGAAGGGACGTGTGTGGTTTTACAGATGTCATAGCCATAAACTTGCCTCTCTCAGATTACACAGCTGAAGTCAACCACAACTATATCCAAGTGAAAATTTCATGAAAGGATCAAGTGAAGAAGGAAATCTCTGCAGTCCTTCAAATGAACTACTTTCTTGCTGTCTGCTTTCCAAACAATCCAGAGACAAGAATGATGGAGAGCCATCAAGGGAACTGCTGTAACCAAAGATGCACAGAGCACTCTGCAGAAAATCCTGCACTCTCAAGCACCAGCAAGTTAGGATTTCCTGACTGAATGCTAAAAGTTGTGTGCCCCAGCTTCCAGCAGCTCGAAATCCTAACTCTCAGCGGCCAACACTGTATGCCTTTTTAAAGCTGTGAAATATGGTTTGCCCATTTCAATCTCTTATGAATAACATAAAACAGGGGTAACTATAGTATGCACTAGCCTGATTATAGCTGTAAGTAGGCAAATGGTTAGAAGACTGATCAAGGCAGTTTTACCTCCCTTTTCATATACCAAATTCAAAGAATTCTGGTTTGTATTACCTCAGAAAGATGGGTGGCATTTCCAAAAGATAGTCTTAAACCAGCTCCAAGATTTCTTCTTAACTATTTTTATGAAAGGTTAAGTACTAAAACCTATAATGCACTAGACCAGTGTTTCCCAAACTTGGGATGCCGCATGTGTAGGGAAAGCCCCTGGCGGGCCAGGCCGGTTTGTTTACCTGCCCTGTCCGCAGGTTCCACTGATTGCGGCTCCCACTGGCCGGGTTCGCTGCTCCAGGCCATTGGGAGCTGCTGGAAGTGGCGGCCAGTACGTCCCTCAACCCGCACGGCTTCCAGCAGCTCCCATTGGCCTGGAGCCATGATCAGTGGAACCTGCAGGCGGGGCAGGTAAACAAACTGTCCCGGCCCGCCCGGGGTTTTCCCTACACAAGCGGCGTCCCAAGTTTGGGAAACACCGCACTAAACAGTAAATCAGCCTTGTGGAGGCTCATTAAAATCTGGGGGAAAAACACCTTCTACCTAGAACTGGTTGAATTTAAAAAAGAATTCTCAACAAAATTTGAAATTTCAGATTTTTCCCATTTTACAAGTTTCCAGCAAGTTTTTGCCCCCCCTTTTATAAAAATATTCACAACTTTTAATCAATATTTTTCACTAAAATTTCAAAAACAATTACACTTCAAAAAAGTCAATAGTTTTCCACAACATTTTGTTTAAATAAATAAGACCCCACATTCTTCAGTGAAAAATCTTGTTCAAAAAATTTCAACCAGTTCTACTAGTGCAATAATATAGGAGGCAGTGTGGTGTAGCGAATAGAGCAACTAATGGTAATTTGAGAAACCAGGATTCTATTCGCAGCTCTGTCACTGACCTGCTGAGTGACCGTGGGCCTATTGCATCCACTCTCTGTGCCTCAGTTTCCCATCTGTAAAATGGTAGTAACCTTCTTTGTAATGTGCTTTGAGATCTACACATGAAAAATGCTATGTCATAGCTGGGTATTATACACTCTAATTATAATGTCTCTTCAGTACAAATGGAGGACATCTGTAAGGGAACTACCATATCAGTTCCAGATCTACTATTGCAGGGGTGTATGGGGAGACTTTGGCAAACCGGTAAAGTGCCTGAAACCACTATGGCTTACTGTTAAAGACAGCCTAGTCAGCAAGCTGTTAAAAGCAAGTGTCAGCTTGACCAAGGCAGGAAGGGAGGAGGTTTTGGGTGCCACCGAAAGGGCAGCTTGACTCCACATCCTTCCTGATAAGAATTGTGTTAAAATTGCTGATACATGCATTTGAAAAGAGCAGGATGTACCCTCAGGAATGTCTATTGGGGTCTCAAGGCTGCAGGCTCTGGAAAGACCCACACCTGGTTAATCAATAATCAGAAGGAACCTCTTGCTTGAAACTGCTTACTTAACAAGGTTTCTTTAAGTACTAATGTATAAATAAGCGGAAAAAGCTTGAGACGGGGGACTCGTTTCAGGACTGGTCTCTCCCTCTGAATGCATCTTCTGTTCCCCAGCGGCAGACGGGCTGCCGGTTTGTCACTCAAGAGCCACACTCAGCTTTGGTAATTATCAAGGGTTGGGGTTGTTTTACTAACTTGTTGCGGACGTGTGTAAGTGCTTGAGACTAGTAAAGTTTAGCTTTAAGTGAAAGCACTCGTGTTGTCCTGTTTGTGCCAGCCACCTATCGGTCGGACGGCTGTGTCTCCCCGATTTATTTCCTGACACCTCCTCGCACAGAGTAAAGTTACCAAGAGCTTTGGGTTGAAAGAACCCCGGGTAACAGGGGGTAATAGGATGGAATAGGACTTTGTGTCCAGCTCCTGCTCATTGACTTGGGGACTAAAGATTTTTGTTCCTAAGAAGAAGAAAAATAAATTTTAAAAAATAAAATGGTACCATTAGAAAAATATCTTTACCTCAATGAAAAACTAAGATGTCAGGGTATAAGGAAAAAATTGAAAATATCCCTGTATCTTCCAGATGTGCAGGGACATTGCAGCTGCTGCTATGTCCTTGCGGGAATGCACTAGGGTTTGCCAACTGTGCTGGCTGGTGCAGAGATAGGGGCAAGGCCATTAACTCTGCCACATTCGTGTTGGAGGGACTAGAACTTTCCAGGAGCGTGACTGTATCTGACACCAACGCATGTGCTTCCTGTGCCCTGTTCCCCAGAACACCCGTGCAGGGGCAGGCCATGCTCCTGGCCACCTAGGAGACAAATGTACAAGGCCAGGTCTGGCCTAAAATGAGCTTCTCCAGACCCTGAGGCCAACAGAAATGGCTCCAGGAACTTCTCCAAATTCTAGTGGAAACAGTGTTGTTGCTTTTTACAAACAAATCAATGTTCCTTTGAGGTATCTGCAGACTGGACTAAAGCACAGGGACCTGGCAGGGAAAAACTAAAGTGAAAAATTCACTTATATTCAATAGCTAAATATAAACAAAGTAAATCAGAATCAGTAGGGAAAAACAAACTCAATTTTTACCCTTCTTTCCTCTAGACACTTCCTACTGGCTGTGTTAACCCTTTAAGTGCACCTCTCTTTCTGGAGAGAAATTAGTGGTACTGAAATTAGCCCCCAGTGGCCAGATCTTAACAAGAACTCAGGAGCTCCCATTGAGAACAATGGAGAATCCCCTGCCCACATCCCCAGCTGAAAACAATGGGAGTCCTGAATGCAGAGCAGTTTGGAAATCTCACTGCCTTTATTTGGTGTTTAAATGAGAGCTGAGCTCTTTACACAACTGGGGTCAGATCTTTATGCCAACAGAGTCTCACTGATTTTAATGGGATGCTGTGCTGGTCTAAGGGTCTGCACTGGCACATCTACTTGCAGGATTGCAACCAAAACACCAACCTCCATATATATAAACACCTAAATAATGGCTTGATTCTCAGAGATTCTAAGCAATTGCTTCTCTGACTGAATCTAGCTGGAGCTGCGGATGATCAGCACCTCTGAAAATAAGACTACTTAAATATGATTTAGGTGCCTAATTTCAGGCACTCACGTTTGAAAATTTTAGCTTTGGTAACTTACAGAAAATACACCACAATTTAAAATCTTCCAGGAACAAACTAGATCTCTAAATCAAATAGCAGCATGCAGGGTCTCCTGGATTATTTAATGAGTCTAAATTTAATTACATTGAAGGTGATTTACAGAGAAATGCTTAAAAAGCCAATGAGATAGAAAAGGTGGATGAGGTAATATCTTTTATGGGCCCAATTTCTGCGGGTGGAAGGGACCAGCTTTCGAGCCACACCGAATTTTCCCTCAATAAACAGGCCAATAAACTGATGCTGAAATAAATAGCACCCTAAAAAGTGTTAATAAGAGCAAGTCACCAGGAGATGGCATGCTCACCAATGAATCTAGTCTTCACTTTAAGGAACAATTGAGATCCATGCTGTGTGAGACTCCAGATTACTCCCCTTCCTCAAGGCAACTCCTCCAGATAGTGAATAATGCACCCATCATTCTAATTAAAAAAAAAAAAAGGCATGGATCCTACATTATGTGAGAGATCTTGTTACTGATTAACTTGCCAGCCAACATCATGAGGGAGAAGCTGCAGAGATTATTAACCCCCTCTAGGGGAATTTTAAAAGGGGCAGCTTCTAACCAGAAAACACAAGAAAAACATAGAATATTAGCATCTGGGGGAGTGACTTGCAGGGTCCTACAATGGCTTCTGCAGCAGACAAAGCAAAACCACTGGGATTATTTAGTGCATGACATTACAGAAAAGTTTGGGCAGAGGACAGAATTACATAAAAACAGGGACAGGGATCTTCCAGCTTTAGGTGGTGGAACTGGTACAATATATTATACTGCTGTGTAAAAGGTTTGGGGTGACTTGTTCCACACTAGGTAGAAGTTGGGAGTTCACCACCTCTGGCCAACAGACCATGTGAGAAATAACCATTTTTAGCAATTGGGCTCATGACACAGGATGATTGGCCTGATCCTGGGAGCCCTGTGCAAGCATTAGGCACTCCATGCACTAGAAAACTTATGTGAAAAGCAAAAGCAGCCAGATCTTGTTTTATGCTGCACTTGTGACTGTGCATAACTAAGTCCACTTTTTGTCCAAGTGGAAAGGAGGCTCTGGCAGCCTGTCCAATAGATAATTTACAACACAGCTGGCACTGTGTTATTCCCTCTGTCTCACTATTTCTTGATGCTTTAGTAGTTTGCTGACCCTTAAAGAGTTGGCCTAATGTCAAATGCTGTAAAACCAAAGAAATTCACATTGGATGGCCAACACAATAGCAGGCAGTAAACTGCTCCAAGCAGGAACCATGGCTACCTCTCTCTTCATACAGCACCTAACACCATGGGGTCATGGTTGGGGCCTTTGGGTGCTACTGTAATGTGAATATTACATCATTATGATTAAAAAGAGGAAGACACTACCAAAGTGAAGATAATGGCAAAGAGAAGGCATTACCATTCCTGGGGCATATGCAGAGTTCTGCACAATTCCTGTTGCAGCTAATGAGCTGAATGCTCAAAGCACAGCAGCACATTGATTTAAGAATGTGCTTTCTAACCCTTAAAATAGGTTCATTCTCGATAATGGTTCTTTGCCAGTTCCTAGTAAGAAACTGAAGGCCTGACTCTTTGTTGCCCTGCACTTTATGGGGTCATTTTCACTTGTGAGGACCGAGTCTAAAATGTTGCTTTTCTGATTTGGGTAGTATTTTACACCCACTTTGAGTGACTAGACAAGGTGCCAAGCAATGGAGAATCAAGCCTTGATGCGTCACATAGGTTTCTGTTCAGACACTGTTAGCAGATAATCCAAATTAGGCTAAGATGGACTCAGTTTAGGGTTTGGGTTTTTTTATATTCACTTTTTTAGTGAAGTTTTGCCAGTTTTCTGACTACTGTAATTACCAGCTCCCCTCATAACACATTCCCTCTTAGGAATTATTAACACACACCTCTCTGCTAAGAATCCACAGATGAATCCTGCAGTTCTGACTTGTGCTGAATTCCCATTGTTTCCAATAGGTGTTTTGCACAGTTGAGGATTGGACCCATACATTGAAGTTCATTAGAAGACTTAAATGGTATTAGTCTTTGGTAGGGTGCAATCCTCAGCAAGGAAAAAGCCCAAATACAGCAAGGTTCTTAGAAAGTTCATCTTGGAAGAACTGAATTAGCACTATCCTCCTTGCCCCTCCACCCCACACTGTTTTAAAATGTATTTGATAAACAAGTTCACTGTCTAGAGGGGGAAAGTTACTTACTGCTGGTTGATCACATTCCAATGCAGTGAGATCTGTGAAAACAAAATTAAGTGTCAATGCTATTTTGCCCAATATTGTGTTTGAAATTAAAAGCTTCTACAAACTATGAATTACAGCTGCATGAGTCGATATCTATCTTCACTATTAAAATTGATCACTTCCATTATACACTCTTGAGATACCACTGTTTTTGCTTGCTTTCAATTTTTCATGCGATATTCAGTTTGGAAAGTAAAATCTGCCCTCAGTGTCAAATGCTCTCTTCTGAAGCCTTCTACAGTCTGAAGCTTCCCAACTGCAGTCATGTCTCACAGCTGCAGATGAACTGTTGGAATGCACTGAGTTTGAAACACTTTGTTTTTGGTGTGACTCCATTTTCAATGTCTGTTACCTCTTGCTTTCACTTCTCTAATCCTGGTCCAAGTTGATTATGCATCTTGTAAATAGTGTTTTCTGCCAATACAGCTATGTGCTTTGTCTCAGAAAGGTTACAAAGCTCCTGCAATTTCGTCAATAGAGGAAGGTCACAGCAGGTGCAAAATATCTTCACCAATTAATTGTGAACACTTTTAATTGAGTTTAAAAAATTCTCATCTATTACCAGCTATGGAAGAGTATAAATAAGGTCAGGGAATGAATATAGTATAATAATAATTAATCAGGGCAGAATGTCCTGTAGTGAGAGCATGGGACTGAGATTTAGGACTCATGGATTCTATTTCCAATCTACCACCAACTTGCTCTGACATTTTAAGTTTAAGTAACTTGACCTCCCACACTACTCATTTCCTAATACTAAAATCTTTACTGTTAAACAAGTAGGATCAGTAAAACAGATTCCCAGAGGATGGTGTTTGGGAATGCACATTTTACAGTTTTTGTGGCAATACATAAAATATCCACCTACATTTCTCCTCACAAACATTCATGAGGCGCTCTCTCTCTCTCTCAGAACTTATGATTGAAAGCAGAGAAAGGACACTACCTTAGACTAGCAGTTAACCCAAAGCAGTTCCACAGAACTGCTACTGGGGAGATCATTCTCCTAGAACCCTCCACGTATGATTTATGTCCTAAATTTCCGTACTAAAAACTATTTACTTTCCTTAAAATCCCTAAACTTAAAAAATCTCTACCCCCCCCCCCCCCCCCCCCCCACCCCCCTGCCCCCCCCCCCCCCCCCCGCCCCCCCCCCCCTCCCCCCCCCGGACCCCCCCCCCTCCCCCCCCCCCCCTACCCCTGCTGCCTGCACGCCTGCCTGCGCGGCCCCGGGGCCGGGCAGGGGGAAGGGGCGGGGGGGGGGCGGGGGCGGGCCGCGGGCGGGGGCGGCAGGCGGGGCCGGGGGGCGGGGCGCGGGGCGGGCGGCGGGCGCGGGGGCGGGGGGCCGGGCGGCGGCGGGGCCGGCGGCGGGGGGCGGCGGCGGGGCCGGGCGCGGGCGGCGCGGCCGGGCGAAGGGCCGCGGGCGCGGCGGGGGGGCGGGCGGGCGGGCGGCGGGCTGGGGGGGGCGGGGCGGGGCGGCGGGGCGGGGGGGCGGGGGGGGGGGGGGACGGGGGGCGGGGTGGAGGGGGCCGGGAGCGGGGGGGGGGCCGGGGGGGGGGGGGGTGGGGGGGGGGGGGGGGGGGGGGGGCGGGGGGGGGGGGGGGGTGGGGGGGGGGGGGGGGGGGGGGGGGGGCGGGGGGGGGGGGCGGGGGGGGCGGGGGGGGGGGGGGGGGGGGGGGGGGGGGGGGGGGGGGGGGGGGCGGGGGGGGGGGGGGGGGGGGGGGGGCGGGGGGCGGGGGGCGGGGGGCGGGGGGGGGGCGGGGCAGGGCCGCCGGCCCGGAGGGCCAGCCTCGGCCCCTCCCCCCCCTCCCCCTACCCTCTTCCCCTGCCTGCCTGTGTTGTGTGTGTGTGTGTGGTGTGTGTGCGGGGGAGCTAGCTGAAGGCGGCGGCAAAAAACAAAACAAAAAACCTGAATTTGGGGTTAGAAAAGTTGGGGACGTCTTATACATGGGGGTGTCTTATATACAGAAAAATACGGTAAGAATAAGGAGAGAGGCAGACAGATGCCTCAGTGGCATGTCCCTCCCTTGACCACAGCATGGCGCCCAGTAGGAACTCCACTGCAAAATATTCCATCAAAGTACTTATATGTCCCCTGCAGTGAGCTGAGCACCTCACAAACATTAATCTCCCAACACCCCTTGGAGCTAGGGAAGTACAACTAACCCTGTTTACAGATAGCGAACTGAAAGAAATTAAGTGATTTGCGTAAGGTCACACAGGAAATCTGTGGCAGAGACAGGAATGGATTCCCAGACTCAGTTGAATGCTTTCAACACAAGATCATCCTTCATCCACAAGCTGTGTTAACTTTCGGCAGACACTCTCCTCCCATTGGAATGTTCCCTCATGGATGGAACCATGGGCTGCTGTAAACGAAAGAAACCCTGAAAGCACGACTCCATTGGAGTCGTGCTGCCAGGGCACTGTAGACAGCAACAGCCCCACAGTTGGCAGGGAAGAACAATGCTTGGACACAATAGTGGTGGCCTCCTTTGAACTGAGGGTTAGGGATGTATTTGCAGAGCTTGGCGCATGCCTAGTCCCCCAACAAAGAAACCCCTTCTGCAGCTTTTCTACCTTCTTACAAGTTCTAACACATTACGGGAGGCCTAGCCCTAATCTAGTCATCAGACTGATCCTCTGAAACATGCTTCTCTTCACACAAGTGAATTTTCAGGCAGGCAGGTGGGCAATTTCTTTGGAGAAGTCTATTCTAACATCTCAGACTGACATACTTCAGCTACTTGGGCACTGCTCCCGCTGGACTTAATGAGAGCTGTGCTCATGTATCCAAAGGCAGAACTGGCCTTGCAACAAATTACAGGACAGCACAGAAACTCTGGAAGCATGGAGCAAAGTCATGGAATGTTGTTAGGCCGGAACCAAATGCTTCAACTGATCTGATTAATAAGCCTCATATAAAACACAGAGAACGCAGCTTGGCACCTTGCTAATTCTTTTACAGTAATTATTACTGAAGAGCAAGTGTCTGATTACTCACTGTCCTGATTGACAGGCTCAAGAGAAATAACATGAACTAATGAAAAAACAACTGATTCATGTGAGCAACTCAGTTTCACTCTGGAATTCTATCGGTAAGCACGTGCAGTGTAAGTCAGAGCAGGTGAATCTGAGCCTGCTGGTGGTGTGCTCCAACTGCTGCTAGTTATATTACGTATGAACATTTCACCGTTAGCTTGTCCTTACCCCCATTTAGTTGTAGCCTCTTTGTGTTTTATCATATACTAAGATTATAAGCTCTATGGGGCCGGGATCCTCTTGTTATTACATATGTGGACGGTGCCTAGCACAATGGGCCTTGGTCCCCGACTGGGCCCTTTAGGCACTACTGTAATACAAATAATGAAAAATTGTCATTATCATAACTTAGGTTAAGTACATTGAGCCCCTCAAAAGGTGTCTGAGGTATTCACAATGGATACGATTGGACATTACACTGGGTTTTAGCAAGAAGAAAAACACACGTTGAACTTGCATGGATAGGAGGAAACAAAGGACGATGATATGCTCCCAGCAGGAAGATGCACCTTTTCTTTACGGGAAGAAAACAAGTCACCATAACCTGTGCAATGTCCACAGCACTAGCAACATTTCTTCCACTGAAGAGAGCTGCCCATGTGGTCACCCTGTTCACCCTCCCTTGTCTTAGGGCACAGGGTCTATGTGAGGGGAAAGTGAGTGGAATACAAGCATTTTAATAAAAGCCCATTGTGAAACATTTCCAGACACTGAGAAATAACCCCACAAAAGTATACATCCTTTATAGGCAAAAGCCTTCCTCAGAGGAAGAGCCCATTATTGCAGAGTTAACATGTCGCTCCGAAGTAATTACTTGCTTCCTCTGGAATCAGTTAAACAAATGTGTCCTTGGCTCCCTCAGCACATTTTATGGGCACCATCCTTAGGAGAGTTAGGGTCCTACTCTGTATGCGGCTCAGACTCACAGCTGAGTCCATATTGCTCTGAGCAACACTAAGTCCATGCACACATATGGGTGTAGGAGTGGGAGGGGATGGTATTTTTTTTTAAAATTAATTTTAGGGGCAAATCTTGTTTCCAGACACCAGCCCAAACACCTGGGTTAGAGATCTTAACAGTTCACAGAGCAAGAACGAAACGTCTCTGTAGCCACTACTTCAGCCTGAGGACTGGATACACTGGCCTCATTCCTGAGGTGCTATGGTCAGCCTCAGTGACAGCCCCTTGGGAGCTGGGTTCTGCAGTTCCTGCACAAGCTCCTGAAATCCTTCCTCTCCCTCAACAGGGATTCTACTGCAGACAGGGCTTCCTTCACTCATGGAGGAGAGGGCTTGAAATGCAATGTCTATTTGTAGTATCAGAGGGGTCTTACAAAGAATCTGTTAGCAGAAACCAAGAATATAGACTAACATGCGTTTTGCAGCATGAGGCTTGTGCTTCTCGGCTTGCATCTAAGAAGAAGGTATTCTTTTCACGAAAGCATGCTCTGCAAAACGTCTGTTCTGTTAATATGTGCCACAGGATTCTTTGTTGCTTTTATTTGTAGTATATTATTCAGCCACTAGATGTCTGTGTGCTGGACAGAGTTCCAAAGTGTGGTGGTTGGTAAACAAAGTGGGAACTCAAGCTTTGTGAAAGCCTGTTTGGGTCTCTAGTTTTAGCTGCTTTCTTTAATAAATGCCTCCTGTATAAGGTGGTCTGTAACTATAGATCATGACAGGTTTTAGCCCCATAAATAGCTCATTCTACAACTGCACAGCAATTAAGTACAACACTAGTTTTGCCATGATATTTTGAACATACAGTGTTGGCTACATGCTTATGTTGCAAACAGTGCTTTATAAATTTGTTAATTTAACACATGGTTAATAAAGTCCTCCCCCAACATGTTGGTTTTGTTGTTTAACCATAAAGTTCACTTCTCTTTCAAGCAGATAGGCTGCTTTTCTATTGGATTAATCAAAACCACACTATGCATTTGACATCAGCAAGAACAGCAACAGGCTAACTAATTGGTTTCACTGGCTTCCACTATGTATCTCATTCTCACAATCAAGAGCAATGCCAAAACAATTAATGATGAGCCCTATCACTTGTTTTTACATTTACCTTCAGATTGCAGGGCAGGGCTGAGAGGAGAGAAGCATAGAGTAAGGGAAGTTTAACACAAGTCAAAAGGGCACATTTCTCAAATACCCCAGAAAGGAAATGAATAAGTATAAGTTACCATGGTAACCTCTTATGTTCTTAGCCAGTTAGTTGATCCCACATGAACAAAGTTTTCCCCAACACCAAAAATGTCCTTGCATTTTGAAGTATTAGAGAAGGGGGTGAAACAGAGAAAGTAGGTGTTTTTAAATAAAGACAATTATTTCTTATTGATTAAAAAGTAAAACCTGAAGAAGCTGGGAAAGATCCTGTGTGTGCTCAGATTTCTCTCAGCAGTGGGATCACATCCAGGTAGTTCCAGTGGGGTTGAGTGTACACACACACACACACTTTTAAAATACAGTGGCAAAGAGGAAACACGATCCCACAGCAAATCTACCTAGCAATTTGAATGCCCCCTTCCTGGGAGGAATACAATAGCATGCCTGTTGCATTGGGTCTGACATTTTAAACTCTTTGCTTTTCAAGTCCTGACTGCACAAGATTCATGGGCTGGGCTATGACTTGGTCTGTGAATATTTTCTGACCAATTCAGAACCGGCTTCGGCTACCAGGTACTTGTCAGTTTTAGTAATGTTCAGTTTAGAAGTGTTCTAGTGATTCTCCCCCATCCCACCCCCAATAGTCATTGTTTACAGAGTGCCAGAACTGAACATGGCACTTTACGGAACAAGGCAAGATTCTAGCCCTGAAGAATTTACTGTCTGACTCAGATCCTCCATTCCCCACACCTGCTCCCAGGTCTGTCAGTCTAGTAGCAAAGGGATAAAAGAGGCTCCACTACTGCAGGGACTCCACTCCACAGCCAGTCCTGCATCCATTCCCCCTTTCCCAGGTCTACCAAGCACTCACCCCTCCACAAAGAAAAAAATTCAAGTACAGAGCGTTAAACTCACACTGGCATGAAATCACTGTTCTACAATACTGCGTACACAACACTCATCTCTGCCCACTTCCAAACCTCTGCCTGCCAGAAGCGGGGACTGGACCACACTAGATTATTGATCACTAGATAATTGCCCTGTTCTGTACAGTCCCTCTGAAGCACTTGGCACCAGCCACTGTTAGAAGGCAGGATACTGGACTAGATGGACCATTGGTCTGACCCAGTGTGGCCATTCTTATGCTATGTAAAGCTGCGCCAGCGGCAGCAGTGAGTGTCAGAGAGAAAGGACTGTCTGAGCTCTGCCACCTAGATACCAAACAACAAACCGATTAGTAACCAGCTTACACCCCACGGCCTCCCCAGACACAAGAGCAGCAGCTCCCACCTACCCTGCAGTATCCTCCCCTGAGCCCAGGCACTCATGCTGCAGCAGGAGGATGTTCTTTCACAGCAGCATGACTTCTAGAGAGCAGCTCTCAGTGCAGTGCTCTGAGCCAGCAAGACCCTCGCTACCCCCGTCCGGACTTGCCAGTCACACTCCAGCCTGCTGCACCACACGCCTCCCTCCTCTCCACTCAACTCGCTCCTCCCCTACCCTAGCTAGCAGCTGCTAGCTAGAAGCTTGGTCCAGAGGTCATCCCAGAGGAGTATAAATCCTAGTCTGGGAAGCAGCTGCAGATACCTGCAGGGAGAGAACAGGAAAGGTGGGAGGGTGCGTGTGTGACTTACCCATGGGGAAGAGACAGGGGAGCTACTTGAGAAATAAAACATTGCAACCAACTCAAGGACATTTTATAGTCAATTTATAAGCCATAGGAAGGGGAGATTGGGGGGAAAGAAGTGGGAGGAAGATATCCAGCCAGCTAAATCCACCAGGCCAGCACTCTCCCCTTAAACTATCTTGTCTCTGGCTCCAAACCAGAGACTCCCTAACTGTGGTATATGGAAAACCAGTGAGCCGCAGACCACCTGCAGAGCTGCCTGGCCGAGTGGTGCTAGCTTCTTTTCCTTTCCAGCTATCACACTGTGTTAAAGACAGCTACCCACACATTTAATCTTTCCTAACATTCAATAAATCTGGTCGACATTCTTCATCTGGACACAGTGTAACTGTAGCCGTGTCGGTCCCAGGCTATTAGAGAGACAAGGTGTGTAAGGTAATATCTTTTATTGGACCAACTTCTGTTGGTGAGAGAGACCAACTTTCAATTCACACATAGCTCTTCTTTAGGTCTCTGTTTAAGCTTGACAGTTGTCTCTCTCACCAATAGAAGTTGTCCAATATAAAACACATTACCTCACCCACCTGGTCTCTCTAGTATTTCATGTGGAAAGTTTTCCCACTGCAAAAAACAATTGTGTGGAAACCTAAATTTTCCCCTGGACAGTATCAATTCAGACAAAAAAGTTGGTTTTCCTCACAGGAAATTTCCAAACCAAAATGTTATTTCTTTTACACTTAAAATGCCATGTTGTTTGGATGTTTTGGTTTAAAAAAAAAAAAAAAAATTTTTTACCGGTAAGTCAAAATGTTGGTTTAAAACAAAAAACGTGGGGCGGGGGGGATTAACTGAAGAACCAAACAAAATGACATTTTAAGCCAAAATGACATTTATCAGTTGATATTAAACAACTGATAGTTTCAAATCAGTTCAAAGCTTCCCTCAGGAAACCCAAATTTTGCAATTGAAAAAATTTCAAACATGTAGATTTTTCAGCTGTAATTTCTCATGGAAAGCTTTTGGGTTTTTGATCAGCTCTAATACTAATGCAATTGCTGTGGTTGCTACAGGGCTGTTTTCTCATACTTTTGGATAAGGGAAGTTGGTTTATGGGACACTCCATTAATAAATAAATAAATAAATAAATAAATACTGCTAATTTAGCACTTTTTATCTTTAGATCTCAAATCCTTTTCCAAGGTCGATATCATTATCCCTTTTTAATTGATGGGAAAACTGAGGCACAGCAATGTAATCATTCGCCCAAGATCACCTAGCAGGCCAGCGGCTGAACCAGAAATTGGACCCACATCTCCTGAGCCCCAGATCAGAGCCCTATCCACTAGGTTATATTACCATAAAAGGTGGCCCATGCTATGAAAATGTTTCAGACCCCCTGCTCCAAAGTAAAAATCCTAGCCAATGTACCATGCAAGGCCAGCAACATTGATACCTGACTTCTGATGTAAATTCTTCTTGGCCACGACTGAAGTGCCAGATTCGGAGCAGAGTTACACTGGGGTAACTTCAGTAAAGCTGATGACTTTATTTTGGATTTACAGCAGATCGGAATCTGGTCCTGTGTTGTTATGCACAGCACTGAATGCCACTTGCACTCAGCTAACGACTTGCCCATGATCACTGCCCAAGAGACATGTCTGATCTTTAGAAATTCACACCGATGTAGGGAGGATTAAGGCTAAAGAGAACCCATCACTTTTGAACTTAACCCACATCTCCAGAACACACAAAACATTTCCTCCCAGCCAGGCCCATCCCTCCTGCAGATCTGCCTCCCAGCACTTCCCTTGGGGGACAGTTGTGTTCCTTTCGCTTGAGTCCTTGTTCTCTATCCAGCCAAGGCAACGGAGCCCAGCCCAGCAGACAGTGAACTAGAAGTAACAGGCATTTGCACCTGCTGCTCTCCCTCCACTCACTACTACATTCAGATCCCCTCCGAGCACAAAGCCTCGATCCAAGGATTCTCCTTTAATCTATTCCGGATTATCCAAAGTAGGCACTTCGCTGATAAGGAAACAAATGTGGCTGTGTGGACTGAACACAGGACCAGCAGCTATGGACTGATTAATTTTAATTCTGCCTCTGTCACTAGCTTATTGTGTTGTGTTGGGGACGGGGCTTAAGATCTGCCTCTGTTTTTTCATTTGAAAAATGAAAGGTAATGCCATGTACCCGTTCTATTCATGGCATACATGGAAAGTTAGAAAAAAATGAAACATGTATACTCTTTCTGAAAGGTTGCAGCACACTACGACTTTATTCCTTAGAACCCAGAAATCATAGAATATCAGGGTTAGAAGGGACCTCAGGAGGTCATCTAGTCCAACCCCCTGCTCAAAGCAGGACTAGTCCCCAGCCAGATTTCTGCCCCAGATCCCTAAATAGCCCGCTCAAGAACAGAACTCACAACCCTGGGTTTAGCAGGCCAATGCTCAAACCACTGAGCGATCCACCCACACCCACACCCACACCCACACCCTCTCTCTGTCTCCTGTCCCCCACCCCCCGACAGCTGAGAAGCACAACTCTACCCACCTTGCTCCAGACTGGCTCTTGCAGACTGACTGATGAAGACCCAGCCCACAAGCTTCCTTACAGAGCCCCTGGTCCGACTTGCAGGTGAGGTTCACCCCTTACAACTTAAAGTGAGTGCTTGTAATTTCAACACAGTTTGTAACACACCACACATTGCCTACCTGCCACACAAGGGAGTTGAGAAGATGAGCATTAGTACAGTGCTTGGAAGATGTAAAACATATGAAGTGTGAAGTAATTCAGCAAAGATAGCAGGAGGAGCAAATTCAGTTTTATTACTGCACAAGGTAAGTCATGTCTGATGATTCTATGTGCTAAGCATTTTTGCTCTTCTAAAGTGCTCTTCCCCACTCATACAGTACATTCCATTTACCTCAGTCTTGGCCAGGTTGGGGAACCCTGTTCAACAATACGGTGGTCACTGAAACAAACAAACACCCATTTCAAATTATATTGAGAGGTGAAAATGAGTTGAAACTCACAGCAAGTGAAGCAAGAAGCACTTCTGTATCGAACAACACAGCTGAGTATTCATTTATTGTGCAGAGCTTCAAAGAGCAAGCTTTAAATGAATTTTCAACAGGGAAATGGGTACAAAAGGATGAATGCAAAATAGCGCTAAACTATGAAAGAAATCCAGGGAGACCATCTAAAAAAAGTTTCAGTGCTGGCATAGCCACTTTGTTTGTAGTCACATTATTCCATTGCTTGAAATCCCTGTGCTTCCTCTCTCAGCCTTCTCAGCATTAAAATTAACTCTCCATCTTTTAATTCCTACTTCAAGGATTGATTACACAACTCACCCTTCTCTAGAATCCTGCTGCCATGCTGCAGTTCTCTAACCACAGGAGTTCTCGTCTCCTCACCTCCATGAGTGTATAAAAAAGCCATACTTTTGATCATAGCTCTGTGTTGACTCTGTGTATTGTGTCTCAGGAAGCAGAGGGCAGGCTATACAGGCAGAAGCTTCAGGTTAGAGCTGGCTTCCTGTACAGATGGGCCTGAGCCAAAATGCTAATGATCTGGATAAGAGAAAAAAAGAGAGACACACACAGCACTACAAGTTTCAGAATGCCCTTGACAAGTACAGTCAGAGGAAAGGGAAGCTCAGAAATCTTGGTGGCAGTGACCAAGCAAAGCTGGGATTTCAGCATCTGCCTACAAAACAATTCTATAATGGAATGTAACCTTCTACATCTCCCCTTGTCTTTGGTCTTCCTTCCGTTTGCACATTCCCTCTCTAGTCTATATCCTGGTTTAGATTTCCCATGTCTTTCTTTCTGCTCTCTGGCATGGGGTGCCAGCAGGGATTTTCTCACCTTCTCATTGAGCCCTTGTGATGAGAAGCAATGGGAGTTTTGCAGCAAGGAAGGGGAACGCTAGAGACAGGTGCCAAAGCTGTTAACTCTCTTTCCCTGAGACAATGGGAGATGGGAGCACTGGCTGAGGGGGCATCAGGGTCTAGCTCAGTCCTGTTCAATGCTCTACCTGGGTTTTCAAACCGCGGGTTGGGCCTCGGGCTGAAGCCAAAGTCCGGTTCACCCCCACCCATGGTCATGTAGTAATTTTTGTTGGCAGAAAGGGGTTGTGGTCTCCCAATGCGGCTCTGGCCTCCCCGGCTCCCCAGATGGACCTAACTGCGGGGGGCGGTCCTGTTGTCTGTACCTGCAAGGCCTATCTTGGACTGCGTTCCTGTCATCTAAATAAACCTTCTGTTTTACTGGCTGTCTGAGAGTCATGGTGAATCGCAGGAAGCTGGGGGTGCAGGGCCGTGACTCCCCCACACTCCGTGACACACATTATCTCTGCATGTTCTAGCAAACAGGTGCAGGAATAACTACACTCCAGGAACAAGATTTATTCAAGTAATAGACATTAAAATTAGTTAGACAAGCTGTGCACTGGCATTTAAGTACTCTATTAGCTGCATTTATAGTAAAACTGTCCCTAACTGTCTGCTTCTTGAAAAAAAAAGATCAAAGAGTAACAGTTTAAAAGAGCACCTAAGGCCCATTTTCAAAAGTGACTGAGGCTTTGGCTACACTTGCATTTCAAAGCGCTGCCGCGGCAGCACTTTGAAGCGCTAAGTGTAGTCAAAGTGCCAGCGCTGGGAGAGAGCTCTCCAGCGCTGTCCGTACTACACCTCCCTGTGGGGAATAACATACAGCGCTGGAAGCCGCGCTCCCAGCGCTGGGGCTTTGACCACACTGGCGCTTTGCAGCGCCGCAATTTGCAGCGCTGGAGAGGGTGTGTTTTCACACCCTGCTGCAGCGCTGCAAATTTGCAAGTGTAGCCAAGGCCTAAGACACTTAGTAGCCAAAGGTCCATTGAAAGTTTCAGTTTCTGAAAATTTTACCCGAGTTTGCATGAATTGCTACCTGTGAACTCTGGAAATACAGAAATTGATCAGTTGTGGTGGGTGTTTTTAAAAGGAATTAAGAACCACCAATGAAAGGCATATGAAGACCCAATGGCTGGAAGCTGAAGCCAGATGAACTGAAATTAGAAACAAGGCACACATTTTTAACAGGAAGGGTGATTAAACACTGGAGCAAACTACTAAGGGTATGGCTACACTTGAAAGTTGCAGCGCTGGGAGTTACAGCGCTGGTCATGCAGCTGTGTAGGGCCAGCGCTGGAGTGTGGCCACACTGACAGCTACCAGCGCTGCAGTGTGGCCACACTTGCAGCACTTTCCAGCGCTGTATTGAGAGGTGCATTGTGGGCAGCTATCCCACAGAGCACCTCGTCCCATTTTGGCGCTGAGTATTGTGGGAAGGGGAAGGAAGTGTGCGGGTCATTCCGCTTCCTGTGCCAACGCCCCGTGGTGCATCGCTTCACATCCCAGCATTCACTCTTTCCGGCAACGTTTGGCGCCATTGTGAGTGTCTTTCTGTTTTACTCTCTGTGTGTGAATCGCGATTTCTGTGGCAAATGGAGCCCGAGCTGCTGAGGACTCTGCTGATGAGTGTCACCAGCACAACACGTTTGGCAGTCTAGCTATTCCTTCAGCTCCAAAGTGACAGTGAGGAGTCTGACGATGATATCGATATCGATTCTCCTGCCGCATGTGACACTAAAGTGCTTGTGGCATTCACGGAAATGCTCAGCACCGTTGAACGCCGCTTTTGGGCTCGGGAAACAAGCACTGAGTGGTGGGATCACATCGTCATGGAAGTCTGGGATGACGAGCAGTGGCTGCAGAACTTTCGTATGAGAAAAGCCACTTTCATGGGACTGTGTGCTGAGCTCGCCCCCACTCTGCGGCGCAAGGACACAAGATTGAGAGCTGCCCTGACGGTGGAAAAGCGGGTGGCTATTGCAATCTGGAAGCTGGCAACTCCAGACAGCTACCGGTCGGTCGGGAACCAGTTTGGAGTGGGAAAGTCGACCGTTGGAATCGTTTTGATGCAAGTTTGCAAGGCAATTAATCGCCTCCTGCTAAGAAAGACCCGTGACTCTGGGGAGCATGCAGGACATTGTGGATGGCTTTGCACAAATGGGTTTCCCTAACTGTGGAGGGGCAATAGATGGGACGCATATTCCTATTCTGCCCCCTCCCCACCTGGCATCAGAGTACGTTAATCGTAAGGGGTATTTCTCTATGGTTCTCCAGGCGCTTGTGGATCACCGCGGGCGTTTCATTGACATTTACACAGGCTGGCCTGGAAAGGTGCATGATGCACGCATCTTTCGGAACAGTGGCCTGTTCAGGAAGATGCAGGCAGGGACTTTTTTCCCAGACAGGAAGATCACAGTAGGGGACGTCGAAATGCCCATTGTGATCCTTGGAGACCCCGCTTACCCGTTACTGCCTTGGCTCATGAAACCCTATACAGGGAAGCTTGACAGGAGCAAGGACCGGTTCAACTACAGGCTGAGCCGGTGCCGAATGACTGTGGAGTGTGCTTTTGGCCGTTTAAAAGCACGCTGGCGTTCCTTGTATGGGAGGCTAGACTTGGGGGAAAGCAGCATCCCCGCGGTTATATGCGCTTGCTGTACCCTCCATAATATTTGTGAAGGGAAGGGTGAAACATTCAGACAGGCATGGACCACCGAGGTTCAAGTCCTGGAGGCTGAATATGCACAGCCAGAGAGCAGGGCTAATAGAGAGGCCCAGCACAGGGCTTCAAGGATTAGGGATGCCTTGAGGGAACAATTTGAGGCTGAAAGCCAACAGTAATGTTTGCTGCCTTGCATGGGAGTGAATTGCACTGCTTACACTGTTATTCTATTATCCCTAACATGATTTGCAGTGCCTCTTTCTTTACTGGGCTAAGGTATCTTTCACTATCTGCTATAATAAAGACTGTTTTCAAAGCCAAGAATTGTTTTATTGAAAAAAAAACCTTCCTTGACAGACAGACAGACACACAACATTTCATGAACACAAGAGGGCAGGGGTGTGGGTTGGTGAACTGTATAGTCACAAGTTTGCATATGTCCTGTCTGGATTGCTGTTTAATGAATCCTGCACTTCAGGGTGCATATACTGCATGGTGATGGGGGTTGAGTGCAGAGGGTAAGGGTGGTAGGTATCAGGCTGGTTGGTGATCGTACAGGTGTTGGAGGCAGCTGGTGGTGGTAAGAATCTGGATGCTGGGGAAAGGGGGTTTGAGCTGACATTGGGGCACAAGGCAAAAAGCTTTGGGACGGGGGGAGGGGGGGCGGTGGGGCAGCACGGGACTGCTCTGCCTGCATGGCTACGATAGCCTGGAGAGAGTCCGCTTGGCGCGACAGGATCTCTAGCAGCTGGTTTGTGCTTTTCCTCTTTGCCACAGCGTTTCTACGCCAATGTCTCTGGCGGATCATGCTTTCCTTTTCTCTCCACTCCTGCAAGGTTTTACTCTCTCTAGCAGAGTGATGAACAGTTTTCAACATGTCCTCCTTGCTCTTTCGGGGATTTTTCCTCAAATTGTGCAGCCTCTGTGCTGTGGTACATCTGCTCAGTCCAGCATTCAAGGTCACTGTAGAAAGCCAGAAATGACAACATTTAACAGGGCAGCATTGTATTCACTATCTCCAGACATTAATTGATACACTGAGTCCTCACTTTAGCATTCTTTTACCACACACATAACACAACAGAAGCCACGAAATGGTGAGTGAGGGGTGCTTATAGAGGGAGAAGTGGGGTGCTGATTGCTTCGGGTAATCTGGAGTGATAGAGGGGTTGAGTGAAGATGCAGCTGCAGGGGTGATCTTCACTATCTCTCTATCTCTATCACTATCTTCACTAAAGAGTCTCCCAACATTTTTCACAGGAGTTAATCCTGGAAGATATCTCCCTGCTGCGAGTCACTACGGAACAGCGGGAGGCTCTTCTACAGCAATGTGGATTCCGCCCTGGACCCTATGCGGGTTGCCTGTGTTCAGCAATGGTCCCCCCACTCCTCGCGGCACAGTGGCTCTCCCTATAAACCTGCGCAGGCATATTGCCCACGCTCTGGCTGAAACTTTTGCTGAGATCACTACAGCCGATTACCGCGACGTGATAGACCACATCAATGGGCTATTCCACATCTAGGCTGGCATGCATGCAGCCATAACCCCCCTTCCTCTCCAGAAACATTTCCACCCAGAAAATAAAAGCCACTTACCGGTAACCCGCTCCTCTGCTTGTCCTTCTGCAACTGCTGGCTGCTGCGATTGGGTACTTTCCTCCTGGCTTGAGAAGAGCTCCTGGCTGCATGCCTCTTGGGAGTCTGGGGTGTCTTCCCCCATCCCAGTAGCTTCACTCGCGTTTTCCTCCCCCCCCGCCGCCTCCGCATCCGCCTCCGCCTCCTGTCCCCCAGCCTGCTCAGAAGTGTCCATCGTTGTCCTGGGATTGGCAGTGGGGTCACCCCCAAGTATTGCGTCCATCTCCCTGTAAAAACGGCAGGTCGTGGGGGCAGCTCCAGATCGGCGATTCCCCTCGCGGGCTTTGTAATAGGCACTCCGCAGCTCTTTAACTTTCACCCTGCATTGTAGTGCGTCCCGATCAAGGCCCCTATCCAGCATGGACCTTGATACCTGCTCAAAGATATCGTAATTCCTACGGCTGGAGCGCAGCTGGGACTGCACAGCTTCCTCCCCCCAAACACTAATGAGGTCCTGCAATTCGCCAGTGCTCCATGCTGGGGCTTGTTTGCCGCGTGGAGGCATGGTCACCTGTAAAGATTAACTGATTGCACTCCACACCTGGCTGCAGCAAACAGGAAGGAGATTTTTAAAATTCCCGGGGCATTTAAAGGGCGGGTCACCTGAGGCAAGAGCAGTAGAGTGCAAACTGATGAGCAGAGTGGCTGAACAGGAATTCTGGGATAACTCCTTATTCCCTGGAGGACAATTAAAGCGCTGGTGAGTGTCCACACCTGCTGAGCAGCGCTGGATCACCAGCGCTGCGCTCCTTATACCCCAACCGGGATGGGTTTTCAGCCAGCGCTGCAACCAGGGAGTTGCAGCGCTGGTTGTGCCCTGCAAGTGTGGACGGGGTGTAATTGCAGCGCTGGAAAGCCTCCACCAGCGCTGCAACTTGTAAGTGTAGCCATACCCTAAGGCAAGTGGAGGATTCACCATCTCTCAAGGTCATCCAGAAAGGCGTCGAATCTTGATTTGAACATATGCATTAACCAAACACAAGTTATGCTTTAGAGGGAAACAGAAAAGGCTGATCATATCTATCTATGAATTAAAAATATCCTCTGAATAATTCAAACAACAAATTTCTGTTCCCCAAACTTAGTGCAGAGTTTTAATATTTCCTTATTGATTGTTATATATACTTGCTCCTTTTCAGAGTGCTCTTAGGTATCTCAGTAGATTCACCTCTGAATGAGTCACGTGGAAATCAACATCCATCATCAACAGTCAACGTGATCATTGTGATCATAGCACTGTGATGAGACAGATGTGTGTTGTTGTCATTTACAATGTCTCTAATGGCACAAATAGCATTATAGAAAAACTGCATCCTGTTGTCATAAAAACAGCTCTTCTCAATATAGAACACATCAATCACTAACAACAAATTGCTGCTGTATATTAATATCATCAAGGAACTCCACTAAGATTTGGATAGAAAACTGAAAGCAGTACATTCTGGTACATAAAAATGGAAGTGAGGGAATGATACAAAAGCACAAAGGAATATAATTCATAACTGGCATTGCATTAGCAGTGTATAATTTTATAATTACACTTGAACTTACACAATTTGCAGACTGTTGTGCTCTGTTTGTGGAAGTTCCAGAAATGTACTACAAAAATAAAAAGGGAGTTTTTGCAGATGTCAGTGCAAAAAAGTTGTGCCCAACTATGACACTTATGAGAAAGATCTGTATGAATCAGACTGCATTTTTGTAAAAAGCACAGGCGATATGAAAACAGCCATACACTTAGCACAAGCAAGACAGTAGGTTGTATACTCATCAGGCAATATCTACACACCTTGGATATGCTGAGATTCAGGGCATTCTCTGATCCTTCCACGTCTTCACTGCTCACCATGCCAGTAAAAGGGGAGAGTTAACATAGTCAACTGATTAACGATCCAGGTTGTGGGCCCCACTGTCCTAAGTCTGTCTGTAACCTCCTCTTTGTCAGGGGTCAGAGCTGGCACAGCCACAGAAATGGCAGGACCATCCCACACATGTTGATTCAGCACTTCAGCTGGGCAGTCCCCAGGCAGGGATCTTGACTGGAATAATTTACTGCTGCTAAACAATGCATACGTAGGGCCTGATTTTCAGAGTTGCTCAGCCCCCGCGGCTCCCATTCACTTCACCTGGAGCTGTAGGCGTGCTGGGCACCTGAAATGAGTCACTAAGGGGGAGATCCTCAAAGATATTTAGACGTCTGCCTCCCATTGAAATCAATGTGAGATAGGCCTCTAATCCCATTGAAGATCTGGGCCTTATTTTGTAAATCTCTCATGCTATGACTCCTGCGAAGCCCTGACCCGTTGTTGCTCCTGTTTGACCCTCACTATTCTATCACAACCCCTGCAGTTTGTGTGTCTGGGTTATTTAAGCTGGACAGGATCACAGGAACAGTTTCAGGCATCATGTGACAACTTGTTCTCTCTAAAAGTGGTTATTGTTTCCTAAGGATATGAAGGCAGGTTGCCCTCAGCGAAGATGGCTACATCCCAAGATGGTGTGTACTGTGCATTAGCAGTGTATAATTTTATAATTACACTTGAACTGTAACCTGAAGCCAGGAAGGAGGGTGGTAAGGAAGTTTGTAGCCCAGCTGCCAAATTTTGTTCTGCTACTTGTGACATTTTATGACAATTATTTAATGTATTAATCTGCACATGTAACCCCCTTTGGAGTTTGTCACCTCCTGGAATGCTGGACTGAGTCGCTAAGGGTACGTTTGCACTGGAACAAAAGACTCACAGCACAGCCATGGCTGGCCTGGGTCAGTGACTACGGTTTGAGCTGCAGATCTAAAAATTGCTGTGTAAAAGTTCAGGCTCAGGCTGGAGCCCTGCCTCTGGGAGTCTCCTACTTCACAGGATCCCAGAGCCTCAGCTCCAACCTGAGCCTGAATGTCTACACAGCAATTTTACAGCCCTGCAGCCAGGGCCGGCTCCAGACCCCAGCACGGCAAGCACGCGCGTGGGGCGGCCCTTTCCCAGGGGGGCGGCAGGCTGGGCCGGCGGACCTGCCGCAGTCATGCCTGCGGGAGGTCCACCGGAGCCCCGGGAGGACCGGACCTGCCGCAGGCATGACTGCGGAGGGGGCGCTCGTCCCGTGGCTCGGCTGGACCTCCCGCAGGCATGACTGCGGCAGCTCAAGCACAGCCGCCGGACCTGCGAACCGTCCGCAGCTGCGGGAGGTCCAGCCGAGCCGCGCGACCAGCGGACCCTCCGCAGTCATGCCCACGGGAGGTCCGCTGCTCCCGCGGCTCCGGGGCGCCTCCCGCGCATGACTGCTTGGGGCGGCCAAAAAGGTAGAGCCGCCCCTGCCTGCAGCCTGAGCCCAGTGAGCCCGAGTCAGCTGATCCAGGCCAGCTGCAGGTGTTTACTTGCTGTGTAGATGTACCCATAGGGACTTAACCTATGGACTACAACAAACAATGGCTCCAGGGCCTCCTGGCACCATTTGACAGCCTGCAAAGAGTCTGGGCAGGGAAAGAGACAGGGAGGGTCCTGGGGCTGGTGGTACAGTTGTGAAGTGTTAGGAGGTGGGGAACATGTTTTATTGTTTTATCATTTATTAGCTAACCATAACTCTTTCCTTCCTTAGAGCCTCTGTTTCCTATCCCCTGTAAAAAGTGTCCCTTTGTTACACTGTTGTTTTTGAACGTGGCACTTCACTTGGTGCAGTGTGTATTTTGTTTCTGCTGTACTGGGTCGTTAAGAGTAGCAGTACCAGTCATTTTTACAAGGGACAGCACCCCTTGTGTCCCAGGCATTGCCTTGGCTGGAGGCACCAGATGTCGCAACAGAGAACCCAGGAGCCAACCCAAGCAAGGAGTGGGGGGAGAAACCCCTCAGATTAGCAAGCACCAGGATGGAGGCTTGAGCCACGTCTCCGGGGAGGGACTACAGATGTTTATATATATGCATCTATATGTAACACATCCTGCCCCAAGCAATGGCAAGGGGTAGGGCACAGAGCTGCACAAGACTTGGCAGCTCTAGCTAGGACAGGTGCTTGATGGTATTGGGGCAGGAGAGGGAAAGGAGGGGTGGCTAGTGAGTGCAGGGGACCCCCCGGGGGGTCCTGAAGGAGCACGGTGCAGATATCACATCCCTCACCTTGTGCTGTTTCCGCTTCCACCTTCTCTCCTCCAGCCTGAAGTGGCACTACCCATTGTGGCAGCTAGGGTGCAAAACGTTTTCAGCATTGCCCCCAAGCAGCAGGGGTCCGGGAAAGGTTGGCCAATCAGCAGAACAAAAAAAGCCAAGTGGTACAGTCATAGGGTGCCCTAGAACCAGCCCAACTTCCAGCTGCTGTCACCGCCTGCCGTCTGGTTGTTCTCTGCCCTGATCCAGCTGGGAGAACAGTGACTACACCAGCCTGGCTGCTCACCAGGTACCACAACAGCTTCTAGCAATGCAAAGGCTGGACTGCAGGCAAATGCCTGCAGCCACATGCACATCTCCACTGAGATGCAAGAGCGTGTGGCAGGGTGGTCAAATGCTCAATGTTGCATGAGATGCATGACATGTGACAGCCTTGTAGGGAGAAGCACTTCAGTGAAGCAAAGAGGGTAGATGTTGGGCTAACACCGTTTTCTCTCATTCAGACAAAGTACTTTGTTCAGTGCTAGAAAGTGACTGATTCTTTCCCATGCCGCTTGCTCTTCTCCATACCTTGCCAACCAGGCAAGAGAGCAAGTAGGCACGGATGAGGGAGAAGAGGGAAAAGGTGGGTCAGTAGCTAGAGAGGAAGCAGAAGAGCTGAGATTGCATCTGGACAGGAAATGGTTTTCCCATCACACAAAAAATGTGCATCTTGAATCATGGTGAAGTTGCAATCTCAAAAGTGTTCACAAACAGAGTCTGGAAAATGTGTTTCATTTGAATTTCAAGCTTTTGCCTTTGTTTTTAGTTTAACTAAAATTTCAAAACAAGGGCTCATTTTGAACTGAAAAACAAAATGCATCATTTGGAAAGTGTCAACAGGACATTGACAATTTTGAAATTTTTCTTCAGTTCCCTCCCTCCCCGAAATTGGGAGATTAATTCAAACTGACCCTTTCCCATCAATACTTTCCATTTCAACAAACTGGCATTTTCTGATGAAAAATGTTTCATGGGAAAATTCCTGGCTAGCTGTAATGAAGAGGCAGTTGTGGGGCAGACACGGGGAGAGGGGAAAGACAACAGGAGGCTAGGGGACAGAAGAGTGAAACAAGAGGCTGGTAAATGCAAGACTGGAAGGAATAAGGGGTACTATAAAAACAGTAAAGAACGCCAGCTCCTTCCCCAACGCTCTGAGGTTAGAAGGTGAATGGCTTCTCCTTCCTCACATGTACAAGTTGTGTTTTACACTGGGTTGTGTGTTCATTTAGCTTACTGCCAATCTTGCAGTGATCACACAAGCGCTGTGGAGTTGAGGTGGGATAGGAAAGTTAAAGGGATTCCTCCTAAATGTTTTTAGAAATTGGGTGAGGGTTGCTCTGCACTATTTTTTTAAAAAAACCCTCCTGGCATTTAAATTAATCCCTTGATTCTACTGAGAATTTCTTACAGCTTGAGCTATTGGCCTTGGCAACGCTGCTTGGTGGCACTGTTACGTATGGCCTCTACACTGAACTCACAAGTAGAATGGGCAAAATTTTAAAAATTCAGGGGATGGCACTGCAAAGAGCTTCTAACTGAATTCCCCTCGGACAGAGTAAACACCAGTTATCTGGACTCTAGCTCCGTTGCTCACCTTGACTTGGACCAGGAGAGAGGCCTGAAAGCCCATGCAAGGCTTTGAAAATGGAGAGGTGTTTTAAAATACCAACAGTCTGACTTTCTCTGGAGGAATTACATGTTTTCATACCCATATTGCCTCCTCTCAAGCACAAAGAGTTTCTAGATATAACAAACCAAACGCTGGGAATTAAACAGAATAGACAGGAGGTGCTGATAGTGACCATTTCCTTAAAGGATCAGTCCTGTCATCAATGGGATTAGTATATATGAGGTTAAGTATCAAAGAACCAGGCCTTTTAAGAACCTGTCATCAAAAATTGTGCCTGGTGTTTAGAAATAGTATCTTTCCTAAAAAAAAAAGGGAATAAAATTTAGGCCAAAGGTTATTCCATATTTATACTTACTGCTTACCGTAGTTGATTAGAAGGTGTTTTAATGGTCATCACTGAGGCTTTAAAACAAAAGCTGTTTTTTGAGCAATTATTTGTACTTGTGAAGCAGATGTCAAATCCATTTAATTAAAAGCAATCATGAAAAGAATCAATTTACCAAGAGAAATATACCCAAGAAATATATACAATTTACCAAGGTTTTCAAGTGACCATTGATTTTGAGTGCACAATTTGAGACACCTTAGAAGAGCATGATCTTCAGCACTTTCTGAAAGTCAGGGACCTTTAATTGGCGAGATAAGTTGGACACCTAGAAAATGAGGTCTGAATAAGGGTCTGGATCAGAGCAAGAAACTAAGAAAAAGGTTTGATACAATCACGTGTGCCTTATCTTAAAGCAAGACGAACCAGTAATAAAAATAAAAGATAGGGGAAAGGGAGGAGCTATTGACACCGCACTAATCCACATTGTGACACAAAGAAGGAATGCAGCAAGGGTGGTACCCCAAATATTGACGAAACAAAATGAAAGTCAGCAGAGTCAATTAGACAAGAGTAGAAGCTGTAAGGACAGGAATTCGGACTCATGCTACGCCACTGGATTAAGTATATCTCTGCATTTCAAAAATACAATGACAGGAAGTCTTTGTCTAATCTACAATACTCCAGATACTATATCTGTATTAGACTGGGAGAGTACAAAGCTGTCCCCCTTCTACTACTACATTCCCCTTCTGTGCATGTAGCTCAGGAGACAAAAGTCAAAAGAAGTGGGGAACAGGTAAAAGAAGGGGAAAAGTGACAAATGTGGCAAGTGGTGAACTGGTGTTGAGAAATGGATAGTCCTTAATGAGCTTTATTGTAGTAGCCCTTAGAAAACTGTGAAGTTCAGAAGTAACAAAAGAGGAAGGGGATAGGGAGCAGGGGACCATCTGACTAAGGATTACTGGATATGAACTTTTGGGTAACTCAGGACTGCCCGGTTCTAGAGCAGAGTCAAAACCTCTTGATGCTAACATTGGCAGAAAATTTGGAGATGCCTAAGTGATAAATCAACTTATCAAGGGAAGAGAGCCCTAAATTAAACCATTCACACGATGGTACAGCAACACCAAGCACAGAGGATAAGCAATGCTGTGTTAAGCCACAGAGTTTTGTACTGGTGGTTGTTTTACTTGGTATCCCAAAATGCACTTTTCTACTGACCCTGCTGTAGGATTCTCCATGAGCAGTGGATTCAATGATTATTCTATTACTCCATTGCAAATATGGTGTCACTTTTAATGCCACATACCTACAATGTAATATGAGTGTGACAACTTACTGCAAGACAGCTAGCTGGACCACAGTTTATTGGTTGTTTTAATTTCACTTTTTCAGAAGCTTTGGAAGTGCCCTTTGCCACCTTCTTTTAAGGACTCTTCAAGCTAGAGTGTAAATTAATGTGTAGGTGAATTAAATCAGGTAATTAATTGTTTGGGAGTATGCTTTGAATGGGAAGAGTAATGTGATTGGGGAGTGTCTCAACATTTGCTGTGCTTGTAACGAAGAGCTTTTTGCATGGTGGATGGTTGTGATGAACTTAAGTTATCCAATATGTAATAAAGCATCAACAATAAAAATACCACTGCAGCAAGTTCAGGTATACGGTACTTCTTTGCCACCAGAAATGGACCTGCAAACTTTTCATCTCACTAGTGGCATTAAATGTTACTAGCTTCAAGGGATCAACACTGGTCTGAATTCTCACTCCAGTAAGAGAGGCCTGGGAAGAAATGAAGTTGCTTTGTAAGCTTGGCTCACACTGCTGTGTTGACAACAATGTCGTTTAGCAGTAGCAAGTTCTGCCACGTAAATAGATTAGAACAAAAATCTAGAAGCATGTCTCTGTAACCTGTTTAACAAACTTAAGTGCACCTACCAAACATAAATGGACTGGTTACATCAGCTATATGGATGTTGCTATGGGTTAGCTACTGTATGCTCCACTTACCATGAATTGACATCATGTCGCTGTTTTCTCACAGTCATTTCTTACAGTGCTGAGTTCTGTGTTAGTTAAGCATCCACCAGCTATTCTCGTCTAAAACTACATTATCCAATTCTCTCTAACTTTCATTTCTATCAGAGTAAATACATGGCCAAGGAAGAAGTGAATTTGCTTTGCAGAGATTCAAAACACTAAATGCATTTTGTGCATTGGGTCCATCAAATTGTTCAATATACTGAAGGACAGAAGTTGCAAGTCAATGGCCCTCCAAATCTTTCATTCTGCAGAACACTGTATAAGGAGAGATCCTCCTGTGGACTCATCTCCCTTCCTAACCCCACACTGCATGCTTCCAAAATACTTCCTCCTGTGCTTTCAATTTCAAGCAGGACTGTCGATTAATCACAGTTAACTCAAGCGATTAACTCAAAAAACATTAATCGCACTTAAAAAATTAATCACAATTAATTGCACTGTTAAACAGTAGAATACCAATAGAAATTTATTAAATATTTTTGGATGTTTTTCTACATTTTCAAATATATTGATTTCAATTACAATACAGAATACAAAGTGTACAGTGCTCACTAGATATTATTTATTACAAATATTTGCACTGTAAAAATGAAATTGTAATGCAATCTCTTTATTGTGAAAGTGCAACTTACAAATGTAGATTTTTTGGTTACATAACTGCACTCAAAAAAACAAAACAATGTAAAACTTTAGAGTCTGCAAGTCCATTCAGTCCTACTTCTTGTTCAGCCAATCGCTCAGACAAACAAGTTTGTTTACATTTACGGAACATAACGCTGCCTGCTTCTTATTTACAATGTCACCTGAAAGTGAGGACAGGTGTTGGCATGGCACTTTTGTAGCCAGCATTGAAAGGTATTAACGTGCCAGATATGCTAAACATTAGCATGCCCCTTCATGCTTCAGCCACTATTCCAGAGGACATGCTTCCATGCTGACACTTGTTAAAAAAAAGTGTGTTAATTAAATTTGTAACTAAACTCCTTGGGGGAGAATTGTATGTCTCCTGTTATAGCAATCTTGGATGATGACCCAGCACGTTGTTCGTTTTAAGAACACTTTCACAGCAGATTTGACAAAACACAAAAGGTACCAATGTGAGATTTCTAAAGATAACTACAGCACTCAACCCAAGGTTTAAGAATCTGAAGGGCCTTCCAAAATCTGAGAGGGCTGAGGTCACGAGCATGTTTTCAGAAGTCTTAAAAGAGCAACACTCTGATGCAGAAACTACAGAAATGATTCACCAAAAAAGAAAATCAACCTTCTGCTGGTGGCATGTGATTCAGATGATGAAAGTGAACATGTGTCAGTCCACACTGCTTTGGATCGTTACCGAGCAGAATCTGTCATCGGTGTGGACGCATGTCCTCTGAAAAGGAGGTTGAAGCATGAAGGGACATATGAATCTTTAGTGCATCTGGCACATAAATATCTTGCAACACCACCTACAACAGTGCCATGCAAACACCTGTTGTCATTTTCATTTGACATTGTAAACAAGAGGTGGGCAGCATTATCGCCTGCCAATGTAAACAAACTTATTTGTCTGAGCGATTGGCTGAACAAATAGGACTGAGTGGACTTACAGGCTCTGAAGTTTTACAATATTTTATTTTTGAGCACGGTTTTTTTGTACATAATTCTACATTTGTAAGTTCAACTTTCATGATAAAGAGATTGAACTACAGTACTTGTATTAAGTGAATAAAAAACCTATTTTTTTTTTTACTGTGCCAATATTTGTAATAAAAATAATCATATAAAGTGAGCACTGTGTGGTAATTGAAATCAATACATTTGAAAACATAGAAAACATCCAAAATATTTAAATAAACGGCATTCTGTTATTCTTTACCAGTGCGATTAATCACAATTAATTTTTTTAATCACTTGACAGCCCTAATTTCAAGTAATGCCAGATCTAGTAATATGAGTCAGGATTGTGAACTACACGATGGTGCTGCTTATCCCAGCAACCACACAAGCCACTCATTCTTGCCAATCTTCTTCAACTTCATAATTTTCTGTACCCTCTGAAGAAAAAAAAAATATATATCTCAGCTGCCTCATTTCATTCTCCAAGTAGCCATCCACAAGCCCACTCCCTTAGCTCTCACTGGGCTGTGCCCAATAAGAGGATCCTTACTTGCCCTACTTCCAATTTGTGTTGGATAACTTGCAGGAATGCGTAAGGACGTTACCGCTACATCCCCAGCTATCAAGCACCTGAAAAATTACGAAGAACACTGCCCCAGTGGAAACTGAAACCTACTATTTGTGCCATGCTAATATCATGGTGCTTGCTAGTTACCTCGCTCTGCTCTTCTTTAGATGGAGGGGCAAGAAGTCAAGCACTGGTAACAGAGTAGGATGTAACGTTCCCACCAATGTAAAGCAATTTGTCACTTAATTTCACAATACCTCCTGATGTTTCTCTCTGGGGAAAATAAATACCACAGTAGTAAATATCAACACTGAAAAAGAGAAAGCACTAAGAGTCCTTAGATGCTCACTCTTTCAATCTTAGTTCCTTATATATAGCATCATATGTATCCAAAACAAACTTTTCTTCATCTGAAAAAAAGAAAGCACCATACACCTAAAAATTACACTGCGACAAATATAAAAGTATTTAAACACACAATATATCAGTCCTGGTACCATTTTCCAAACTGGTTAAACATTTTGAACATATTACTGCTGTATGACAAGCCAACTCGGTGGATATACATCGATGTTAGAAATGCTTCATAAGACACTCCGTTCTGGTTGTAACAGTTATGCTACAAATCCACACTCTGGCATCCACCGATAATTACTTTACCTATACGTGGTGTGCTTTGTCTCACTAAATCTTTTTGCCTTACGATGTATTAAAGGAAAATATAGTAGGAGCTCTTTAGCATGCTTTACACTGTGCATGTTGATTATTCTGATAAATTGTCTGTCCAGGATCAATGTAAAAGCTATTAACTGAAATTAAGAGCTCAAGCTTACTATAGGCAATTACACATCGTTATAGCAGTGTGACAAAGAGCACATCATGCCAGCATGCCCACTACTTCCAGATCTATGTCAAGGTCCTGATGCTAGTTTTTAAAACAGGCAATGAACTGGAGCCTAGCAGACAGAGGCAACCTCTCCTGTAACCTGATTTATCAGGAACATTATAGTTTCTGAAGCCCAGGGTGAAATTACCAGGAACCAGTCACTTATGGTGGCAGGTCCTCGTGTGTGCCATGCACTACAACTGGAGATCAAATAAGTCCAAGTTGTGGCTACTTTGGACCACAAGCAAGGACTCCTCTCTTTATGCAGGCCTTCCTCAATAATGGCTGCAGAATGACTCAAGTTTCTCCTGAACAATCAAGAAACACTCCACAAAGGAGACAACATGAACAATGCAATGGTAAAAAAACATTTTATATAGGGCATCTAGAAAACTATAGTAATAGCTGATTCAATCCATAGATAAAAGGCATTTCGATCAATGGGTGCACTTAGCTTATGCCTTTTGATCTGCCGGTCCATAACACTGGTATCTTGCAGTTGCTGATTTTCTGATCATATCAAAATATCCCAGTATACACCAGAACTGAGCGGGAGACGGATTTATGTGAAAGGCTTCAGGACTGTCTGAACAGGTTTCATCAGCACTCAATTTACTTTTACAAAGGAAAGGGAAAGTTAAAGATTCCTGTAATGACTCACGTGACTGCAAAAAGTCTAGGAAAAAAAAAACTATTACCATTTAACTTATGCACTTACCCATCCAAGACTCTGAATCTGCTTTATAATTAAGCTTAACCTCCTCACCATAGTTTTGTAGGCATGGGGGAATTTTATAGATTCGATTATCTGAGGCACACAGCAAATGGGAATCACAGCTGGTCATAAACCAAAGCCTCCTAACTCCCAATCCTGTACTGTAAGCACTGAGCCAGAGGTCTACAAAGTGTAGGGCATGCCCCCCCTTTAAGGGGCTCAAAGGAACATTGAGAGTCATGCGGGTGGGGCCTGGGCCAGTCCACACCGGATGGGGAGGGAGCACCACCCAGCTCCGCTCCTGGCCTTGGCTCTGCTCCTGGACCCAGCTGTGGACCCAGCTTTGGCCCCCTTACCTCTGTGCCCCTCCCTGGAGGCGCAGCCCCACTCCCAGCCCAAGGGGTGGGGGTGGAGAGGACAGACAAGTAAATGGGTGCATGCGATAAAGTTTGGGGACCACTGCACTAAACCATGCTGCTGCTAACACTATGGTATAAATTTTAAATTTACAAGGAAGCTCATAAAAGAAAACAACTCAAGAGTGGAGATGTGGATGCGGAAGGGAGGTAGTTGAGATTGAGAAGGGGAAGCGGTAAGTAAAGTGTCGATGGGGAGGTTATTGATGCAATGATTTTTTATCATGTGTTGTTGGAGTTGCAGTGATGCAGCCTTAACTATAACTGAACAGTTTGCGTGGGAAGGGGAATGAAAGCTGCTCAGCACATCTTAAAGTCTGGCCATGTCTGTTTAGAGACCTAAAAAGGGATTTAGGAGTCTAATTTTAGGCATCATCGGCAAATATGGATTTAGGAGTCTAATTTTAGGCACCACTGGTTTGAAATTCTGCCCTGAGATCTTACAGGAAAAACTGCAGGTTTTTTTTTTTTTAATTTTTCACGTAACTGTCTTAGATTAATATTGAAACATAAGATTAATAAAGGAATTACACATAGCAGTATTTAAAAATGCTTGATAATGTTCATATTCTCCATCAATACAGGCAGCTATGTAAACCCTATATATGCCATTTTAATAAATTTCAACAGGAAGAGCCTGATAACTCATTAATAAAGGAAGATCAGAAGTGAAATCAGATAAGGAACAGCAGGACATTTCCACAGTTTGCACAAGGCATTTCAAATTCACATTATAAATTCTAAAAACATAGTACTAAACTCACCTTAAAAGGAGCTGTAGCAATTTTCTGCTGTTCTTCAAGACTGACTTCAGTTTGAATATCCTCATCTTGATACATTAAGATATCCTCTGCTTCATTACCTCACATTTAATGTTTATGGGTAAGATTTTTCAAAGGATCACACAAGTAAATTTCAAAATCATTAATGTCTTTAAAATTCTATTGTTTGCAGTGTTGTTGTAGCCATGCTGGTCCCAGGATACTAGAGAGACAAGATGGGTGAGGTCTTTTATTGAACTAACTTGTGTTGCTGACTAGTTCTGTGTAGCTCAAAAGCTTGTCTCTGTCACCAACACAAGTTGGTCCAATAAAAAGTATCATCTCACCCATCTTGTCTCTTTAAAATTCTAGTCATTTTAAACTGCAAAAGAAATTCCACTCCTTGTTACTTAAGGAGGTTTAAATTACCTGCTATCCTTTCACATATTATGCTTATGTAGATTAAAGAACACTAGCTACACCACTACACACAATTATTTATACGTAACATTAAATGTCTGACAGCCAAGAGCTAGAACACATGCAACATTAACTTCTGTCCCCATTGAAATGAATGCTAAAACTCTGATTGACTTCAATGGGATCAGAATTTCACTTTTCCATGCCCCCTTCTTTTAAAAAACACAGAATATATAGTGCTAAATTTGAATGTCTAGGTTTTTGATACTTTACCACAACATCAACACCTTTTAACAAAATAAACAAGTTTTTCCAGTATCTGAAAAGAAACCCCTTTATGGAAATTTGTCAAAGGTAAGCATCAGAAAACATGGGACAAAGCACATATATGGGGAAAGTTTTAAACATCTTAGGACACAACGTTCTACAGAGCCACTCTGAAATAATTCTATTACCTCATTTAGTCTGTATACTGTATTTAGAAAACACAGGTTACTACTTATCCATAGCATTATTGAAAATAAATACTTTTGTCACTTAAAGTATATTATTCATATACACATAGGTATTTAATAACTGACACCACAGAGGCCTTCCAGCCTGACTGCTTTCCAAGTATCAATGTTGAAACAGAAGGTAGCAAAACAGAGAGAGAGAGAATGTCGAAGCCTGGGGGTTTTCTTTCACTTTGATCACTTAGAACTGGTCCAGTCAAAATTTTTGGAACTTTTGGGGATAAAATGAAAGATTCTTTTATTGGATTTTGAAGCATGTTGCATAAATTACAAAATATTCAAGATAAAATGTTTGAGATAGAAATATATTTTCTTAGCTGCCAAATGCTGACAGTGAAACAAAAGTAAAATCAATCTACACACACATATGCAGACCAGAGCAAAAACATTGCCCAAAATGCCATGGAAACAGCTATGTGGCATCTTTATCCATACTGAAATACTTTACCATATATTTGAACAGACACCTTTGTCAGATACAGTTAACAAATGCACCAGCAGTACCTTAATGCTTCATGACCATCACCAGGTTTCTTGACTCCAAATTGGTGTCTATATTATAAGCAGTCTTTCCCAATTACATTTTTAAATTTCTTGTGAAAAAGCACAATTAAGGAGAACTGAGAATAAAAGTACAGTAGCTTGATGAAAAATGGGGAAAACCATAGTTATAGCAGAGAATCTGCATAGAGTACATTGTTCGTATGGTAAAACTATATCTTAATCAAAAGAATCTTTAGGACAATACACATCCGCAGGCAGTGAAACTGACTTATCAAAGAAAAATGATGCCCTTGAATCACAATTTTGAAATCCATGGTTTGAACCACATTGACAATATGTGAAAGAAGTTTTGCTGTAAGAACTGAAGATTTCATTAAGATTAAAGAAAGAATATTTATTGCATTTTCAGATTGCATTTTAAAACAATGAATAGTGCACAATGGCTTCACTTTAATCTCCTAAAATACGTACTTAAGGGGGGAAACCTTCTGGTCGGTCATGACATTAATAAACAAGGTGTAGTCTTGGTGCGTTTCTTCAAGGGGCAGTATTTAGTTCAACAAATTGTACTCCCTGTGCTCTAAAACAACTGAATTAGTGGTTTGTGTACACTAAATCCGTTTATTTTAAATTTATTGTGTCTACATTAAGTGAAATAAAAACATCGCCCTGTACAATCCACTATCAGCAGTGAGTACAACAGCAAAAATTATTATACAGTTTATACACACTAAAACCTTTTCCTTTTTCCTATAAAGAAACCAGAACAAACCTAATCAATATAGAACTTAATTTGGAAGAACTCAAATTACAGAAGGGAAAGCCAAAATTATTACGGTCTTTACTGAGCCCCAAAAAGGTTCCTGATCATATTGCCAGAACAATAATGAGTGCAGCTGGAAGAGTGAAGCATGCTAAAATTGTATTCTTGGGTCTTCATAAATTTACCAAATATTTAAATTAAACATGGCTAGTTAAATAAATGTCTGAAGCAGAGCAATATAACCGG
Source organism: Mauremys reevesii (assembly GCF_016161935.1). Lineage (NCBI taxonomy): Eukaryota > Metazoa > Chordata > Testudines > Geoemydidae > Mauremys > Mauremys reevesii. The sequence goes on along the minus strand of NC_052631.1, from coordinate 35,712,749 downwards.
GAATTCTGTCTTACCAGTTGTGTTGTTTTTGAACCCAACTTATACAATGCGCAAAGTGCTAAGCAACACTACAGAAACACATTTACATCAACACTGAAGATTTGGGGAAATGAAATTCCAACAATTTTATTTTTAATGAGCTGTATTTTCTAAATTTGTTTATTTTTTCTGTTTTCATACAGTTTTGAAAACAAACGCAGCACGTTCACATTTTCCCGAGGAATTATAAGAATGATCTCTACAGGGATAACGTTGAAAAGCCTGAAGCTCAATCAATTGATGTTGAAAACTCTCAAAAGGAGTAAAGGCTTGATCTGCATGGTCTAGAACATGTATTGTAATTTAATAGAAGAGATGGTCGTCTTTAATTTTAATGATTTAAAAGAACTTCCCAGTTCATGCGGAGAGTATAGTCCAAGAATAAATCAAATTTGCTGAACGCATTTTATGCTACGTAAGTGTATACTTTGCGATCCTCAGGTGTTCGTGCCAAATATTCTCTCTCAATAAGTCCTTCAATACGTTTTTTAATAACAACTGGACTTGGTAAGAATCGAGCTTTCAGCTGCTGAGTTACCTAGGACATAAAAACAAGAACAATTAATGCTATATTGCAGATGATAATGCGTTAGGCTGCACAACACAAATGCACCCTAAAAATAATCATAAAAAGCATTTGTTAAAACAGATTGGGTGTAACCTTTAAAGTTTACATGGCCAGCTGCACACTTCAGGTACTAACCAAGTGAAAAAAAATTGAGTTTGTACTAGAAATTAGATTGAGCCATATAAAAATAAATTTGTTTTTTATTTCTGTACCACTGGTCCATCACATCCAATATTCGACCTCCATTACTGTCAATAGCTGATATTTCAGAGAAAGACAGAAACCTAATAATGCACCAGGGCAGGCAATTAAGTAGTTAGACACACGGGAGAAAACATCCTTCCTCACACCAGCAGCCAATCAATTTATACCCAGAAGAATGGTTGGCATGAACTCTGCTGAAATTTCCTCATTGTCAGCTTTCTCACTTGTTAGTGCAATTGAGTATTTATCATGAAGTCTCTCAACCTACACCCATCATGACAGTTAGAACTGGTTGGAGACATTTGCTGTCTGTGCAGCCTTCAAATTTAGTAACTATGAGTGTCAGGACTCTCCCTACAAAAGGTTCACTCTTTGAAACTCACTCCCCTTGGCAGCTCATCAGACCCCATGGTTGGCAATTTACAAGTTCAATACAGGATATCAACCTTTTGTAGTCAATTTACTGTTTTTTGTTATAAACCACTGTACTATAAACATCTGGTTGACATAATAGGAACTAAAGGAATTAAATACATCTATGCTTCCAGAGGTATGAGATAAAAATATAAAGTCTCTCTAGAATCAGTTTAAAAATCTGACAGCTGATAAGGCCTTGTAACTTTGCTACATTAAAAGAGTAAGAATTGACAGAGAAATCTAAGATGTGCCCTTTCCTAACCTCTTAACCACGTCAATACTATATGTGATGTTACCTCTGCTACTAGCACATTGTGCTGCATCTTCTTTCTAGATTTCATTATCCGCACTATAGCAGCTTCTATCTCATGTTTTCTGTCGTCATCTACTTTCTGCCTTGTTTCTTTTCTTTCTGGGTCTGATTCCCCTTGTTTGGCAGCAACTAAAAGAGAAGATGAAACACCTTAAGCAAAAGTCAATATTATTAATTTCAATAACATTAATATGCACAAAATTTAATTTCACCCACAGTGGAATTAAGTTTCTTGGTTTGTGACATTTACAAGTGTGTTTTTTAATGAAATGTGGCCACAAGACAGACAGACATACATAGCAATCAATGCATGTGTAGGTATGTGTTACTATTTTGTCAGTTGCTATTTACTGTTTAAAATTTAATGTCGTAAACTTCTCTGCTTTTCAAACAGTACTGAACTTTGTTTGCAAAACTTTTTTTGGCTACTGTCATATTGAAGATTCTTCTCTTTAAAACTACATAGATTTTGCCAAATTAACTTTGAAGCTATAGGTTATATACAGTGTTTTCTTATTAAATTGCACATAATTTAGAGTGTGTGTGTCAAAGAAAACAATTCTGACAGTGTAGTTGGGTTTTATTTCCTTTGCTTGTCAGGAGACTGTTTCAATTAAGGAGAGGTTTCAATTACAGTGGAAATTGCAACATAGTAAGGAAAGAGACAGAATTGTATTTACAAGTTTACTTTCCAAACCAAACTGCTGAAGATAATTAGCCAAAAGAAAAATTCCAAATCAACCTATTCACTTTGTTCTCTGCCCCTTTTGGATTTTGTGCATTTTCTACCATTGCCAATTTCTTATTTCTGTCCTTGCTTCCAGTCTCTCTCCCCCTACAACTATTATTTTCTGGGCACCTCTTCTCCCATACACAAATTCAATGTTTCCTGCTTTTGAATAGGAGTCTTCTAGCTTCTAGATGTCCTCTTCTCTCATTTTACTCTCCCCACTCAAAACCCCTGAACATCATGGCAGCCTTCCCTCTGGCTAAAGATAGAAAGAACCTTTTTTTTCAGTTGTTCACTAGAGAATGCTGCAAGATGTATCCTCTCATGGAGTCAAGAATTGGTTCTGCTGTGCTGCTAGCCTAGAAAACAAGAGGCCAAAACTCAAATATAACCTCTGATGAAAATAACTGTATGAATTTTGCATCAATGGGTATTTTCAATTAAGAGCTATAATTGTACTTGTTTATGTTGTGCAAAGGGTGATGAGAATAAGAGAATTGCACAGTAAAAGAATAATTTAGTATCCCATTGGAATTTAGGTGTTGCCACAGATCTTAGTCCCCTTGTGCCACGGAGTATGTGAGGCACTAGTTAAGGTGCTCTAAAACATCGGTAACCTGCTATTATGTCTCTGCCGCCTTAAGAATACTCTAAGCAAGGTAGACATGTTAAATCATGGATACCTGGGCATTTTGCTTCCATCTACAGACACCCAAGTTCACTGTAGTTTATGCAACAACATATATGTAGTGTAATCACAAGGGCATACTGTTGAGTTTAAGATATTTGCAGTCTTGTCCACATCCACTGTTAGGAAAGGGTTAAAATGTCTGTAATATTTACGTCTGGCATGAGAGAAGTACAGTGACTGCACATAAAATGTATCTGAGAGATTGCCAGTTCCAATGATATGTTCTATTACAAGTACAAAGAATCTCTCTAAATTACAGAATATTTTAAGATGCTTTTTAAATGCTACCACTGTGTATTGTGGGATAGGGGTTAGATAGATCTTAGTTCATACATGAAGTGTATAAATAATAAGTACTAACACACTGCACTCACATACCCATATATACAAGTGTCTCAACATATTTCACAATTTAACTTCAAAACTTTAGTGAGCTAGGCAAAAATGGTTACTTACCTGTACTGTTATTCTTCAAGATGTATTTGCACACAGGTATTCCACTCCCAGCACACCCAGCATGCTGGAGCCAAAGATTTTTTTACAGAAGTACCTGTCAGGGCGTTGCATGCACCCTGCACATATTCATGGCCTCTCCTGAGCTTATAAAAGGGCAGTGCTGCCCCAATCCCCCTCAGTTCCTTCACGGCAGAAATATGATGAAACAGGACTCCAATGCACAGGGAAGGAAGGGTTTAGTGGACTACACGCATGCAACATCATCTTGAAAAACAGTTACAATACAGGTAAGTAATAGTTTTTGTTTCTTCAAGTGGTTGCACATGTGTATTACATAGTGGTAACTCACAAAGTAGTACTGTTAGGAGGTAAAGTCACTCTGAGCCCTAATAGTGACTAGCCTTCCCAAAATTTGCATCAGATCTCAAAGCAGTCACAATGGCGTAATGACGAGTGAAGGTATGAACTGAGGGCCAAGTGGCAGCTCTATGAACATCCAACATGGGTATGTCCTTCAGAAAAGCCACTGAATTAGCTTATGTTCTCATTGAGTGAGCAGTCTCTGTGGAGGCGGTGTGTTCGCGACCCCATCAACTACAGTAATACAGGAAATATTCCATCTAGAAATTGTGTGTGATGTGACCTTTCATTCTATCAGCATAAGAAATACACAAATCAAGGAGACAAACTTGAAAGATTTAGTCCTGTCCAGTTAAAAGATTAATGCACATCTTACATACAAAGTATGTATACGTTCATCAACTTTATGTAAGTGTGGTTTTGAAGGAAGAAAACCAGTCAGTATATTGTCTGGCTCAGATGAAAGGCAGATACCACTTCAGTCAGGAACTTAGGCTGGGGCCACAAAGCTACATTATCTTTGAAAACATAGTATATATGGGAGTCCTGCCATGACAGTCTGAAGCTCATCCACTCTTCTGGCTAACATAATGACTATGAGAAAAGATGTCTTCTGACACAGGTGACACAAAGAACAGGTGGCCTATAGGTTCAAATGGAAGGCCCATTAAAGTGGCCAATACAATATTAAGATTCCAAGGTGGCAAATGCATCCTTTACCCAGGGAAAGAATTAAACAATCCCTTTTAAAAGTCTAGAAACCATCAGGTTAAAAAAAAAAAACCAAACCCCAAAACACAGATCTTTCCTGAACTGGAGGACAAACTGAAGAAGTTCTTGGAATCCACTGGAAACAACTTTTTATTTCAGAAGGTTGCAAAGCAACGGGGGGAAAGGCTGTTCTAGACTGATTATGACAAATAGGGAGGAAGTGGTTGAAAATTTGGTGGTGGAAGGCAGCTTGGGTGTAAGTTATCATGAAATGATGAGCTCATGATTCTAAGGAATGGCAGAAGGGAAAACAGCATCTTAAAGACAATGGACTTCATGTAGGCAGACCTTAGCAAACGCAGAGAATTGGTAGGTAAGATGCTGTGGGAAGCAAGTCTAAGGCAAAAAAAAGTATTCAAGAAAATTGGCAGTTTTATTAAAGAGACATGATTAAAGGCACAAGAGCAAACTCTCTCAGCATATAGGAAAGATAGGAAGTATGGTAAGAGACCACTCTGGCCTACCCAGGAGATCTTCAACAACCTGAAACTCAAAAACGAGTCATACAAAAAGTGGAAACTAGGTCAAATTATGAAGAATGAATATAAAAAACAAGACAAGCTCGTAGGGACAAAATTAGAAAGGCCAAAGCACAAAAAAAAGATTAAACTAGCTAGCAATATAGAGGCTAACAAGAAAACATTTTTAAAATGCATCAGAAGCAAGAAGATCAAGACCAATGACAGGGTAGGTCCATTGCTCAATAAAGAGGGAAAGAATAACAGAAAATATACAGGGTCTAGCTTATAAACCTGGAGAGACTTCCCCCCCCTACTCCTTTCTCAGAATAATCAAAGTAACAGCAAACAGAAATAAAGATATTTCTCCAGCAAACACACAATTGCAAATGTAAAAAATTAATTATAAGACTAATCCGCCTTTCTAATACTCACAATACTGAATAGTAGAAAATACTTCAGGAAAACTTGGAGAGTCTGGAAATATGTCTGGCCTCTCTTAGATCCAAAGAGAGAACAATGACCCAAACAAAGAACACAGACAAAGACTTCCCTCCACAGAGATTTGAAATTATCTTGTCCCTTGATTGGTCCTCTGGTCAGGTGTTCGTCAGGTTACTGCTTGTTAACCCTTTACAGGTAAAAGAGACCTTAACCCTTAACTATCTGTTTATGACAATGGGTCTATCTTAGTGCAGGAAACAGGGCATCATGACAAGCCTGAAAACCTGCTCCATGAGGTACAGGTCTCTCAAGATCTGTGTTCTTTTCTTGAAAGAGCAACAAATACTGCATCTCTCCTTAATGTGCCCCTTGCCGAGAAGAAAGGGCAGCACATGTGGGGGTAACTCTTCAGGATATACACCCACATGACAGGCAGTGCATAAAGCCTGTCAAGCCCTGCATGGCAATGGTGCCTAGCATCAAAACTAACATTGGCTAAAAAGCAAACTTAAATGATTTTTATTTTTTTATTTTAAACAAATATTAACTGCTAACTAACTATTTAGAGATAAGGAAACTAAACTAGCTATCTATGCATAAGAAAAAATGTTAGGAAAACTGCAAAGCAAGCTCCAACTCAATCCATGGGAAAGAACTGAGGGAGTAGGGGTGTCAGTGCCCTTTTGTAGCCTCAGGAGGGGCCACAAGGATTTGCAGGGTGCATGCATCAACCTGATGGGCACTGCTACAGAAAACTGGCTCCAATGTGCTGGGCATGTGCACACCTAAGTGGGATACATGTGTGCATCCACCCCAAGTAGTAGTCATCCTGACTCCACAAGTGAGGAAAGCGAATCTCACATTAAATAATAATGACTGAACAAGGACACGATGAACATCTAGCACAGCCAGGAAAAGCACCCAATGTTCACCGAAGAAAATGACAAATCAGTAATTTCATAGCAGTAGAGTAAGTTATAAGTCTATGAGATAGACCAGGGGTTCTCAAACTTCATTGCAGCGTGACCCCCTTCTGACAACAAAAATTACTACAGAACCCCAGGAGGGGGGGATTAAAACCCAAGCCTGCCTGAGCCCTTGCCTGAGCCAAGGGTTTCAGCCCCAGGTAGGGAGCCTGTAACCTGAGCTTTACTGCCCAGAGCTGAAGGCCTTGGGCTTTGGCCCCAGGCAATGGGGCTCGGGCTTTGGCCCTGGCCCCCAGCAAGTCTAAAGCCAACCCTGGCGACCCCATTAAAACAGGGTCGCGACCCACTTTGGGGTCCCGACCCACAGTTTGAGGGTCTCTCTCTCTCAAGTAAATCAGAACAGAGCCTAGAAAGTTTTAAAAAATAGTAATTTAATTTAAAAGCTACAGTCCTTCCACCTTCTTCTCCTTGTTGGAGAGGACTACATACTTTTTAAAAAACAAACCATCCCCACTTAACTGAACTATTACTTTCTGTAAGTGCTTTGGATTTCCTCCTCATTTAAATTTTTGCTTTCAGGCTACTCGTCAATGGCAACAGTTTTTATATCTTAATATTTTCCTTTTGCTAGTGTGATGCATTTACCTTCAACGTAGATGCCAACATTTTTACAACTTAAGGTATTTTTGGAGTACAAGAGAGCAGAATATAAAAACAGACTTACCCGTTTGAATCTTGACTCTGTGCAATTTGGATGTGAACTGATCATTCACTGTAAATATATGACCATTTTCTATTTCTTTTGATTTAGGCTCTTTTGTGAGAACTCGTTGTGTTGGTTTGCCACATGCAAGGGACTGTAGGGCTCTCACAAGCTCTCTTTCGGGGATATCAGTTTCTTGTTGAATTTCCTGAAGGAAAACCATGACATCATCAATAGCTTATAGTTAATGTCAGAACACGTTAGGTAGCTTATTGGGGGGGAGGAGAAGAGGAGGCAAAAAACCCATGATTGCTCAAAAAGATAATCCTTGGCTCTCAAAACTAAATTCTGATATGTAGATTCTTTAGATGATTGAAAAGTTAGAATTCATTTAGTCATAGTCAAATAAGCACTATGCAAAAAGGCTTATGATGAACATGGGCTGATTTAGAGAAAGTGGATTTTTTCAAGTACAATTTAAAGTCAACAGTTGCCAGTGTGATGGAAGGAACAAAATGAATAATTAGCTGTTAACACTCAATTTATCTCCTGAGAAAGCCAAAAGGGTTTATTTCCATTCTGTCCAATGTTGCTTCATGGAATGAAACCTGAGCTTCAAAGTTACCTTCATCATCAGTTCAATGAAAAAAGTATACATCGCTTTCTGTTAGAAATTTCCTTGATTGCTATCAAAAGTACCTTATCAAGCCAGGTAAGGCAGTTCGTTAACATGAAAAGCTGACAGCCTTACAAGAAATATCAAATATGAGTCTCATCCGGGCACCAGCTTTTTCACAAAAATGTGTTTTCTCACCCTCCTGTGGAGTACACTCCTAATAAAGTAAAGAGCTGCTTAAGATTAGTTTTATTTCCACCTTACACTCAGAAGAGAACAAAACTGACAGCCTGGTCCACCTCAGCTCAAAGTACAACAGATGACATTTGAGAGATAACTACTAAAACATTTGTAGTGCAAACACTGTTAGACCATACAAAGCAAAAAAATTCCTTCACAAATATACTCTAGCAGTGCTTTGCACAGTCTTCTAAAGCAGTGTTATCAGCTTATCTATCAAGTCCCTCAAACTTCCATCAAGTGTTTCGGTAGTTTTAGTGCCTCTCGGAGTCGCTTGTTGGGAGAAATATAAGCTATGGCATGTTTTGCTGTCTTCTTCATAAAAATGTTAACACTATTTGGATTCGCGTAGAAAGTCAGTGTTCCTGAGAGTTCTACTGAGAGCCATTTAGAAGCTGAGGCATCAATCCTTAGAAAGTCAGTGTTCCTGAGAGTTCTACTGAGAGCCATTTAGAAGCTGAGGCATCAATCCTCATTTTCCAATTTTTTTTTTTTTTTTTTGAAACTAGAAGTTTTGAACTACTGCAATGTGCTTTCCGACTGTGTCAGCGGAACACCTTCACATTACACCCGCCAATACCCAAAAAGCCCACCCCAATATGAAGAGCGGATATTTGCTCATTTCTAGTTTTATTTAAATATAACCACCAATTTGGTTCTATCCTGTATTTATCAAGTTTCAGCTAAAATGCATTTTTAAAGACTAAATTACAATCATTTTTGTCTTGAAAAATGAACCTTATTGCAATGGCATAATCAGGACCACTTCAGTAAACCAAAAGGAAGTGGATCTTGGCCATATAAATTAACTACTTACAATGATGAGTAAATAAGCTTTTTAATTATTTAAATTTAATGCCTCAAGGTCAGCAGTTCCAACACCCTGATTTCTAATACGAAAGGATTAAAATCAATCCATCAATAATCATTGCTGTACTTTTCACCTCAATAAAGTATTCTGACTACTGCCACTGAAAGTGAAATACAGAACTAAAATTAAAATTAAGAACATGTTTTTAATGCTGTACATCCTTATTAACCAGGCCCGGGGGGGTGGGGTTCACTACATACTGTGCGTATTTTAATTCTCAACATTACAGTTTGTCCTTAAACTGACAATCACATTAAATCTGGTCTTTCAGAAATGCACAAATTGCCTTTAAATAAGCATCACAGAAACGGTTTGATGCTGTGATATGATGAGCACCATCCACTAGTTGACTTCGGTGGGGGTGGAGGGTAATCAGCAATTTGTAGTACAGAAAGGTTTCTAGAAGAAGGGTACAAGAATTACAATTTTTCTATTAACATGAACAACAGGAGTTACTGCATCCTAACAAAGTTTAAGTCATCAGCATGTTATTTACACAAATGCACATCTTTTTATAAAGACATTTAAATACCTTTTTAAGATTTAAAATAGATATTTTTAAAGTGTTCCCCCCCTACTTTCAGTTATCTGGTATGTTATAGCCATTTCATTTTGGGGAGAAAAGCTCTAATTACAACCTATTATGCAGCTGAACATATCTAAAACAGATCTAAAGGAGCTGTGTCTGGAAACAACACAATAGGCTGCAATAACTAACAAACAATACACTGTGTCAAATTCCAGACAACTTAAGTTTTTTTCTTATAGCAAGGAATTAAATAATTGTTTCAACATTAACATGGTTGAAAAATCCACAGAGCCAAAGAATTTTATATTGTACAGGCTTCACCAACCTTTAAAGCTCTCCCAACATGGAAGAGGGGAAAAAAGGAACAGCATGAATTAAGAAGTCAGACTAAACTTTTAATGAACTAGTTTTGCTGAATTATGTAACAATTTCATACATATCAAATCTTGAATTTCACATTGGACATGGTTAGGGATGGGACAAATCTTCAGTTTATATTCAATTTGTGGACAAATCAAGCTTTTGATGATATATACTTCAAAATATTTAATCATTCTTCACCAGACATTGAAATAAACAACAACATAAGTTTTGAATATAAGGAGCAACCCACTTGGAAAGAATGGGATAAGTTATTAAGAGAATACAAAACCCTAAGCTATTCAGAAAAATTTCTCTCTCATGTGGAAGCACCAATAAGTCCATTTTTTCCCTTCACAAAAATATCCAACTAGTTACACAAAGCCCTAACATATGAACCTCCAACAATTAAAAAGCAAAACTCTTTTCTCAAAGTCTAAATGGTATTACTCTGTGCTCCTATAGTACCTCATCAACTATGAAGTGTCAGCACTGCTCCAAAAGAGAAAGTACACCTCTACCCCGCGCTACATCGAACTTGCTTTGGCCCCCCTGCTCCTTGTCCCCTGACCGCCCCCCCCCCCGAGACCCGCAACCCTAATCACCCTCAGGACCCCACCCCCAACCCAACCCCCCTGCTCTCTGTCCCCACCCCATCCACACACACCCCACCCCGACAGGCACTCACCGGCAGTGGCGGGAAGCGGAGCAGTCCGGCCCCAGGCCGCTCTACTCTGCCAGCTCCCAGCGGCGGCACTCCGCTTCCCGCCGCCGGTGAGTGCGGGGAGATTGGGGAAAGGATGCCCCCAGCACTCACCTGCAGCGGGAAGCGCAGCGACACAGTGCCAGCTCACTCCACTTTCCTTGCCCCGGCCCCAGCCGTGTCGCTGCGCAGGGGAGTATGGGGGGGCGTCCTTTCCCCAACCTCCCCACACTCACCGGCGGCGGGAAGCGGAGCGCTGTGGCTGGGAGCTGAGGCACTGATCCGTGGGAGCGCTGCTTTACCATGTCGTATGTGAACCTCTGTTATATCGGGTTGCGTTATATCGGGGTAGAGGTGTATTTGCTTTAGTTACCACTTATCCAAAATGGGGCTAAGAGCTTAGGGAAATTTAAAAGTTAGAGTTATCAGTGGCAGGGCTGGGAACAGAAGCCTGATTAGACAAAATTCCTTCCTCTTTTGCAAAGGCATAATTTTTTGTTGGTGCCTCTGCTTATTGTCAGCACAAAAGTTACTTGAACTTCTTCAGCGTTATATTCTACTACTGTATCCTTTACAGTACTGACTTTATAGAGTGCTGAAAGCAGAATGCTGCATATGGGAGCTGGGTCACTCGAAGGTCTATAGAGTGTCATAGGGTAGCTGGTCCCTGTGAGTAGACCAGAACCAGCTCCCATGTATCAGGGTAGGTGGGCCCAAATGCACCAATTAAAGGAAGTAGGATTACACCTGGGTCTATACAGACCTATCAGAGGGCAGGGAGGGGATAAGTTATTGGGACAGGCTGGGTCTGAGAAATGGAGCTAATTTCTGTGGAGCAAAGGGCCAGGTACCAGGAAGTTATCCCTGGTGCTGGTGTTCCAGAAATGAAGCAGAGCTGGCTGGGACTGGGAAGCTGCAAGAACCAGGATCACCAGAGACTGTGGGAGGGGAGACCACGAAACCCAGGACAAGGGTGAGCTAAGGGACTATTTCTGTTTGCTTTATTCACTTATGTTTGGACAATAAGCCTTCTTAAAGCATTCGGTGTGGCAGCATACGATTGGAAGCTGGGGAGAAGCCCTGGCATACCACAATGAGATTTTACACATACCAAGCAATTTCCTGGCTATTTTGGAACGGGGCAAAAAATCTCCTAACCCCCATCAAAAGATAGAAGAAATCACTTCAAGTCAATCTAAGTGTGAAACTGCAGTGGCCTCTATCCCTTCACTTGGGATCTGGCTAGCAATAGACCGTGACCCCACAAAGTGATGAGACTTCCTCGTTCACCTTCTCCCGACATTGGCCAAGATGGCCATCCATCACATTAGAAAAGGAAGCTGGACAGGAGGGTGCTCTATGACTGTGGGGCCTACTTCTGATCGCTCTTTAAGTCATGTCTCTGGGCAGAGTTTCTCTGGGTGGTGTCCACTGACTCCCTGGATGCCTCGAGGGGCAAGGGTCGCTGTCTGGGATTCTCTGCTTGGTGTCTCCCCCTGGGTCCCTTATTTCATCCCTGTGACCTGCACTCCTTGTCCCCAGGATTTAGTTGATGCCTGGGTTTGGTGGCTCCTCCCCTTTATGCTCAAAGCCTTTAGCAATGGGCAGGGCCATGCCCGCCCACCCCAGTGCCTCAACAGGTTCCCACTGTTTGTGGGGACAGCACTGTTAAATCAACAGTCTATAGAAGACAATCTAAAAACTAGAACTCACTGTCCATTTTGGCTGCTGTGGTGATCTCTACCTGTCCACTCTCCAATCAGTACTTGTTACTCCTGGGGGAATTCTGTGCCACTGCATGTGCGCAGAATTCATGTCCCACGCAGAAAAATGACTTTCTGATAGGGAAGCAAAGGGAAGCTGCAAGAGCGGTCACGTAGCACTCCGCAGCAGCGTAGGTACATCGATTCACGTACCCGGAGCAGCCGGCAACACGGTAAATCACCACAGGGCTGGGGACACCCCAGCCAGTGGCTCCTACCATGAGCTGGAATCAGCTGCTGGGCTCCAGGCAGGAGAAGAGTTGCTGGGGCTGTGTCAGACCCACCTCCAGATGCAGAAAGCGCAGTATCCACCACTGCTGCCTGCCTCCAAAGCTCTTCAACTGTGGGGGGTGGGGGGGAAGGGTCACTGTATGGGAAGCTGCTCCCCCGTCCACCCAATCCCTGTGCATCCAGACCTCCGATACCCAGACACCCGTGCCAAGCCTCACGCGGTACATCCAGAACTCCCCTAGTCCTCCATACCCAAACCCCATCCCCCTGAACCTCAAGCCCCCTGCACCCAGACCCCCTGCCTCTGGATCCCCACTCTATACCCAGACTACCCCACACTGAACTCCCTGCACTCAAACACCCACCCTGATGCCCCACTCCCTGCACCAGCCTGAGCCCCCTCATCCAGATCTCCACACCACTGACCCCCAACCCGCTGCACACAGACCCCTACACCACCAAGCCTCACCCCCCAGCACCCAGACTCCTCCGCTGAGCCCCAACCACTTTCACCTGGAAGCCCCTGGAGAGTCCCATTGCCCCTGCACCTGGAACCCCCCCAATGAGCCTCTGTGCATCCAGATCCCCCCTACACCTAGACCCCCCACTGAGTTGCTTGCATTCAGATTGTCCCAAACAGAATCCTCTCACGCCACACCTGGATCCACTCACACTTGGATCCTTCCTGGTTGAGACTGCCTGCCCCACACCTGGTGCACCTGGCGCAGAGGGGAAGGCCCCATGGTGTTTCTGGGGTAGGCCCAGGCCTTGTGCTGTATAAGGGTCGGGTGCAGCCTCGCCACTGAGTCCATGTCCCGGGGATAGGAGCTGGAGGGCTGCAGAGTGATCTCCCACCTTCATGCAGCCAGTGGCCTGTGCTCCCCACTGCCATGCTGGAGTCTCTGCATTTATTTATTGACAAATAAAACTTGCAGAATTTTAAAATACTGTGCGCAGAATTTCTAATTTTTTGGTGCAGAATGCTCTCAGAGGTATTCTTGAATGTAATAGATAAGGAATAGCAAACCTTGTGTAGTTGCAAAGGCAACTGAAAAATAAAGTAAGTCTATCAACCTTTGTGTTTTGCATAAGCACTTACACATCACTGATCTATGTTCTGGCAATCTTATGCTTTTGTGAATGCATGCACTTACTATCTGCAAAGTCATGCTATCATAGCACATCATGAGGTCAACAGAACAAAGCATCACTATTTTACTGGTGCTGAATATATTAACTACTATTCAGCAATCAAATAAAGGCAGATTCTTCCTATTCCGAGGTTTCATAACTCAGAATATGAAACATGTATCAAGAATAAAGATTTCTTCAAGAAAAAAAAAAAAGACCAAACAAAATGAAATCAGTTTTTGTAATGCTTTAGGTACAAGTGGATCCTCGAGTATTTAAATAAATGGACCCAAAACAATTTGGGCCCCATCTTCACTGGCTGGCTATACTGAATTAAAGCCTTTTAACTTAAGTCTTAAAACAGTATTTTATACTGCTGTGCAGAATATCTTTTCCCTATACGCAGCTGGGGTCTAAAGGTATATACTTCTAAATCCTGAGTTTCTGGACTAGAGAATGACTAAGGCAATCAGCCAATTTTCAACACCTTTAAAGGAAACAAATGGTTAAGGGTGTTAGGGACGAATGAGGTATATTCCCTTGGCATCAAAAGATCTTTGTACATAGGTCACGATTTCCTACACAACTTATGTATAATACCATAGATCTACATATGCTCTGCATCTATCTGCACAATACATTTTAACATTTTTTTAAAGTCAGCTTAGAAAGCCACAAATCATACCTCAAACGTGTATTTCTCTCTGTTGTTAAAGAGCATTAGTATCGTCATCTGGAAAGTGGAAACTTGCAATATGTGCTTCCTTGTATTTGAGCCAGTTACTTGGGCACCTCCTACACCAACCTCTGAGCCATCTTCCTGTTTGAATTTAAAAGAAGTTATGAAATCACTTTTAGGAATATTTTTTCATCTCCTGATTAAGCTTTTTATGTAGTAAATGGAGAACTATGCTTAAGCAATATTAAGTTTGAGATTTTAAATCCACAAGTCCCAGAGTAGTATATGCTTGGTTCTAATTTTGCCTAACTACTTTAATATACTCTTCAGATCTTCCTGCTTACCAATTTATCAAAATTGCTGCAGCGAAAATCCCTGTCCCTTTGCTCCAATCAGGCCAGTTCCAAAACTTCTCCTAGTAATCCATATTGTGGGTGTGTCCTAATCCCACCTTTATGTTTTTTATGTTGCAGTTACACTTGGATTATCTTCTCTGTCCCCATGTACCATACACTCTCTTCCTTCTTTCTAACCTTTGCTTAGCTTTCCAATACTGATCTCTCCAGCGCTTACTACTCCCCATTTCCCACAAATGAAATTTACTTGTTTTGTTTGTATAATTTAAACTTTAAGCTTTCTATATATTTGAAAAGTGTAATTGACAATAGTGGCATTATGAAACAATAGGTTTGCCTTGAAAATTTTTTTAAAACCTTAATTCCAATGTAACAACTGCAGAGAAATTTCACTTTGGTCTGAGTCACAGGCCAAAATAAGGTGGGAGGGCAAGGAAGAACAGCTAGTCCTATAAGAAGAGGGGAAGAATCGATGGAGATTCCCAGAGCCGCAGGAAGATACAGGTTGATGCAGAGAAGACTGCAAGGGAGAATAAAAGACAAGAGGACTTGCAGCCAGAAGGAACAGAAGGAAGGCCAGAGAATCACACCATCCTCAGGAAAAAGCAGGGCTATCTGATTGGGGACTCCCTACTAAGAAGAACAGACAGGCCTGTCACTGAGCTGATCTGGAGAACAGAAGGGTCTGCTGCCTGCTGGGAGCTAAGATACAGGATATGGATCTGAGGCTGAAGAGGATCCTAATGGGAGCAGGAAAGAATCCAATGATTGGCCTTCATGTGGGAATAAATAATACAGCTAGATTCTCGCTGGAATGAATCAAGGGAGACTATGGCAGACTGGGGAAGATGCTTAAGGAAATGGAGGCTCAGGGATTCTACCTGTCCCTAGAGGAGGAGAATGAAGGTGAGATAAGATGATGATGATGATCAACAAATGGCTTAGGAAGTAGTGCTATAGGGTGGGCTTTGGCATGTTACATAATGAAAAATAATGGAGCAAATAATTAAGAAATCAATTTGCAAACATCTAGAAGATAATAAGGTGCTAAGTAACAGTCAGCATGGATTTGTCAAGAACAAATCCTGTCAAACCAACCTTATAGTTTTATTTGATAGGGTAACAAGCCTTGTGGATAGGGTGGAAGCGGTAGATGTGGTATATCTAGACTTTAGTAAAGCTTTTGATACCATCTCACATGACCTTCTCATAAGCTAACTAGGGAAATGCAACCTAGATGGAGCTACTATAAGGTGGGTGCAAAACTGATTAGAAAACCATTCCCAGAGAGTAGTTATCAGTGGTTCACAGTCATGCTGGAAGGCATAATGAATGGGACCCCGCAGGGATCAGTTCTGGATCTGGTTCTGTTTAATACCTTCATCAATGATTTAGACAGGGGTATGGAGAGTACACTTATAAAAAGTTTGCGGATGATACCAAGCTGGGAGGGGTTGCAAGTGCTTTAGAGGATAGGATTAAAATGCAAATGAACTGGACAAACTGGAGAAATGATCTGAAGTAAATAGGATGAAATTCAGCCAGGACAAATGAAAAGCACTCAATTTAGGAAGGAACAATCAGTTGCACACATACAAAATGGGAAATGACTGCCTAGGAAGGCATCCGAAGAAGTGGGTATTCACCCACGAAAGCTCATGCTGCAAAACGTCTGTTAGTCTATAAGGTGCCACAGGATTCTTTGTTGCTTTTGCCTAGGAAGGAGTACTGTGGAAAAGGATGTGGGTCATAGAGGACCATAAGCTAAATATGAATCAACAGTGTGACACTGTTGCAAAAAAAGCGATCATCATTCTGGGATGTATTAGCAGGAGTGTTGTAAGCAAGGCACGAGAAGTAATTCTTCCACGCTACTCAGGCCTCAACTGGAGTATTGTGTCCAGTTCTGGGCACCACATTTCAGGAAAGATGTGGACAAATTGGAGAAAGTCCAGAGAAGGCCAACAAAAATGATTAAAGGTCTAGACAACATGACCTATAAGGGAAGATTGAAAAAAATTGGATTTGTTTAGTCTGGAAAAGAGAAGACTGAGAAGGGACATGATAACAGTTTTCAAGTACATAAAAGATTGTTACAAGGAGGAGGGGGAAAAAAAATCTGTTCTTAATCTCTGAGGATAGGAGAAGCAGCAATAGGCTTAAATTGCAGCAAGGGAGGTTTAGGTTGGACATTAGAAAAACCTTCTTAACTGTCAAGGTGGTTAAGCACTGGAATAAATTGCCTAGGGAGGTTGTGGAATCTCCATCATTGGAGATTTTTAAGAGCAGGCTAGACAAACACCTGTTAGGAGTGGTCTATATAATACTGAGTCCTGCCATGAGTGCAGGGGACTGGACTAGATTGCCATTCGAGGTCCCTTCCCGTCCTATGATTCTATGTTTGACCACTTGGAGGCATTCATGGACAGAGTACTGTTCTCATGGGATGGACTCCACCTGAATAGGGAGAAAAGTAGACTTCTGAGATGAAGGCTGGCACAACTGATTAACTTGGGAGAGATGGTTGGGCGATGCGTACGTAATCTCCACACCTGATGATTTTCCTCCCTCTGAAAGTTAAAGTAAGAAAGGATAGTGCCGATACCAAAGAAGCTAACAGTCAGGTAAGCGATACTGGGAGTAGAATGACTATACCCAATTGGGTGAGAAATGTGGGTGAAACCAAGCAGCAACAATTAGGATGTTTGTACACCAATGCAAAGAGTCTTGGGTAACAAAATGGAGGAACTAGAACTACTGGTGCAGGAAGTGAAATCAGGTATTCTAGAGATAACGGAAACCTGTTGGAATAGCAGTCATGACTGGAGTACAGGTATTGAAGGCTATGTGCTGTTCAGAAAAGAGAGAAATAAAGGCAAAGATGGTGGAGTAGCATTGTATATTAATGATGAAATAGACTGTAAAGAAATTAGGAATGATGGAATGGATAAGAGTCTGTTTGGGCCAAAATCACTTTGGGGAAGAAAGCTACTAGCTGTTCCCTAGGGCTAGTGCAGGGTTTCTCAAAAAAATTTTTTTTTTTTTTTTTTTTTTTTAAACTAGGACCCCCTCTGAAAATATTTCAGGTTGTGATGAGCCCCCCCGTCCCCAAAGAAGTGATGACACCCCTTCCATACCATACTTACTTCTGCACTGCTGCTGTCAGAAGTGCTGCCTTCAGATGTGGGCACCCGTCCAGCAGCCACCCCTCTCCGCTCTGCTTTCAGAGCTGGGCAGTTGGAAAGCAGCATCTTCTGGCCGGGCGCCCAGCAATGAAGACAGAGCTGATGACACAAGCACAGAGGTAAGGGTGACAATACCATACTACCATGCCACCCTTACTTCTGTGCCCTGCTGGTCGCGGCGCTGCCTTCAGAGCTGGGTGGCTGGAAATACCAGCTCTGAAGGCAGCACAGAAGTAAGGGTAGCAATACTGCGACCCCTCCTACAATAGGCTTGCAGTCCATTTTTGGGTCAGGACCTCCAGTCTGAGAAACACTGGGCTGGTGCTTGGGGTATGCTACAGACCCCCAAGATCCAATATGGATATGGATAGAGACCTCTTTAATGTTTTTAATGAAATAAATACTATGGGGAATTGTGTGGTTATGGGAGACTAACTTCCCAGATATAGACTGAAAGACAAGTGCTACCAATAATAGTAGGGCCCAGATTTTCCTGGATGTGACAGAGGACAGATTTCTTCACTAAATAGATGCTGAACCAACAAGAGGTGATGCCATTTTAGATTTGGTACTGGTGAGAAGTGAGGTTATAGGGAAAAACCTTGGTTTGCGTGATCATGAGCTAATTCAGTTGAAACTAAACAGAAGGATAAACACAAATAGGTCTGCAGCTAGGGTCCTTTATTTCAAAAGGACTAACTTAAAAAAAAAAAAAGGAATTAGTTAGGGAAGTGGACTGGACGAAGAACTTAAGGATCTGTATGTGGAGAAGGCTTGGATTTACTCTAAGTCAGTTTCTGCAAATTTATCTGAAGCCCGCATTCGGAGCAAGGGGGGCGAAATTCATAAGGAAGGGTTGCAGACCAAGCTGAATGAGCAAGCATCTCAAACCAGTGATTAAGAGAAAGCAGAAAGCCTACAAGTAATGAAGATTGGATGGATCACCAAGGAAAGCTCTCTCTTGGAGGTCAGAAAGTATACGGATCAAGTGAGAACTGCCAAAAGCCAAACAGAGTTGGACCTTGCAAAGGGAATTAAAAACAATAGGAAAAGGGTCTATAGCCATAAAAATGAAAAAGAAAACAAGGAAAGAAGTGGTACTGCTAAACACTGAGGATGGGATGGAGATTAAAGATAATCTAGGCATAGCCCAACACCTAAACAAATATTTGCTCAGTTTTTATAAGGATAATGAAGAGCTTAGAAATAATGGCAGGGTGGCTAATCGGAACAAGGATAAAGAGGTAGAAATTACCACATCTGAGGTGCAAACCACACTCAAATAGTTTAATGGGACTAATTTGGGGGGCCCAGATAATCTCCATCCAAGAATATTAAAGCAACTGGCACATAAAATTGCAAGCCCAGTAGCAAGGATTTTTAACGAATCTTTAAACTCAGGGGTCATACCCTATGACTGGAGAATTGCTAATATAGTTCCTATTTTTAAGAAAGGGAAAAAAGTGATCCGGGAAACTACAGGCCTGTTCGTTTGATCTCAATTGTATGCAAGGTCTTGGAACAAATTTTGAAAGAGAAAGTGGTTAAGGACAGAGGTGAACGGTAACTGGGATACAATACAACATGATTTTACAAAAGCTAGATCGTGCCAGACCAACCTGATCTCCTTCTTTGAGAAGATAACTGATTTTTTAGACAAAGGAAACACAGTAGATCTAATCTACCTGGATTTCAGTAAGGCATTTGATACAGTTCCAAATGGGAAATAATTAATTAAATTGGAGAGGATGAGGATTAATATGAGAATTAAAAGGTGGATAAGGAACTGGTTAAAGGAGACACTACAACGGGACATACAGAAAGTGAACTGTCAGGTTGGAGGGAGGTTATAAGGGAGTTCCTCAGGGATCAGTCTTGGGACCTAGCTTATTTAACATTTTTATTACTGACCTTGGCGGAAAAAGTGTGTTTGTGCTAATAACATTTGCAGATGAAACGAAGTTGGGAGGTATTTCCAATACAGAGGAGGACCGGACTATCACACAAGATGATCTGGATGACCTTGTAAACTGGAGTAGTAGAAATGGGATGAAATTTAACAGCGCAAATTGCAAGGTCATGCATTTAGGGACTAACAATAAGAATTTCTGCTCTAAGCTGGGGGTGTATCAGTTGGAAGTGATAGAGGAGGACAAAGACTTTAGTGTCTTATTTGATCACAGGATGACTATGAGCCGTCAATGTGATGCAGTTGAGAAAAAGGCTAATGAAGTCCTAGGGTGCATCAGGCTAGGTATTTCCAGTAGAGACAGGGAACTGTTAGTACCATTACACCAGGCACTGGTGAGACCTCATCAGGGATATTGTGTGCAATTCTGGTCTCCCATGTTTAGGAAAGATTAAATGAAACAGGAACCGGTGCAGAGAAGGGCTATTAGGATGATCTGAGGAATGGAAAACCTACCTTATGAGAGGAGACTCAAAGAGCTTGGCTTATTTAGACTAACCAAACAAAGGCTTGGGGGAAGATATGATTGCTCTCTATAAATACATCAAAGGGATAAATACCGGGGAGGGTGAGAAGTTATTTAAGTTAAGCACCAATGTGGACACAAGAATAAATGGATATACACTGGCCATCAACATGTTTAGGCTTGAAATTAGACGAAGGTTTCTAATCATCAGAGTAAAGTTCTGGAACAGACGTCCAAGGGGCATATTGGTAGCAAAAAACTTAACTGGCTTAAAGACTGAGCTTGATAAGTTTATGGAGGGGATGGTAATGATGAAACTGCCCACAATGGCATGTAGCTGATCTGCATCTGATAGCAGCAAATATCTCCAACGGCTGGTAATGGGACATTAGATGGGGAGGGCTCTGAGTTACTACAGCGAATTCTTTCCCAGCTATCTGGCTGATGGGTCTTGCCCACATGCTCAGGGTCTAACTGAGGGCCATATTTGGGGTCAGGAAGGAATTTTAACATAGATCAGATTGTCAGAGACCCTGGGGGGTTTTCACCTTCCTCTGCAGTACAGGGAACAGGTCATTTGCAGGTTTAAACTAGTATAAATGGTGGATTTTCTGTAACTTGAACTCTTTAATTCATGATTTGAAAACTTCAGTAACTCAGCCAGGGGCTAGGGATCTATTACAGGAGTCTGTGGGTGAGATTCCGTGACCTGCAATGTGCAGGAGGTCAGACTAGATGATCATGATGGTCTCTTCTGACCTTAAAGTTTAGGAGTCCATTATCATCCTATGATTTAATTAAACCAACAGGTTGGGGAGTTTCAAATTTGATTCAGGATTATAGAATGTATGCTTGTAAGTATACTCCAAACTGTTGCCAAGGTAAGAGTTGAATTTTAAAAAAAAGGGATAGATTTTTTTTTTTAAACTTGTACTTATGTCCCATACTGGCAGTTTAATTTATAGCTAAGAAAATCCAAAACTGATTACAAATTTATCTTTACATTTACAAAAAATTTTTAGGATTAAACCATAACACTTTCAGAATACAGACATTTACCTTTTTAACAGGTCCATAGAAGGTGGCATTGAGATCTGCTGAACCCATGTGATGCTGGAGCGTCAGCTGTCGACCACTGTGTTTGGCTAAATAAAATCTATGAGACAATTAAAACGAAAATTTACATATTTATACAGCACATTTTATACAGATGATCCAAAAGCACTTTACATACATAGAAAATTTTGAACTCTTTAGGATGTATTGTAGTAAGTGTAACAGTTACTCTTAAAAAAAAAAAGTTAAATTGAGGTTAAGGTCTCATCTGAAACAAAAAAACAAGTAGTGAGTAGTTGGTTTTCTAGTTTGCCCCCAAAAGAACAAAGCAGCTCTCTAATATGCCTTTAATACTCACAAAAGTATATTTACTGTATCCACTGTTTTAAAAATACAAGGCCTGATTTAATACATACCTTCTAAATACTTCAAAAGCATGTCTGGGGGCTGGAGGGATGTTGCACTTTGGTGTGGCTGACTGAGTAGGCCAGTAGCCTGTTGTGAGAACCCGCACTGTGAGATCAACACCACCTAATGAGACCTACAGCAACATTGGAAGAAGACATCCACCGTTTTAAAACAGGACAGTGTTCTCCATTTCTCCTATGGTATAATTAGACTTTCTATTTTTTACTTTCCAAAGGCTAAGGAGAAATTGCAGCTGCCATTCTTTCTGAGCTGCACCAATTAAATTCATCCTCACTGTAGCAGGAGCCAAAAAGCTCACATTGTTCCCATATGGCAATTTAAGACTATACAGAGTATGACAATGTAAAAAATGCTATGCAACTGCTCAGTATTCATGATAATAAACAGTAATTCTGAAATTCCGAGCTTTACAAGGTCAGATGCATTACAGGGTAAAATGTGTCATATTTTGCCTTCTGCTTTTATTCTGTTTCCAATATGACTGACTGGATAGGAAAAAAAAGTATATGCTGTGTTGCTAACAATATGAATTGCAAAGTAACAGTTTTTGTACTTGCCCTCTGGCAGAAAAGTATAAGCAACAGTTTGACATTCAACACTAAGCAATAAGAGTTTTTTCTGCCATTCCCTCTGGAATTTTACAGCAGAAATCATCTGCACGTTTTCCCATTGTTTTATGTAAAGGACTGGCTTCTTGCTCAACCTGAAAAAATTATGTGGCTTTAACACTTGTTCTCTGAAGGTAGTTATTAACATAGGTATTCACACAGGCTTGGAACACTCTACAGCTGATGTTCTAAGCCAGGGGTGGGCAAACTTTGGGGCGAGGGCCACATCTGGGTGAGGAAATTGTATGCAGGGCCGGGGCAGGGGGGGTGGAGAGCGGGATGTGGAGGAAGGGGCTCAGGACAAGGGATTGGGGCAGAGAAGGGGTGCAGAGTGTAAGAGGAGGCTCAGGGAAGGGGGTTGGGGTACAGGAGGGGTGTGGAGTGCAGGACGGGGCTCAGGGCAGGGAGTTGGGGTGCAGGAGGGGTGCGAGGTACAGGCAGAGGGCTTAGGGCAGGAAGTTGGGGGGTGGGGGGCAGGAGGGGTTTGAGCTCCAGCCCGGTGCCGCTTACCTAAAGTGGCTCCGGGGTGGCAGAGGCGCACACCAGGGCCAGGGCAGGCTCCCTTCATGCCTGCCCTGTCCCCACGCCACTCCAGGAAGTGCTGCGGCCCCTTGGGGGGGGGGGGGGGAGAGGGCTCTGCGTGCGCACATGGAGCCCTTTGCCTCCCGGCCCAGGGGCTGCTTCTGAGAGCAGCGCCGGGCCCGCAGCACCACCAGGGGTAATCCCGCGGGCTGGATCCAAAGCCCTGAAGGGCCGGATCCGGCCCGCGGGCCATAGTTTGCCCATCTCTGTTCTAAGCTATTATAACGGTCTCATCAGCAGGTGGCATACATCTATTTGAAATCAAGGTATAATTGTCAAAAAGTGTCAACTAAATTCCACAGTGCCAAACTTATAACTGAGTGTATCGCCAGCTTCCACAGGGAAATGAGGTGGGTTAATGAGGGCTTATAATTAATACCTCCAAAGAACATGCTTATAGGTAAGTAATTTTCTTCTCTTACAAAGAAAAAGTATAATTATACACAGATCCAGGTTCTTACAGACTACAAAAACTAATATACAGCATTAGAGTGGATCAGATTAAAGTAAAAAAAGTCACAATCATCACTGGACAAAAAGTAGATGCCTCCCAAGTTAAAGAGCGACATAGCATCCCTGAGAAGTATTAAGATTGCTATTTTTATATCAGAAGAATAAAATGCACCTAATAAATACATTAGAACTAACATCTAAAGACCTCTTAGGGGTGAAAAGTCAGCTGGGCCACGCAATCCAGAAACTGGATTAACAGAGACTGGATTCAAGATAACAATCTAAAACAATATTTTACAAATATACATAAAGAACTGTATTGAGGTTTCTCCAGAGTGAACCAAAGGCCATCCAATGTCACTGACATGCTTATTATTTCATGAGCCTTAACATGACACTGATGTTCGGAGAAATGTAGTCAATCATCCTGGAGATGGGTACGTCTACACTGAGGTTAAAAAAACCCCACAGCACCAAGTCTCAGAGCCAGGTCAGTTGACAGGCTTGGGGGGCTATGAAATCGCAGTGTGGATGTTCAGGCTTAGGCTGGAGCCCAAATTTCTACACTGCAATTTTATAGCCCCATACCTTGCGCCCCGTGAACATAAGTCAACTGACCTGGGCCAGCCACAGCTGTGCCATAGGTCTACTATCACAGTGCAGACATACCCTTGAATGTTAACCCAATGCATACCATCAACAGAAAAAGTTGCATTAAATCGAAATATTTTTATTTGTTCCAGATAATGCCTAGCTTATGAACTGTGGAATCAGAATGGGCATGAGGGTATGGAAAATATGTTTACTGAATATAGTGGAACTGCAACATCATATCTGGAAAGAAGAGTATGCTTTCTTACCCACTGAATCTTTGAAACATCTTAGTCATAGACAAGAGCCTGAGCTCACTCAGGTTCTCACAGATCCAATGCTAAATATAAAAGGGCAAATAGTCAATTTAGAACAAGTTTTAGGAATGTCAAGTCTCATATGACTCCTCTTATCACCAGAATGTGTGTAGCATGGACTAACAGAGGGACAGAGTCTTTCAAGTGCAGAATTGTGCTGCATGACCTCCAAAACCCAAGATTTCAGGTTCATCAATCTTGAAAATTCCTAAAGTTCTATAATCTTTTGACTTCTCCCACTTTAGCTTCTCAGTGAAAGAAAGTACTGCTGCATCATCAGCTGCATCATCCTTCCGAATACCTACTAACTCAGTTTTATATCTATCTATGAGGCTTTTGGATTCTGAATGGGAAAGAGCTGGCATGCCACTCTTGTCTAGGAAGGATCATATGCATCCGGTGCACCAAAGTTGTTTAAAAAAAAGAACACGTTAGGGCTATTAATAGAAACTCTAAAACTTCTTGCACCACAATGGTAATATAAAGGAAGACTCCTGATTCCTTTCCCAGTGCCATCTTTTATTACAGATTTGTTCTGCTAGAACAGTGGTTCTTTGTGTATTTGAGAGCTGGTAGTATTTGGAAGCCTGTTAGCATTATTGTCTACTGTATTTCAATTACTGTGAATTTTAAGTTATTTAAAAAAAGTTAATCACAAAGCACTTTGGACTGCTACAAACAAAAATAAAAATATGGAGCTTGTAATGCCAAACCATCTATGAAACAAAATGAACACATTCTATAGGTAGTACACCGCAAGGCACATCCTCGTTCCTACCAGTATCAGGAATAACAGTCTCCAGAAACTGATCCATGAACTAATAATGAGCAAAAGTGAATGAAGTAGTAAAGTCTTGCAGTGTGTTTTATGGAAGGATTAACGTAACCTTCAAGTCACTGCTGTCACAGAGAACACAGAAACTGATGCATGGTTTTAATGTTTCAAACACCATAAAATGTTTTGTTTACTTGCACTGATGTAACATATAGGCAGAAACTGCACCTCAAATTATTTTTAAAGAATTAGGAAGGAAACAATTTTTGCTGGTCATATGGTCAATATCTAAAAAGTGCACCATAGGTGACAATTATAGAATCATAGAATATCAGGGTTGGAAGGGACCTCAGGAGGTCATCTAGTCCAACCCCCGGCTCAAAGTAGGACCAATACCCACCTAACTCATCCCAACCAGGGCTTTGTCAAGCCTGACCTTAAAAACCTCTAAGGAAGGAGATTCCACCACCTCCTTAGGTAACCCATTCCAGTGCTTCACCACCCTCCTAGTGAAAAAGTTTTTCCTAATATTCAACCTAAACCTCCCCCACTGCAATTTGAGACCATTACTACCTGTTCCGTCATCTGGTATCACTGAGAACAGTCTAGATCCATCCTCTTTGGAACCCCCTTTCAGATAGCTGAAAGCAGTTATCAAATCCCCCCTCATTCTTCTCTTCTGCAGACTAAATAATCCCAGTTCCCTCAGCCTCGCCTCAGAAGTCATGTGTTCCAGACCCCTAATCATTTTTGTTGCCCTCCGCTGGTCTCTTTCCAATTTTTCCCGCATCCTTCTTGTAGTGTGGGGCCCAAAACTGGACACAGTACTCCAGATGAGGCCTCACCAATGCCGAATAGAGGGGAATTATCACTTTCCTCAATCTGCTGGCAATGCTCCTACTTATACAGCCCAAAATGCCATTAGCCTTCTTGACAACAAGGGCACACTGTTGACTCATATCCAGCTTCTCGTCCACTGTAACCCCTAAGTCCTTTACTGCAGAACTGCTGCCTAGCCACTCGGTCCCTAGTTTGTAGCAGTGCATGGGATTCTTCCATCCTGAGTACAGGACTCTGCATTTGTCCTTGTTGAACCTCATCATATTTCTTTTGGCCCAATCCTCCAATTTGTCTAGGTCATTCTGTATCCTATCCCTACCCTCCAGCGTATCTACCACTCCTCCCAGTTTAGTGTCATCTGCAAACTTGCTGAGGGTGCAATCCACGCCATCCTCCAGATTGTTAATGAAGATATTGAACAAAACCGGCCCCAAGACCGACCCTTGGGGCACTCTGCTAGATACTGGCTGCCCACTAGACATGGAGCCATTGATCACTACCTGTTGAGCCCGATGATCTAGCCAGCTTTCTATCCACCTTATAGTCCATTCATCCAGCCCATACTTCCTTAACTCTCTGGCAAGAATGCTGTGGGAGATCGTATCAAAAGCTTTGCTAAAGTCAAGGAATAACACATCCACTACTTTCCCCTCATCCACAGAGCCAGTTATCTCATCATACAAGGCAATTAGGTTAGTCAGGTATGACTTGCCCTTGGTGAATCCATGCTGACTGTTCCTGATCATTTTTCTCTCCTCGAAGTGCTTCAGAAGTGATTCCTTGAGGACCTGCTCCATGATTTTTCCAATAACATTCTAAGATCTAACTCATACACATTCAGATAAAACAGAACTAGCAAGACCATCTGAACAGTGCCATGTGCGACTCTCAACAGAGTTAGTACTATCAAAATCTCCCCATAAAAATTGGAAACATGTTTGTCAAAGTGCTGCCAAAGAACTAATTATCTGTTGGATGAGCACCAAAGTAGATGGATCTCATACAAAACTTTGACTCTCAAGAGAGCAGACACTCAATTCTGTAGCCTTTAAACACTTCAAAGCATTTCATACCAATTAAGATCCAAACACAAAGAAAAACTAGGATGTCTAAAAAGAAACTTGACCAAAATGAGATAAAAAGAAAGACTCAGTGATAAAAAATTTGGAAAAAAAATCCTTGATAAAAAATTAAAACGGAACTGACAGACAATACAAAGAGTTGCACAAACATTTATTGAAAAAGTGACATACAAAGCTGCAACTTTAAAGTGGAGCTCATGAGTTCAAATACTAACAGATGATGAAAAATGTACCGTCTATTTACCTCAACAACAAGTAAGTGTACGCCACCTGCTGGTAAAGCAGTTTAACAGTTCATAAATTTAGCTATGAAGCTTTTCAAATCTTGTCATGTACTGGTGTATTGACAAGACTGTATGTCCACTGTAATTATTCCTACTTTTACCAAGTACTAAGTATATGCAAATACACTGTATAATTTTTACTTAAATTATTACATTATGTTTTGGCATAAATCTGAGTTTTGCATTTGTGTGACTCATTTATAGAGGACAGTCCATACAACTATTTAGAACAGTGGTGGGCAAACTGCAGCCCATGAGGGTAATCCGCTGGTGGGCCACGAGACAGTTTGTTTATATTGACCGTGCACCTGCAGCTCCCAGTGGCCACGGTTCGCCATTCCTGGCCAATCGGAGCTGTGGGAAGCAGTGGCCAGCATAGCCCGCAACGTTTCCCACAGCTCCCATTGGCCGGGAATGGCGAACCGCGGCCACAGCTGCGGGCGGGCGGCCATGCCTACGGACAGTCAATGGAAAACTGTCTCGCGGCCTGCCAGGGGATTACCCTGATGGGCCGCATGTGGCCCGTGGGCCACAGGTTTCCCACCACTGACTTAGAAGAACACTGACGCAGTAAAAGACTCAAGAGGACTTAAAGAATAGTAATTTAACTCAATAAAGTAATAAATCAGGCTTCAAACAAATCTCAAGATCAAGATATTTTCAGAGTGGGTAAGAAAAAATTGCAAAATTTAAGTTAAAAAGTTCTGATTTTGTTGAGAGAAGTGAGGGAATGAAGAGTAATGCAGAATCTCTCTAGTAATGCAGGTTTGTGTTTATATGTAAAAATAAAAGCACAAGAAAAGATCTGAATGATTCTTACCCCTGTAGCCTGTAGATGTTGCCTGAATTCATCCATCGTTGTGTTTGAGATGCTCATATCCCTGAACATTCCTTCCAGTTTAGATGTGAATTGACATCCACATTCAGTCTACAAAAAAAAAATAAATTATTTGCTGTATTATAATTATAAAATGGATCTGCAAACACTTAAATCCTGAAACGTTGGAGTTAGTCACTGAATGCCCCAGACAAACATGGAGAGGACATTCTCTATACTTTTCTTTGGCTTAGTTCCACCCCAAGCCCATTTTCAGATCTTGCAAGAGCAGTTCTCTTTTGCATGTGAGGACTGAAGCCTACTCAAATAAATAAGGTAAAATCTGTTTTCTCATCTCTCCTTACACTACTGCACTTTTTCTAAATACTTCTTTTGAGCATCCATCTCTCTTATCGTACAGGATAGTACTGCAAAACTGTCATGAAAATTCACCAGCACAGGGATAAACTTCACCTGTCATTTACCATGACACTGATAAACAAAATCATAATAGTTTATTCATCCATCCAAAAAGTTCATTTGCGCTAGACAAGCAGAGTTTTTTTAAGGATGCTATAGGTTATGAAGTGAGATTATTGACAATTTTAGAAACCACATGTTACTGAGTGTGAGGGAAGTAAAGGAAAC
Source organism: Mauremys reevesii (assembly GCF_016161935.1). NCBI lineage: Eukaryota > Metazoa > Chordata > Testudines > Geoemydidae > Mauremys > Mauremys reevesii. The sequence continues at coordinate 35,684,088 of NC_052631.1, read as the reverse complement.
TATAAGGTAAGTTTGTTTTCAGATATTAGTATGGTATCACCATTACAATGCATATGGGTGAAAGGAGGATTCATACATAAGAAATAATACTTGGTACTTACCAAAGAACCTTTCACCAAAGGACCTCAAAGTGCTTTAGGTGGTTAAGTATTATTGGCATTTAAAAGATGAGAATATTTTGATACAGAAATGGTAAGCATCTTTTGCAAAGTTACACAGTATGTCAGTGGAAAAGTTAGGAATAAGATCAAGGTGAAACTCCTGGTCTCAAACCACTAGATCACACTGCCTCACTGGAATCACTTTCTTGCTGGAAGATATTTCTTAGAACCACCCTCTTCCCCGCAAAAGTTCAATATTCTAAATTGCCCTCCCACCCAACATGGGACCTTCAACCCTGATTTTGTAGTAGTACTTCTTTTTTCTGACAGATAATCTTTAATAATAGAAATAAAGCGGGTTAGTGTTTTCTGTATTTATTAAAAACTTTAATTTGGTATTTAAATGAGTATATTGTAATGGGTTTTATGTCAACTAAATATTTATTAAAAGAAAAAGAAATAAAGGAATAAAACTCAATTTAAGAACAGTTTGAAGGAGCTAAGCTGTGTGCTGGTAGCTATCTTACCTTTAATTTAGATATCATATTTTTCTCAGAGTCATCTGAAACACTCTTGTTTGTAAGAAGTCTTCTTGCCAAGTGCTGTTTATAGTAACGTTCAAAAACATCTTTCTCTTGCATAAACCTAAACAGAACCATTGCCTTATCCAATATAGTCTCTACTTCTTGCTCCGTTAGCTATAAAATAAAGAAACAATTAATTTGCTATTTTTAGTCTCCGAGTACATATTTCTTATACAACCAAAAGTAATGGAAAAGTAATCTACAGCCAGCACACACACAACCAACCAATACTGTCATACAATCCAGTTACACACCCAGGACAAAGTTAGGCCTGCTCTACACTAGAAAATTAGGTCGGTTTAACTACGTCAGTCAGCGATATAAAAAATGCACACCCAAGCCGACCTAAGATCCTGTGTTGACAGCACTAGATTGATGGAAGAATTCTTCCACCTCTCAGGGAGGTGGATTACCTATACCAAAGGACAACCCCACCCGTTGGCATATGTAGTGTCCACACTAAAGTTTTAAGTATAGACAAGCCCTTAGATCAGTTTGTACCCATGACAAAGTATGGAAGTACTAATGCTATAATGTCTCATTTAATTGGATTTAGGTGCTGCATCCTTAAGGGTTTCCTCATCACCACTATGGCAAATTAAAGACTCTCTTTTTATGATTCATACTATCAACGCAATTTGCTTCCCTTAATTAGTATTCCATTCCGCCTGTGGGAAGTATGATTGCAGATTTGCAGAAGTGGGACCATTGTGGTAGCAAAATGGCCAAAGGGCAGGGCAGTCATATCATGCAAAGAAGAAAACCCAGTAGTATGAAAATGGAGAAAAGACAATGAGGAGGGGAAAAGCTGTGATATACAATAGGAAAAACTAGTATTTTACTTAAATATCTACAAAAGCTCTAAACAAAGTAAAGAGAAGTGCTACTAAAATGACATGTCATTTTAAATTAAGACTGAAAACCCATTCACAACGCATTTTATTGAGTTTGACTGTTGCACAGAAAGTGGGTTAAATTTCAGATTTCATAGGATAAAATAATTTATAAATAATTTAATTTCTGAAGCATTAGCAAAAATATAAGCTATAAAGATCTCAGAGATTTTCTTGCAATCTGAACACATTAAAGGAAACAATTACAAAATAAAAAGCAAGCAATTCTGACCAAGGCCGTCAGCAACACTCAGCATATGCAGCTCTAATTAAAAATTTGTTGAAACAAAACTTTTTAAAAAAAGGTTTGGAAATGAACACACTGGTCAGTGCTTGTTTCCATTCTGATTGATCTTTCAAACTATTATGCTTTATTTTCTTTCAAATTAGAAAGAGTCAATAAAACAGAAAAGCTGGCCAGTGTCTTTTTGAGTCAGCTGTAACATCTTTTCTAAAGGAAAATCTCTTAGCTTGTTATACATTCTTATTGTGTAATATTTTATATTCAAGTAATACTGATCACAGTCCAGCAAAAATAAAAAATTTACTCTTAAAAGTTTAATTCTTTTGACTAGACTTCCTCCACTAACCATCTCTGGTCCCACACTTTCATGCCTAAATGCAACATTTTAATTTGGTTCACAATGCAACTGAAGACAAAAAAATAAAAACTGAGCAATTGTTTACCATGCTTGAGTCTAATTTTTTCCCCTCATCCTTTGTCTGTATGTTAACTGTTTAGCTTATAAGGCTTTTGTGATAGACAACTTTTTTACTTATATCTCTAAAGCATTATGCACACAAATGCACCATGTAATAATGCATTTTAAAAAAGTATTACATACATATTCACATAATGCTTTATAAAAGTATACAAAGACAAGTAGTTTAGTTTAACCTGCTACTGTTTTCCACAGATTCAGTATAGTCTTGTAATTGAACTTGTACTTACTCCCTTGACTCCTTTTTTCAGCTTATCATCAATAAATAATGAGAGGTACTCTGGAGACCTAGAGTTGAGATTGAGGAAATACTCAAAGTCACCCGCAATAGTTTGTTTGAAGAGCCGGTCATTATTGAAAGATTCTTGAAGAAACCGATCAAACCTACTCTTCAAATCCAGTAAACCCTTAAGAAAAATAGAGCATAACATTTTATTTTTACAGATATAATACTGCTAGTAAGAAAACTACACTCCAGTATTGCATTTCAGGAGACCATAAACAGAGATTCTGCTAATTTAGCATTTATCTACATATTTCGCAGTATCATTCAGAATCTTTACTTCGATTTAAAATTATGTTTCTAGTTGCTGTAATTCAAATTTATGGTCAGATGAAACTGAAACTCTGGCAAATATCTGGACTAAAACAGCTGCATTAATGGTGGTGCGATTATCATAATAGGCTGTTTAATCAAGAAATATTACCACATGCTTTAATCTATCTTTCTTTAAAATTGAACTGCTTGTTTTATTTTATTATTTTAGGGGAATGTGCCTTTTCAGTACTACTGGTTGTGATTCATTCTTTGCAGTGGAGCACTTTAGAACAGTAACATAGGCAGGAAAGGGTGTTATAAAGTGTCAAGCACCAAGCTCTGGTCTACACTACGAGTTTAGGTTGAATTTAGCAGCGTTAGGTCAATCTTACCCTGCGCCCGTCTACATGATGAAGCCATTTTTGTTGACTTAAAGGGCTCCTAAAATCGATTTCTGTACTCCTCCCCGACAAGGGGATTAGCGTGGAAATCGACCCTCCTGGGTCAAATTTGGGGTAGGGTGGATGCAATTCAACGGTATTGGCCTCTGGGAGCTATCCCAGAGTGCTCCATTGTGACCGCTCTGGACAGCACTCTCAACTCAGATGCACTGGCCAGGTAGACTGGAAAAGCTCCACGAACTTTTGAGCACAGGTGACCATGGAGTCCCAGAATCGCAAAAGAGCTCCAGCATGGACCGAACAGGAGGTACTGCATCTGATCGCTGTATGGGAAGACAAATCCATGCTATCCAAATTCTGTTCCAAAAGATGAAATGCTGGAATATTTGAAAAAATCTCCAGGGGCACGAAGGACAGAGGTTATAACAGGGACCCGCAGCAGTGCCGTGTGACACCTACCAAAGAACCAGAGAGGCAAACGGCTGCTCTGGGTCAGAGCCCCAGACATGCCGCTTCTATGATGAGCTACATGCCATTCTAGGGGGTGCCCCTACAACTACCCCACCCCTGTGCTTCCCTCCTTCCCCACCCCCTCCCGGGCTACCTTGGCATTTATCCCCCCATTTGTGTGACCAATGAATATAGAAAGCATGAATTTGAAACAACAATGACTTCATTGCCTCTGCAAGTGGAGATCAAAGGGGGGGGGGGAGAGGGCGGTTGGCTTACAGGGAAGTAGAGTGAACCAAGGGGGCAGGTTTTCATCAAGGAGAAACAAACAGACATTTCACACCGTAGCCTGGCCAGTCATGAAACTGGTTTTCAAAGCTTCTCTGACGCACAGTGTGCCCTGCTGTGCTCTTCTAACAGCCCTGGTGTCTGGCTGCGCATAATCAGAGGCCAGGCGATTTGCCTCAACCTCCCACCCCGCCATAAACGTATCCCCCTTACTCTCACAGATATTGTGGAGCACACAGCAAGCAGTAATAACGATGGGAATATTGGTTTAGCTGAGGTCTAACAGAGTCAGTAAACTGCACCAGCGAGCTTTTAAATGTCTAAAGGCACATCCTACCACCATTCTGCACTTGCTCAGCCTATAGTTGAACTGCTCCTTACTAGTGTCCAGGCTTCATGAGCCTTGGAAGCACGAGGTAGGCGTGACTGCGCAGTGCTGCCGACTGGGAGAGAAGCCTGAGGCAGAAGCTTCCAGCTGGCATGATATTCCAGGCAGGACTGAATCTCCGTTAGACGAAACTTAAAGAAGAGAATGACTTGGAGTCATTCCCATTTTTTGTCCAGGAGCCCCCGACCAACCTCACCAAGGCTGGCCAGGAGCACCATGTCTGCCCAGGCGCCACCGACCAACCTAACTGAGGTCGGTCAGGAGCACCCACGGGACAACGATGACAGCTAGCAGTTGTATTGTACCATCTGCCGTCTTCAAGGCAAGGCAAGGCAAGCTGCTGTGTAGCACTGCAGTACCGCGTCTGCCAGCAGCACCCAGGAGACATATGGTGACAATGAGCTGAGCAGGCTCCATGCTTGCAGCGGTATGTCGTCTGCACAAGTAACCCAGGAAAAAAGGCAAGAAACTATTTTTTGCCATTGCTTTCATGGAGGGAGGGAGGGATGGAAGGAGGGGGGCTTGACGGCATGTACCCAGAACCACCCGCGACAATGTTTTTGCCCCATCAGGCATTGGGAGCTCAACCCAGAATTCCAATGGGTGGCGGAGACTGCGGGAACTGTGGGATAGCTAACATAGTGCAACACTCCGAAAGTCAACGCTAGCCTCGGTAGTGTGGACGCACACCACCGACTTAATGCGCTTAGTGGGACACACACAATCAACTGTATCTGTATCAAACTGTATCAAACTTCTATTAAATTGACCTAATTTCATAATGTAGACATACCCCAAGTAATTTTAGCCTCAAAATTACAAAGAAAGTACATAGTCTACAGAAAGAAATGGTAAGACAAATCTTGACTGTTTCTCTTAATGCCAACCAGGGATGTGACACCCACTATTTTAGTCACATGAAGTTGTTCCCATGCCATAGGAGACACTACAATCAAAGACGAAAGAGCTACTCACTACTAATTATGAATACGTATTAATAAAGGAAAAGACAGAAAAGAAAAAACAAAACTAGCAACTTCAGTTATAATCTCTTCTGTAACCTACCTTTGCCCATTATAAACTAATTCCTATGAAACTGAAGAAAGTATTTAATTAAGTTACTTAAAAGAAGCCAGTCAAGAGTTAAATGAAATAGCATGTTTCTTATAAATCCATCAATTTAATTTAAAGAGTGGTTTTGAGACAGGCAAGTTAATGACCATGAAGAGTCTTGAATTCAAAGTAAATCATGCTATTTTCTCTGTCTATCCAGGTTCGCTTATGTCTCCTTTCCAGGAATACACAACAACTGGGGTTAAGAGGAGAATTTTAAAGTCTTTCAGCTTTTTTAAAATAGATGTTTTGTTTTGCTTTTTAAGATAAAACGATTCTTAGAGTTTTAAAACTCATCTGGTCATCAAAGAAGGTGTTTTCTTCTAAATCCTTTGAGAACTGGTTCTTGTCTGAGTCTGCTAAAGAAGTTGCTTAAGCATTGCCACATAATATTAATTGTGGAATTAATTAGTTAATATTTTTATACTCAAATGGCTTCTTTTAACTAGTAACCAGTAATATGGTCATTTGATTCCATGTTGATAGATAAAACATTAATATAGCGATGATAATTAGGAAATTACACTAAATGTTTGCATTTAGATACAGTACAAGACATTTGCAAATGAGCATCCTCTCCATACACCCACAAATTTAAGAGTTTAAGGAACAAACAACAGTTTTCACCAGAGAAAGCATGGGGTAAGAAGTAAATCAATATTGCCCCAACTACAGGTTTTCCTTAAAAAGATAAATGAGTGCTTATAGAAGAAAATAAATCAATTTTAATAAGAACATTTCCAGAATTCTTTTTGTGGGTTTAAAACTAAGGTTTTTTCCTCTATGAAGAAAGGAAAAAAAAAAAGAGGAAAGGCTGACAATAGACTCCTGGCTCAACTTGTGTGCCCTTGATAAACCAGGTGCTACACATCACTTTCCTTTAGCTCCAGGGGAAAAAACAGTATCTCATCCCTTAACAAGGAGAATGTGTCCTGCTTTTTGAGAAGACACCCGTTGGATGGTTGTTGCATTCTACAGTAGCATACAATATACAATTCGTAATACACAATTAAAAACTACCACCAAAAACTCTACACAAGATAAAAATTACTATTACTAATATTCAGGTCCCTCTTTCAAACATCCCATAAAACAATAGAGTATTAAAGTAAAACAGACATTACAAAGCTGCATTTCAGAGCCTCTGCAATTGCCCCTCTGTCCCCACACTCAACAGGGCATGCAACACTGCCTGGAAGAGGTATTTTGGGTGGAAGTGGAAGTGAGAGCGCATGCATGGCAAGAGTGAGGGACTGCCCATATGCCCATTCAGATCTGCCACCTTCCCATTGGCTAGGAGATATTTACACTTACTTCCCAAAACCTCCTCTTCCCACTTGCCTATCCTCCAACCCTTCCCCTAGTCTCAGCTGAATTTTTAGGATGTTGCTTTAGGAGTTGTGTTTTTAGGATGCTGCGGTCAGACCGATCATCTGTTTTGGAACCAGGAAGGAATTTTTCCCACAGGACCAAACTGAGAGAGGTCTGGGGGGGGGTGGGGGGTTCGACCTTCCTCACATCATCATAGGGTATGTCTATGCTGCAGTCGGGAGGTGTGAATGCAACACATGTAGACATAGTTGAGCTAGCTTCCATCTAACTAGATCAAAGCTAACTGGAATAATAATAGCAGTTAAACCATGGCACAATTATGAACTGACAGGTCAACCACACACCTCATTTCTAACCAGAAGTACGCAACTGGGCAGCAGCAGAAACACACACACACACACACACACACACACACGGGGCAATTACAGTACAGTACTGTGTTCAATGTAAACTACTAAAAAAATAAAGGGAAAGTTTAAAAAAAGATTTGACAAGGTAAAGAAACTGCTTGTTTCATTTAAATTAAGATGGTTAAAAGCAGCATTTTTCTTCTGCACAGTAAAGTTTCAAAGCTGTATTAAGTCAATGTTCAGTTGTAAACTTTTGAAAAATCACCACCATAATGTTTTGTCCAGAGTTATGAACATTTCAGAGTTATGGACCACCTCCATTCCTGAGGTGTTCATAACTCTGAGGTTTAATACTCATGCAGCTGCTGCCCTAGCATATAGCCAGAGTCCTGGGTGGGTGGGGCTGGCCTGTGCAGTTGCCCCTGCTGCCATAGTTTCACTGCTATCGTTACTCAAGCCAGCTTTGATCTAGTTTAGGTAAACCTACACATGCTGCAATCACACTCCCAATTGCAATGTAGTCATACCAGCAGTGACACAGTTGAGTTGTAAGATATAGAACGTGAATGTTTAATATTAGGAAAGGTAAGACTGTTTAGGTTTTGCAATTTATGGCTGGTGTCCAGCAAGGATAAGGTGAAGACTGCCAGCTCCTGAGATAAAGGAGACCTGAGATTTAGCTGATGGACTCTGCATCTATATGAGAAAGGGAGATCTGAAGTCAATGTACTAAGGTCACCCTCTTGGCCACCTGTTCCCCATTTATGTAGGGGAAGGCAAAGCAGATTCAGGCACAAGTCCTAGCAGGAGACCTACAAGGGGTCTACCCCTAGGTACTGGTTTTATGGTGGGAGCTTTGTAACTTTACACTCCTAGTATGGAGGAGCAGGGCATGGGTACATACTATCTCTCTCCTCAGTGTTAAAGTTAATAAAGTTGTGGCCTAAAAAAAGTGTACATCCATCTATGTGGCATGTTCATTCGCCTACAACTCCTAATCATTACACCCTGAACTGCTAAGTACAGATTTCCGGTCAAGAGGAAATATTCTCCTAGAAACTTTTAATGCCTGTCACTTATTGGGAGAAATGCAGAGATTTCCTAGGAATTAGCCTGAATATATTTCATTTGATAAAATAAGCAAATAAAAGCAAACATAAAAGCTGTTATTCTCCAAGCACCATGCGTATGAAAGTAATTGAAAATATTTCCCAAAGTTCACCATAGACAGGTTAGTAATAACCTAAAATTATAAAGGTATCATTTTATTACTAACCATTTTTGCATCAGTTTGGAGGTTTAACCCCCATATATATATAAGGCATTGCTCAAACATCTTTGCTACCCTGTGAAACAAATGAAAAAAAAAACTGAAAAGATGACAATGAGTTTTATCTACCTGAATATAGTCAACTGGGTTCTTTCCTTCTCCCTCTTCAGATACTAGAGCTTTACCTTGCTCCCTCAGGTACGAACTCATACATTCACACATTGTCTTCAGGCCATTCGGCACACGGCTAAATAACTTGTACATGCAAGCAAGGTCTGAAAACAAAAACAGTGAAATATTGTGCACTACAGCCAACATGTACCATATCTGCATGCATCTTATTCATTAGACAAGCAAAATAGGTATGAAGAGGACAAGTTCTGTCTCAGAAGATTCACATAGAACAGCCTCTGCAATAAAAAAAAATCTGCTAACAGAACAAAACAATACAGCTTCAATTTCTCTAGACGATGAGACATTTATTAGTGGGGATGTGCTGTAAATTTTGTTCAACAATGTAGTCTTCAAATTCACCATCCCAAAGATCAAACACCTTATTTAAGGATATGAGAGAATACTTAAAAAATTAAAATAGAAAGAGGCTAATTAAATGACTTTCTAGTTTTCACTTAAAATTGCTAAAATGTGTTAAATTCCCAAAGCAAATATGAGTTATTTTTAGCTAAAACAGACCCAAATTCACCATTTTACATTTGTTTGTCAATAATGTAAAAATCTTAAACTTCTTATTTGCAGTAACAATTTTCAGCCCTTGCCTCAGTTCTTGTCTTGAGCCCCTTTATCCCTGCCCTTCTTTGGTCCAGGGGTTTGTGTGTAGAACTGGAAGTGTGTGTGTGTGTGTGGTGGGGGAGTTACGTTATATAATACTTCACACACACACACTTTCCTCTAGAACCATCATCATCCTCTGTAACTGTGTCAGAGGTCTTTTCTATTGCTTGCCTCTAACCCATGCCTATCTCATGGAATCTGTGCCTGTTCTGCCACCACCAGCTCCCTATTTTGTTCCTATCTATCCTACTTACCTTTAATGGCTCTCCCACTTCTAGTGTCTTCTGCATCCCAGCATGCTCTTATCTTGAAAAAGATCTTCACTTATCCCACTTGCCTTTCTCACTCTCTTCACTCACTACCATCTCCTTTTCCTGCTCATCTTAGCCTCAAAAATCTTAGTATTTGCTGTCTACTTACGCTTCTTTGACTTCCTATTCTCTAGCTCTGGAACTCCTCCTATTAAATTAATATGGATTCTCTGTCCCTTTCTTCTCTGCCTGCTGTCTTTGATGCTGCTGATTAATCTTCCATCTTTAGCTTTCTGTTGGCTCTCCTCTTACAAACCAACTGCTCTTTCAATATCTCCTTATCTTCCTTTCTCCTCCTCTCTGTTGGTGTCATGTTTTTGGTATCTGTTCCAGATTCCTCCCCCCACACACTCTTGACATCTTGTTCCCCTAAGTTCAGTCCCCATTGTTATGTAGATGATTTTCTAACATAATACTTCATCCACAAATATTTCCTTTCTATCCAGTCTTACTTTGAGCTGTCTCTCATATAGTTTTGAATGCCTAGTTATCTCAGACTAGATGTGCCTCCAAAGCTGAAGATAACTTTCCATATAATCCTTCCCTGACCATTCAACTACTCGTCTCACCAGTTGGAAACCTCAGAGTCACTTTACTTTATACCCATAACCCATTAAGCATAGTCCTGTCACCTCCTCTTTAAATAAGATGAACATTTTCTCTTTCCACACAGCTAATACCTTTGTCCACTCACACCTTGGTTCTCTGTCACTGACTAGTGTTACCTTCCATCTGACTTCCTCATGTTTCTGAAGTTGCTTTGGGAACAAGAGACCATTTACATAAGAGACAGCTCAGTTATCTTCCTGTTCCTGCTGTTGTGATATGAACACTGTTGTACAATTTATTGCACAGAAATAGTGATACATTACTTAGCACTTCTATGCCATTTTTTCTCTGAAAAGCCCTACATTAATGTAAACTCAAAACCCTGTTGAGTTATAAAATGAGATATTTTTAAACTGATGAGGAAACCGATACAGAGCTTGTGTGACTAATATTCTTCCTTAACATGAGCCTCTGCATTTGACTGACTTACTTGATTTCCTCCTTTTTTCATTTTCTCTTCACTCTCCTTATTTTTACAAGTTTCTCTACTTTAAAATGGTGCTTTAGTCACATGACTGAAGTTCTGTTTCCACTGTGAGCGGTCTGTGAGTATGTTACTTTTACTCTCTTTTCTTTTAAGATACAATTCTGTAGTCAGAGTTTTAGTTACCTCACACCCTTTTGAAATGTATCAATTCCTGGATGTACTACTACTTTGAAGACTGAGGGTGAGTGAATATGTACTGAATACTATTAGAGCCACTACGCTCACCTCTTTGCTGTCCTGAAGGCTCAAGGCCTCTCTTGCTGCAGGAAATTATAACCAATCACTCCATGTCTCATGTTCACCTCTTAAGTTGCTATCTTGAGGAGAGGAAAAATTGTGTGTTTTTTAAATTATTATTATTATTATTATTATTATTAACAGAACTGAGACAATTCTCTGCAGTTCAGTTTTTAGTCTCTTCCCTCAATGCATTCATCATGCAAGTCTACTCTTAAGTGAATGGCTTACTCCAGCGCTTCTCAAACTGTGGTCTGTTGGCTAAAATTAATCTCTGGAACATTTCTGACACTCCACAGAAACACACATTTTGAGAATAATGCATTGGAAGAGTGGCAGGTTGGCATTACAGTGGTTCACAAAAGGTAGGAGACATATGATAGTATAATGCATTCATTCTTTTGCCAAAGACTCTTTTATATTTCACTGAGAGGCAGAACGTTTGACATTAAGCAAAAATATATGACAGGTATGGTACAGTCCCTGCCCTGAGGTGACTGTGACCTAATTTACTTAAGATGCATTTAAAGTTGTAGCAACTTTCTCAGATACGTTTAACATAGAACTAGTGGGGATTTTAGGCTTCCATAGGAACATCAAAATTAAGGTGTAAAGAGAACCCATATTGAGACTTAAAAGCAAGGTTATAAGTGTCACAAGAATATCAGCAGCATTCCAGGCATTTTTGCTTCCAGTGCGATCTAGTCTTACCTTCTGTCTTCCCATTTTTCAGCATATGAACAAGCCCAGAGTTCTCCATTTCCACTATAGTCTTCATGTGTTTGGATATAAGCTCCCTTTCAACAACTTTCACAATTGGCTCTTCTGTTGATTTATCAAGGCAGTGCATCACCCGTTCTATTTCTTCATTAATTCTAGCTTCTACTTTCTTTATATATACTGAAGCACTATTTTCAGCTAAAAATTTCTGACTTTCCATCTGTGATAAAAACCAAAAACAAATTAATACTTGAGATACTTTTAAAATGGGAAAGTACTATGAAATTTATTCTGTATTAATCACATCATTTATAAATAGGCCCATATCAAATAGAAAAATGACAAAAATGTGAAATCACTATACCTATGATCCTACAAAGATTTATGAATGTACTTAACTCAAAGTGTGTGAGGTCAAAGGGCCTACTCACATACCCAGGGTTAAGCTCATGCCTCTGTGAGCACAATAAGAACACTGGTTTCTCTTGGCATGGCAAATCCAGTGTCCAATTTCCAATAGTAGCCATGGTCATATGATCCAGAGGAAGGCATAAAACCCCTAATACAGTGTACCTAGCTGTACAGTACAATACCATGGGGAAAAAGAGGAAAGATGGAAATTTCTCTTTAATTCCCACTGGTGATAAATTTGAAATGTGAGGATTCACATCCTTTATTATTCCAGCTAATTTCACTGAAGGGTCTACTATTTCATATCAAATTTTTTTAATCCCTATTGGTCAATATTATACTTTTGTTTCTCATATTATACAGTCCAACATCTTTAAATCACTACAAATGCACATGAAACAAACATCTCCAATCAGTGGTGCACAGTTACTCTGAGGTATTTAGAACTCATACGGAAAACAAGAATTGGAATCAAATTGTTCCACTGGATTATTTCAATTTAGTCTTCCAACATACTTTACCTGGAACCTATGGTAAATTTTATCTGCCATTATGATGCTGAAATTGCTTAGTTTTATTAATATAGGTCTTTTTTGGAGTTCAATTTTTTTGGAATTGACTAACCTAAATTTCTGTCAGCAAATTTTGCTATCTGGTTTTCTCACTTCCAGATAGTTAATACAGTGGTTCTTAACACACGGCCTAATCAGCGCACAGCTGCAGACCATGTGACATACTCAGGGCCATATAGGTAGTATATATATTGTGTGGATGCAGCCCACATAACACAGAGACCTACATATTTACCACAGTGGTAAATAGGTTGAGAACCACTGACTTAAGCACTCCTTATTCAACTCAGACACACTGAGAATTAGCTATTTATTCCTTCCCCTCTTTCTGTTTCAAAAAGATTTTAAAATAAAGACATAACTTTCTCTCTTTCACAGCTGAGAAATTTCTTTAATAGCCTCTAGTAAGGAATTTTACCAGAACCCTTTTGAAAGAAAGTTCTTCACTTTTTTTAAATCTATTATTTTGTCAAATTTTTCAAATAAAAAATTCTTACAAGTTAGAGATGGACAGTTTCTCTTTCTTGAAAAAACTGTCCATCTCTAATTTTTTCTTCGTGTCTCTCTCTCTTTTTTTTTTTTTTAAGTTAAGATGGATAAGTTAGAAATCCTGCATTGATAATTTTTCTTTAACAAATTACCTAATATTTAACTAAGGCTCTCTAGCCTCCTTTCCAGAATTATTTTTGGCGCTTTTTTTTTTTTTTAAGTCAGCTCACGTAGACCATGCTGCAGTTCACAAATGAAGTAACATTTTTGATTCTGACATTTGTTAGCAATTCATCTTAGTTCCCTCAGATTAGGGAAACTCAAGTATAGGAATTTTTCTGGACTATTTTGGACTCCTAAATACTAATCACACACAGGTACATACTGCTGTGTAACTTTTTAAAAATCATATTGCACATGCTTGCTGATTTCAAGTAATTTTGCAGGATACGGAAACATGAGGGCAGGACTGAATCTCAACCATTTTTAACAAGTGGCATTTTCCCCCAACTCAATTTTTTGCTATGAAATTTGTTAAAAACTTTCTTAATCCACTATTCAGGGCCACCCTCGAAAGGCTATTTAGGAAGATTTCATAGAATCATAGAATCATAGAATTCAAGATCAGAAGGGACCATTATGATCATCTAGTCTGACCTCCTGCAAGATGCAGGCCACATAAGCCGATCCACCCACTCCTTAGCAAGTGAACCCTGCCCCATGCTTCGGAGGAAGGCGAAAAACCTCCAGGGCCATAGCCAATCTTCCCTGGAGGAAAATTCCTTCCCGACCCCAAACATTATTCTTCTTTTATTTTATGCAATTAGAGCCTGTGAAATTAAAAATTCTGCAATACACTTAATCACGCTCATAAGGCAGTTTCCCAGATAATTTCACTTTTGTACTGACATTATAAAGCATCCTGATTTAAGATTAATTGGAAATGTTTATTGTATAGTCGCACACAAAAACACAAACACCCTCCCTATTTATCAAGTTACGATTACTGAATACTACGCTTTGATTCTTACTAATTGTCCTACTATTCAGGAAATTATAAATAAGGATACGATTTGGTCACAGATTCATGACTTTAACAGAACTCCGGGAATTCTTCGGCTTCAGCATGGGGCAGTGAAGCTCCAGCTGTCAGCCCCAGGTGGCTGGGTTCTGGCTTTGGCCTTGCTGTGACCATACGTTGATTTGTATACATTTTCCCCCATGACTGTTGCGTGAATTTTGTTTAACTTTAGCATGACAAAATGTATCCATAATTATAAATGTACTAGCTCTATTCTATATATAGTTAAAATACAAATTTAAGTAGCAACATTGCTGTACCTGAAAGAATTCTGCAGACATCTCCAAAAATGGAGCCTCAAAGTCTTCTTCATAGACTGATCTTCCTTCAAGACCTAGGATCATTAACATCTGGCAAGCATTTCTTATTGCGCCTCTGCCAAAAGATGTTAACAATTTAGAAATTCATACATGCTTTTAAGATAGAGCAAAAAGAAGAATATAAGTTAAGGAATGGTGTCCCTAGCCTCTGTTTGTCAGAGGATGGAGATGGACGGCAGGAGAGAGATCACCTGATCATTGCCTGTTAGGTCCACTCCCTCTGGGGCACCTGGCATTGGCCACTGTCGGTAGACAGAATACTGGGCTAGATGGACCTTTAGTCTAACCCGGTAAGGCTGTTCTTATGTTCTTAATGAAACGGTACAGAACATTGCTAAGATAGTTTCTCTCATTAATATCCAAAACCACTAATGGGGGGGGGGGGGGAGGGAGGGAGGAAGAGAATCAAGTCCACTATAAGTAATTTAAAACGTAACAGTCTTACATTTTCTATTTCATTAAATTATTTAAAAAAAAACTTTCAAAGGAACTAGTCTGACAAGAGCAGTACACAATTTTGAAATTCATTTCAGTTTCTGTTGACAGTAAATTCCACAGTACAATGGACAGCCAAAAGTATTTTTGCTTTAAATGAAGCTAAGTTGAAAAATACCAACGTGGAGTGAACTGATCAATTTATTTCACCCAGAACAGTCCCACAATTAAAGTTGTAGCACTGATCTAGTCCAGTGAAAGTATACAGTATTTTTTATTACTGAGAAAAGAGAGAGTCAGCAAGTCAAAACATGGGTAAGCATATGTCAAAGATAACATAAGAGTGCAAAGGATTAGTCAGGCTGGGAAAAATCCCACTGTGTGGCACTAGGGGACAATATACAGCTGCTGACAGACAATATTATTCCCTTCATAAAATGCCTGTTGGGCAATCCCAGTGACACTACTGCAACTAAAGCAGCATGCAGTTTACATGCCTCCACACCCAACAGCTGCTCTGAAATTGGAGAAGCACAAAAAACTTGCAAATTGCAAGTTACTTCAGGTGTAGCACCAGGCATGTGGCATGGCAATCAGCATCTGATGAAATTGTAAAAGAGAATAAAAAATGGATTTAGAAGGGAACAAATTAACAGAGAAAGGCAGGTTAAAACTCTGGAAAAGTAAAACGGAGAGAAAAATAAACCTTCCCCCACCCCAAAAAGGTCAAACAAGGAGTGTCCAAGCAACAGAGGAAACAAGGAGAAGGAATGCACAAGGAATTGCCCCAACCACAACCTTTAGAGCAACCTGCAAAGTCAAGTAATGGGAAAGACTTGAAACAAAAACAAAAAATAAAATCAGGGACTAAATATGAAAAAATATTAATAAACAGGTCACTGAACCTTTGTAGTTAAACTAAATATTTATTTAACAGTTTTCTTAGCAGTACACCTTTTAAGTTATCCAGAGATGCGCATTTAACGTTTACAGGAAAAAAGTTCTCAAAAAATCCTTTTCCCCCCAGCCTTTTAAAGAACAACTCTCCAACATACCTGTGATCAGAATTACAGACTAACTGGTGGTTTGAAAAGCAAGCAAGCTATACATATTTTATGTTGTAAATACTACTTACCACTCTGTTTAAAGATTAAATATAACAGTAATCAGTCAGAGCCATCATACCTATCTACAACTTCTCCTTTCCGCTCTCTTGCGATCATATCCAACAGAGTCTGCCGTAGGTGATCTCTTATACAGCCATAACGTACAACTTGATCTCGAAAAATTATTAACCCCAAGTTGTAGACATTCTCCACATTATTTTGTTGTACATATACACGGTCCTATAAGGAAAAAATACATAAATGTAGATATAAGTTTATATTCCATACACTGTATAATTCAAAATGTGTTCAAGAGATTGTTCATGGTTTAAATTGCATGGAAACAGCTGAATAATTGAATTACATTCACACACACACACACCAACTGCCACCCTTTATAAACTCAGTATTTAGCTTTCAAAGTCTTTATTTACACAGATTATAAAAAAGGCTAGTCTACGCAACACAATGCTGACATTGTTAGTGGCGACATTATATGAAGAAAAACATGTCCAAGACAAATCTGTATTCTTTATGCTATTCAGCTGTTTATAGGAGAAAATCGCCATAATATGTGGAAATGCCCATATATAATCTGAAGTCGCTCCCCCCACCATCTTTTCTATTTTTAAAAGGAACAAAACAATTAAATTAGGTTTCCCCTAGGGGAAAAAAAGCTTGGTAATGCACAAATTCACACATTCCAAATCTGAACCTTAGTTCCCAATCAAAAAAACCCTTTATTTTAAACTTTAATTCCATAGCAAATATCTATGGATTCAAAACACTGCTGGAAATGAAATTTTCAAATTGCTTTTTAAGGAAGAGACAAGCTGGGTGAAGTGTAATCTTCTATTGGCCTAACTGCTATTGGTGGAAGAGACAAGCTTCAGAGTTCATCCAGATCTGGAAAAGATAACCAGAGTGTCACATCTAAATAAAAGGTGAGACAGTTTGTTAAGCATGAGCAGTTAACACGTTGCAACAAACCAGGTACGATGAAGTGGACAATTAACACTTCTACAGTCAGAGGACAAAGGAAGGTTGGTAGGTTACAAATTGCTGTAATGAGTCATAAAACCAGTGTCTCTGTTGAGACCACAATTTTTACTGCCCCATAGAGTTATGCATTTAAGTTCTCAAGCTCAACTTCTGAAGATGTTGTGAAGATTTCCTTTGTGGACAAGGGCTGCTAGTGAGCGACCTACAGAAGAGCTCTGGAAGCTCAAAAGCTTGTCTCTTCCATCAACAGAAGATGGTCTAATAAAAGATATTACATCCCCTACCTCATTTCTCATATATATTGGGCCCAACATGGCTACAACAACACTGCACACAATTGTTAAAAGAAAGACATTTTTCTTTAAGGTCATCACAAACAAACTTATTCCATCTCCATCTATCTGCTTAGCCTCAACCTGAAGCATTGGCCAAGAAACTCATATATCCAACGCTAATTAATATACATTTCAAATATTGGCCACAAACCCTCATAAAACAGTACTCCACCTATTACATATAGCCTAAAGACCATTCCTCTAGCGCTCACCTGCCCATTACTGGATAGTATCAGAGGGGTAGCTGTGTTAGTCTGGATCTGTAAAAGCAACAAAGAATCCTGTGGCACCTTATAGACTAACAGACGTTTTGCAGCATGAGCTTTCGTGGGTGAATACCCACTTCTTCGGATGCAAGTGGTGGAAATTTCCAGGGGCAGGTTTATATATGCAAGCAAGAAGCAAGCTAGAGATAACGAGGTTAGTTCAATCAGGGAGGATGAGGCCCTGTTCTAGCAGTTGAGGTGTGAAAACCAAGGGAGGAGAAACTGGTTCTGTAATTGGCAAGCCATTCACAGTCTTTGTTTAAGCCTGAGCTGATGGTATCAAATTTGCAGATGAACTGGAGCTCAGCAGTTTCTCTTTGAAGTCTGGTCCTGAAGTTTTTTTGTTGCAGGATGGCCACCTTAAGATCTGCTATTGTGTGGCCAGGGAGGTTGAAGTGTTCTCCTACAGGTTTTTGTATATTGCCATTCCTAATATCTGATTTGTGTCCATTTATCCTTTTCCTTAGAGACTGTCCAGTTTGGCCGATGTACATAGCAGAGGGGCATTGCTGGCATATGATGGCATATATTACATTGGTGGACGTGCAGGTGAATGGTGTGGCTGATCTGGTTAGGTCCTGTGATGGTGTTGCTGGTGTAGATATGTGGGCAGAGTTGGCATCGAGGTTTGTTGCATGGATTGGTTCCTGAGCTAGAGTTACTATGGTGCGGTGTGCAGTTACTGGTGAGAATATGCTTCAGGTTGGCAGGTTGTCTGTGGGCGAGGACTGGCCTGCCACCCAAGGCCTGTGAAAGTGTGGGATCATTCTCCAGGATGGGTTGTAGATCCCTGATGATGCGCTGGAGGGGTTTTAGCTGGGGACTGTATGTGATGGCCAGTGGAGTCCTGTTGGTTTCTTTCTTGGGTTTGTCTTGCAGTAGGAGGCTTCTGGGTACACGTCTGGCTCTGTTGATCTGTCTCCTTATTTCCTCGTATGGTACTGGAGTTTTGAGAATGCTTGGTGGAGATTTTGTAGGTGTTGGTCTCTGTCTGTGGGGTTAGAGCAGATGCGGTTGTACCTCAGTGCTTGGCTGTAGACAATGGATCTTGTGGTGTGCCCGGGATGGAAGCTGGAGGCATGAAGGTAGGCATAGCGGTCGGTAGGTTTTCGGTATAGGTAGTTTCCTAGACACTACGGTGCAAATAATTGATGGTCACATTAACACCACCCTATACCGAAAACCTACCGACCGCTATGCCTACCTTCATGCTTCCAGCTTCCATCCCGGGCACACCACAAGATCCATTGGAAATTTCCACCACTTGCATCCGAAGAAGTGGGTATTCACCCACGAAAGCTCATGCTGCAAAACGTCTGTTAGTCTATAAGGTGCCACAGGATTCTTTGTTGTCATTACTGGATAGACACCAACAACTTGGCTCCTACTCTCTATACACACAGACCAAAAGAAAATCAGCAATCCCACTTTTTGTTGAGTGTTCTAACATTTGTATTAGGAAAAATGGTAAATAAGAGAGTGCCTGATAAACTTTCCCTTCCCCTTTCATTTGTATGTCTCTCTTCTATCTCTATTCATCTCTCCATAAGTAAACAGGATGAGGTTAATAAGTGAGGTAGGGACTGCAATTGTTATTTGGCATTTAACAGTATAGTGCTGAATGAAACCATGCATGTGACATCACTAAAAGACCATCAAGAGGAGGAAGTTCTTGTGGTTTGTACTAGTACTGTTGTGAGATGGTAAATTTTTTGCTTTTATTTTTAAGTGCATGCTCCATAACGTCAAATAGCAAATCAGCTACTTACTGAAAAGATTGCTAAACCGACATTTTTAAGGTCTCAGGATATTCATTAATTTTAATGCACATTAGTTTCAAAATGTGCTAGTTCATTCCTACTGGCTTGTACAATATAAAAAATTATGGAGATTTTTATAGCTATGCATGTCAGAGTGCATACAAAAATTCACTGTAGGAAAAAAGGTCAGTATTTGAATTGGAGATATAAACACTTAATTGCACTCATATTAGATATTCTGCTAGATCATTGTAAATACTTTACGTGGAGTTAAAGTGCAGAATTCTTGTATCATGAATACCTAGGAAATCAGACCATTGATAAATTTATGCTTCATTCTATTGAAACAACTGATTAAAATTATGATTTCACTACACACTTCTTTCCCCACAAGTAAAAATTGAGGAGGAAAGAGTTCCATACTCTCAAAAGAATAATTTTGACATTCTTAGTAGACATTTTGAAAAGTCACTTTACTCCAACTTTCCTCTACATGACAACTGAACAATAAAAACATTTTACACTCCACAATTCAGACAGAATAACATGTTTTTCAGGAAATTCACACTTAACATGGAGGAAGCTCTAACAGATACTATATGAAGAGAAATGAAACAGTAAAACATGAACAGGTGGGAAACACGCACTGTCGCACTTACATCAATCATTTAACAATTGTGCCTCAAAGCAATGACTGTTACTAACTGGCCTAACAAATTCACCCTCTTTATGTCACACAGTGAAGATGGTTGTTAGAGGATACTACCGTTAACCAGATTTTCCTGATACCTTGAGACATTCAGTTATTTATTTCACTGCCTTGTTTATAGACTTGCACACAAGAACATTATAGTCCTTGTATTGTGATTCTGGAATAAAACCAAGACAAAGTGTACTTTTGTAAAAAGATAAACAAAGTTGAGGCAATTAAAAAACAACAATATTCTAGGCAACTTTGAGGAAAAAAGGGCATTACTATCTCCAAAGAAAATTTATGAACAGAGTTTAAATACTGTTTCAACTGATGAGATTAAAACCGGGGAAGTGACTAATCTGTATAGTATCCATGGTACAAGTACTAATGATGCTATTACAACAGTAGCACCTGATGCTCCAGTGCATCTGTGATACTACAGAGTTAGAACAGCACTACTGTTGCTCCTGAAGCTGCAGATTTGCTTCCTACTGGGGGCAAGTTACTTTTTTTTTTATTTATACTTTCAAAAATTAGAGACAACTGTGGGACTAAAGCCCATGTGGCCCAGGTGTAGTACACAGAAAGGTTGTAGTCGAGGGAGCGCCATTTACTTCCCAGGAACAGCAGCAGCAAGTGCTTGAAAGGATAACAAACTCCCAGGAGCCAGGTTGGGGTTGGCAATGATTCATATGCTAGAATGCTGCTGAAGTGATTATGGATTTAACCTAAAACAAGTTACTTACACTAAAATCAACTACTTTCCCAGTCTCTCCAGGGGTATAAAAAGGAGGGAAGTAAAGATGAGTTCTCTGGGGCAGGAAATGTCTTCAATCATTTTTTTGTATAGTTCCTAGTACAATGAGCCTGCCTACGCTGCATTTTAAAACCCAAGGCACCGAGTATTAGAGTCTAAGTCTATAGAGCCAGGCTCTGACGCTAGAAACAGCTGTATAGATGTTTGGGCTTGGGCTGCAAAATAGGCTCTAAAACCCACCTCCCTCCCCAGGTTTCAGAACCCAAGCTCCAGCCTGAGCCTGAACGTCTACACAGCTGTTTTTCGTGCTGTAGCATGAGCCGTGCAAGCCTGTGTCTGTAGACCTGGGTTCTGAGGCCATGTCTACGCTAACCATGCAAGTCAATTTAAGTTACACTAGTTAAGTTACGTAACTTAAGTCAACGTAACTTACAGCAGCATCTACATCACGCTTGGTCAACGGGAGACACTCAACTGTCAACTTATCACATTTTCACCAGACCCGCTAAAATTGATGTCCAGTGCATTGATCGCAGCAGTGCTGCGATAATAATAAATACCATATTAAAAAATAAATAGTAACGAGCCTCTGCTCCCTGCCCCCATGCACAATGGGAGTCCCCTGTATTCGGAGGGCAGAACTCACAGGCCTATCGATCAGTGCTAACCTAAGCCAAGGAAATGAGGGCCACGGGCCCTTGTTTTGTGCCCCAGTCAGCATGGAAGTAATACACACAGAACGCTCTTTAAAAGTAGCACAGAATATGCATTCCTAGAAAGTCCTGGCAGTCATTATGCTCTATTTGCTAGAGCTCCACTAAGGCAATACATTCCATACCACTCAATGTTGGGCTAGGCTGCAGCTTAATGTCACAAGCTACCCTTAATTGTTTAAATCTGTCTGTCTATTCAGATTTACAGAGAATCTTTGCTTATATGCAATTTGGCATTGGCTGTTGTAGACTGTGTGTGTAAATGAAAAGAAGAAGAGCTTGTTTACATACGTTACAAGATATGGTATAGCTAAACAACTGAAATTCAATTATGAAACTGAAATATGTCAAGTGAGCTAAAACTGCCTTTAAAACACAATTACAGGTCACAGAACCACGCACTACTATATAATGGACCTACATGAAACTCAGATTGATGCCAAGAACACAGAACAAGGAACACAGAACTAAAGAAAAAAAAAAGAAAAAAAAAAACGTAATGCACTTCCACTTTAAAGCCGCTGTAAATCAAAACTAGCAAAGACCTATAATTTACAGAAGGTTTTTAATATCAGATCAGGCAACTGAAACCATAAATGTGACTCACTACATAAACATCTTTGCCTGGGTATGGTTATTAGTATAAAAATGCACAAAACTATATGTATATACACATTACTAACTTAACTGAAAATTGTACTTTAACATTAAAGGAGGTAAAATTAAACAAAAAAGAGGAAAGAAAAGGTGCGATATTAGCTTACCAACATTACACATAGCTATAACTTCCTTTTCTCAACTTGTATGTAAGTTTGAAACTTTCGTATTTTATTTTAGGCTTTTGCATTAGAAATTATTTCTGCAGTTTGCAAAAAACTAACCTGCACATTAGTTAATTCCACCTTTTCCTGATCATCATTGCTTTGGATGCAGTGTTTCAGAAAAAAGTGACCTCTGCAGTTAAGTACAAGTATTTACAAACAATAGCCATTAGAGTCTCCAAGGGCAGCTCAAGTGGTTACTATATAATAAATAATCTATAATCTCCACAGGCACTTTTAAAAAACAAATTTGTAGTAAAACTGAATTACCAACAGCCAATGCTATTTCAATGGCTTATATGAAATAAACTGGCATCTTTGCTCCAGTTTTTAGTGGAATTGTGTAGATTTGATAAAAACCATCACCATAGTTGGCATCCTTGTTTATTTTCTTCACTTAAGTGGCTAACAGATAAGAGATTGATCGATCCAGCTACTTTCGGCCCTATGTATTTAGCTTTCAGCTCACATTAAAACAACACTAGGAAGGCATTAAACTTACTTGGTAGAAAGATTCTAATAAATTCAATCCATTACAAAACCATTAAACTGTGCAGTAAACTAGGTAGACTTTTTGTAAGTCATTCTATAACAAAGCTATGTATATATGGTTTTCAAACATTTTTAGCACCATCCAAGCAAGAATGAACTGTTTTTTGTTGGTAAATCCACCATGCTGAGGAGCCCTGTACTGGGGAGGAGGCTATAAAGGAAGGACTGTTCATTGGTATTCAGTTCAGCCAGGCTGCATGTATATTAGTTGCATATCTATAGATTAGAGGAGTTCTGAAGATTTTTGAAGCGTTTTCAGAGATTTAACTACAAATTAATTTTAATAGCTATTAATTAACAAGTTGGACACTTATCAGGTTCCACTTCACTGCTATGGGTGATAAGTGGGAAAAAGGAGGGAGAATCACAGCTGTTATGCCTTTTGAGGCACAGGGCAAACACCTGGCACTGATCTTGCAAGCATGGAGCACAAGAGCGCCTACCATAGGATCCAAACCAATACACATTTGAATAAGAACACCCTTTTTAAAAACTTTTTTTTTAAGGTGCTAATATGGTTTGAAAAAAAAAATGGGTAGACCTGAGCCTTGGAGGCAGACTGGTGGCATAGCATGGTGGTATTGTGCATACCTGATTTTTTTCAGAAATAAGGATTCTCAGTTTGTAGCACTGTCCATCTGACCATTCAAAGGGACATTTTAAACCAAAGGTATTTATCATATGTTAAGTTTATGCCTTGATATTCATTCACTAGCAGTTCAAATGCATTTCTGCTGATCAACCACGGGAATCTGAATTCAGCAAATAATGAACCTACACTTCAAAACCAAGAGTTCATGAACATCAGAAACGCCAAGTAGAAGCAGCTGAACTTGGGACCCACATTGTTAGGTAGTGGTGAACTATACATGTTTGATGGAGGAAAACTAACACATATAAAAAGTATATTAATAAGTGTGATGCATTCACTGAAGCATCAACAATAAGAATGCCAACAATGGGTACTTTGGCTATCCTGAAATGTTTACTAATTATGCAGCAAGTGGGTAAATAACTAGAGTGAGCCAGAGCATATCGTATAGGGGATGTCCCAAATTTAGAACGTACAAAACATTCTCCTTTTCTTGACTGAACAAAATCATCTCTGCTGATAGTACCTGGAGATAAACAAGGTACAACAATTTGGCTCCATTTAGATATTGTTTATGACTTTACCTGTGCTTATGTGTGGGGAAGCGTACAATAAGTTTTGACATAATGAGCATCACAGTGTAATGATAGATGCCAGTCATATTTACTACTTTTGGTTCTGACTCATTTTAGAGGATAAAATAAGAGCAAATAATAATACCTAGCATTACGCAGTACTTTATGTATCTTCAAAGAGTAAGCAATTAAGTCTCAACATCACTGAGAGATGCTACTGGTTACTTGATCAAGTCATAGAGTTGTGATTAAAACTCGGACATTCCTTCCTCCCAGTCCTATTTTAAACCAATAGGATACGCTGTATCAACTGTACTTTCAAATGAAATAAACAGAAGTATAAAACTGCAAAGATATGGGAGTGCTAAATTTTTAAGCCAACACTTAGGCATTATGTTGGACCGTAACATTCATTTCCCATGGCAGAGCCCCTCAATCTATAGCAGTGGCTCTCAAACTTTTGTACTGGTGACCCCTTTCACACAGCAAGCCTCTGAGTGTGACCCCCCCTTATAAATTAAAAACACTTTTTAATATATTGAACACCATTATAAATGCTGGCGCCAAAGCGGGGTTTGGGGTGGAGATTGACAGCTCGCAATCCCCACTGTAATAACCTCGTGACCCCCTAAGGGGTCCCAACCCCCAGTCTGAGAACCCCTGATCTATAGCAAGCCCTCCAAATCCATAGGGTAGGATGCTTTCTTTCCAACACATCAGTTTCCTATCAGATAGGGCTATCTGGAAAAAAAATGATAAAGGAGGAAATATAACTTTTTTAAATGAAAGATATAGACTGGCCTTTTAATAACAGAAGAGGATCTGAAATTGTAAGTGTACTTAAAAACAGGCTTTAAATAAAGCTCTATGACTTTTGAAAGTTTTATTAGATCAATTCTTTTTACATGTTAAGTAAGAAAAACAATATTGATTTTGTTCAATAGTTTCTTAAAGTCTATAACTGTAAAAGTTTATAATTCAGTGAAATAAAATGACAAATATGTAGTACACACTTCAGTATTTCTACAGCTATAGGCAAAGCTATTTTCTTCTGATAACATATTTTTACGTAGTTCATTTCTCTCGATTAGGTTCTCACTTTGGTGTAAGGAAAAAAAAGCCTGCTGAAAGAGGCAGCTAATCAATCAAATGTAAGCCACAAGTGAACACTCGACTACTCTGGAGTATTAAGAGCTGCCAAATACTGCACTGAAGGTTTCCACAAAGTAAACTAATATTGGTTACTTCTAAGCAAGGTTAGTAAGTGGATTTAAACACAGATTGTCAACTTTACTTCTTTGGCATTAAACAATGTCTCATATATTACTTCTGGGAGAATTCTGTGCCACTGTGCAATGCAGAATTTTGCAGAAATTAATGTTGTGCAGGCAGAATTTCCTTTCCCCCACAGAAATGGGCTGCAGTGCTGCTAGCCACCACTATGGGCTACCAGACACGGCAGAGCCCAGCTCACACATAGAAGACATTGCTGAGGGGGAGCAGGAGTAGAGGGTTCCTGGCAGCTGCAGTTCCCAGCATGTCCTGAGAGAAGGAGAGGGCGGTGTGCATGAAAATCCATGCAAACCTTGGACGGCGCATCACGCTGCTTCTCCCTCTGGATCCCTGGGCTCTGGAGGAGGAGGGAGATGGGTGGCGGAGGGACGCATGGCTGGTCTCTGGAGGGTGAAGGTACCTGGGCAAGGAGGCCCCACAGCTGGGCTCTGGGGGGGGGCCCTGGCTGGGCTTGGGGAAGCAAAAGGAGGCAGAGAAACAGGAACTGCATTGTCATAGGGGTTTCTTTAACTCTACTCCTGGGGGAATTTTTGTGCGCATCTGTACTGTTACAGACATACTTGCCGACAGGTATTTTGAAATAAAATTACCAAAATAATTGAAACTGGCATTTCTATATGGTCTTAATATTTCAGCTCACCATGACTTGGAGACTCATGGAGTGTAGCACTTCTGAATCCCATAGCTCAAAGCTGTTTAACTTTTAATACTGTATTGACCAATTAAGACTTTGTTTTAGCTAATTCAAACAAACTATGATCCTTCATCTTTATTATGTAGTGTTATTTTGACAAATAAAATTTGCAGAATTTTAAAATATCGTGCACAGAATTTTTAATATTTTGGTGCAATTTTTTTAGCGCAGAATGCCCCCAGTAATAATAATATATATACACACTACATAAATAGCCCAGCCTCACTCATATATAGGAATCTCAAGCAGCCCTACCAAGTTCAGATGGAGAAGACAAAGACGACTGAACATGTACCTGGTCATCATTTGTATTTACTCCTGGGGGAATTCTGCACCCCCCACAAAAAAAATAAAATTCTGCGCACAATATTTTCAAATTCTGCAAAATTTTGCATATTTTATTTGTCAAAATAACACAATATAACACACCAGTTTCAATTATGTTGGCAGTTTATTTCAAAATACCTGTCAGCAAGTATGTCTGTAAGAAAACCAGACAAAAACAAAGATTCAGGAAATTTTTGTTGTTGTTGACAGCTTCCTTACTAGGCATATTAACAGAGAACTTTGAGCAATTCATTTAAACTACAATAAAGAAATGTATTTCATGACCCCTTTGAAGTAGTGCAAAGGCTTGGGGGAGTCGGCAGTAATGGAGGAGCTAAGGGAGAGGGAAGGAGCCTGGGAATGAACCTGGAGGTTTGTTGGGTGTGGCTGCGAGAAGTATGGAACTAAGGTTTTTGGAAGGGCGGAGGAAAGGATGGTTAGGGAGTTGAGGAGCCTCCACCAGGAAAACCCCGGCTGACCCCTAGCCTCTCCCTTCCATCAGATACATCTGCTCCCATGCCCATGCATCCCTCTATCTCCCTGCCACCATGTGGCCCTGCAACCTACCTCCCATTCAGCCCCTGGCTCAATGCTGTCACCCCACTAGCTCCTGAGCCCGCACCCCAGAGTGGGGCTGCTAGGGGATTACTAGCCCTTCTGAACCCCAGTCTGTGATTCCCCGTGCCTCCTCACCTGGCCCCACTGTGAGGAACCCAGACTTTCAACTTGAAAGCCCTCTCTTCTGGAGCCACAGCAGCCCCTGATAAGTGAAAGGTGTAACTGCAGCACTTCTCCAGCAGAATCTATATTCTGCAGAGGAAAAAAAAAATCTCTAGGGGGGCATGAATTCTGCACGCGCGCAGTGGTGTAGAATTCCCCCAGATGTATGTATTGCAGTAGCACCTAGACAAACACCAATCATAAATCAGGGCCTCATTGGTCTATGCACAATGCAGACTTGTAAAAAAGAAACAGTCCCTACTCAAACAAAACAAAAACAAAAACCCCAACCCTTACAATTGAAGCATGTTATTTCTCAAACACTCATGCACTAGATTTGCAACAGTGAGGATACTAAGGGGAAAGCAGGGCGAGTGGAGGGGAAGAGGGCGCCAAGGAAACAGTGAAATGATCATGACTGGCATTACAAGTCATGGGACTTCCAGACACTGAAGATTAGCACCTAATGGACTGAACTGCACAGAGCTATAAACCAGCTTTTCAGACATGCAAGCTGAGGGCTCAATGGACTCCAAAAAACAAAAAGAAAAATGCTTAAGAAAATTGGTTAAACAGTACTGTCATTAGAGAAAGGGGAAGCTGCCCTAATGACTGACTGTACGCGGTGTTGTTATAGCTGTGTCAGTCCCAGGGTATTAGAGACAGGGTGAGTGAGGGTAATATCTTTTGCTGGGCCAACTGCAGTTAGTGAGAGAAACAAGCTTTTGAGCTACATAGCTCAGGAAGAGCTGTGCGTCGCTCGAAAACTTCTCTCTCTCTCTCATCAACAGAAGTTGGTCCAATAAAAGATATCACCTCACCCATCTCGTTTTTCTGACTGACTACTTAAAAAAAAAATCACCCAAATGGTCAGTGAAAAAAAAAGTATGGGAGGGCGAGGGAGAGAATGGCAAGGAAAATGTTGAGGACTGTGTGTGCTCCAAGCTCACTGTACTTTCAACTGTCAAAACACTGAAAGACTGGTGGGCCCTCTACCATTTTTATCCATCAAGCCCTGTGAGAAGGAAGAGGAGTGAATGGACCCGGCAGACACTGCTTTTTTTCCCTAGGGATATAGCTACACTGTTATTGGGACAGCATGTCTGGGCATACTTGCTCTAGCTTTCATTGAGCTAGCTTGCTAAAAATAACTGTAGCTGCACCAGCACAGGCTCAGCTAGCCACCCAGCTACAATCCCATCTGGGGCCCCAGGTACATAAATCAAAGCTAGCTTGGGTATGCCTGTGCAAGTTTTACTTGTACCTCCCGACTGCTGTGTAGACATACACTAGAAGACTACAAGTTCATGCATCAGGTGTGTTTATCCTGAGAGTGGGAACGTATAGGAACAATTTTTAAATGGAGGTGATAATGTCCAAATTTATGTTACTGATTACAACCAAATATTATGGATCAATACAACATGATCCACACAATTGCTTACAGCACAACAGTAAAACATGTGATATTGATACAAAAGGCTGCCCCCAACAACCTGGAAAGTTTCAATTGTGTATTCATCAATCTTAAGACAGAGGTCCCTGGCATGGCTAGGACTTGTAACTGCAGAGTAATTCATGCCTGTCGCATGTAATTTAAACCAATACCACACTTTGTTGATAACACCAAAATAAGAGGTACACACACACGGAAAAGTGACCTTGAAGGATTGACATAGTGGACTCAACCAGAAAGTGTCAGTATTAAAACTTTAAATACTACAACTAGGGAGAAGGGAAAAAAGTACATATACATATTAGGTGTTAGGAGGAAAAAAAGCCATATCCATCATATTAAACCAGCCTCATTCACCTTGTCTCTTATCTATTGCATTTCATGTAACCAAATACTCTAGTTGCCACAAGAAAGACCCTACAAGGGGACCCGTACTTTAAGAAACACCATACAATTTGAAAGTTGGGAGAACCACTGGGTTAGAAGATAAGTGCACACTCAAACTCAGTAATAAATGCCACTCACTGGTATCCTCATTGGCGCACACAGAGGAATACTTACTCTGCATGAAGACTGAGCCACTATATTTTTCCCAGTGGTTCCTTCACACCGCAATTAAGGTATACTGACAAATCTGCATCAGGAAGCTGGATCTTCCTGGGACTACACAAGTTCTGTAGGTAAGGACTTGAATCTCCAGGGCTGTTAGTACTGCACCTTTACAAACACTAAATTTCACTCAAATTTTATAATATAAAACCAAAAAGGTTTTCGGGTTTCTATATGGTCTTAATATTTCAGCTCACCATGACTTGGAGACTCATGGAGTGTAGCACTTCTGAACTTCTGAGTCCCATAGCTCAAAGCTGTTTAACTTTTAATACTGTATTGACCAATTAAGACTTTGTTTTAGCTAATTCAAACAAACTATGATCCTCCATCTTTATTTTATTGGATCCACTGGCACTCTTGACATGCTGCAGCACAAGATATCAGTTCAGTCTAATGAAACTGAACCGGTTTTGCTAACCAAGGCGCAGAGCACTTTCTTGCTTAATCACCTTGCTGAGCACCTGATTTTTGGTGAACTGGGCTACTAATACAACTTCTTATGCCTTACTACTAAGTGTTTCACAGGATTTATTTAAGTTCTACATTCCTTTATATCAAAAGCTGCATTAACTGGTTCTTATATAGAACTCAACTCAACACATCTCTATATCTTCGCAAGATATTGGTCTTATTATTGTTCATTATGAGTTACACTTAATAGATGTAGACCAATCCTGTTTGCTTTCCTGTCCAGTTACTAGTTCTGCTGAATTAGAGTTTCTCTCAAAACAGAAGCTTTTTGGTCACTTCTGTTCCAATTTATCTGTATATCCATACACTTATTATGTTTAGACCCATAGATTTACATTAATAAATGTGTCTAAAATCCATGTTACTTTATGGTTAAGATGAAATTTGTATTTCCTTCTTTTATCTGCATATTTGTGCTCTGGCGTAGAGGGTGTGGTACTGTGGTTGTTTCACTGTTAGATTACAGCACTGTCTAACACAGGGGTAGGCAACCTATGGCACGCGTGCCAAAGGTGGCACATGAGCTGATTCTCAGAGGCACTCACACTGCCCGGGTCCTGGCCACTGGTCCGGGGGACTCTGCATTTTAATTTAATTTTAAATTAAGGTTTTTAAAATATTTAAGAAGCTTATTTACTTTACATACAACAATAGTTGAGTTATATATTATAGACTTATAGAAAGAGACCTTCTAAAAATATTAAAATGTATTACTGGTACACAAAACCTTAAATCAGAATGAATAAATGAAGACCCGGCACACCACGTCTGAAAGGTTGCCAACCCCTAGTCTAGCAGAATGTGCTGGATCTCAGCCTTGAACGCCAGAGTATGTAAGTCACAACCTCTGTCTCACTGCCTAGTCGGTAAAATGAGTATTATTCTTTCTTAACTAATTTGAAGATTTCTTGGGGATCAGTTAATGTTTATATAGCACTTTGGAAATAAAGTACTAAGTATTTAAATTACATTCTCTGGAGAAACAAGGGGTTGGTTCACTTGGTCTTTTACTGCTTGTGTTTTTCACCCTGAGACTGTTTAAAAAGTTTTAACTACAGAATTAAGGCCTAGTCTACACTTAAAGTTTTGTCGGCACAGCTATCTCAGTTAGTAATGTGAAAAAAAATCACACCCATAACTAACATAGCTATGCCAGCAAAAGCTTTATTGCAGAGGCAGTTACACCAGCAAAAAAGTCATTTTGTTGTATACCTTATTTCATTTGGGAACAAGTATAAGCTATGCCAGCAAAAGAACTCTTGCTGCTATAAATTGTGTTTACACCAAGAGTGTTTGCCAGTATAGCTACACCAGCAAACCCTTTGTAGTATAGGCAAGGCCTAAGGCTTCATACGTTTGAATATGATCTGACTTTCAGCCACTGATCAGTGTACACACCTACTAGCAACTGGTGTTTACTTGCAGAAGTATCTGTAATTATCCTCAGTATCACTAACTAATTCTAGATACCAGACCTTGATCCAGCCTGCTAGCACGCTCCACTGAAACATTAATGCGCAGTGTTACCACAATTTTTTTTTTTAAAAGTAACTTTTTTCCTGATTATCCTTTAGCAGTTCTGTTTGTTGTGAAAAGCACGTTGTTAAAATGTATAAAAGCAAACTTCAGAAGAATACTACCCTTAACTATGTTTCCTGCGTTGCCTTGAAATATCTGAACATTTGGATTTATGCATTGTTACGCAGACTTAGTTGCCAGAAGATCACCAAATCATACAAGTATTAATTAGAAACTCTCAGAATAAAAGATCGACCTCAAGGAAAATGCCTATTAAACACACATAGAACTTAATGAATTAATTGTAAAGACTGCAAGATGTGGTCCACAGGAAGTACTCATAGCCATAACTTGCATATTTTTCTCAATTCAAGTTAAAAAATACCTTTAAAAAAAAACAACAACAAAAACTTGTGTGCACCAAGCTTTTGCACAGATCATTTTATTCAGAAGCTGTAATAGGCTGAAAACAGGTATTTGGAAAGGAAATAATAATAATAATAATGTCAGCATTTGAGACTTATAGAAGGTCAGATTTCCTGCCCTAACAAGCTTAACGATTAATAAAAAACTACCTACAATGGAAGAAGGTGGTAGTAAAGTACAATACTGTCATTTTCCAAACTTAACTGGTTTTTGCAATCAAGTTTTTTTTGGTTCTGGAATATGAATTGTGGTCCGAGAGCATACAAGAGTCCATTCTACCACCTCCCTCACCAGAGACTAAATTCCCTTCTGAGGGCTTGGCTACACTTACAAGTTGCAGCGCTGGTGGAGGCTTTCCAGCGCTGCAATTACACCCCGTCCACACTTGCAGGGCACAACCAGCGCTGCAACTCCCTGGTTGCAGCGCTGGCTGAAAACCCGTCCGGGTTGGGGTATAAGGAGTGCAGCGCTGGTGATCCAGCGCTGCTCATCAGGTGTGGACACTCACCAGCGCTTTAATTGTCCTCCAGGGAATAAGGAGTTATCCCAGAATTCCTGTTCAGCCACTCTGCTCATCAGTTTGCACTCTACTGCTCTGGCCTCAGGTAACCCGCCCTTTAAATGCCCCGGGAAATTTAAAAATCTCCTTCCTGTTTGCTGCAGCCAGGTGTGGAGTGCAATCAGTTAATCTTTACAGGTGACCATGCCTCCACGCGGCAAACGAGCCCCAGCATAGAGCACTGGTGAATTGCAGGACCTCATTAGTGTTTGGGGGGAGGAAGCAGTGCAGTCCCAGCTGCGCTCCAGCCGTAGGAATTACGATATCTTTGAGCAGGTATCAAGGTCCATGCTGGATAGGGGCCATGATTGGGACGCGCTGCAATGCAGGGTTAAAGTAAAAGAGCTGCGGAGTGCCTATTACAAAGCCCGCGAGGGAAACCGCCGATCCGGAGCTGCCCCCACGACCTGCCGTTTTTACAGGGAGATGGACGCAATACTTGGGGGTGACCCCACTGCCAATCCCAGGACCACGATGGACACTTCTGAGCAGGGTGGGGGACAGGAGGAGGAGGAGGCGGAGGCGGCGGGGTGGGGGGAGGAAAACGCGAGTGAAGCTACTGGGATGGGGGAAGACACCCCAGAGTCCCAGGAGGCATGCAGCCAGGAGCTCTTCTCAAGCCAGGAGGAAAGTACCCAATCGCAGCAGCCAGCAGTTGCAGAAGGACAAGCAGAGCAGCGGGTTACCGGTAAGCGGCTTTTATTTTCTGGGTAGAAATGTTTCTGGAGAGGAAGGGGGGTTAGGGCTGCATGCATGCCAGCCTAGATGTGGAATAGCCCATTGATGTGGTCTATCACGTCACGGTAATCGGCTGCAGTAATCTCCTCAAAAGTTTCAGCCAGAGCGTGGGCAATGTGCCTGCGCAGGTTTATAGGGAGAGCCACTGTGGTCCTTGTCCCAGTCAGGCTAACGCGTCCGCGCCACTGTGCCACGAGGGGTGGGGGGACCATTGCTGCACACAGGCAACCCGCATAGGGTCCAGGCCGGAATCCACATTGCTGTAGAAGAGCCTCCCGCTCTTCCCTAGTGACCCGCAGCAGGGAGATATCTTCCAGGAGTAACGCCTGTGAAAAATGTTGGGAGACTCTTTAGTGAAGATAGTGATAGAGATAGAGAGATAGTGAAGATCACCCCTGCAGCTGCATCTTCACTCAACCCCTCTATCACTGCAGCTGTTCGGTGCACTTCCCCGAAGCAACCAGCACCCCTCTATCACTCAAGCCCCACTTCTCCCACTATGCAGCACCCCTCACTCACCATTTCGTGGCTTCTGTTGTGTTATGTGTGTGGTAAAAGAATGCTAAAGTGAGGACTAAGAACTCCTTCAGTGTGTGGGAATTACTGTCTGGATGAGATAATGAAAACAATGCTACCCTGTTAAATGTTGCCATTTCTGCCTTTCTAAAGTGACCTTGCCTGCTGGACTGACCAGATCTACCACAGCACAGAGACTGCAGAATTTGAGGAAAAATCCCCGAAAGAGCAAGGAGGACATGCTGAAAACTGTTATTGATCACTCTGCTAGAGAGTAAAAACTTGCAGGAGTGGAGAGAAAAGGAAAGCAGAATCCGCCAGAGGGAAAGCAGGACCCGCCAGAAAAATGCAGTGGCCAAGAGGAAAAGCACAGAGCAGCTGCTAAGCATCCTGTCGCGCCAAGCGGACTCTATCGAGTCACTCGTAGCCATGCAAGCAGAGCACTACCGTGCTACTCACCTCCCCCCCCCCGTCCCAAAGCTTTTTGCCTTGTGCCCCAATGTCAGCTCAAACCCCCCTTCCCCAGCATCCAGGTTCTTACCACCACCAGCTGCCTCCAACAACTGTACGTTCACCAACCAGCCCTGATAACTACAACCCTTACCCTCTGCACTCAACCCCCATCACCATGCAGTATATGCACCCTGAAGTGCAGGATTCATTGCACAGCACTCCGGACAGGACATATGCAAACTTGTGACTGTACAGTTCACCAATCCACACCCCTGCCCTCTTGTGTTCATGAAATGTTGTGTGTCTGTCTGTCTGTCAAGGAAGTTTTTTTCTTTTCAATAAAACAATTCTTGGCTTTGAAAACAGTCTTTATTATAGCAGATAGTGAAAGATACCTTAGCCCAGTAAAGAAACAGGCACTGCAAATCATTTTAGGGATAATAGAATAACAGTGTAAACCCTGCACTTCACTCCCATGCAAGGCAGCAAACATTACTGTTGGCTTTCAGCCTCAAATTCTTCCCTCAAGGCATCCCTAATCCTTGAAGCCCTGTGCTGGGCCTCTCTATTAGCCCTGCTCTCTGGCTGTGCATATTCAGCCTCCAGGACTTGAACCTCGGTGGTCCATGCCTGACTGAATGTTTCATCCTTCCCTTCACAAATATTATGGAGGGTACAGCAAGCGGCTATAACCGCGGGGATGCTGCTTTCCCCCAAGTCTAGCTTCCCATACAAGGATCTCCAGCGGGCCTTTAAATGGACAAAAAGCAGACTCCACAGTCATTCGGCACCGGCTCAGCCTGTAGTTGAACCGGTCCTTGCTCCTGTCAAGCTTCCCTGTATAGGGTTTCATGAGCCAAGGCAGTAACGGGTAAGCGGGGTCTCCAAGGATCACAATGGGCATTTCAACGTCCCCTACTGTGATCTTCCTGTCTGGGAAAAAAGTCCTTGCCTGCATCTTCCTGAACAGGCCACTGTTCCGAAAGATGCATGCATCATGCACCTTTCCAGGCCAGCCTGTGTAAATGTCAATGAAACGCCCACGGTGATCCACAAGCGCCTGGAGAACCATAGAGAAATACCCCTTCCGATTAACATACTCTGATGCTAGGTGGGGGGGTGCCAGAATAGGAATATGCGTCCCATCTATCGCCCCTCCACAGTTAGGGAAACCCATTTGTGCAAAGCCATCCACAATGTCCTGCACGTTCCCCAGAGTCATGGTCTTTCTTAGCAGGATGCGATTAATTGCCTTGCAAACTTGCATCAACACGATTCCAACGGTCGACTTTCCCACTCCAAACTGGTTTCCGACCGACCGGTAGCTGTCTGGAGTTGCCAGCTTCCAGATTGCAATAGCCACCCGCTTTTCCACCGTCAGGGCAGCTCTCAATCTTGTGTCCTTGCGCCGCAGAGTGGGGGCGAGCTCAGCACACAGTCCCATGAAAGTGGCTTTTCTCATACAAAAGTTCTGCAGCCACTGCTCGTCATCCCAGACTTCCATGACGATGTGATCCCACCACTCAGTGCTTGTTTCCCGAGCCCAAAAGCGGCGTTCAACGGTGCTGAGCATTTCCGTTAATGCCACAAGCACTGTAGTGTCACACGCGGCAGGCGAATCGATATCGATATCATCGTCAGACTCCTCACTGTCACTTTGGAGCTGAAGGAATAGCTCGACTGCCAAACGTGTTGTGCTGGCGACACTCATCAGCAGAGTCCTCAGCAGCTCGGGCTCCATTTGCCACAGAAATCGCGATTCACACACAGAGAGTAAAACAGAAAGACACTCACAATGGCGCCAAACGTTGCCGGAAAGAGTGAATGCTGGGATGTGAAGCGATGCACCACGGGGCGTTGGCACAGGAAGCGGAATGACCCGCACACTTCCTTCCCCTTCCCACAATACTCAGCGCCAAAATGGGACGAGGTGCTCTGTGGGATAGCTGCCCACAATGCACCTCTCAATACAGCGCTGGAAAGTGCTGCAAGTGTGGCCACACTGCAGCGCTGGTAGCTGTCAGTGTGGCCACACTCCAGCGCTGGCCCTACACAGCTGCATGACCAGCGCTGTAACTCCCAGCACTGCAACTTTCAAGTGTAGCCAAGCCCTGAGAGTGGCTAACTTAAACCACACTAGAACCCTAGTGCTACAGATCCAAAAAACTAAGGACTCCACCATCCAAGCTGAAAGAAGACATTTATTAGCTATCAGGCATTGAAGGATCTTTACGTTCTTTCTGAATTACAACCATCCAATTGAGGGCAACATGTTCACACATGCATCATTAATGATTCTGCTCCCACAAAGTCAATAGCAAAAATAATAACTTGGACACATGTAAATCCGGAACAAGACTTGTAAATCATTTTGCTTAATATCTATCTATTTTCCTCAAATACAACTAGCACAGAGTTTCAAGGAGATTCCACTACGCTGTAAGTTTGATGGGAGAGTCACCATCTGGTTTTCAGTTTCAGGATAATAAGAACATTAGACTAAAGAGAAATTCAAATTAGGGTAATTTTTTGTCTTCCTGTAATTCTACAGCACCCTGATTATATTATCTTCAAGATTTGCTGAGCATTTATACAGTATGTTTAGAAGTCTCCAAGCCAAATTTAGAGGTGATAATAGAGGTGTCCTAATCTAGGACTTTAGAGTGGAACCTCATTGCAATTTTACACCTCTCAGAAATCTGGCAATCTGTAAATTGGGTTCTCACTCACCAAAAGATAAAACAGCAGACTATGTTGAACGTGTAAACGTAAATATCATGAGGCAGTTTAAGACTACTCTATTAGACTTGCCCAAGTCTGAGAAAAGTGAAGGCTCCTTTAACTGGAAGAGAGAAACAATACAGAACCAACTGCCCAAACAAAAACAAAATAAACTATGTATTCTGAATCAATTACCCTTACCTTTTTGCTTGGCTTTTGAAAGCCTTTTCCATCCCTGAAGCACAAGTGACAGCAAGAAACAAAGAACTGAACAACACTTTCAATAATCTCTGCTCTGTCTACCAAATAACTTGACAATGAAACAAAATTACCAGTTTACCATTTTCTTGTTCATTTAGGCTTTTTAGTAGTTTATCTTTGAGATAAATTACTTCTCTTGGAAAGCAGATTACTGTGCATACCTTGCTGGTCCCCCTCCTGCCACAGTGGTCTAAAAGGAAAGCAGCTTACACTTCTGAAGACCAGGCTGTAAATGATGAAAAGTGGAATACCACTATTACCCACCATGTACATGAGAATGTCTCTAATCATCACCATTGCTGTCTGATGATCATTCCACGCTTGGTTTAGTGTTTGAAGAAAGTTGTTATTCAATGAATTTAACACATCTTCTCGCACCTGTAACGAAACAGGAAGATAATGACATACTACCAAATTAGTTTTGACACTAGAAAGTTCTGCTTCAAGTCTGAAGCCAGCTACTACATATGTATTTGCTGTGCTACTATCTCAAGAATGCCAGCTACTAGGGGCTTGATTTTCCTAAGTGCTGCCCACCAACAGCTCCTATTCAATGGAAAATGCAGGTGCTCAGCATCTTGCCCAAGAAGGGGGGGGGGGGGGAGAGAACAGACCAAAGCTTACTGACCATTATCTGCTTCGAAAGTGATGTCTGAATTATTAAAATATGAATAAAGCACATTACTAATATCTGTAAAGGTTATGTTATTTAGCTTGCCTAATATGCAGTGTCAAAACTAAGTGAATATTCCTGGAGATTTAAAAAGTCATTTTGTCCTGATGACATCCACTGCATGTACTTTTAAGTTAAAGCATTGTTTCATTTATGAAAAAGATTAATCTTTAATACAAACAAAAAGCAAACACATATGTACATTTTGGACCAATCATGCAAATATTAAACAAACAGCTAGGAAAAGGAAGGTTTACTTACCACAGATACCAAGGCAAGGATTGTTACTAGCTAATATACAACATTCTATATTTGTTCTCGAAGAATATTAGCTGCACATAGTTGGTACAGTCCCTTTGTAAGTAAGGGGCAAATCAAAATAAAAACAAGATTTCTATGACAGAAATGAATATTCTGACTCCCTCTGCACAGCAGCTCAAAACAATGAATAGCACTGTAAAGTGTTACAATCAGGAGTGAGTTTAGGTGGGTCACTGGACATGGCAAAGTTTAAAAAGTAAGGGATGGTATGAAGAATTGGCAGCAAAGAAGAGTTTTTAAAAAGCATTCATATAGATTCCTCCAGATTGTAGCAATGCAGTCACTAACAACAGAACTGCAGCATAAAGAAAGGGCTAGGGAGTGGGCAGGCAGTAATTTATAATAAGGAGGTTAAGAATGACATTTTATTAACAAATTCCCAACCTATTATATTAATTTATTTTTAACCATTAATGCTGTTTGTCTACTGTTGCATTCAGCAACAATGAAACCAAACTAGTTCCAATTCTCATGAGCTACCACCATGTTGCAATGTTTAAATCATAATTAATTATTGGAATGTTACTAATGACTGAGTTTATTTATAAAATTTTGTAAAACATTTTTTGGGGGGATAAAGTATGTTGTGCCATAATCCTCCTTTCTCCTCTTCCAGGTCTTGCATACACGTTCTGCCCTTTACCTCATTCCTATGTTCAGACAGAATTCTCCCCCTACCATCTAGGAGGAAAGCCAACAAGAGTTGGGGAAGCTCTAGAACACCTTAACCATTAACTAGGAATTAACTCCATCTCTAGAATCTATACACAGCTGCAGGCAGAAATCATGAGAAAAGGTAAAACATAAAAAGGAAGAGTGATGTTTAAAAATATGGTCAAAGCAAACTTACAGAAAAAATAGATGCTGGTTTAAAAAAAGAAAGAGGGCAGCAAAAATTCCAACTTTAAGTCTACGAGTGGATAATTCAGTGCACGTTATAAAACAATCTAGGCATTTTTTATAACACTTGATATCCACCATGGTGTGTAAACAATAGCAACACTTTGTTAGAAAGTAAATATAATGAAGAATAGGATGTCTATGCCTATTTACAGAAAGAGGCTAAGTCTGTGGATTGGGAAGCAGAAGAGACAAACATTGTTAAAAAGTGACAAGTTTTCTCTTTGTAAATTTTGTACATGTGTTTAGGAAGGTGGTGAATTTTCTTAAATCATAGTTTGATACTTCTAGAGGGCTGCAGCTCCAGGGTCTGTTAGCTTGACACTGACTACCTGAACATTTGTTAACATATGGATGGATTTTCTAATTATACAGAAGTAGCTAGGTCTGGGCCAGTGAGAAGGGGGATGAATTTTGTTTGGTTTCAGGTCTCTGTATTCACAAGGGCAGTGTGAATGATTCAATTGCTGAAAAATTCATATAGTGTCTAACTGAGGTTATTTAGAGCTTGGTACCTTATTAAAGGAACAGTTTGAAGGCTCTAGTACTCTAATTTTAGCAGTCTCATTTAAAGCTTTTGCCTTTTCCAAATTATCAATCTCTTGCTTTCAGCAGTCGTGAGATAGGTACAGAATGTGCTGCCAGTCACTGTACAGCAGGATTCCCCGTGAATTTATCATCCCTTACACTGTAAGTGAAGTTACTGGAACAAAACAGCAT
The DNA here is from genome assembly GCF_016161935.1 of Mauremys reevesii. Lineage (NCBI taxonomy): Eukaryota > Metazoa > Chordata > Testudines > Geoemydidae > Mauremys > Mauremys reevesii. The sequence continues at coordinate 35,644,642 of NC_052631.1, read as the reverse complement.
TAGATGGCTTTGTTTTTCTCAATTTTACAGTCCCATAACATTTATCTCCACATGGGACTGTTTTAACATTCTCTGTCATCTAGAAGCCCCTGGGTGCCTGTCAGCTCCTGGTCAAACTGCCTAGACAAAGTAGAGTGCATTAATCCATACAATACCCTTTACAACTGAGACAGAAGTTACTGCATGGCATCTTTAACTCTATGTTGAGTTTCATCTTTGATGCATATACATCAATGATGCCCAACATGCAAACCATTTACACTTGGCACCATAACAATATGGAATAGTTAAACAATACTACATGTTCTTTCTTACGGAATAGATTATAATTAACCAATATCACCCAAAAGTTAGTTGTTTGCAAATGACAGTAAATTAGCAGATATAAGAAATATAGACATGTACAGCCCTCTATATTTCTCACATACCAGAATTTACTTTAACCAGTGTTTGGAATGTTTTCAAAGATGCTGAGGCATTATGCTGAGTGTTTTTAAAACAGGTAGAAGCACTTTGGGTGCCTGCTTCTTTGCACTCACTTTCCCAAAAATATTTCTCTGCCATTTCCTCATCTAAGACACATATTAAGCCTACCACAGTTTGCATAAAAAGAAGGATCTGTGGTCACTAGGGGTGTCTTCACTGCAGTTAGTAAGGGCTACAGCCCAGACATTGCCCCTAACCCCATTCCATCTTCCAAAAAAAAACCTCTAACCAGAGCCCTGAGGGTGCTTCAAGCCTGAGCTAGCAGGCACAGCTGAGAGTTCAGGCTCAAGATCAGGGTTTTGCTTCAGCCCAGGTTAGCAGCCCACCTACTTTGCGGTGAGAATGCCAGATAATCAAACTTGGGTGCTGTTAGCCCTTCAAAACATATCCCGCAATTCCACCTGAGCTCTGCTTTGTATATTTAACTCCTCCATTCTTCTGCACTGGAAGCCACTGGCTCAGCATTTAACCCCCACATTCCCTGGGTCCACTTGAGCTGCTTTCCACAGCACTTGAACACAGGTGCTGTCCAAGAAATCCTCACTATGGTGACCAGATGAGAAGAAGGAAATATCACGACACCAAGTAGGGGGGGGTGTCCTGCCGGCGGAGCAAACAAACAAAAAAAAAACCACGGAGTGCCGCAAAATATTGGGACAGTCCCAATTTTATCGGGACGTCTGGTCACCCTACTCCTCACGGGCTGCTAGGTGGCCAGAAGCTGACACCAGCCTTTTGGTAAATCTGTGCTGTGACATCAGTAAGACCCGTACGCTAAGGATGAATTCAGAAAGTGGCCCAGTTCAATGCATCATTAAGAACCAAGGATATCTTGCTAGAAATCCAGCCCAGCTTAGGAGCTAGTACAGTACCATTGTACACAGAGCCACATAGCTCTGACTTGGATAGGGCTTTGCAGCGTGGATGGCTCATGCAAGACTAGCCTGGGCTAACTCTGATAAGATGACAAACCCTACCTAGCCTTGTTCACATTTCACAACACAATAAACACTCTGGAGTTATAAACTAATCTGCATAAAATATAATAGATAACTGTGTTAAAGGGTCGCTCAAGCCTTGCAATCAGTGACACAGCTCAGTCACTGAACTTCTCTTCAGACTTTGGGACAAACTGAACAAACTAGCAAAGAACTATCTGAAGGTTTTCTATGTGTGAGTTATCTATAGAACTATACAGAAGATATACCTGTATTTGTTTCAGTGTATGTATTTAAGAATAAGTTAGATAGCCTCTATATTCACAAAGATGAAAGCTTGCACAGGATTTGTTTTAGACTTTGATTTAGTCTAGGGCTGTCGATTAATCGTAGTTAACTCACACGATTAACTCAAAAAAATTAATTGTGATTAAATCACACTGTTAAACAATAGAATACCAACTGAAATGTATTAAATATTTTCGGCTATTTTTCTACATTTTCAAATATATTGATTTCTATTACAACACAGAGTACAAAGTGTACAGTGATCACTTTATATTATTTTTATTACAAATATTTGCATTGTAAAAATGAAAAAATAAATAGAGTATTTTTCTATTCACCTCATACAAGCACTGTAGTGCAATCTCTTTATCGTGAAAGTGTAACTTTCAAATGTAGAGTTTTTCTGGGACATAACTGCACTCAAAACCAAAACAACGTAAAACTTTAGCGCCTGCAAGTCCACTCAGTCCTACTCCTTGTTCAGTCAATCGCTCATACAAACATTTACGGGAGATACTGCTGCCTGCTGCTTCTTTACAATGTCACCTGAAAGTGAGAACAGACGTTCGCATGGCACTTTTGTGGCCAGCACTGCAAGGTATTTATATGCCAGTTATGCTTTGGTACCACCACTCCAGACGACATGATTTCATGCGGATAATGATCATTAAAAAATAATACATTAAATTTGTCACTGAACTCCTTGGGGAAGAATTGTATGTCTCCTTTTCTGAGATTTCTAAAAATAACTACAGCACTTGATCCAAGGTTTAATAATCTGGAGTGCCGGCCAAAATCTGAGAGGGACAAGGTATGGAGCATGCTTTCAGAAGTCTCAAAAGAGCAATACTCTGATGTGGAAACTACAAAACCTGAACCACCACAAATGAAAATCAACCTTCTACTGCTGATATCTGACTCAGATGACTAAAATGAACAGGTGTCGGTCCACTCTGCTTTGGATCATTATCGAGCAGAACCTGTCATCAGCATGGACACATGTCCTCTGGAATGGTGGTTGAAGCATGAAAGGACATATGAATCTTTAGTGCATCTGGCATGTAAATATCTTGGAACGCCGGCTGCAAAGGTGTCATGCGAATGCCTGTTCTCACTTTCAGGTGACATTTAAACAAGAAGCGGGCATCATTATCTCCTGCAAATAGTAACCAAACTTGTTTGTCTGAGCAATAGGCTGAATGAGAAGTAGGACTGAGTGGACTTGTAGGCTCTAAAGTTTTACACTGTTGTTTTTGAGTGCAGTTATTTTTTTTGTACATAATTCTACATCTGTAAGTTCAACTTTCATGATAAAGAGATTTCACTACAGTACTTGTATTCGGTGAATTGAAAAATACTATTTCTTTTGTTTTTCACAGTGCAAATATTTGTAATAAAAAAATAAATATCAAGTGAGCACCGTATACTTTGTATTCTGTTTTGTAAGTGAAATCAATACATTTGAAAATGTAGAATACATCATAAAATATTTAAATAAATGGTATTCTACTATTGTTTAACAGCTCAATTAATGGCGATTAAGTTTTTTAAGCATTTGACAGCCCTAATTTAGAGAGCTCTTGGCTTTTAAAGAAATTTAGCTTTTTTTTTTAATCTCTAATAGTGTTTTTCTTATTCAAATTTTCTCCTTGCATAGCTTTACTTTTAACTAACAGTGTTAAATAGGCTGTGCAGTAGATTTATGGTATAACATTTTTCCTTTTGCAATTTTGAGATCTGGTACAGCACAAACAATTCAGCCCTGTAATTCCCTAAACTACACACCATTTAGCCCTGCTAGCCAGATCCATCTTCTGTAGGGAGGAAAATAAATTATAAAAATATGATTTCCACTTCAGGAAGGTACCTAAGTATGTTTAAGTACCTCCTGAACTGGGGCCTTAATCTGCTTTTTAGCTAAAATTCTACTTAAAAGCTTTTATTGCAGAAGTTTTCCATTCATTATAATATGGTATTATTAAAGTAAAAGAGTTTATACATTTGTGACATTGGATACTCTTTATTCAGATGTAGCTTTAAAATAAGGCATTACAGTGTAATTTTATGTTTTCCACCAGGAATATATGCTTCCCACCCAAGTGCCCCTTTTATAGAGGAAAGGATAAAACGCATGATACTGAATGACATTTGCTTTCTAGCAAAAAATTTTTACATTTTTTAAAATATGCACAGCAGATTAAGGTATTTATAATTACATTTTACAGTAAACACACAAACACACACAGTATGCCAATTACCCATGAGGGAAAATACGTTGTGGTATGCTATTTTAGTGTCAGTATGAGTTATCTTACCAGGTTTAAAAAAAAAAAAATAATCACCACCACACACACAACTTTCTCCTCTAACATTTTAACTTTTCATTATTTTTAACAGTCGTTTTTCTTTTTAACTTGCCATGGTATTGCTTATCAGCAAATGGTTCCGGGGCTCTAGGCCTGCTGGCTTTTGTTATATTTAGGGTGAGATTTTTGTCCAGGCATAGCTGTGTTGTAAAGGGAGCAAAGGGACAACACTATCTGGAATGTGTGGGACCAAGCCATGGAAGGGTAAAGCCCTGAGGTGAAGCTAGGAGATAAACCCAGGGCAAGAAAACAGACACAAATGAAGTGCAAGGTGACAGATACAGATGGCATAGGACCAGCAGTGATGTCACCAAAAAATGGTTACTTGCCTTTCATAACTGTTGTTCTTTGAGATATGTTGCACATGTCCATTCCACTCTTGGTGTGTGCACACCCCACACATAGATGCTGGAAATTTTTCCCTCAGAGGTACCTCTTTGGGCAGCTTGAGCACCCTATGCCGCCGTGCACCACTGGCGCAAGGATAAATGGCTCAGTCGACCCTGAGCCCCCTCAGGTCCTTCTGTCTGGAAACTCCGATGTAGAGAGGTAGGAGGGTGAGTCATGGAAAGGACACATGCAACACATCTCAAAGAACAACAGTTACAAACGTTTAGTAACGTTTTTTTCTTCTTTGAATGATTGCACATGCACATTTGATTCTTGGTGACTCCCAAGCACAGGGATCGGCGTTACATACACACACACACACACACACACACACACACTGTAGTACAGCTCGACCAAATTTGGCATTGTCTCTAGAGTATTAGATGATGGCATAATGAGAAGAGAAAATATGCACTGGTGACCAAGTTGCTGCTATACACATGTCAAGGATAGTGAATCTGTGCTAGGAATGCCGCTGAGGAATGTTTGCAATCTTGTAGCGTGAGTAGCCAGCTTGCATTGTGGGCAAATGTTTGCTAGATCGTAACAAGCGCAGATACAAAAAGATATTCAAGATTAAATTCTCTGTTAGGACCCTGAAAGATCTTTCTTTCTGTCCGCTATAGCCACAAAACAGTTTGGTCCTGTCTATGTAGAATGCCAGTGCTCATCTAACGTCCAATGTGTGTAACCGTAAGCTGTTGCTCATCCCTATTCGCATGTGGCTTGGGGTAAAATACAGGTAAGTACATGGATTGATATGAAAATTTGCAACTCCCTTAGAGAGAAAACTCAGATGAGAGCATAAGTACACCTTATCTTTAAAGAAGACTGTACAGTGGATCAGATGCAAGGGCACACAGTTCAGAAGCTCTTCTGGCAGAAGTGATAGGAATTAGGAAAACCATCTTCCACAAAAGGTACAGTAAACAGCATTTTGCCAAAGGCTCAAATGCTGGTCGCGTAAGTCTAGACAAAACCAAGTTCAACTCCTAAGGGGAAACAGGCTCCCTTAGTTGAGGGCACAATCTTTTCAGGCTTTTAAGGAATCAAATTGTCATGTCATTAGAAAAAACGTAAGTTATCCACATGGAAAGCTGATACTGCTGCCAGGTGATCCTTGATAGAGAAAACTGCTAAACCTTGTTTCAGGTACAGCAAAAAGTTGAGTATATGTTGGATGGACACATGCATTGGTGAGACGCCGGTTTGACAATTCCAGATAGAGAACTCTTCCTAGAGGAGAGCTTTCTGCTACTTAGTAAGACCTGGCAAACTTGCTCCAAGCAAGCTTCCTCTTTGGGATTTAACCCTGGCATTTACAGGTTGTTAAATTAAGGGACTTCCAGTTCAGGTGGAGCAGCTAACTGTGGTCCTGAAAGATCAAATCCGGGTGCAACTGAAGTAAGACTGCAATTGCCACTGAGAGGACCAGTAGGGTAGAAAACAAGTGTTGACAGCAGCACACTGGGGTGTGGTCCCACTTGATCTTTATAAGTACTCTGTGTAGAAGTGGGATTGGGGGAAAACCATAGTAAAGCTCTTCTGTCCAGGGTAACAGGAAGGCTTCTGTGATGGAGCCGGGTTTGAGGCATTGCAGGAAACAGAACCGACAAAATTTTCTGTTGTACTCGTTCACAAATAAGTCTATTTAGGGAGTCCCCCACTGCTGGAAAATGCATCTGGCTACATCTGGGCAAAGAGACCACTTGTGGTGATTGGAAAAGGACCCATTCAGATGGTCTGCTGGCTCATTCTCCATCCCTGGCAGGTAAGAGGCCTTGAGGTTGATTGAACAGGCTATGCACAATTTCCACAGGAATTCCTGACAAAGGAGGAATGAGAGAGCCGCTCCCTGCCTGTTCAAGTAAAACACTGCTGTACTGTTGTCTAAGAACGAACACATTTCTCCCACTGATATGAGCTAGGAAAGTCTAACAGGCAAGACGAATCGCTCTGAGCTCTCTGAGGTTGATATAAAGAGTGAGTTCCCTTGAGGACCAAAACCCTGAGTTCAGAGGGGCCCCAGGTGATCTCCCCACCCTAGAGGTGATACAGTCATCAATGGTTTAAGGCTGAGGAATGGAATGCCCACACAGACACTGACAGGCTCTAACTACCAATTCACCTAAACTAGAACCTGCAAAGGTACCATGAGCACAAGGCCCAGATGAAGGTGGCCGGGTGAGGCCAGCCACATCTGGATGGGCCTCATGTGCAGCCTCACATGTTGTACTATACGTACACACAAGGCCATGTGCCTTAGGAGTCTCATACACTTTTGGGCTGTTGTGACGGAATGAATCTTGAGGTCTGTCGTGAGAGATTAAATAGATTGGAATCCTGATTCAGAGGAATGCTCTGGTCTGGGTAGAGTTCAATACAGCCCCTATAAACTCCATCTTCTATACCAGGCAAAGGATAGACTTGTCTGCATTGATTAGAAGGCCTAAGGCCTTGAAGGCTGACTATATGAGTTGAATGCTAGATATAACCTGAGCTTTGGACCAGCCACTGACTAACCAGTCATCTAGGGAACGGTAGACCCCGTGCTGCTAATCTACTGAGGAATGCTACTACCATAGCCATAGATTTTGCGAACACATTGGGAGCTGCAGACAGGCTGAACGGAAGCTCCATGAACCAGTAAGGCAAGAGCGTCACTAGGAATCTGGGGAACTTTCTGTGCCCTTCATATATCAACACACAAAAGTAGGCATCTCTTAAATTGAGGGCAGCATACTCGTTTCTAAGATCCAGAGAGGGAATAATGGACACTACGGTGACCAGGCAAAACTTTATCTTTTTGAGATAGATGTTGAGCTGACACAGGTCTAAAATAGATCTGCAGTATCCCTTCACTTTCAGTGTTAGGCAATAATGGGAGTAGAAACCCTTCCCTCTTAAATTCTGTGGAACCTCCTCTATGGCTCCCACCTGAAAGAGATTAAACCTCCTGGACCAGAAGTTCTTTGTGAGAGGGGTCCCTCAAGAGGGACTAGGAGACATGGTGAGAAAGAGGAGTAGAAATAAATGGGCGGGTGTACTCCACTTCTACTGTGCTCAACACACAGCAGTCTGTGGTGATACGGGACCAAATACTTAGGAATTGGGAAAGGCATTTTGCAAAACAAAGGAAAAACAGGGTCTGGAATCACTGGTATGACCAGGGATGGCGAGTTATATGGGCCCCTTGGTGCCAGGGATCCAGCAAATCCAGGGCCCTGGGGCCCATCTCCACCAATGTTTGGGGCCAGGTGACTCCACCAATGTTCGGGGCCAGGTCTCTCTTCCAGCCCCATCTGCCACCACGCATGCCTCCCCCGGAGCATCCCTCGGCACCCAACACAGGGGAGGTGAGGGGCCTTCCTGAATCTAAGAAGGGCCCGGCCCCTAGGAGCATGTGAAATGACAGTGCCAGGTGAGTGTACTGCTAGTGGAGGAAAGGGGGCCCCTCCCCTGGATCTCTTTGCTGCCGGTGGGGAGAGGGCTGGGTGGACTGTGGAGTCCTCCTCTCTGGCCCCAGCCCCAGGGCAGTCTGGCTGAAGCCCAAACTCTTCATCCCCAGCCCCGCACCCCCAGCCAGAGCCCTCACCCCCTGGCACCCCAACCCTCTGCCCCAGCCCTGAGCTTCCTCCTGCATCATGAACCCCTCATCCCTGGCCCCACCCTGCAGCCCTTATCCCTCCACACCTCAACCCTCTGCCCTAGCTGAGCCCCCCTCACACCCCAAAGCCCTCATCCCCAGCCTGAGCCCTCACCCCCCGCACCCCAATCCTCTGCCCCAGCCCTGAGCCCCCTCCCACACTCCAAACCCTTTGGCCCCACCCCATTAATTTTGAGTCTTTTAATGAACGGAGCTTAGCATCAGTCTGCCCTGAAAAGAGGGAGAATCCCTCAAAGGGCAGGTCCTGCACAGTCTGCTGGACCTCCAGGACTGCAACAGGAGCTCCTCCTGAAACCATGGACCTGGCAGCCAAGTAAGCCATATCCAGAGCAGCTTGCAGCAAGGCCCTTGTCACCGATTTTCCCTCATCCACTAGCAAGGAGAACTCCTGTCTAGCATCTTCTGGGAGCATGTCTTTAAATTTTAGCATGGAGTCCCATACATTCATGTCATACCTGCTCAACAGTACATGCTGGTTTGCAATCCTGAGCTGCACCCCTACAGTAGAATAAACTTTCCTACCAAACAGGTTTATCTTTTCTGAATCTTTTGATTTTGGGGTTGTACCCTGATGTCCCTGCCTTTTCCTGTCTTTAGTAACAGATACTCCCAGAGGAGGGAATGGGAGTACAGGAACTCATAACCTTGGGCAGGCACATACAACTTGTGCTCAGCCCTTTTTGATGTGGGGAGAAAGAATGCAGAGGTCTGCCACAGACCCTTAACTGTCTCACTGAGAGGAAGAGCCATTCTGGAAGGACCTGCAGTGGCAAAAATACTGATCAGGCAGCGTGAGGATACTTTTCCTTCCTCCACCTGTATGCCCAGATTTAAAGCAACTCTCTTCAACAATTCTTGGTGTGACTTATAGTCATCTGGGAGAAGATGAGGCAGTCTCAGGAGGGGTCATGTCATCAGGGGAGGAGGAAGAGAAGCCCAGCACTGGCTGCAGATGCTCCTCCATTTCCTGATCTGCAGGGTCCTGTTGAGCTGGTTCTTGCTGTCTGGTACTGGACTCTGTACCAGAGTCAAGAATGAGTGCTTCCTGGTGAGTAGCTCCATGCCTGGGCCTTTCCAATGCCACCAAACAGAAATGCCCAGAATTTGATCTGGAAACAGGGGAAAGACCCACGGATTCAAAAAAATAAATAAATAAAATAATTAAAAATACACTGGACAGGCATAGAGCACCCAGTGATCTCCTGACCACCCACTTCTATGGGTACTCCCATGACAGGATCCATGAAAGGATGGAAACATCTGGAGGAGGGGTAGAGAGTGTGGCTCCAAGGCTGGGAAATGTTGCACCTGACCTCCTATTCAGAAGGCAACAACTTTCCTTCCGCTGACCATCGAGGCGCTGTTCCAGACAATCCATGCCGGCGATCCATGCCAACGTTGAGAGGTCCGCAGAGAAGCAAGCATCATGGATTTTCCCTTTGATGGTACGGAAGGACAAGCCATCAGGGGTACATGAGGCTGGCATGATACCGAGTGCTGCAGCAGTCCGGCTGGTTCTCCTGTGTTCACCAGAACTGATAGCATCAGCTCTTGTACTGCCGGCAGTACTGGCACCGACAGAGAGGAGGTCTCTGGCAGCTGCAAATGCCTCTGGTATGATCGATTCCAAAACAAAGTTGATACAATGCAGTGCCAGAGATGTGGAGGGTGCTTCCTCTGACTCTGGACTTGACAGAACGTACCTAAGCTGCTGTAATCAACAGTGCCATATTCTGCAGCTCTGAAGCAGAGGTGTGCTTATACTCAGACCATACTCCACTTATCCCCATGCCTAGCAGACTTCAGTGCTGGGGATCTTCCCCTTTCAGCAGTCTGCTTCTAACGCCTCTTCTCAGGCACTGGGGATGGCGAAACGGTTGTTGGGACTCAAGCACAGTAGAAGGCGCACTCCTTACTGACGCTGAGGCACTTGGTGCCAAGTTTTACCAATCTGGCTCACATGGAGGTCTCCATTAGTAGAAAGTTTAGCCTAGCTTCACAATCTTTCTTCGTGCAAGGCTTAAAGTCCCTGCATATTTGGTAATGCTCCCCAATGTGATCTTCCCCAAGGCACTTCAAGCAACTTGAGGCTGGGTCACTCAAGGGCATAGCCCTATGGCCCGAAATGCAGGCCTTGAAGCCTGGTGACCGAGACATCCCTCAGCACCAGGAATCAACCAAAATCATCAGATGGAGTAAAAACCTAACAAAACAAACACTAAACTATTTACAATAAAATGCAAGAGAACAGCGTTCACTGAGAGTACATGGTCTAGATCAGGGGGTCTCAAACTCAATTTACCTTAGGGCCAGTGTCAGTCCTCAAATCCTCCCAGTGGGCCAATAATGTCATTTGTGCTGCCCAGAACCTGCCCCCCAAAACTCCACCCCCCACCTGTGTAAGGCTCTGGGAGGGAGTTTGGGTGGGGGAGGCAGTCTGGGGTAGGGGATTTGGGTACAGGCTCTGGGAGAGAGTTTGGGTGGGGAGAGGGTCTGGGGTGCAGGCTCTGGGAGGGAGTTTGGGGGTGGGAGGGGGTATGGGTGTAGGCTCTGGGAGGGGGTCCTACCTGGTGCTCCGAGGCGGGCCAGGGGGCCTTCGCACGCTGCGGCCCCCATGCACTGCCCCCGCAGCATCCCATTGGCCACGGGGCACTCAGGGTGGGGGCAGCATGCAGAGGCACAACCCCACCCCAGGGCCTCATGGAGTGGCCAGCAGCCACTGGAGTGAGCAGGAAGATGCCGCTCAGCTCCGCTGTGCTGCTGGGATCCCTGGGGGGGCTGTGCCCGGGGGCGGCAGATGGGGCCAAGGGAGACACCCAGCCTCAAAACTGCTGGAGCCGCGTGGGCCACACTGGAGAGGCTCACAGGCTGCAGATGGCCCGTGGGCCGGGAGTTTGAGACCCCTGGTCTAGATAATACTAAGTCCTGCCATGAGTGCAGGGGACTGGACTAGATGACCTCTCGAGATCTTCCTGTCCTATGATTCTATGAAGAGCAAGAAGAGCAGTTCCAGGGACCATCACGGTCAATAAGAAGGAATTGAGTGGGCTCAGGGTCAGCTGGTCATTTATACTACAAGATTCAGTGGCATGCAGCAGCAGAGGGCACTCAAGCCACCCAGATAGTTACCACTGAGGAAAAAAATTCCAGCAACTGTATGTGGAGCGAATACACATGTGCAATCACTTGAAGGACAAAGTCATCTATCAATCCATTTAGATTTGATAGACAGTACGATCTCTTACTACTTAAATGCACCATGGTTTAGTAGATATGACACTGGACTACGAGTTAGGACACCTGGTTTCTGTTCTCATCTCTACCATTGAACTGCCATGTCATCTTGGACAAGGAACTTCACTTGTTCCATTTCTCTTCTGATTCTTTACCTGTCTTATCTATTTAGAATGTAAAGTTTTGAGCGCAGAAATGATTTCTTGCTTTCTGTTTATGCAAAACCTAGCTCAAAGAGGCCTCAATCTTGGTTGGCATCTGAAGGTGTAACTATAAATTCAAGCAACTACAAAAAGCTATTTTTAACCTCATTAACTACACACAATACACAGAAGAAACTGGAAATGTAAAAAAGTTAGTTGTCCCATTACCTACAACAATTCAGACCTATTTCATACATGAACCACTGTGAGGGTGGTGTAATACTTTTATCTAGCTAAAGTTAATATATAGTTTTTGTGTTTAATTTTATCCTTCTTAAATTTTATACTTGTTACATTTTAATTTTAGTGCCAGTGCTCACAAGTGGGGCTGGCACTTGGCAGAGGCAACCAGTAATGATTTTAATTACAACTAAATATACTGCAAAAAACATATCAGATAGTGGCTTTTTGTTTGTTTTTTAAAGTTGCATAACTTTTTTCCTCAAAAGGTCTGGTCCAGGGGTGGGCAAACTATGGCCACGTCCAGCCCGTTGGACCTTTTAATCCAGCCCTCGAGCTCCTGCCAGGGAGTGGGGTTGGGGGCTTTCCCCGCTTCGGGCTCCAGCCAGGGAGCAGGGTGGGCGGCTTTCCATGCAGCTCCTGGAAGTAGCAGCATGTCCCCCCTTCAGCTCCTATGCATAGGGGCAGCCAGAGGGCTCCACATGCTGACCCCACCCCAAACACGGCCCCCCGCAGCTCCCATTGGCTGGGAACCGTGGCAAATGGGAGCTGTCAGGGCGGCGCCTGCCAACGGGGCGGCATGCAGAGCTGTCCGGCGCCATGCCTCTGTGTAGGAGCCGGAGGGGGGATGTGCCACTGCTTCCGGTAAGTGCCACCTGGCATCTGCATCCCTGAGTCCATCCGTACCGCCCCCACACCCGCCCTGATCCCCCTCCCGCCCTCCAAACCTCTCGGTCCCAGCCCAGAGCACCCGCCTGCACCCCAACCCCCTCATCCCCAGCCCCACCCCAGAGCCTGCACCCCCAGCCGGAGCCCTCACCCTCTCCGCACCACAATGCCCTGCCCCAGTCCAGAGCCCCCTCCCACACCCTGAACTCCTCATTCTGGCCCCATCCCAGAGCCCACACCCCCAGCTGGAGCCTGTACCCTCTCCTACACCTCAGCCCCCAATTTCATGAGCATACATGGCCTGCCATACAATTTCTATACCCAGATGTGATCCTCAGGCCAAAAAGTTTGCCAAGCCCTGGTCTGGTCTCTTCCTAAGTCAAGTCTGGCTGAACACAACTTTCAACAAGCAATTAAAGATAGCAGAGCAAAAGTTCCAAACTACACAAGAAAAATATACTTTTGTGTTCCAAACTTGAACACCACTAACCATAAAAAAATGCTTTCAAATAAATGAGTAGCAGTTTGCTAATCTCTAGCGTCTATTAACCACAGAAACTTCTGTATTACATGCACAGCGCATGCACCATATCTGGTATACTTAACTACAAGAACATTAACCTGTTCTCATAAGGGTATCCACAAAGAATGGAGCCCCAGTTCCAGGGCTATCTACCCAGTGGGATGCCTTGGAACCACAGACCCTGCAGTTCCCCCTGTTCAATGCAGTCTGGCAGGTGAGCTGACAGGAAAACAGGCAGATATTTAAACCTGCCTGTATTCTATTGGAACTTCATCAAATCAAGCTGTTTCCACTAAACCTTTTGATTTTGACAAATTAGCAAAAAATGTTTTGTCAGATTTTCCCAACCAGCCCTAGTATCCATCATTTGTTCTTTGAAGGTATAGATAAGTGAACACCTGCGATTAGAATGCATTCCAGTGATTTAATTAGATACTTAATGTTTCAAATACTGACATAAGAAGTAGTGTTGGAAAGAGCTATCAAAGATGTAATGATTTTTCCACTAAACTTTCAGTTAAGAAAAATGCTCAGTTAAATAGATTGAACTGTAATTAGTTGTTTCATCTGCCTTGCAACAAGTACTACAAGAAAACTGAAGAGATGTCTAGTTTCAGAGTTGAACCAATTTCTACCACCTGTGTATACACTCCTGAAATGTTATTTTTTATTTCTGTTATTAAAATAGCACCATTTTATACAACCAATATTCTGGACATAACCACACTTTAATGTCACATCCTGAAGCTGGAACGCACAGATAAAAGATGACAGGAATTGGTTTTGAAATTGAAGACTTAAAAAAAAACAAAAAAAAACCCACCAACCAAAAAGACCTCTTCATTCAAGTTTTATTTTTCTGCACTTTTACCAGGAAGTCACCTTTCCATGTGAATGGTTAGATGTTTGGGGAAACCAGTTCGTATATAATATGGACATTTTCTATATTTAGTCATTTTAAAACCAACTAATTTAAAGAATAAAATTCAGCAATTAGCTTTCTCTTCATGAATAAGTTATTTCAATTGTAAATACTGACAAATTTTGATGATGTCTGATTCACACTTCTACTCTTCTGTGAGCACAAGCACGTGCACATACATAGAGGCCCTTTCATTACTCATTTGAAATATGAATTTACCAGACATTGCTGAGTTTGTATTAGTTAAGCTCTCAGAAGCATCAGATAAAAAACTCTAATTGCATGAAAAAAACATTTCCAGGTAAAAACTGTATAAGCATCCCATTCAGAGCTGCACTACAATACCTCGGTCCTACTCAACTTTTGTTATTTAGAGTCACTGGCAGTTATCACAACTGGGCTTTCCTACATGTGTAGGCTTTTTTTTTTTTAAAAAAAAACCCACACACAAATAATAAATAAATAATGAGCAGAAGCGATCAGACCACCACAAGAAACTCATTCTGACCTCATGTCTAACCAGGTGAAAGATTACTGCACTAATGTGTGTTACCTAGTGTAGGCTGTAAACACCACTAAGCCCATGATAATGCAGAGGTGTTTACAGGCATAGAGATCTAAAAGTCTCAGACATTTACCATGTTACATGACTAGTCTTGACAAATTCATTAATATATCTGAGGCATTAATATATTACAATAAAAGGGCATATACGTGCAAAATCCTTTGGTCACTTTATACTCAACCTGTCCTTGCATTCACACAGTGTAAGAACATATATATTTAAAGCTTATTTTAGATTGAAGTGGTCTGGAGCAAAGTCTTTAAAACGTCTTCACCTGAAAGAACCACCAAAAATGGGAAGAAGTCCACTGATTACTGCAACTCACTAAACTGTGCAGTAAGGGCATGATAGGCTGTGATTCTACCTGAGTGCCTGGGTCAGTACATACAATGGGCACATTGGAAAAGCAGCTGTTCTCCAGGCTGCATCTTTGATTCTACCACAAGTGCTGGATCTCTTTAGAGCAATAAGTTTCAACTCAGAAAAAGGTCAAGTCAAGGCTGGGTTTAGCTAACATGAGCTAGCTACGCCAGATCTAAACGTGACTGCTTTTCTTCAACACAAAGCCATAGAGGTCCAATCTGTGGCTTGAGGCGAGATGGAAGGTCTTTATATCTTTTATCTTCAGAATCAAAAGGATTGTTAGTTTAAAATTTGGGGCTAAATTACATGTATGTTTTGAAAAGACTGAAATTTAAAGACTCAGACTGCTCAGGATGTTTTTTGCCAAGTTGATTTTATGCATTGATTGATGCCTCTCTACTCTCTCTATATAATGTAATCCCAGCACAACTATTTCATTAGTCCATGAACAAAGCCCATTACAAGCAAGTTCTGGGAACTAACTGCATCCCAGAATAAGATTGAAAAAAAGGGGTTATTACTACTAGTAAGTGAAACAGAGTTCACCAAAGAAAGCCACTCAATTCTATCAAAAAGCCACAAACTTAAAAAAATTAACAAAAAATGAACAGGTTAGCAGACAATAACGATTCAACTAAAAATGGTTTCTTGATTCACATATTCATAAACATTTAAATTTGCACATTTCATTATTCATTAGTAGTTTAAACATAAATGGTACCTCTAACATAAGATCATCTTATGCTTGACATTAATTCTAAACTGATATTATGTATGAGTAAAAATCATTGTTTTAAAACTAATGTATCAAAATCTGGATTTTTGTCACAAACCACAATTATATATTGTTCATCTTACATATCAGTGAGAAAGACACTGATTTAAAATTTAGTTTAGTTAGATACCTTGTTTATGAGATGCTCAGTGACGACTTCTCGTAGTCCAGTGTACAATTTTTCTCCATGTTTATGTAACACCATAGTATATGCATTCCTATACAGTTCCTCAAAGCTGAGACCACTGTTGTTCTTACGCTGGATCTCTTGGATCGCATTCTTCAGGAGATCCCAGATGCTGTTTACATATTTCTCATCCATGGTCATCTGCAATAGTGAAGAAAAGAAATGAGTATTTTCCAGAATTAAGAACTTTGGCTATCAGAAAATAAGCTGGAAACCACTGTAATTTGAAAAACAGCAGTAATGGCTTCTGTCAAATTTCTCCAATTTGACATTTATGACATTTTATCAGAACCTTAGATCAACAAGAGTTAACAAGACTGGTAAGGATTAACTCCATTGAGTCAAAGACAGCCTTTGCTGTGATTTTTCCAAGTACACAGTCAATGGCATCTTTTTTTTTTTTTTAAACAGACATTTTTTCCTTCAAAAATAGAGTTTTCATAGGACTCAACCCTGATTCCACAGGGAGAAAATTCTTGTTTTCCCCCTAAATATAACCACCAATCTCCAGTTATCACCCACACTAACATACAACCTGACAAATTTTAGGCCATGGTATAAGCCCCACCTGTTTAATCAAGCTTTTAATTGACATACATCATAACAGGTACAGCTCTCATGTGTGACAAATAAGAGGCAGTGATTTTACTGAAGTGATCCATATGAGTGAATTATTTGTTTCTAATTTATTATAACACAGCTATGGCCACAGTGGTGAGTGCTGAAGAAGTACATATCTATATAAATGACAAGTATTTAGAACAGATGAAGCACTGTTTTAACAAACAACCATCAAATACACTCAACAATCCTACAGAACATATCCTCATTGCACAGATGAGGAAACAGGTTTCATGAGTTGCCAAAGGCTACACAGCGAGTTAGCAGCAGAGCTGGTACTGATTCAAGTCTTCCGTTCAGACCACATTGTACAATAAATTAATATTTTTGGTACAATGCTTATTTAAAGAGTTCACTAAAATGACAAGGGGAGAGAAGGGTGGCAAAGTCCTGTAGCTTAACAAAATAATAGAGATTGCAGTAGACTGATTTCTGTCTTGAAGTCTACAGGTGGTAAATAGGGTTGCAACTTAGCTTTCCAGGAGCCATCAGGCCTGTAAGGGGGAAAAATATACTCAATACTATGAAATATTTTATTTTTTCCTAGACAAAGTGATATCAGGAGCATATCAAGATATGTGGACCCCACCTCTACTCAGGAGTCCTTCTTGGAACAGCATCCTGTGGTCAAGGAATCCAAAGCCCTCCTGGCGATACCATCCATGCAGCCAGGATGTGTCTTGTCTCTGCCTGGCCCCTAGCATTGACTTGAAGGACTGATGAGAAATCCATCTGCACAAAAGCTCCTTCACCCTTACTCCAAGAGCACTGCTGTCACTTCTGATCTGCTCAGGGTCATACCTCACAGAATCATTAGTGCCCACATGGATGAGCAACATGGGGTAGTGGGTCAGATAATTCTTGGCAATCCAGCCGTAACTTGTCATATGGGCCCCTGGAAGGCAGCACACCCCTGAGATGCCAGGTCAGACCATCAGATAGATGTCTCCGCCCCCGTTAGAAGGGAGTCACTGACCACCACCACCCTTTTTTTTCCCCCTCTTGGGAGTGCTGGCCATAATCCTCCCAGTCTTGAAGGTACATGGCTTCTCCTCTTCCACCTTTGGGGAAGAATGCTCATTCATCATTGCCAGGGCAGCATACATTTTTTCCCTCTCTATGAACACTGGGTTGGGAGCAGGGGTGAATCACTGCCTGCTGCCAGAAGGAGCCAGAAGCCAGCTCACTGTGAAGGAGCATTTTCCTCCTCCCCTAGTTGCGCATGCCTACACTGACCTGCAGTTTAGACTAAGAGGGTGTGAATTGCAGCATGCACCAAAGTACTGTACGGAAATCCCTGTGTGGGCACAAACTTAAAGGTCCCTAGTTTGCCCTAATGAAGTCCTCTAAAACAGGACTTCACTAGCGCCAACTAGGCTTCAGAAGAGAGTCAGTGTCAGACATGTAAATTTTAAAGATAAACAAGACAATATCAAAAATAGGATCACTTAGTAATACATATTAACATTTTGAAGATGGTGATGGGAGGGGAAATTCTTTGCAATTAACCTTTTAAGAGGTCAGAATCCAGATAAGTTGTGTACTATTCAAAAGCCTTGGGAACCAAATTTTAAGATTCTTGCCATTTGTTCTATGCATTTTGCATTGGATATGTTAAACCCCAATTTGGCCATAGTTAAGAGGACAAGGTATATATTTATGCAGAAATTAGTCTGACTGATCTAGGGTATTCAGATTGCAGGGGCTTGTCTAAGCAGGCCACTTTACTTCCGAATGAGAACTCCACATAGGAGTTAAATGCACCTTGGCTTCACACTTTTAGTTGGCTCATCTTTACTTTCTTGAGTGTCCCAGTGTAGACATGCCCTCAGTTACTTTCAGCCTCTTGAATTTTCTTGGTTTTATGTCCTATCAGGAGTGGGATGTAGGAATTTCCACGGCTGCCTTCTCGTGGATCCAGATCATTCCCTCTTCTCATTTCAAGATATAGAAGAAACATCTTTTTTTAAAAAAATTACTTTCTCCTGCTACCTCTCAGGCTGTATTTACCAAATATTATTCTCTATCACAGAGAATTCATTGAGAATATGAATATGGAGACCTCCAAGATTAAGGAGGCAGTTCAGCTGGAAAGGTCTTCAGTAGCACAACTAGGGGAGGAGGAAAATGCTCCTTCACAGTGAGGAAAGCTGGCTGCTGGCTCTTTCTGGTTGCAGAGTTGAGGATTGCTGAGCCAAAGGAGGCATCTGTGGCCAAAGCTTAGAATAGCGCATAATGCCTGGTGAAAGTGTGTTAAGAGCCCCAAGTGGCTGCTCTGCAAATCTCAAGCCTGGTCTACCCTAGGCGTTTAAACCGGTTTCAGGAGCGTAAAACCGATTTAACGCCACAACCGTCCACACTAGGAGGCACCTTATATCGATTTTAATGGCTCTTTAAACTGGTTTCTGTACTCCTCCCTAACGAGAGGAGTAACGCTAGTATCGGTATTAACATATCGGATTAGGGTTAGTGTGGACGCTGATCGACGGCATTGGCCTCCGGGAGCTATCCCACAGTGCACCAGTGACCGCTCTGGACTGCAATCTGAACTCGGATGCAGTGGTCAGGTAGACAGGTAAAGCCCCGCGAACTTTTGAATATTTCCTGTTTGCCCAGCGTGGAGCTCCGATCAGCACGGGTGGCGATGCAGTCCGAAATCAAAATAAAAAAAGAGCTCCAGCACGGACCATGCGGATGTGATCGCTGTAAGGGCAGGCAAATCTGTTCTATCAGCGCTCCGTTACAGAAGACGAAATTCAAAATCATTTTTTAAATATCTCCAGACAGACGCCATAGCAGGGACTCAGTGCACTGCTGCGTGGCAAGCGTAACGGAAAGCCAAAGAATCAAATGGACGCTCATGGACTGGAGGACTCAAGCTATCCCACAGTTCCTGCAGTCTCTGAAAAGCATTTGCATTCTTGGCTGAGCTCCAAATGCTTCTAGGGTCAAAAACAGTGTCCGCGGTGGGTCAGGGCATAGCTCAGCAATTTACGCACCCCCCCACCAACCCCCAGAAGTGAAAGGGAAAACAATCCTGTCTTGACTCTTTTACATGTCACCCTATCTTTACTGAATGCTGCAGATAGACGCGATGGTGCAGCACTCAACACCAACATCCTTGCTCCCCCCCCGCCATGGGTGACTGATGGTACAATAAGACTGATACCCATTGTCATCATCAGCCTATTGGCACATGGGGCAGTGCAAAAGGCCTGGTAACCATGCGTACTAGCATCGGTCAGGTCGATCAAGGGCGCCTGGCCCTAATTTTTCCTGGTAGATGGTACAATATGGCTGATAACCATCATCATCATAGCAACAGGGGCTGAGCTTCATCAGCCCCACCCTTCATGTGTAAAGAAAGATTCAATTGCCCCTGGACTAGCAGCAGGATGCTGGGCTCCTCTCCTCCACACTCCTTAATGTCCTATGTGGACTATCATAGCAACTGGAGGCTGCCTTCCACTCATTTCTCACTAACAAGTATTCCTGCATTCTTTATTACTTCATCACACACGTGGGGACAATGCTATGGTAGCCCAGGAAGGCTGGGGAAGAATGGAATGAACAGGTGGGGTTGTTGCAGGAGCACCCCCTGTGAATAGCATACAGCTCATAATCTATGCAGGATCTGACACAGAGCAGCTGTGCTCTCTGGTTCTCTGATACAGTGGTTCTCTAGTACACTTGCCCATATTCTAGGCAGGACTGATTCTATTTTTAGATACCAAAAAGGAGGGATTGACTCAGGAGTCATTCCCAATTTTAACTTTGCCCCTGGCTAAGAGCAGCCAGGGGCACTTATGACAGCAGCAAATGGAACAGTGCAAAAGGACTGGTAGCCATGCCCATCTTATTACCAATTTATGGTATGGTAGATGGTACAATATGGCTGATAACCATCGCTGCTATCATGCAAAAGCAAAAGCATGCAGCTGTGTGCCACTGCTGAATCGCCTCTGTGAGCGGCATCTAGTACACATACGGTGACAGTCACAAAAGGCGAAACAGGCTCCATGATTGCCATGCTATGGCATCTTCCAGGGCAATCCAGGGAAAAAAAGGCATGAAATGCTTGTCTGCCGTTGCTTTCCCAGCGGAAGGAGTGACTGACGACATTTACCCAGAACCACCCGCGACAATGATTTTTGCTGCATCAGGCACTGGGATCTCAACCCGGAAATTCAAAGGTGGGGGGGGGAGGCTGCGGGAACTATGGGATAGCTACGGAATAGCTACCCACAGTGCAATGCTCCAGAAATCGACGCTAGCCTCTGACCGTGGACGCACACCACCGATTTAATGTGTTTAGTGTGGCCGCGCACACTCGATTTTATACAATCTGTTTTACAAAACTGGTTTATGTAAATTCGGAATAATCCCGTAGTGTAGACGTACCCTCAGAGAGGGGAATTTGAGGAGGGGCTTTCATAACATTATAGCAGAGAGAAATGCAAGAGACTATCCACTTAGACAGTCTTTGGGAAGAGATAGCTTTTCTTTTCATTTTCTCGGCGACAGCAACGAACAACCCTGGAGATTTCTGAAAAGAAGTTGTTTTTTGCAAAAAGAAGGCAAGAACCCTGTATATGTCTAGGGTATTGAGTCTTGCCTTCTCCATACTTCAGTGAGGTTTAGCATAAAACACTGGTAGGTATATAGCCTAGTTAAGATGAAACTCAAAAGGCACCTTAATTATGAACTTAGGATGTAGACCTAAAGAAACCTTACCTTTGTGAAAAACTGTGTAAGGTGGGTCTACCATAAAGGCTCCAAGTTTCCCTACCCTTCTAGCAGAGATAACAACTATCAGAAGGTGATCTTCAAAGAAAGGTGCAGAAGAAAACAAGGGGCTAAAGGTTCAAAAGGACAGCAGAAAGAATGAAGTTCAGATCCCAAGCAGGAACTGGTTTCAAAGCTAGAGAAAATGTCCTTATGATGTTCTTCAGGAACTTTGTGATAGAGGGATGAGTAAAAACAGGGCAGCTTTTCACCAGGGACTGGAAAGAGCTCAGAGCTGCCAAATGTACTCATAGGGAGCTGATCGACAAGCCAAGTGTCTTTAGCAAAAGAAGATACTCCAGTAGAGGAGGGATATCTGGGACCTCAATAGGAAGTGATGCTGCTGGCATGAAAGGGAGAGCAGTAGCATTTTCCCACAGTGGGTCGCCTGCTGTTCTGGAAGATGGCTCAAACGTCTTGAAAGATGGTTTGTTCTACGCTCATTGTCCATCTTAAAGCTATGCTGCCAGATGTAGGGATGCTGGACTGGGGTGCTTCACGTTGCCCTCATTTTGAGACAGTAGGCCCTGGAATGTGCAGATCGGGAGACATTGCAGATGCAATCATGTCAATGGGGTGACATAGGTGCATGCCTCCAAGTGGCCAGAACCAGGCAGGATTGGGCTGTAGTCTGAGGGCTGAGATGAAGCTGGCTGATGAGATCTCTCATGGCCAGGAATTGGTTCAGAGGTAAGCAGGTCCCCACTGAGTGGACCTGAACTTAGACACAATTAATTGTATGGTTTGTGCAGGTGTTAATATGGACTTGTCCAAAATGACTGAAGTCCTAGGGAATCAAAGAGTTAAATTGTGGTAGTGACTGTTCCTTGTACTTCTTGGTATGACCAACCAGTGAGCAGCGAATTGTCCAGGTAAGGAATATCCATCTCCCCTGTCTACAGAGATATGCAGCCATCACCACGACACCTTTTGTAAATAACCTGAGGCCATGGAGAGGCTGAACGGGAGCACCCTGTATTCCAAGTGCTCCTGGCCCACTGTGACCTACAGGAACCTTTTGTGAGCAGGATGAATGTCCAAATGAAAAGAAGCAACCTTCAAATCGAAGCCTGCAAACTGGTCACCTGAGCTGAGGGAGGGCATATAGGGGCCAAGGTGCTCATTCTGAATTTTCAATGTTGTATAAAGATGTTCAATATCTGAGGTCTTGAACAGGTCTTCACCCCTCTTTCCATTCTTTTTGGGACTGAGGAATTACCTTGAGTAAAAGCCCTTCCCTATTATAGGGATAATAAATTCTGTCAACTTTAATTTTCTATTCTTTGGTGGGAGTGGGATTAAAATTAGAACTTGCTATTTTATCCTTTTCTGCCTCTAATTCACTAAATATAAATGTAAACAACCTGCTGCTCTAATCATAACTCACATACTGGGGCCACTTCAGAGAACTGCAGAAGGGAAATGCCAGGAAATTTCAAGCTATAGAAGACAACTTTACAAAGCTATCAAAGAATATTTGAAATATATTACCTTTTAATATTTGATATTAAATATTCCATCTTTCGGTGTAGCTTCATATTCTCCTTCAATCAATTATCTCTCTCTTTCAAGTAGCAGCAGCACTTGAATAAATTTTAGGAAATGGGTTTGCTGAAGTTTTATCATGACAAATTAAGAGAATATTATCCCCCACTCAGACATCAAAAAATAGTTGACTTGCTTTGCAGCAATGGTTTTCTAGCAAACCAAAGCTTTCTAAGAGCTTAAATGACTATGTATTGCAGCAGTGAATAAGTTTTGTACATAAGTTTTAGCAAGAAGAGTCTTACAGTTTTCCCCTCTGTTAAAAAGCTCTGTTTAAACTTTTGCACAAAATACGTAGGACCTTACACTGGCCAATATTTGCTTCCTCAAAACTAAATAAGAATGTCAATGAACGGTTACCTCTGGGTTGTTTAGCTTGTGAGGCTGTCACAAATGAAAATTTGTAAATAAAATGAAAATATTTTTCTAAAGACAGCTGTAACAAAAACTGTCTCCATAAAAACAAACATACTGAAAGTTCCACTATGGTAGTCAAGAGACACAAAATTAGTTTGTGATGTCATAAGAACATTTATGTACTTCTGAGATCTAGATTGAGATCCTTGGATAAGAGCTGGCATACATGTTTTATTAAAAAATTAAAGTCCTGATTCTGCAATTTGATCCACTAGAGCAGACCCCCGACAACAAAAGGGTGCTCGCTGATCCACATTAGCAATTCTGAGTGAAGAATCAGCCCCCAATGTTCTTCCTTGCTCATTCCCTACCTCACATCCCGCCCCGCACCTGCCGCCCCCCCTGTGCCTCCCCCGAGTGTCCCCCTCTTGCTTCCCCCACCCCTTCCGGCCCAGAGCAGAGCAGCTCCATGCTTCCTTCCTGTAGCAACTTCTGCTGCAGGGTCCTAGTGCCCCGCATCTCACTGCCAGGGCAGACTGACTCTGAGCCTGCCCTTCCCCCTCAGACCCTTTCATTTTACAATGGGACCCTCCAGCAGCACAGGTGGTCCCCCTCTGCCCGCAGTCACCGCTCCTGCCCCATGCTAGGCAAGGAGGCAGCCCCATCCCTCACCCCCAGTGAGGCTACAGTCAGGGGCAACAGCAGGGGAGGAGGCGCAAGCAGCACCCCCCGGCACCCACCACGGGGGAGGCGAGGGAGATTCCTGGACCTGAGAGGGGCCCTAGGAGCACATGCAGTGACAGTGGTAGGGGTGAGTGTGCTGCTGGGGGGGCAGGATCCTCCCCCAGAGCTTGCTGCTGCTGGCAGGGAAAGGGCTGGGGGGAGTCTTCCTGTCTGACCTCTGTCCCGGAGCAGCCTGCCTGCACCCCAAACTCATCCCCAGCCCTGCCCCACCCCAGAGCCCACACCCCCAGAGCCTTCACCCCCCCACACACCGCACCCCCAACCCTCTGCCCGAGCCCTGAGCCCCTCCAGCACCCCAAACACCTTATCCCCAGTCCCAGTCAGAGCCCTCACTCCCCACACTCCTACTCTCACCCCCAGCCCTGAGCCCCTCCCTTCCACTCCCAGGCCCAGACAGAGCTGTCACCCCTACTCTCACCCTGAGCCCCTCCCACATCTGCAGCCACAACCCACAGCCCTCACCCCTGCACCTCATCCCTCTGCACCCCTCCCATCCCCAAACTCCCTCCCAGAGCCTGCACCCCAATCCCCTGCCCCAGCCTAAGGCCTGCACCCCAGACCTCCTCCCTCACCCAAACTCCCTCCCAGAGCCTTGGGCGGGTGGGCGGGGTGGAATTTGAGCGGGGGTAGGTTCTGGGCACCACCAAAATTTCTACAAACCTGCCACCCCTGATCCTGCCCTGCAAGCCTGAACTCCCAGCATTCTCAGGACACATGCTGATCCCTAGTGGCCACTGCTGATATCCAGCACCTCCGTCCTCTCTTAACCTGTGAGTCCCTCTCCGGAGTGGAACTGGACTGGAACCAAAGACCATCTTGGAAGCAACACTACCAGCCCAATCAGTCAAAAATCATGAGTTGACCCTCCCAAAATCACAGGCTCTACCGCCACGGCTTCATCCATTCTTCGGCCGCAGGCCCTTCCCTCCGAGAGGGACTATGGGACCTGCCGCTGAATTCCTGCCAAAAAGCTGCCCCTGGGGGACGGCGCAATTTTATATTCTTGCCTCGGGCGCAAAAATACCTAGTTAAGGCCTGGTTGATGTATATGTTTTAAAATAATGAATTGCTGTTCGGTTGTAGAGTTCAATTCATGCACTATATTAGCTTTCAAATGAAAAATAAAAACTAAATCATTGTTGCTTGAGAGAGCTTTTCAGAGCCCATTTCTCAGACAGTTTGAGGACTGAAGATTGAAGAGAGCTGGGTTCTTTTAAATTAAGCAGTAGCGTGAGTTGCAACAGCATTTTGCAAAGACTTAATGGAGAGCGGACAGTTCTTTCCAATTTAAAAGATTAAATTAAAGGGCAACAGCAACAAGATACAGACAGAGTCAGAAGAAATTTTCTAACAAGTAGAGCTGGCTGGAGTTTCATCATCTAACAGTATCAGTGCCCATATAAAATAGACTTTAAACCATACCCTTATTCTGATCTGGCAGTGTTTTTGACAAATTTAGGAGACTGAGAATTTAAATTAACAGAAATTTAACTACCCTTTCTCTTCTAGAAATGGCCCCAACAGAATGAGACTGACACATACTGGTCAAGCAATGAAGGAAATTAATGAGTCTGGATTTCGGGTTCTATTTTTATGCCATTCTGTATTTTTCCCCACAATTTTAATGTCTTGTAAATTCCTAGGAAAATAATTGTTTTTACAGGTTTGTTTGAATTCTGACTGTAAATTAAAGCAGTCACCGATTCTTGAGCAATCAAAGAAACAGAATTAATATACTCAAAAGCTGTTTATAGTTGAAAACGTATTCTTGAAAACTAACAACTTTATATTTAAACTGACATCCAGAATTCCTAGTCATTGCTGCAATCACACTGTTCACTCTGCTTATGTGTTCTACCCCTTCCCCCCCGCCACACACTGCATCTGTCTTGTCTATTTAAATTGTAAGGTCTTCAGGGAAGGAAATGTCTTCTGCTCTACTCTATACTGTAGCATAGTGGGGTCCCATGCTTGGCCAGCCCTTAGGCACTGATAAATAATAGCTAGTCATAGAATGCTATTATCCATGCTGTCTGATTCTGTGAATAAAGACAACTTCCCTCCATATCTGTTAATCTAGCACCTTTTTCCATCATTAAATTTACATTTAAAATAAAATATTTGTGACCAACAGAAATACCACCATAAGCTGAAAGATTTCTAGCCAAATACAGAAAGACTGAGAGCAGCATCCTTTAAAAAACAAAGATCACATTTCACAGGATATCACAACTGTGAAAGGATAAGTTTCTCTCTATAAGTATGTCTCTCTAAAATGTAGTGGAGTATAGACATCACAGGGTCAGAAATTAAATCACTTATGTGTTATGTATAACAGTATTACTCCTATTTGGAATCAGAATTCTGTTGCTTTGTATACTTATTAGGGATATAAAAGGTTAACTGGTAAGCATTAGTCTAACCAGTTAATCCGCCTTAAATCGTTAACCCCACGCCGGCCGGTTAATCAATTAACCGTTTAAACAAAATATTTTCTTAATCATTTAAACGGTTAACTTTTTAAATGGTATGTACATCCCTAATACTTATTACATTATCACAACAGAAGTAACACAATTTTGCTATGCAATTATTTGTGGTGTAAAGTTACAAAATCTATTGTGGACAATTTACTCCTTTTGTTACAGATAAAAACATAAAATACTGCCTACCACCAATTAGAAATTCAATGCATGAATCAAAACCAGATCACCAATTTTAGTTCTAAGATTCATGCCTATGAACTTCTATGATTCTAAAAGAACCCATCACACAAGCTTGCAACATGAAGTCAGTGAATATCGTAGTTTCTTTACGACAACCTTAATTCTGCCCCTTGTGCGTATGCTTTGTTGTAATCTGGATCTTACTATTTATTTTCCCCAGAACACGTACAGGTCAGTTGGTGAATTAGGCAACATTCTGAAGGACGCCATCCTCGAACTGCTGAAGTTGGATAGTGTACTGTGAATGACGTATCCCTGTCTCATTTCCACTTTCACATATTGCATTGAATGAGGCAGTGCTCCTCATGGGCCTGGGTTCCAAATGACCCCTGCTTCATTCCACACAAATCCTGAAGTATCATAGTAAGTGTAATTTTTCATTTTTATTATCTTCCTTTTCTGCAATCCCAATAAAAATGTTTTTCAAATGATCTCTCATTTCTGCATAAAGTCAGTGCACATGCTATATAAAGTCATAACTCTGCCAAATATAGATGGCTCTTCAACAGACCACCAAAAGATATAACTGTAAACTAGGCTAAGTTTCAAGCTCCTATCACCTTCACACTGAGGTGCTAGAGCTGTTCAAAAGAGTTGAAATATTTTGGTAACTTGTTTTTAAATGGCTTAACCAATTTGCACACGCTTTCAAATTAAGTGACTCTCGATCAGAAATCAAATACGGAAGGTTTCAGCTCAAATGTCATAAATTGGAGAAAGTTATACCAAACTGCAAATGGCTCTTTGAAATGGAAATGCTTATACAACCCAAAATACAGACATTGCCTATAATATTAACCAAGGATTACAGCAAATATTTAGACACATTTCCATAGTGTTTCCGGTCAGAAAAGATTAGCATGTATTATAGAATGGCCATAATGAAAGTGCTCATTTTCAAAAATATCTGTTTGGGGGAGTGAGATCTGGCTATACTGTGGAATTTTTCTAATTGATTTTAAAGCTAGCTCAACCTAACCTCATTTTAAAACTTGGTTAGAGCCAAAGCAGAGACCTAGATTCAGGGGTTTAAAATAACCTGAGCAGTTTTATAAAACTGGTTTCAAAACACATTAGAAAACTTCTCCAGTGCAGACAGATCCAGTCAGCCTGGTGCATCAGTATGCATGGCAATTTGATTTGGGAAGAGTGAAGAATCAGAAACTATCCTTGGATTCTTTATTAGCAAGAGTTGTATGAGCTGAATTAAGTGTTTTGTATCCAGGAAGGCACACTGTGTGTTTTGTCTGGTCCAACTAACAATCTCCAATACAAATGTGATATAACTAACATAGGAGGCCACATCTCACTGCAGGGGTAGGCAACCTATGGCACACGTGCCAAAGGCGGCGCACGAGCTGATTTTCAGTGGCACTCACACTGCCTGGGTCCTGGCCACCGGTCCGGAGGGTTCTGCATTCTAATTTAATTTTAAATTAAGCTTCTTAAATATTTTAAAAACCTTATTTACTTTACATACCACAATAGTTTACTTATATATTATAGACTTATAGAAAGAGACCTTCTAAAAGTTAAAATGTATGACCTGCACACGAAACCTTAAATTAGAGTGAATAAATGAAGACTCGGCACACCACTTCTGAAAGGTTGCCGACCCCTGTCTCACTGCCTTGGTCTCTTCAATTCAAGTAAATTGCCTTGCTTGTGATCAGTTAAAAATGACAGGAAACAGTTTACCAGGAGCTCAGAATTACATAGTAAAAGAAAAATTAATCCATTCTGAATGAACTGGAAGAACAAATGCAAATAGTGATATCTAACTCCTCTTACTCATCCTCCACCCAAAATAGAACAAAATGGTATCATGAAACAATACAAACTGCAGTATACTGATCTATGAAAGAGGAATCTAGTTCAGACTTGCCACAAAGCAGGCAAGGAAGTCCTTTTGTCACATGCCACAAACATCAACAGTTCCAAAAACAGTTTATTTAAAAGAGAACTAGAAGATAATCACTGTTTCTAATTACAAAGAAAGGTAAATCATTAAAATACTGTCTTAAATGTAATAAAACACTCAATTAGGAAATCACCACCTTGATAATTCAGAGATATCAAGGACTTTAAAAAAAAAAAAGTTTTCCTACTAGAAAGTGTAAGAAATGTGAATTTCAAAGTTGCTGTAACTTAAGTTGTTTAAATGTAAAAAACTAGTAACACTGATCTTAAATTTCTAAACAAACATTAAATGTTTTTAATAGATACACCTTACAATGTTGAAACTCATCTCCAATATGTTCTAATAGGAAAGAGGATTAATTTCATCGTATTTGCAATCACAAATTGGGCTTCCTGTGTATGTTCATCTACATGTTGAAATATGTTTACATGCATGACATGTGGGCACAGTTTACTGGTCATTCTGGCAGAGGTGGTGGATAGATCTGTGAGTTAGGGCATGATCCTGCACCACTGAAGTCAAGAGGAACAGGATTAGTTAAGCACATAAGAATATGTACTTGCAAGATGGTTTGTATGTGCTTCGCTGTTTTTTAATCTGATTGAGGCTTTGGGTTGATGGAAACGTCACTTCAGTAACCCTAACTCCAAATTAACAAACTTTATTGTGCAGTTATTACGTCAGCCCCACTGTTATAACAGCATCAACCACATGCACTAAAGAGATTATGAAACAGTGACAGGTACAGTATTTTACAGTACTGCTTTGAAGATTCCTTTTACTACTTATATTTAGCAGCAAAGAGTCCTGTGGCACCTTATAGACTAACAGACATTTTGGAGCATGAGCTTTCATGGGTGAATACCCACATGAATCCGACGAAGTGGGTATTCACCCACGAAAGCTCATGCTCCAAAACGTCTGTTAGTCTATAAGGTGCCACAGGACTCTTTGCTGCTTTTACAGATCCAGACTAACACGGCTACCCCTCTGATACTTCTATTTATTAATTCCTTTTACTCATTATACAGATTGAGATACCTTTACTCACACTCAATACCACCTTATGCAATGCTGAAGTCACTGGAACTACTCATGGAATAAGGTGCTGTACAAGTATCAGAATCTAACCATAAAGAATCATTTAGCTAAATTAACGACTTATTGCAACTATCCATCAGCCTCAATGGGATCTGAGTACCTAACTTCCCTAGGCTCCTCTGGAAATCCTTGTGTAGGATTCAAAGTGTTTCAGATGACATTCCATACAACAGTTTGTCCTGTAATTACTATAACAGATAAAGTGTGCCTGTTCAAATAAGTGGCACACCATTTCAGCCTTCAGAGCAATTGAGGGAGAATGCTCTGAATCAGGCAGGGCTGGGACCTGAACTTGTGTCTCCCCATCTTAGCTTTGGTAAATATTTCTAGTACCATTTAATGCTAAATCTATAGAGCAGCAGGGTTTTTTTCCTCTCTCTCTCCCCACATATCACAGCTTGAGTATATTAGAATAGGGATCTATTATAACTACACTGATTAAAGTTATGACGGTGATACACAAAGTACTTCTGAGTTGTAGATGTGGTATACTAAGTCAGTCTGAGAGCCACTGATGGAGAACTGCTCTAGAACCAATGTTTGCAATAAATATTTGTAATGAAATAATGGGAGATTAACTGATGCAAAAGGGTTGTGCAGGGCAGTGGTTCTCAACCAGGGGTACACATACCCCTGGGTGCACACAGAGGTCTTCCAGGGGGTACATCAACTCATCCAGGTATTTTCCCTAGTTTTGCAACAGGCTACATAAAAACCACTAGCGAAGTCAGTAGAAACTAAAATTTCATACAGACAACTTGTTTATACTGCTCTGTATACTCCAATTGATTTTATAATTATATGGTAAAAGTGAGAAAGTAAACAATTTTCAGTAATAGTGTGCTGTGACACTTTTGTATTTTTATGTCCGATTTTGTAAGCAAGTAGTTTTTAAGGGGGTATAGAAGATAAATCTGAGTCCTGAAAGGGGTACAGTAGTCTGGAAAGGTTGAGAGCCACTGATGTGGCTTCCCAAATCTATCCCAAGAATCCTGACTTAGAATAAAATGATTATGTATATTTCAAGATCTGTTCTGAAAATTTTTCTTTAAATAGACATTTTTAAGGCAATACTCACTAAGAAAAAAAAACCAGTTAACTGATTTTACACACGGTAGGCAGAGATCATTAATTTCTCCTTTTTGCCAGCTCATGTCTATTGATTACTACAAAAGCTCAGACATTAAAAAGATACTCACTTTAGAGCATGATACAGATGTTATATTGCCAAGTCTTGGTTGGGAACTAGTAGGAGAAGGAAAAATATTACTTCCAGAGAAATTGGGGCATGGGAAGACACCAACTCTACTCAGAGGTACTCTCTTCCCAACTTTATAATTTGTTAGCTCATTAGCCTTTCAGCTATGATTCAAGTTTCCTTGAGCCACAATACTAAATACCCTCCCAATACTCATTTTGATCTAAACCCCACTAGAAACATACCCATATGATTAAAAAAAAGTGAATCTACAAATAGGTTACATGTTTAATATTTTGAAATTGTTATATAGATGTTAAACAGAATATATCAAGATCAAAGGGAAGTGTTCCAAGCACACACCGATGTATACAGGAAACTTACAAAGATTATAACAGCATTCCAAAAGAAGAAACATAAGGGAAAAGAAATTATTCTGGGCTTGAAGACAACTATTTTTTTCTCATGATAACCCCACAATACTGCAAAGAGCTTTAGGAGAGAGGCCTAAAAGGAACAAAAAAGGCCTACTTTTCCACTTTCTTTGAAGAGAGTTGTAATACATTTACAATTTTGTGCATAATCTATATTGGTGCACTAGGGTAACACTTTCTTTTTTTTCCTCATATATTTAACATATTTACCATAATTTTTGGCACACAAGGAAGCATTGCCTGGAAAACCCTAGAATTGGAACAACATAGGAAGAAAGCAATGAATTAAGAGTTGCACGAGAACGTTTACAGGGCGTCTGTCCTCACTAATCTTAGTTCCAATTTTCTCCCAAGTTCACAAGCATCAAAGTTTCTCCTATCCCTCCCACCACAAGTAAAAAAATGAGCCAGGTTTGTGTGTGGGGTGCGGGGGAACACTAGCACTTCAATACTCTAGACTGGAAGAGTGAATGTGAAGAGCTGCAATGGACTACTTAGTCTTAAACAAAACCCCTTTTAGGTTCAAACTAATGTGAAATATAAGGAAGACTGTCAGTTTTGTATTGCACATATCTTAAACTGAGACTACAAATAGTAAAGATTCGCTCTGCATTCCATAGTTGTTGGGGGGTCTTTTTTAGAAAAAGCTAAAGTTCACGTAATTAAAGCATGTGTTTAATTATATGAATTGATAATATATTTAAATTATGCAGATATTTATTGTTATTAACATTAACCTAATAAAACGCTCCCCTCGGCAGGATGCTGGCCTGTGGTGTCCCACCTTGTGTAACTGGTGTTTTCCAGTTGCTTTGCGCGCGTCGGCCGGGCGCCCGGGCATACGCTGCACTTCCCCTCCGCCTTCCCGCCGCGCCGCTGGCCGGCCGGCTTGGCCGCTCTGGGAGTAACGCGCCGGATCTATATACTGCCGTTCCCGCTGTGCGCTTCTCTCTTCTTTCTCGAGGGACTACAGGTGGGGGAGGAGCGGGGTCTGGGCTCGGATCTTCCTACACAAATGCCTTCTTACAGTTACTACAGGTGCCTTCCAGCGTGAAGGATTGGGTGCTCACGAGGCGGAGTGTAGTGCACTAACGTGCCAAGCGAAGGAACTGGAGGAGAGTCTGGAGGCGGAGCAGGTGCGCGGAGAGGGCGGCGTGCTGGCTGGCTCTAGACTGACCGGAGAACGGAAGGGTGGAGGAGTGGAGGTGAGGCAAGTGGGGCGGAGCTCGGCATGCGAGGTGTGAGTGGGCATGTCGGCATGGCGGAGCGACGTGAGCGGTGCGCATGAGTGGTGAGCGTGTAGGCATGCATGGGCCGAGGGCTGCTGTGGCTGCGCGGGATGCATTCGGTGACGGCGATGCAAGAGTGCGGCGAGCGGGCCGCCTGAGCCTGCGTTGGGTCAGCGTGGGAGGCGAGGGAGCGGACGCGGACGCGAAGAAGGCCTGTGGAACCGGGAAAGGAGCCGGCTGGGAAGCGGAAGGGCCAGGTCGGGGAAAGGGAGGTGCCCGGAGAAGAGGCGGGGGGGAAGGCTGGGAGAAGAAGAAGAAGTCGGAGACCACCTAGGAAGGCCGGCGAAGGGTGAGTTGGAAGGGTGGAGCAAGGGGCGCGGACCTGGCCAGGAGCCGCGTGAGACTATAGCTTATAGGAGGGAGAGGGAGAGTGGCAGAGGTCGCAGGGAGAGAGAGGGGAGAGAGAGAGGTGAGAGGAGAGGCAGGAGAGAGAGAGAGGGAGGTAGAGACCGGAAGGGCAGAGGAGCCCGGTCCGAGGCCCAGGGGCGGAGAGGAAGCGTCGCACCAGAGGCGCACGGGCGAGCGCGGAGGAAGGGGCGCGCGGGCAGATAGCGAAGGTGAGGGAATCGGATGAAGGAGATGGTGCTGCTCCCCTCCGTGAAGGGCCATGTCAGTGATGGGCGTGCCAGGTACCAGGATTAGGGAAGAGAGGTAGTCCTGAATGGCAGGTAGTGCCAGGTAGTCCAGACTGGTGGTCTGTGCAACGGTGCCCTGCGCCTGCTCGCCATGTAGCCTGTGGTGGTGCAACCACTTTCAAACCTATGTGCCTGGGGTGGAAGGCCGATTTGGGGTCCAGAGTGGGGTCAAGTCTGCTGCAGAGTCTTGGCGTGGTCGTGGGAGGTGATGTGGGATGAGGATGGGAGCAGAGAGATGGAGATGGAGGTGGGGTGATGAGCTCGGTCTGGGAGGATGAGGTGGCTCGGGTGGAGAGGTGGCCGAGCCACGAGGGAGAGAATGCTGCTGAGGGTGTGCCAATGCTGCTGGAGGGGGTGGCCCGGCGGAGAGGAGGGAAGGCCTAGAGGAGGCGGAGGCTCCTGGGAGAGGAGGGAAGTAGAGGGGAGGAGGCGAGGAGAGGGAGGACAGAGGAGGAGCAGAGAAGGAGCAGAGGAGGACGAGAGAGGCCAGCACCGAAGGAGGACCGAGGCAAGAGCTTGGGACTGGAAGGAGGCTACCTGGCGAAGGGGTCGACCCTGGGAAACGGTGAAGCTGACGGAAACAAGGGGGTGGACGGGAGGGATGGTCGCAGAGAGGAAGCAGCCGCCTGCGAAGAAGACGTGGCGTGTGAGGCGAAGTCCCAGAGGAGGATCGCCTCAGAAGGAGAGGACGATGCAGGAGTGAGGCTGGTCAGCCAGAGAGCCCAGCTGTGTTCCAGGAGCTCTGTGTTGTTCACGAGGTGCTGTTGGCTTGTCCTGTTGGCGGAAAGCTGCGGCAGGGGCGCCAGGCGGGCTTGTTGTGTGGGTGAGCGTGGGATGGGCCCCTGTGGGGTGAGTGATGTGTTGGTGATGAGGTGCCGCTTGCGAGGGCAGCGAGGTGACGCCAGGCAGGCCAGCGCGCGAGGTGCGCGTGACCGCGGACCCAGGCGTCGACGGGTCCGTGTCCAGCGACGAGCGACGCAGCGGTCGGACGACTCCAGCGGACGCGACACCGGCGGTCCGGCGCCGGCCGGCGACACGCGCGCGCGGAGCGGTGGGTCGGCCGCGACCGCCCACGCACCAGCGCGGCCATGGAGCACGCCCGACGGGAGCGCGACGCCGCGGCATGACGTGACGGAAGCCGACCGGAGCGCGACCACGGAGACCGGACCGCAGCGACGAGGACCCGGAGAGAGACGACCGAGGAAGACCCGCGCGCCGGAGCGCGCACCCCCGTGCCGCGCCAGGGTGCAGCCAGGCGCAGGCAGCGGATCGAGGAGTCGAGTCCCACTGAGCCGGGAGGGACTGCTCGGCAGAGACGCTGTCGCCAGGTGTTGCCAGAGGGTAAGCCTGCGACCGAGGGCCCCAGACGCGCTGTCGCTGCGCCGCGCTGCCCCGCGCGAGGCCCAGCCAGCCGCCTGCTGCTATCTGGCGCCTGGCGACTGGCCTGGAAGGCTGCCCTGCCGAACTCCAAGCACTCACGCCGAGTGGTTTGTGGCGACTTGGAAAAGGGAACAAAACCCGCTGTACTGGTCTTTGCGCGGTGAAAAAAAGCAAAAAAGTGGCGAGAAGGAAGGCCAAGTGCAAGGAAGGAAGAAGGAGAGCGTATGATGGTCCCGCGCAAATCCCGATCCCAGAGAGCAGAATGAGGGGCTTGTTCAGAAGATCAGGGTTGAGCAGAGGCTTTTGTTCAGCTCGCGAAGGAGGATCCAGAAACGGACCTCCCCCTCTGCCCTGGCAGGGAGGAGGGACCGGGGCCCCGCCCCCGCCCCCCTGCAGAGGAGGCAGGACTCAGGCAGGAGATGGACAGTAGAGACTGGAGGAGGGAGGGAGGGAGTAGAGGTGGGAGGAGGAGGAGGGACAGGGGGAAGGAAGAGGGGTGGAAGAACTGGAGGAACCAGCTGTTCGGGATATCCCGGGGGACCACCTGGGAAAAATAGGAAAGAGGGCAGGGGAGGAAACGGGAGGAGGAGAAAGGGGAGAGGCGGGTGGGGGGGGGCGGAGGGGCCAAAGGCGGGAGTGGGCCGGCCCGGCCAGGCCTGGAGGCCTGGCCCTCCCCTACGGCGGGGCGCTGGCTTGGGCCTGCGCTGATTCTGTCCTGACTGGCGCGTGGTCGGACCTGACGCGCTGACGGGAGCGCCGGCTGGGTCTGCCGGCTGCGCGCGGAAGGCGCGGCGCTGTGGGCCGTGTGAAGGAATGCGCTGGGGAGCACTGCGGAGGCAAGGCATTCAAGGAGGCGGGTCTTTTTCTTTTTCTCTTCTGGGCCCGAATCGTCAATTTTGTCTTTGCATGAGCCCTCAACCGGCAGGTCCTGCAGCAGTACTGCACCTGCACCGGTGCGAGGAGGCGCAGCCGCCTGAGCTGTGCGCCGAGAGCGCGCGCCGAGTCCGCCGTCGTCGTCCGCCTCCCCCGCCCCGACGGCGTCTTTCCTTCGAGGATCTTTCGTCGAACTCTCCTGGGGGAGCATCGGCGAAGAGCAGTCCGAAGTGTTTTGCGAAGTGGTATTTTGATGTGGATGTGATTGGGCCAGGAGGACTGGGATGGGACCATTTGGTTGGCTGCAGCGCGCGCAGGGCGCGGGGCGGGCGGCCTTGGCGTCATCCGTCCATCAGCCTCCGCCGCGCCGCGCGGGGGGCGCCGCCCGTTCCCCCGGCCGTTCACACGACTCACAAGACAGGCGCGGGTGGCGTCCGGAGCGAGTATAAGTACGGCAGAGTGGGGGGCTGGTAGTCCCCGTGGGTGTGAGGCCGTGGGGAGGGGGGGGTGGTGGGGTGCTTGCCGTGCCAGGCGCGCTGCTGTTCTTGGGAGGCAAGGCAGTGCCCAGTGCGCACACTGTCACGTCCGGCCCGACCACGTAATGGGTCCTGTCCCTCCCTCACCTCACCCTCCGCCCCGGTCACGGCCCCCGCCACCGCGGACCCTGGTTGGGGTGGCTTCAAGGTGGGGGGGTCTCTGGCGGCCAAGTCAGCCCCCGCCGTCCGGGCCGGGAGGGCGCGGGCGGGCGCTTGTCCGTCCGACGCACCGGACGGGGCGGGGCCAGGCCACAGGCCAGCCAGGGTGGGCTTGGGGCTGGGGGGTGGCCGGGGGCGCGGGAGGGGGCGGCGGGGAGGGCCGGGAGGCGGGCGAGCCCACGCGCACCCGAGCACCCCGCGCGCGAAGCGGATGTGGATGCGCTGCCGCTCGGCGATGACCGTGCACCACCCCCCCCCCCCCCCCAGGGTGGTGGTGGGAGTGGGGTGGGGGGGGGGTGCGTGAGCGGCCGCCCGAGCGCGAGGCGGGCGGGCGGCCCGGCCCGCAGGGGGGGGGGAGGCGCCAACCGGTGCGGGGCCATGCCAGATGGCCTGCGCGCCCGGTGACCGCCGCCCCCCGTCCGGCGAGCCGGACCGGAGGCCGCGGGCCCGCCCCGGCCCCGGCCGCCCCGCCGGACCTCGACGGAGCCGCGGTGCGCCGGAGAGCGGTGCGCGCTGCGGCGTTCGCGGTCGCGGGCGGGACGGGACCGGCCGCGCGGCGCCGCCGTGATCGCGACCGGACCGCCGCGAGTGCGACCGCCCGCCGGGATGACGGGCGGGCCGGCGCGGCGCGGCGGCGGCGCGGCGGCGGCGGCGTCGGTACGGCGGGCGGCGGGCGCGAACCGTTGCGCGGCGGCGCGGCGAGCGCCGCGCGGACCGAGCGCGACGACCGCGGTGCGGTCCGGTGGCGGTGTCGGTGTGGGCGAGTCGATCGCCGCCGTTTTCCCGAGCCCGGCCGGCCGCCCCGCCCCGCGCCCGGGCCGGCCGTGCCGCGGCTCGAGCGGCTGAATTAGCGGGGCTCGCGGGCGCGCGCCTCGCCGCGGCCGGCGCCTGGCGGCTCCGCCCGCGGCGGCGCGGCGGCGGCGGCGCGCGACTGACTGACCTGGCGGAGTCGGCGCGCGTCGCGTCGCCCAGTCGGCGCGTCACCACTGGGGCGCAGGCGGCGCAAGCGCAGCTCAGCTGAGTGCGGCACTGGCAGGGGGCTTTGCTTTGGCGAGGCGCTCGCGGCGAGCGCGCGGGAGCGGCGGCGGCGGGGGGCGGGCGCGCGGGGGGGCCTGCGCGCCGGCTGGTGGCGGCCGGCGCCGCGAGCGCGGCCGGTGCCGCCGTCGCTGGTGCCGCTGGGTGCTGCCGGTTGGAGCGACGCCCGCTTCCATATCTGCCTGTGGTGTCGCTTCCTGCGTGGGCTGCCGCGTGGTGCAAAGCAGAGAAGACTTAACGTGTGTCGCGATGTGTGTCTCCGAGCGGCGGAGGCAGGAGCCGGGTGTGATAGGCACGCGGCGGGGCTTTGGCACACACAGCGGGCTTGAAGCGGAAGCCCTGCCCATGGAGCCCGCAGGGGGAAGGAAAAGGGAAAAACTAAAAACAACTAAACAACTACACAAAACACTAACTATAAACTAAGAACTGAAACACTAACTAACTATATAACTATAATATATAAAAAAAAAAAGAAAAGTGAGAGGGTGGAGGAGAGAGAGAGGCACTCACAGTTCCCCCCCGCCGTCACGGGGAGAAAAGGAACTGGAGCGGGCGGGGGCCGGGGGGGGTATA
This sequence comes from Mauremys reevesii, assembly GCF_016161935.1. Taxonomy (NCBI): domain Eukaryota; kingdom Metazoa; phylum Chordata; order Testudines; family Geoemydidae; genus Mauremys; species Mauremys reevesii. The sequence goes on along the minus strand of NC_052631.1, from coordinate 35,606,974 downwards.
TATATTAGCGCCCCAGCCGCGCCACTCCAGCAGGCCGCCCGCCCGCCGGGGGGAAAAAAAAAGGAGAAGAAGAGACCACGCGCGGCGGCGACACACTAACTGGAATGCATTGGAGCAATCACTCGAAGAAGAATCCATATTTCCACACAAGTATAATAAAACTTAACCATAACTATAAACAATTTACATCTCTCACCTCTCCTAATTCCACCTTATTTTACCGTCAAACTATCAAAAAGACTTCAGGCCTGTAATCAGCAACAACATGAATACCAATTTAAAGAGTCTAATCAATTTTGCAGCACACATTGTCCTAATAAAAAAAGTGATTCCATCTTCTCATGGTTATACGCACAGTCTCCTGGAATTTTTTTTCCCTTCTTTATTTCCCCCCACCCCATAAATCATATAAGTCATAACTAGCTACCATATACAAAAATCATCTGTCCTGATCCACTTCTGCTTATTCTCCAGAATGTACATCTTCATATCATTACCTGAATATTTATTTTGATTAAACTCCAAAGAGAGTAATTATAAATTATAAAATCTACTTCATCCTAGCATAAAGCTGTCATTTTTTTCTATTGCAATGCTTTCCCATACCTTGTTTCTCCCCATTCCACTAATTCTGGGAGGCTCAGTCCTTTTCCAAAAAGAAGTTAACACACTTCACTGATAGCAGTCAGTGAGTCAATATCCCATAACCATGAGAGCAATCCGCAAATCAATAAGCTCCTTCAGTCTGTGACCTAAAATAGAACCATTATGGGTTCGGTGGATTGGCTAACTTCAGTTATTTTGAAATTTCTATTTGTTATTTTCCTCCAAAAATCTATTATCTTAGGGCATCCCTGCCACATGTGCAGAAGGTCTCTAATCCTCCAAATTCTCTCCAGCATTTATGATTCCTTTTTAACTTAATTATAGTGAGGTACTATTGATATGGTTTTGCAATAGTTGTCCTTAATAGTTATATATATAGCTCAGGTTTTGGTCCTCCAGACATTTTTAGATTGCTATAAAGTTAAATTTATTTGTAGATCCTTTTCCTGTTTTTCCAAAAATAAACATCAGGAAGACAAGACTGTCACTAACAATCTGCTAACACATGGAAGCCAGGCCCAAACTACAGTTTTAAGGAGCTCTTCATTTTCTGTATCCTGAAAACTCAAAGAAGTAAAGACAGTCCTAACTCTACTACCTGTAGCTTAATTTTAAAATGTAAGTCCCTCAATCAAAATAGAACCTTAAACTACTAAAAATCACCTGCTTTCCTTTGAGGGAGAATAGATGGACAAGTCTACTAATTAGAAAGCTGCAAAAATTTTATTTTACATTTAAATCAGGAACCTACACACACTCCTATAGAAAATTATTTAAAATGTACCAGGCTACATCAGATGAAGGAAGCAATTAACAAATGAAACACCAAACAAAAATGAAAAAGTATTTTTTTCAGAGAACCCAATAATGTATGCAACCTTCATCTAAAAGGTCTTACAATTATATAGCATCTTCCATCCTGCATAAGTTGTAAAGCAATTCTCATTTAACTCATTCACCCACCATTGATGCAGACACACCTAGGACAAAAGGGGGTCACTGCTTAACAGCAGTTCAACTACACAACAGTTCAGCAGAAAACAAATACCACCAAATCCACTGAAAAACTAATTTAATCACCTAAATTAGAATTTGGCCTGAATACTAGTGTTGTCTCCTTCTCTTGCAAAGACTGCCAAGGAATTTTTACCAATCACAAAGTGGCCAAGCTCTTTTGTTTTTCCATCTCATTTAAAAGATGGTAGTAACCTCCAGCAGCAGCAAGGTGCTTTCCAACACAATGCTGAGGTATTTAATTCAGTACCAACTTAGCTGGAATCATGGGTACCCAATACTTATCAAGACCAGGCCCTCAGAGAGAAGTGCTGCTAAATCACCAACACCTATAAGACTTGGGAATCACCTTGAAACTCTTCCATGTAAGGGCTGAATAGACTTGTCCCTGCCTATCTTGAAAGATCTGATGACAACACAGCTAGACATAGTATGGTCATAGAATTAGGGGGGGGAAAATACACATTTCTTGCAAAAATTTTAAAATTAGTATTAGCACACCTTTATCAACTCAAACACCTAAAACACAGTGAAAATGAACAGATGGCTAGTTTTCACAGTCCAACCTGTTCAACTCCATGCCACCTTTTAATCTGAAATATTAACTAAATCTAGTCATGTTCTTTCAATGTTCACGATTAGATAAAATTTAAGAGCATTTTCACATTAAAGAATGTATACCATTGTTAAAAGGGAATTTTCCAAAACAGTGCCCATTTCCTTTCAACAAGGTAAATAATGTTGCAACTTTGTCTTTTTTTTTTTAATAATTTCAAAGCCCTAAATATGTTACAGTGAAACTTAACTGATGAATATCCAACTTATTACTACATATATTATGGGCTAACGGCTAATTTGCTTTTATAAAAATATGGCTTGTGACTGTGAAATATAGCATACACTCACAAAGGCACTGATGTGATATGTTTATTTAATCATATGGTCTGAAGTGAATAGTACCAGTCATTGTGTTGAAATTAATTCATTTATTTGAAGCTGAACAAACGTGTGACAAACCATCTTCCCTTTCTTCCCTCAACCCATCCCAAAATGCACACCACAGAGACTAAGAGTCTAAGGCTATGTCTACACTACAACTTATGTCAACATAATTTATGTCGCTCGGGGTGTGAATAAACCACCCCTCTGAGCTAGGTAAGTTACACCAATGTAAGCACCAGCGTGGACAGCGCTATGTCAGCAGGAGAGCTTCTCCCACTGACATAGCTACTGCCGCTTGTGGAAGTGGTTTTATTATGCCAACAGGAGATGCGCTGCAGCCGTGTATGTGTAGAATGCCCTAAATGTTAATAGACCAGTAACAGCTTCTGCCACCTGAATACTCACAGTTTTAGTCTAGTTCAACAAATTATCCAGGTTCTTTCTGAAATCTCGGCTCAGACTCATCCATGTGAATCTACAGACGTTAAAGCAACTTCTTTAATGCTTGGACGGACCCAAGCATTATATCTAATGTAAATTTTAATTTCACGTCAAGGTACACCATGTACCCCTCTCTCCCCCCAGGGTCAAAACAAGCCATAAAAGAAGCTAATGCTCCCAGAAGCAGAGTTTTCTTTCAGCCATGCAAAGGCCACAGGTACCAGCCACTCTGATTTGGAGAATGTAGGAGTGTCAATGAGACTAAAAGCTTCCTTTATTTTTTAAATACAAAAATTAAGCCACTATCTCTTTGCTCTGCAACAATAGCTTGGAAAACTTAAAACTAACGTAAGCTGATCACTGGGGTTGAAAGGAACAAGCAGCCAGGCTACACGTATGCAAAAGAAGGTTGGGCAAAGTGGAGGATAACTATCCTATCCGTTCCATATAAAATGCATCAGTTTACAGTTTCGGGTATATTTAAACAGACTCATTTTACATAACACACATGTATGGGATCTCTCTAACCCTCTCCAGAAATCTTTAAAGTAGCCCTGTATTTATTGTTGCAATAACAGCATACAGGAATAGCTGGTTACATTCTAGGGGTTGGCAGAAAAATATTTTGTAGGATTATCCAAAAATAAGAAAGAGAGCTCTACAGGAAATTAAGATCGTCAAAAGCATTGACAAAATATGACGCATAAACAAATACAATAACTCACTTCAAGTCAGACTGATCTAACCAACCAATTTCTTGTAGATGAAAGTTAATTTCTTGTGATAAAAGTAATAAGAATCCTTGGTGAGAGTCCATCTAACAGCTCTTAAAGTCAGGTTATTTGTGTAAATTTATAAAACTTCTTGTTGTTAGTCTAATTCTCACTTAGTCTGTATTTTCACAAGAAACTTATAGAATTGGCTATATTAAGGCTATTTTGTCATATACACTATATTCTGACACTTCCGTATACACTCATGGCCTTTATCTTCACTGGTCAAAAGTCATAACAAAATAGTTCAAATGCAGCTACAGAAAAGTCAGGCCTGCATTGACTCATCTCTAACAAAGTTTTAAAGACAGAACTAGCATGCTTTTGCTCCATCCACATAGGTCAACTAAATCAGGTTAAAATTATATTATTTGTTTGAGAGCTTTTTAAGTAGTCCTTTAGCCAGCAACAACTGGCCCATTGTGACTTGAATAGAGAAATGCAACATAAGAACGTTACAGTACTTTAACAAGAGGGTAAAAGATGGCAAAAAAATATAGCTCCTTCCCCTATTTTGGGAAAATAACTAGAACTTCAGTGTGTGTTTTGTGCAGCAGACTTATTACTCTGCAAAGGCACTGTTTTAGTCCCTCAAATGTAAACAATGTTTACAAAATATAGTTAGTATATAGACATTCTTTATTATCAATATACAACATAATATTATGAATTAATCACTTGCCACATTTAACATGTCAAATCAAATTGATTTGAACATCCATTGCACAGTGAGTTTTTCTGGCTTCTGTGTAACAGATAGCCGACCAATTAAAGAAAAATTTGTTGAAAAAATGTGCAGAGTTTATTTAAACCCTATGCCAAGTTTCATCTCCAAATTTTTATAGCTGAATTACTGACACTGAAAGGTGTGTGTATGAGTACATATTTTAAGGGTTAGAGTATCTTGTTATATTTTTTGAAAATGGCATTATTGTACAGGCTCTGTACTCCTGAAAGTTCATACATAAGATTATTTCATTGTACAACCTTAAAGTAACCGTTGTATACCTAATGCAAAAATACAGAACTTTAGTAACAAGATGATAAAAAGTGATTTCCATTACTCTTTCTAGATTCAAGTAATTTCAAAAGGTAAAATTTAAAAAAAAAATCCTACACCATCTGTTTTTTTTGTCTGTTTATTTGACAGCCTAATCCCACAATCTAGCCACACTTAAATACCCATATGCTTTAATGTGCATTTAACAATACAATGTTGCATAAACACCTTTTTTAATATGTCAGAGTTAAACTGGTCACACAAACTTATTTCTTTCTATTGTGAATATGAAGGGTGGTTTACTGCTCAAGGAATTCTGGTCATTGACTGCTTCTGACTACTGAACAGCCAGCCCACTTCAGTCTCTAGATTCCTAAGTACTCTAAGCATCTGTCTATCTGCAATTAGACATCCCCGGCTGGCCTGTGCAGGCTGACTTGGGGTCACAGGGGCTTTTTAACTGGGGTGCACACATTTGGGCTTAGGCTGGAGCGCTACAATCCTGTGAGGTGGAAGGGTCCCAGAGCTCAGCCTGCAGCCTATCCACACCGCAATTAAACAGCCCTTTAGCCAAGCCCTGGGAGGCTGTCAGCTGGCACAGGCCAGTCATGAGTGTCTAACTGCAGGGCAAACATAGGGACTGTTTAATTGTGGTGTAGATGTTCGGGTAGCAGCCTGGGCTCTGGGACCCTCCTGCCTGAGGCCTGGCCTACACTGGGGGCAGGGGAGGGGGGAATCAATCTAAGTTACGCAACTTCAGCTACGTGAATAATGTAGCTGAATTTGACGTACTTAGATCTACTTACCGCAGTGTCTTCACTGCGGTAAGTTGACTGCTGACGCTCCCCCGTCGACTCTGCCTACACTTCTCGCTCCGGTGGAGTACCGGAGTCAACGGGAGAGCGCTCAATGGTCGATTTATCACATCTTCACTAGATGCGATAAATCGACCACCGCTGTATCGATCGCTCCGGAGGTAAGTGTAGACATGCCCTGAAAGTCTACACCACAATTAAACAGCCCCTTAGCCCAAGCCTCATGAGCGCAAGTGAGCTGGCATAGGCTGGTCGCAAATTTTTAATTGCAGTGTAGACATACCCTCTGCCACTGCCCTTGAGGGAAGAAAAAGCAGAGTCAGTGAGATTCTGTATACCAGCAGCTGGTTAATACTGAAGGACATTTGTATGGAGGGGCATTTGCACATTTAGTTTCTACACTCCTTAATTACAAGAAACTAAAAAAAACGGAAGAAAAGTAATTTTGCAGTAAAATAACGATTCTTAGGTAGAACATTGGGGGAGGGATCGCTCAGTGGTTTGAGCATTGGCCTGCTAAACCCAGGGTTGTGAGTTCAATCATTGAGGGGGCCATTTAGGGATCTGGGGCAAAAATCTGTCTGGGGATTAGTCCTGCTTTGAGCAGGGGGTTGGACTAGATGACCTCCTGAGGTCCCTTCCAACCCTGATATGATGTCTATGATTCTATGAACATTTGAGATTGAGCAACAGTTTTTAACAGTGTGTTTACACTTATGCTATTTTTAATTCATACATGAATAAACAACAAAAAAATGTAAAGAAAAGTGCAAAATTATTGTACACCTTTCCATTATCTTTCACCCATGTTTATTATAGGAAAGAAATGCTAAAAATGTTATAGATAAGTACAGAATATGAAGGACCATGGCCATCATTAGGGAGTAACCATGACATTGCTAGATTTCAGGAATCTTACTTGTCCAACAAGGTTACCTTTTCCACATAATGCAATAGTAAATATTCCCACATGAAAAACTGAAACAAAATGAAGGAAATGGAGATGTAATACTGCTGAAGATATACGACAAACAAACAGAGAACACAGAAATGGCATAACACTAGCAACATTAACAATTCAAAACTAGGAATGATGCATCAGAATTGGAAAAGGTGAAAAGAGAGAATAGTAACCAGATATGAATGTAAATACTAAATATAGGTCCCAGTCTTGCAAACACATGTAACTTCATTTACATGAAGAGTCCACTGAAGTCAACTGAGCAAATTACACATGTGCCTGCATCTTTAGAAAAATGGGATTATAGTTTTTGGAGAGCGTGATAACTTTTCTCTCTTATAATTACTTGCATGATAGTAAACTCTTAAAAGCTGTCATTCACTGCCATGTTCTTTTTTCAGTTAGAAATCCTTTGTGAACTTTTGACTGGGTTTGTTTGCAAAAAAGGAAATGTATTTTAAATAGCAAAACTTGAAAAATACTATCAACAGATGTCAGCTTCTACTTTGGAGTTTGGAGGCCTTGATGTCAATATATATAATATATACATAAAGGTGTTAATTTTTAAGGAACATAATTAGATAACTATAGTGAAATAACTGTAATCCATTCTTTAAACAACTCAAAAGGAAAAATTAAAACAATGCTAACAAGCAGTAGTTTGAGGGGTTAAAAAAAAAAAATCAAGCATTCTCAGCATTTATGAGAGCAGGGCTCCGTGTGAACATTCTTCACCCACGAACAGCATTTTATATGCTCAGTTACAAAAACTGTCAAAAAATAAAATGCAAAATAATGTTTATTCTAATCCTTGGATTTACCCTTGCAGGGACAGCTCTAGGCTTTTTGCCGCCCCAAGCACGGCAGGCAGGCTGCCTCCGGTGGTTTGCCTGCGGAGGGTCCGCTGGTCCCGCGGCTTCGGCGGACCTCCCACAGGCACGCCTGCGGGACGACCCCCGACGCCGCGGGACCAGCGGACCCTCCGCAGGCACACCTGCGGGAGGTCCACCAAAGCCGCGGACCAGCGGACCCTCCGCAGGCAAACCGCCGGAGGCAGCCTGCCTGCCGCCCCAAGCACGCGCTTGACATGCTGGGGCCTGGAGCCGCCCCTGTACCTTTGTTAGTTTACCCTCATCTACATAAAGAGATTTTATGCATGGATCCTACTAGCCAAATTTAAAAGATTGCCAGAAAACTTTTATTTTATAAGAGTAGTTTGCTGTAAAATAGATGCACAATTTTTGTCACTGTTAAGTTTTATGATAGTCGCTCTATGGCAGGGGTTCTCTAACTGGGGGTTGGGACCCCTCAGGGGGTCACAAGGTCAATACATGGGGGGTTGCAAGCTGTCAACCTCCACCCCAAACCCCGCTTGCCTCCAGCATTTATAGTGGTGTTAAATATATTTAAAAGGGTGTTTAATGTATTGGGGGGGGAGTCGCACTTGTGGCTTGCAATGTGAAAGGGGTCACCAGTAAAAAAGTTTGAGACCCACTGCTCTATGGTATACAAGTTGTCTAAGGCTGTTTCAGCCAATCAATTATTATTTTTCTATACTTCCAAAAGTTCTAATAATATGAGGTTTATGCACTGAATAAGAGTGTATTAAAATAAATAATTTCTTTGGAGATCACCACCACAGACCACTTAAAACATTCTAGTCTTTTAATATAGTACACACTGCTCCTTCTTTTGACATTCACTGTTCAACATAAAGAATTGTTGTTGATTAGAAGTAGAGTATAAGGGGGAAGCTGTCTAGTTGAATCAGAGTCCTAAAGATAACTTCCAGCAATTTAAAGAAGTCTTAAAATCCTCAACTTCATTGGCAGGAATTTTGGCTAAGCAAGTCCTCTGCCATATTATGTGCTGGTGAACTGATGTGAACAGGTATGTCCAGTTTATATGTGAAGGCAACACATTTTAATTGTTTGCCACTGGTAACATCAAAAGTTATGATAAACACTAAAAGCCAATGACTCAACAGAGTGTCTCCTTTTTAACGTGTGTGTGTGTGTGTATGTGTGTGTACACACACACACACACACACACACACACAGAGACTTACTTGCAGGAAATCATAAATGATTACTGAAGTTTTCATATTTCTTGTAATGCTAGAAACCATTAACAGCAGTCTTCACATTCATGTGCTCTAACCTTCAACTGAAGAAACTGTCGAAGCACCAGGACAGATTTATGGCAGTATAAGTTAATAACTAGGCCCATTCACTCAGTAACTAAAGTCGCTGGCAATCCCACAGCTGGATATATGAAACAATCCTATGAAAGTTACACAGAGGCTATGTTGCTACCAAATGTTGCAACCTGACATTTTACCATCTGACCTAAAATCCCTGCAACATGAAGTTTCCCATATGCAGAAAAACTAGCCCAGAGATGGATTTATAAGACTCCTTATTTTGTTTACATACAACTATAACTTCCGATTCCTTGTCTGGGAGCCTTTCATTGGAAACTGCATTAAATATATTTTCCTAACATATTCGCATAAGAGGGAAGAACCACCACCCCCCAATCCCAATCCCCAGTGAGTGCCTGTGCTGCCACCCATCCTCTAGTCCCAGCCCTCAGGGCCTGTGCCACCACCACCCACAACCCCAGTCCCCAGTAAATGCCTATGCTGCGACCCCCCTGCCCTGGTGCCAGTCCCCAGTAACTGCCTGTGCTGGGCCCCTCAGTAAGTGTTTGTGTTGTCTCCCCTCTCCCACAAACAAATGCCCATGCTGCCACCTCACTCCCCCCCTCAGTCCTGGTCCCAGTCCCCAGTGAGTGCCCATGCCACCACTGCCCCCTCCTCTCCCGTGCCGGTCCCAGTCCCCAGTGAGTGCCCGGGCTGCCGCCCCCCCAGTCCCGGTCCCCAGTGAGTGCCCGTGCCGCCGCCCCCCAGTCCCGGTCCCGGTCCCGAGTGAGTGTCCGTGCTGCAGCCTCCCCCCAGTCCCGGTCCCGGTCCCCAGTGAGTGCCCGGGCCGCCGCCCCCCAGTCCCGGTCTCGGTCCCCAGTGAGTGCCCGGGCCGCCGCCCCCCAGTCCCGGTCCCGGTCCCCAGTGAGTGCCCGGGCCGCCGCCCCCCAGTGCCAGTCCCGGTCCCCAGTGAGTGCCCGGGCTGCCGCCCCCCAGTCCCGGTCCCAGTCCCCAGTGAGTGCCCGGGCTGCCTCCCCCCGGTCCCAGTCCCGGTCCCCAGTGAGTGCCCGGGTCGCCGCCCCCCAGTCCCGGTCCTTCCTCCCCCGCTTGGCCGCGGTGACAGGTTCCATTGTGCTGATAACAGATGGGGGCACAGAGCGTGTCATCCTCCTCCCCCCGGCTCCCCAGCCCCTTTTCCCTGCCCCCCCCCCGCCCCGGAGTTTCTCCCCTCGCCCCCAGCCCGTCCCCCGCGGGGAGCAGGGTGACAGACCGGGCGGCTGCGGGGCCTGCGGCCGGGCGGAGGCCGGGGCCTGGCGCGGAACCGGTGCCCGGGTACTCACGGGGAAAGCTCGGATCCGCATCTTGGTGTCCTTCCGGCTGCCCGTCCCCTTGCTCAGGTTCGACATCTTCGGACCCGGCTCGAGCGGAGCCTCCTGCGGGGTGAGGGGGGGGTTCGGGGAGACCCCGGGCAGGAGCCCCTGGCGACCTTCACTCCGGGCGGCGGCCCCCGGGGCGTGCGGGGCGGGGAGGAGGGAGGCGGCTACGGGGGGTTCTGGGCGGCGGCGGCGCAGGCCCCTGTCTCCAGCGGCGGCGGCGGCGGCGGCGGCGGCGTTTCCTTCACCCTCGTCCGCCGCGATGGCGGACAAACATCGCTCAGTGCGCAGGGCCAAGCGCCCCCCCACCCCTGAGACAGATCCGGCCGCGGCGGCAGGAGGGGCGCGGGGAGGAGCACGGCGGGGAGGGAGGGCGGGCGAGGGGGTGGGGGCTCTGCTGCCTAGCTCTCGCGAGACTTCGCTCCGAGCTGTCATCGTCTGTAAAGGGGCGAGGGGAGAGGGAAAGGCAGGAAGAGAAAGCGCGCTGGGGCAAAGGCGGCCGCTGATTGGCTGAATGGGGCGCAGTAGGGGAGGGGCAAACGCGGAGAAGGTGCCCTGGCTGGCCTGGGGAGGGTGAGGGGGTGCCTGGGTGGGGATAGAGCAGGGTTGGGGGAAGGGGTCTCTTAGCAGCCCCAGCTGCTGTAGAGAGTCTGTCAGGGGCTGGCAGGAGCCTCCCTGGGCCCATAGACACCACATACTGGGCCTAGTGCTGCCCCTACTCATTGCAATCAGAGCCTTGGGCCAGCTAGAACTAAGGTGCCTCACATTGTTAGCAACTGGCTGAGCAGGCACAGACGTTAGGTCCTGTCTACACTAGCCGCTTCGCCAGCTCTCACCCTTTTACCTCACGTCTCAGGAGTTTTTCTTAAAGTCACAGCTCCTGGAGTCAGGTGACTTTGGAAGACTCACAGCTGTCCTTTTTTTAAAAAAATGTGTTTGGGGGGGGGGACAAGGCTCAAAGCCTGAACAGAAAACAAAAAGAGGCCCAGCATTAATTATTTTATTAAAAGTTACGATTGAGGAGGATCTGACTTGTGATGTTTGAACACTTGGAGTTGGCAATAGTAGTCCTGAAATTTGTCTGTCTATTGCTATCACTGAGGCAGCTCCCCTGTTGGTAATAATCATGCAATTGGTAGCATGAATGAGGTAGATGCCAGTGTTCACCAAGCTTTTAGCCATCAGGTTGCTAGACCTGTGCTGAGATGGTTATTAATATGCTGGTAGTTTGGCAACACTAACTAATGCCCGATGGTAGCAATGGTGGGAAATCTAAAGGAAACAAAGTAAAATGTAGACACAGCCTTAAACATAGGCCCTTAACTCCTTTCAAACCTGTATGGACAGGGCAAAAGCAAACAGTCTCTTTAAAAGACAGGCCAAGAAAAGAACTGCACAGGCATATTGTGCCTTTTCCTGTTATTTATCAACCTGAAGTTTCCCTGTGGTTAATTTTGCCCCACTGAGTCATGGCACTCATGGGTGTTGTACTCCTTGGGAGACTCATAGTCATGTTGAAATACATTTTTGTTTTACATTTTTTAATTTGCTAATCACAACATATGCTTGAGAAATGAGGATGCCACCTGAAGCAATACCTGTGTGAGAGTGAGGCTAAATATAGGTCACTTGCAAATTGGGACAGTTTATATAACAGAGATGGATGTTTTGTAAATATCAGATTTTGCAAGTCAATGGCAGGTTCAATTGCTCAGTGCTTCTGGCATTCAGGTGGGTCACTCAAAAACAACAACAACAAAAAGTTAGTAGACACTTGAAATTTGGGCCTAGGTGACTAGCCCAAGATCCCATACAGGCACAGGCAGGAATAGAACTCCTAGTTTTGATTCCCAGTCTGGACCCTAACCACAGGAATATAATTCTTCTTAGGTATTTTTCAGACTAGTACACTATCATAAGATCATTATACCACTTAGCAATTTCGTAGCAAAACCTGTAAAACTTTGGCACTGAGGTACAAATATCCTGTGAGCTAGTTTGCCTTCTGTAATAGTTTCTTCACCTATTTGTTCCCTTCAGTTTAAAACAACCACTGCCCATTGAGACTAATGCAAGTACCTCTACTGGACGTTTTTAATCTCCTGATCAGCATTAAGTATACACCGAAAAGAAAAATTATGTAACAGCAGCACAACAACAACGAGTCTTAATGATTTCAGCATGACTAAAGTACAGTACCATTCGGCCCTTTTGAAAAGTACAGTTTCTAGAGAATAATGTCTAGTTCTTAAAGCACTTTTCATTAAAACCAAAAATAAAAGTCAAGTGGTAGGAAAGGCAAAGTTTTCCTTCTGACTGCCAATATGAAGAATATGGTCCCCAGACATTTCAATGTTGTCTTCCTCATCTGGGAGTTTAGTAGATGAATCCAACCCAGCCAATTAAGTCTAAACTAAGAATTTTGCTTGCAAGAAGTTCAGAGGGTTAGGAGAAAGATCCTACTTTAAATTGCAGTTTGGATTTCAGGTGCCTGCAAAAATGGGCAGTGTCCACTACTGCTGATTGCTCTAGCACAATGTCTTCTGCTACTGTTTTTGTGCTTTCTTTCATGATATGCCCTTATGCTTAGGGCAACCTCACTAGCCCAGTGTACCAGGCTCTCATTTTCTCATTCTAGTCACTCCTAAAGACTCACTTCTTTTTAGGAGTTCCACAAATAGTAACTCAGGTTAGTCAAATGCTCAATCCCAACATGTAACTAGAGGAGGGCTGATGATTTAAAAATGAAGTTATAACCATGTCTGTTCTCCTTGGGAATCTTTCCTAACTTTAGCTGTATTTTGCACTGTAAGATTATTTGGCACTATACAAGACTCAATAATATTGCTGGTTCTTACTTACTAAAATTATTAAGAGTGAGGATTGTTGCCTGAGGTTCTACCTATGAAGGTTTGCAGCACAGAGGATCTCCGATGAAACTCACCACTTACTTCTTTCTGCATTCCAGCTCTGCGACAAACAGGTGTGCAGAATCCCCCTGTGCAACTCTAATTTCTGCTCCCATCTGTAGCAGAAATAAAGCAGTTTTGCTAAATGTAAGGTCTTGTGCTCACCCAAGGGACCACTGGAATTGCTCTTAAGTACCAGTAGTGTCAATCAGAGGGGAGATGGGTGGGTGAAGAACAGCAAGATTGACCTATGAACTACTAGTAGCCCTAATGCCAATCTTGGTCAATGCCAGCTATCTTATGTATACATCTTCAAATATTCCTACAATAAATAAAGTAATAACTAGTTTTTGGGAAATACCCTTCAGTAATAGGAGTTCAGGTTCATGTGCCATGATGACTACTTCTACCGTCTATTCACCCTTAGCCTCCTTCATGCTAGTATTCAAGCTTGCAGTGTAAGGGCCAGGAATGCCTGCTCTAATAGGTAGAGAATAGCTCAGCATGGAGAGTGACTAGTATGCATCTGAAGGTCACATGGCTAAATGCACTGCTGGAAGGTACTCCAAAATTACAGTGATGAGCACAGTATAAGGACCTACATAAAATACTTTCACTTCAATGACTCTAACCATTTCTTTCTAACAATATGACACGCTTGCTGCTTTTACTAGTATTTTCTCAAGTGACATGATATCTTAAAGTTTTTATTTACTTGTACGCCTGCTGAAAAACTTTCTAGCATTACTTAAAATGTTGCTGAGGGCATCAGAAGCATTAAAAGGTTGGCCCTAATACAATATATTCTCTACATTCCTAACATAAACATAACTTTTCTCTTTTAAAAATTACAGAAAAGCAAGTTTTTGGTTTATTTACACAAGAATACCATTTCTTAATTTAAAAAATAAGTTTCTTTGTTTCTTTTAAGGCCCAGTCATACACACTGAAATCAATGTGAGTTTTGCCATTAATTTGAATGGGGGAAGAATCAGAGCCTTGGCTGCTTGTATCAGAGAGCTCTGTGTTTGCATGGTCTCATTCTGTACCATTCTGCATTTGAAAAGAAACTCAGAATGGCAGCTGCCTATGTTAGGGTGGGAGGAAGAAATTCTTCTCTATTTAAAAGGCAGTACAAAGAAAAAAAAATCAAATAATTTCTTTTCAGCTACATAAATCCATTTATCACAGTCTGAAGTTGATGCTTGTTTTAGGCTTTGCATGAATTTTGTGTGATACATTGAGGATATGTATGGGACTATAATCATTTCTCTTTTTTGAAAGGCTTTAAAAACAACAACAAAAGATGTATTCCCTCAATTGTAACACCTAAAATCTATTGAAAAGATATTTTGATAACAATGCAGAACTATATATAGCTGGAAAAATGTGAAGGGGCTTCAACAAAACCTATGTAATACCTGCATTTTGAAAGGGGGAGGGAAGGGCGGAAAGTAGGTTTTCAATGTATTACATTCAGAATCCCATCCTGCAATCCCGACAAGCAAAATTTCCTTTGAAGTCATTACAGGATTAGTAAAATACGACACAATGAGGTAAGTTTTATTTTGCTATTTTATTGAACGTTCTCATATCCCCATGCCAATTCTCCCCGCCCCCCCCAACAATATTCTACAGTCATTTTAAACATATATCCCATTGACATCAAGGAGGCCTGTTGGGGCCAGTAAAAGCATCAAAATAAACATTCAAAAATATAAAATAGATTATTTCTAAATTTCTGCATTTAGAAACAGAATAACTGAAATATTGTAATTCCAAATTATGTTCCACCTGGTTCCTATCCTAAAAAGATGTGAGTTTTTTTACCTCCTTCTTGTATGGCCTGAATCAACATCCTATACTTGTAATTTTAATTTCCTTGACCATTGCTTCATAAGGCTTTAGGGGGGAGTTTGATGACAGAAGATGCTGAAGTAACAGTTGAACAATTCTACTTTTATCTTGCAATCCCTTTCTTCCTATACAAGGCTGTAAATAAAGACCTGCTAAGCTAAAGTCACCAAATAGCATTCCCCACCCCTGACAAACAATACCTGGTGTGGTGTCAAATTTTTACAGCACCAGTGGTTCTGACTACTTTACAGAGGCACCATAGTAACTCTAGCTCAGGAACCAATCCATGCAACAAACCTCAATGCCAACTCTGCCCACATATCTATACCAGCAACACCATCACAGGACCTAACCAGATCAGCCACAACATCACCGGTTCATTCACCTGCACGTCCACCAATGTAATATATGCCATCATATGCCAGCAATGCCCTTCTGCTACGTACATCGGCCAAACTGGACAGTCTCTAAGGAAAAGGATAAATGGACACAAATCAGATATTAGGAATGGCAATATACAAAAACCTGTAGGAGAACACTTCAACCTCCCTGGCCACACAATAGCAGATCTTAAGGTGGCCATCCTCCAGCAAAAAAACTTTAGGACCAGACTTCTAAGAGAAACTGCTGAGCTTCAGTTCATTTGCAAATTTGACACCATCAGTTTAGGATTAAACAAAGACTGTGAATGGCTTGCCAACTACAGAACCAGTTTCTCCTCCCTTGGTTTTCACACCTCAACTGCTAGAACAGGGCCTCATCCTGCCTGATTGATCTAGCCTCGTTATCTCTAGCTTGCTTCTTGCTTGCTTATATTTACCTGCCCTTGGAAATTTCCACTCTTGCATCGGACGAAGTGGGCATTCACCCACGAAAGCTCATGCTGCAAAACGTCTGTTAGTCTATAAGGTGCCACAGGATTCTTTGCTGCTTTTACAGAGGCTGTCATTTTGTCCAGAAGATTCACAAAGTAGAACTAAAGGAAATTCACATGGCTCTTCAGTGAATGGAAATAGTAGAAGGTTTTGAAGGTTGTTTTCCTATGGCAGTGTGTATTGAAAATGTGCATTGTATCCCTGTTCTTAAATAAACTTATCTTATTTCAGCCCCCTTACAGTCTAGTTTTTTTTGTTTTTTATACTGTGTGTCTGTAATGCAGATGATTATTGCTTCAGTGCAGTGGTCTAGTTACTGAAGGTGTGAAGCTAAACAAGGGGCTAATTGGGTGGCAAATACATTTCAATATGAATTGAAATTCTCCACTCCCACTCTGATCCTTGTTGGCACTATGTGTATGTGAAGACAACTTTTCCAAAGTCTCCAGTTTGAGGGTAAAGTACTGCAGATGTAGACATTTTATTAAAGTTAATGTTTAAAATCAAATTTACACAAGTTAAGAGGGAAGGTACTGTACATCTGGGGTTGGGCTTGGGTTATGGGGGATTGCAAGTATCGGTTACAAGATTCACAAGGTACATACGGTACATATAAGCAGCATAGATCCAGATTGGGGTAGGGGACTTTTTAAAGCGTCAGTGGATAAATGGGCTCGGGTACGCCATGCATGGAATGTATTAAGAGTCCAAGTCAGTATTGGTGTAGAGAATAAGTACATGGGTGGGGTGCGTCCCTCTGTTTGTCAGGGAAGGAAGTGGGTTATTTCCCTGGTTGGCAGTCTCGGTTACTCGACCTGGTACTGGCAGTGTCCCATGATGTGTTCTGTGTAGATGTCTCTGGACCACCTGATGGTGTCGGACACCATGAGCTGTCTCATAAGCTGGGCATAGCATCGACCGACTCCGCACGCTTTCAGTACCAGCTCGTTGTGGTGGTCCCATGTGCCCAGGACTCCCATGATCAGGGCCTGTATCTGGACCTCATAGCCCTGAGCTCTCAGGGTGTCACCAGCGGGCTTTCAGTTGAATGGCAGATAGGTATTGTCAGTAGGAGCACAGGGGTTGTGGGAGGGGGTGTTGATGTAAATAATTGCTTTCCGTTGTTATCTGAAAACAACTTTCAAAGTTTCCATTTGGTCTGAGAGGAAAACTACTGCAGGTGTGTGGAAAAACAAGGTGTTAATTGGGAGACTTTTCACACACAGTATGTAAGGCTATGTCTATACTAGTACTTTTATCTGTATAATTTGTCACTCAGGGATGTGAAAAAAACACGCTTCTGAGCGACATAAGTTACACTGACAGAACGGCTGGTGTGAACAGTGCTATGTGGGCGGGAGACATAACTACCGCTGCTCGTTGGGGGTTTAGAGCGGCTACATGAGCAACCTTTACACGAGCTATCTTTGCACGTCTACACTGCCAAAGTTACATCGCTGACAGTTACAGCACCACTCAGAGAGCGCTGAAGGGAAACCACTATTGTGTGTTCACACTGTCAGCTGCCTGCGCAATAGCTTGTTCACACTTGTGGCACTTGCAGCGGTATTCAAAGCGATGCACTCTGGGCAGCTATCCCACAGAGCACCTCTTTCTCTTCTGCCGATAAGACTTGTGGGAAAGCGGAGGGGGGGGGGTCACAGGGCACCCTGGGTCCTGTCCCAATGCTCTGTGATGCATTGCTTTGCATCCCAGCAATCCCTGTGCTTCCGTCCACATTTGGCACCATCTTTAAATGGTTTGTGAACTACGCACCTTGCCTCTTCAGGCTGCAGGAATGGATCCTGAACTGTCGACCAGTATGCTGCTCGCTCTGGCTAACACATCACTAGTGGCAGTGGAGTTATTCCTTAAACTACAAAGGCAAGAAGAGTGTTACATTGATCTCACCACACGTAGTAGCTACGACATGAGATTGCTTGTGGCATTCACGGACAGGCTCGGGGCTCTACCCCCCAAGCCCAGCGTGCATGCGCTGCGGCGGGCCCTTTCGGGGGGCGGGTGGACCTGCCGGAGCTGCTGCGGGCATGGAGCTCAACCGGAGCCGCGGGAAGAGGGGAACCGCCGCGGGACCGGGGAAGGGCGGCGCAGCGCAGCGCACCGCACTGCTTGGGGCAGCCTACTTTCTAGAGCCGCCCCTGTTCACGGAGGTGCTGACCACAGTGGAATGCTACTTTTGGGCTCAGGAAATAAGCACTGAGCGGTGGGATCACATCATCATGCATGTCTGGGATGATGAGCAGTGGCTGCAGAACTTTTCGATGAGGATGGGACTGTGTGATGAGCTCGCCCAGCCCTGCGGCGCAAGGACACGAGAATGAGAGTTGCCCTGTCATTGGAGAAGTGCGTAGCGATCACACTGTGGAAGCTGGCTACTCCAGACTGCTACCAATCAGTCGCTAATCAGTTCGGAGTGGGAAAGTCTACTATTGGACTCATGTTGATGGAAGTCTGCAGGGCCATTTATCCTGCTGCAAAAGACCATGACTCTGGGCAACCTGCGTGACATTGTGGATGGCTTTGCACAAATGGGCTTCTCTAACTGCGGAGGGGCAATAGATGGCATGCACATTCCAATTCTGGCACCAGACCACCTAGCCACCCAGTACATTAATCGCAAGGGGTATTTCTCAATGGTTCTCCAGGAGCTTGTGGATCACCATGGGTTTTTCACAGACAATAACACAGGCTGGTCCAGAAAGGTGCATGATGCATGCATCTTTCAGAACACTGGCCTGTTCAGGAAGCTGCAAGCAGGGACTTTCTTCCTGGACCAGAAGATCACTCTGGGGGAAGTCGAAATGGGAGAGAAGCCTGCTTTCTGCAACCCTACTGCCCCCAACAACTCGCTCAAGCGATTCCCAAAATCAGATCCACTTCCCAGGGACCTCCTCTCCTGTTTGCACTTCGCCAAGATCTGACTGCTGTGACTGGCTAGGCTCCTCTGGGGTAGAAAAGAGCTCCTGGCTGCATGCATCTCTAGCCTCCAAATCATCCTCTGCCTCTGGGTCCCTCTCCCCCTCCACATCCTCATCCAAGATTTCCTCCTCCTGACTCAGTCTACTCTCAACTGGCACACGAGCCACTGAAGTATCCACAGTGGTCTTTGTAATGGAGCTGGGTTCGCTGCCGAGTATTGTATCCAGCTCTTTGTAGAACTGACAGCTCGTGGGTAGGTGTTCTGCAGTTCCTTCACTTTGACCCTGCACTGCAATGTGTTCTGGTCATGGCCCCTTTCTCTCATGAATCGTGAAATCTGTCTGAAGGCATCATAATGCCTACGGCTGGAGTGCAGCTGGGACTGGACTGCCTCCTCTTCCCAAATGCTGATGACGTCCTGCAGCTCGGCATTGCTCCAAGCGGGGAACTGCCTGGTGCGTGGAGCAAGTATGGCCACCTGGAAAGGTGGACTGAGACCACTGCACGCATCACTGAGCAGGAAGGGGACTTTCAAATTTGCAAAGGAATGTATGGGGTGGGGATGATGGTTGGTCACCCGAGGGCAGGGCAGTAGAGTTCAAACCAGTGGGCAGAGAGGTGAGAACAGGCATAGTGGGACACCTCCTGGAGGCCAATCACAGCACTGTAATTGCCACCGTGTCTACACTGGCACCGCGGCGCTGTAGCCCTGGCTCAGAAACCTGTACGCCTCTAGTTGGGGTGGTTTTTTTAAAGCACTACAACTACGCAGTTTCTGCACACTAAGTGGCTTTGCAGTGTTTACAACTCGGGAGTTACAGTGCAGAAAACTGCTTTACTGTGCAGAAACTTGCCGGAGTAGACAGGGCCTTACAGTGGCACAGCTGCACGGTACAGCTGTGCCATTGTCAGCTGGTTAGTGTAGACATGGCCTAGCTCTTAAAAAGCATCCTAATGGAAGATGTCAATCCATAAAGCAGGGGTGATCTAATAATGAAATATTGTTTTTGACAACAGAGTTTGTATGCTTGGTCATGAAAACAATACTAGCGTGGATTCCAATGCATGCGAGGATACCTGAATGAAATGGTAGATAAAGAAGCAAAAAATGTTTTTAAACATGGAGAAAATGATATAAAAATTCCTCTCAGTATTCAGGAATTTAAAAGTTTAATTAAAAAAAGATTTTAAAAGGAATAGCAAGAATTGTGACCATGGAGAAAAGGGGAAGAAGATTAATTCTATGAAATATGCCCCAAAATAGAGGATAATGCACTATTCCAAAGTTCTGACCAGATCAGTGAAGTATGGTACTCATATTTAGACTTTTAACTGGTCACTGCGGTTTGAATAATAATTTGTATCTATTGAATAGACACTAAGATGAGTTATGTAATACACGTAAGGTTAAAGAAACAGTCGATCACCTGATTTTGAAATGTTGGCAGTGTTCCCAGGAAAAAAAGACTCTTTATGAAAAATTTAGAAGCTTGAAGGTGATAAAACATACTAAGAGGAGGTTAGTGAGCATATCAGGAAATTGAGTAACATTAAAAAAGCTCTGCTACATTTTTAAGGGCCCAGAGCAGGATAAAAGAGTGTATTGGAATGCACGTATGAGGAATATAGAGGGTGGCAGTTATAGACTCAGTAGCTGTGTCTGCTTCTCTATAAAGAAGAAGAAGAAGATTTAAATCCACGTGGTTGCAAAGTTATCACAGATTAATGAGGCACAAATAATTTAATCCAAACAAGGAAAAAATTAATTCAGAACAGTATCCCACAAATTTAACTTGCTAGAACAGGGGTGGGCAAACTACGTGGCCCGTCAGGGCTTTAGATCTGTCCTGCGGGATTGCTAGACCTTCGCCGCTCCTGGAAGCGGCCGGCACCACATCTCCATGGCCCCTGGGGGGGTGAGGGGGGGCAGAGGGCTCCACGTGCTGCCCTTGCCTTCAGGCACCGCCCCCGCAGCTCCCATTGGCCGGGAACGGTACCCACAGGCGAGGGCTGCGTGCGGCATTGCTCCAAGCGGGGGACTGCCTGGTGCATGGAGCAAGTATGGCCACCTGGAAAGGTGGACTGAGACCACTGCACGCATCACTGAGCAAACAGGAAGGGGACTTTCAAATTTGCCCCCCTCCCACAGGGGCCACAGGGATGTGGTGCCAGCTGCTTCCGGGAGTGGCGCAGGGCCAGGGCAGGCAGGCGGGCAGGCCCAGGTGTGCGCTGCTGCCCTCCTGGAGGTGCTCCAGGAAAGTAGCACCGGGCTGGAACCTGCACCCCAAGTCCCTCCTGCACCCCAACCCCTTGCCCTGAGCCCCCTGCCCTGAGCCTCCTCCATGCACCCCAATCCCCTGCCCTGAGCCCCATCCTGCACTCTGCACCCCTGCAGTCCCTGCTGTACCCCAATCCCCTGCCCTGAGCCCCATCCTGCACACCACACCCCCTCCCACACTCTGCACTCCCTCCCGCACCCCAACCTCCTGCCCCAGCTGTACATTCATGGCCCTGCATACAATTTCCCCATCCAGATGTGGCCCTCAGGCCAAAAAGTTTGCCCACCTCTGTGCTAGAAGTTACCAACATTGCCCCAGATACTTCTATAACAATGCAGAAATTCAAATTAAAAGCAAACCTACAACTATTTAAAGGGATATTATTGACTTTTTAAAAAGACCACACTCATGTTGAAATTATTTTTATTTGCTATTGTTATACACAACTCCTAAGATTACTGTAAATAAATAAGATTAGTGAAAATATTTTTTTTTTTTAAGAATTTTTTACTTGATGCACTTTTTGATGGTCAGTTTTTCTATTTCCCCTGTACAGTCAAGGTAGACCCAGATCCAAAAGGTATTTAGGCTCCTAACTACCATTGAGTTCAATGGAAGTTAGGATCCTAAATACTTCTTTGAATCTGGGCCAGAGCTATCAATCTGATGAACATTTATACACATGCATAACTTAATATAAGTATTCCTATTGACTTTAATGGAAGTATTCATGTGTTTAAAGTTTGATGTGTACCTAAGCTTTTTCAGGATGGGGCTGGGGGAGGAGGCTTATTTTCCTGTTTGTTCAAATGTAGTAACAACATACCAACATGTGAACCAAATCTGATTTCTCTGTGATGGTGAGCACATGGAGAAAAAAAAAAAGGAGGAGTAAAGATATTTGCTTGCTTCATAAAGTTTTACTAGTCTATATTTAAATCTGCTACAAAACAGATGTGATGGTAAAACACATGACATAATGTAAATCCATGTATCAATCCATCAGTTTCAAAATAAAAAATAAACAAAATGCAGAAAAGTTTTCAGGTAATAAAAAGGAGTGTGACTAAGATGCAGTCTCATCCCTACTTTGTCAAGTTATCTATCAATGACCTAACTTCACTAGTGTAAACCCCTAGTGTAGACAGGGTTTCCATCAGTGCAGCATGATTTCTACTGGTGCAGCTTATTCCAGTTACTCCCTTAAAACATTATGCATCATTTTGTGCTGTACAAGTCAACCCAACACAAATGTCAGTCTTGCAGAACAAGATCTGCACCATGTTCTGACCAATTCCAGGTGGACTGTTGCCAGTCGGTGTTCATGGGGTGAAAGGCAAAGATCATGAGGATGCTGTAATTAGTACATCACATGGCTCTGAACAGGTTTAACCAGACAAAGCATATTATGATAATAAACACTAATGCTCTACAACCTACACTACCTTCCCTTACTTTTTCAAGTGAGTTTGAAACTGAAATATAAATAAATAGCCCTTAATGGACCAGGTCTACTCTAGCTCCAGGAACCACCTCTCATTCCAAGATCCACCATGGGATTTGAAGTCACCTGGCACACTATGGCTGCAAATACACTAGCAAACGGAGAACCCATAATTCACTACCATTACCGCTCCACTGGTAGCTGTTCCCCTCTTGGAGCTGTTTTTTTAAACAGTGCTGGGAGAGCTCTCTCCCAGTGCCAGTGCCGCAACTACACAGCCATGTTAAAGCGCTGCCGTGGCAGCGCTTTAACGTTGCTAGTGAAGACAGGCCCTCTGAAAAAGATTTGGGTGTCATTGTGTATAATCAGTTGAAAATGAGCTCCCAGCACAATGCTATGAACAAAAACAGCTAATGCAGTTCTGGGATGCATAAACAGGGGAATTATGAGTGGAAGTGGAGAGATTGTTTTACCTCTGTGTTTGGCACTGATGTGACCACTGCTGGAAAACTGTGTCTGGCTCTGGGGCCCGCCATTGAAAATTATGTTGATAAATTGGAGAGCATTCAGAGAAGAGCCATAAGAAAGATTAGAGACTTAGCAAACATGCCTGATCGTGATAGACTCAAGGAGCTTAATCTATTTAGTTTAACAAAGAGAAGGTTAAGAGGTGACTTGGTCACAAGTTATAAATACCTTCATGGGGAACAAATATTTGATAATGGGCTCTTCAGTCTAGCAGAGAAAGGTATAACATGTTCCAATGGTTGCAAGTTGAAGGTAGACAAATTCAGACTGGAAATAAGGCGTAAATTTTTAACAGTGATGGTAATTAACTATTGGAACAATATGCCAAGGGTCATGGTGGATTCTCTATAATTGGCCATTTTTAAGTCAGATTGGATGCTTTTCTAAGAGATCTGCTCTAGGAATTATTTTGGGGAAGTTCTACGGCCTGTGTTATATAGGAGGTCAGATTAGATGATCATTATGGTCCCTTCTGGCCTTTGGAATATGAATCTATAAGCAATGTGACAGGGAAGAACTTGAATGGCCCGTCCAATCCAAAATACAACAGACAATAAAGATACTTCCTCAAAATGATCAGAAAAAAAAGAGATTTTCCATTAAAAGGCAAGGAAGAAATACTGTGCATAATTCTAAGAGAAAGTTCAAAGATTGCAGAAATACCAGCCTTGTGAAAGAGTATCATAATAGCCAGAAGAATAAAAGATAACTTTATTATGGTCTACAAAGGCCTACATGGGAAAGATATTTCTGATAGAAGTGCTCTTTAATCTAGCAGAAAAAGGCATAATGAGAACTACTGGGTTGAAGCTGAAGCTAGACAAATTCAGACTAGAAATAATATGCAAAATTTTAACACCAAAGGAAAGTAACTATTGGAACAAATTACCTAGAGATGTGGTAGATTCTCCATCACTTGATGTCTTTGAATCAAGACCATATTGATATTAAAAATATTGATATAGCATATAAAAAATATGCTATAACTCAAAACAGAAGTTAGGGGCTCAATGCAGAAATTACTTGTGAGGTTCTATGGCCTGTGTTATGCAGGAGGTCAGACTAGATAATACTGGTCTCTTCTGGTCTTAAAAATCTATGAATGCCATAATACTGCATGAATGAAGGGGATAAAACCTCAAATGCTAGAGTGGAGTCTACAATGTAAGTGGGCACTTGATGTATTGTACTGACTTCCGCCAGAAAGTCATTGTTACTGTAAACCTCCGGCTAGCAAAGCTTATATAGTTGTCCTGCCAATAAAGATTTCTGAATTAAATTGACCTGATTTGACTGACATAATTCCTCTAAAAAGGGAGCAGATTGGTTTTGTGGGAGTGGAAGATTAATGTGGAGGATTTCATGTTATTTTACAATCCAGCCCAACTAAGGGACAGCATATAGCTCCAGGAGCGGAACAGGGACCAAATTGTGACTAAAAATTAAAATGCAGTTCCTGCTGGTTCCACAGGGAAGTAAGCTATGCCAGCCCTTTCCCAGCTGTGCTAGCGAGTGCATTGGAGATCAGAGCCAGCCCCTGCACAGGAAGAAGAGTGATTTCTCTTCCCTAAGGCATAGACCAGCAGTAAAGGTAGCACACAGGGAAGTGAAAGTGAGCCTTATGCCCTCTTCCTCTTCTGTGTGGGTACATTAGGCAGCTCACAATTGAGCCCGTTGCAATTTGCCTTAAAACAACATTGAAAGTCTTCAGCTTGTGCTGACAGTAAAGCCACTGCAGGTGTATGGCTAACTGAAGTGTTGCTTGGGTGGCAGAGGATGTGCATGGCATTGAGGTTTCGGTTCATTCTGAAACATTGCTCAATGTAACCCCTCAAATCTACTGTTACTTACAAAGTGAATTTTCTGAAATCCCCCCAGCTGCCACTTCCTTCCAAAATGACAGCCTCTAGGTTCTTTAATAAGTTTTCTGTGCTTATGGGTAGTAGTTTCTAAACACCAATTTAGTTGCTCTTAAAAACATAGTATGAGTTTGGTGAAAAATAGGTTCTCTTTTAAAATGCTAATAAAAATTTTTCACTTTTAAAAATCCTTTAGAAATTCTGTTAATCTTAATATGGCTACAATATAAATACAGCTAAACTTTCTCTGCTCGAGGATACAGATAGCATAAGAGGACATATGTTTTGCTTTCTGAACATTGCTTGTTTGTTTTTAAAGGGTTTCCTGGTTTGAAGAGCAAGTTTAATAGATAGAAATGCTGAGTATTCTGGAAGAGCTACAGTAGGGGCTATTAAACACTTAATGCTGGGAAAAGTTACATGTTCAAAGCCCTCTTGCATACAGGGAGAAATTCACTTCATCCACATAAAGCCGGAGTAATCCTCACTCACAGCCCTGTCTCCAGCCAATACGCTGGATTTGCAAGTGATTCAGCCATGAAGCTGTATCAGGTACTAGGGCTGATGTAGTAGTTTATTCATGGATCCCCTGTAACCTCCCTGGCATGCCCTTGGTCTGCCATTACTGTCATTCTCTATGCTGGTTTATGGAGTGCCAATTCAAAGCCTCCCCGCTGCAGCATGCAGGGGTTGCAATGCTACCCTGGATAAACAGCCCATCAGCATCTCTCTTGCAGAAGCTTATCACAGTGCTAATGTGCTGCAGAAGCTTTGTACATCTGGATGAATTTCTCCCACAGAGAGGAATATCCTGCCACCAGTTTTCATCTCAAATTCCCGGGGCCCTCAATGCATTAAAGGATCGGAATGGAATGATACACAGTAGCTGGCACTTAAGAGGTCAGTAATATAGGGATACATTCAGAGTAACGCCACTTGACTTTGAATTATTCCAGGGGTACACAAATGCCACCAAGGCCAGAATCTGACCATTAGCTTTTGGCAGTGGCATGAGAGCCATACCGCTGGATTTCCTCACATTTGAAGTCAATAGCCTAACACTTTATGACATCTTGTTTTGAATTCCATTTGATTTTTGCTCTTGCAAAGTCAAGGCAACTTTTCCTTATCTGAGGATTGCAGGAATGGGCTCTTTGATTTTAAAAATAATGTTCCTATTAATGCTGAGCAAATAATTGATTTTTTTTCTTCTGGGTGGAATAAAAAAAATCTGAAATAAAAAATTCAATTCAGTTCTGTTAGCCAATACATATATTTAGGCATCGTATACACTCCATTAATAGGTGGTATTATGTACATGGTATTAATATAAATTATATATATGGATGTTGGGAAGTTATGTTAAATTTATTGTGCTCTTCCCACAATTCTGTTCACCCATGTCAAGCATTCCACAAAACTTTGCAAAGCTGATGTCCCCTTTGGCATTAGAAAATAGGAAACTTGTCAAAGCAAAGATGCATGAACACTTTGTACCAAATACAGTTTGGAAGTACTTGACTGGATCATCAACACTTTGTTAAAATAAAAATGCTACTTGGTGACTTAGCTTAAATGTTCTTTATTTAAAGCCTTGCATGGGAAGAAAAGGACTACAAGTAAAAGAAGAATTGCAGAGCTACTTCATGTAAATAGGTGACTATCATCTTCTTTCATCTAACTCCTCCCCAAAAACCTGTGAAGCAATGATCAAGTAAGTTAAAATAGGGAGGTACCAAGGACAAAAGCTGGCACAAACTAGTGGGTTAAACTTAAAGTGACATGAAAAGAGTTTTGTAACTTAGTATTTACAACGTGATTTTTACATTATTACTAACTGAAATGTGTGCCTTTGAAGCACACCTTCTATGTAACATGAACGTGCTGTGAAAAAAATAATTGCTTCCCGGAAAGAGGGTATGTATGATTCTTTTTTTTTTTTTGTATTGTATTGTACTACTTTATCTTTAGACAATAAATTTGGCTACGTTTGGTTATCTGGCCTCTTGAACATTTTAAAAAGTTAATGATGAGTATAGTCGAACAACTGGCTATATCTTTAAGTCAATAGTTCAAACTGAACCTTAGGGGTTTTTTCATTTTTCCTCACCAAAACAAAAAACAAAACAAAACAAAAAAGAATTTTTGTTTTGGGTTGAATGAAATGTTTAGTTTGACCTGAAATGAATGTTGGTTTTTCATTTTGGGTCATTTTGTCATGTTTTTCACTATATTTGTTTTTTTTAAAATTAGCTAAATTTCAAAATGAAACTGTTTTGAGATGAAGGGTTAAAACAAAGTGGTTGAAATAGAATATTTTGAAATGAAATGTTTCAACTTTTCTGAATTTTTTGTAGTCAAAACTCTTCTCAAACTTGAGCTGTATTTGATAGGAAACTAATTCATACAACATTTCAGTATATCTAGAAATTTCCAGTGTGTAAAATAGGAATAGTTGATTTAGTTGGAGTTGGTCCTGCTTTGAGCAGGGGGTTGGACTAGATGACCTCCTGAGGTCTCTTCCAACCCTAATCTTCTATGAATAGTATTAAATAATACAGTCAAAACAGATATCAATATGCATCATACTAATTTCAGAAGCAGTTGCTACTTCTCAGGAATAAACTTTACTTCAAAAATATATCTTGATCACAATGTAATGCTGTAGAGCAACAATGAATATCACCTTAATCCATGGGGGTGCTGGACCTCGCAAACACATGGCCTTCTTCCCATTGCTCACTACATTCCACAGCAGCATTGCATGCTCTTTGGCCACATCTCCAGGGTGGACGAAAACACCCCAGCACATTGTACTGTCAAACTCCATCAATATATAAAGGGGTGAACGTCTTTACCCTATGTGGTATCACCTATGGGGGCTGTTCCAAACATCTGTGGATTTTCAGGATTAAGCTAGATCAGGGAACTTCAGTCTACGATGCCATCAACTATGGTCACTCTAGCGGCTGCAATGGTCCTCGGTAGACTATGCATATTTGATGATGATGGGTGATGAAGTGGGTTTTTTTTTTGGAAATGGCCAGCAGCCAAAGTGATATGGGTAAAATCCCAGCCAAGCAACTGGTTCACGGTGTAATACTAGGTCACAACGACCAAGTCATTGACCTACAGGTCCATGTACCTCACTGAAGCCTAATTGATTTAATAAAAAGAAACAAACAAACCAAGACTTTACGGAACGTCTGATAGTCAATCTCACCTCAGTTTTTCTGGTGAGATCAATTACTGAAAAGGGGCAAAAGTACAAAAAGTGTGCTCACTAAGAACATTAAGTAGGGAGACCTAACATGACAAAAAAATGTGTTTCATAGCTCACACTGTAAATTACCCATTTTTATACCTTATAGTGCATCAGAGCTGTTTTTCACATTCACTGGGCAATAGGTATTTCTGATAACTTTTCTTTGTGCTTCACATGCATTGGTCAATGAACCAACTATAGATGAAAGCACAATCAAATAGATAAGCCTTTGTTTGTAAAATTAGCCAAAGACTCTATATCTAAGGCCCAAATTTTTAGAATTACATGAGCATAATTTGCAGATGCAGTTGTACTGATTGTGCATTCCAGTTACCAGATGGACATCTAACTGGTATTTTCATGCAAAGTTACTACAGTTGTCCACGTAATTATGCATGCATAGTGTGTGTGTACATTTTTTGTGAGCTTATTAATAAGGACATTGAATTGGCAGTGAATTCTAAAGACAGAGTATGTTTTGCAAGGAACTATACACCAAATATTAAAATCAGCACCTTGAAGGTTTTCAGGCATTCTAATTTAGCTAAGTTCAGAAATTGATCGGTGATACAGGAAACCAACAAAGGCAGCAATTTTGTGAGTCTTCATATAACTTTAGAATTTCAATACATCAATAGATCAGAAGCTAGATTCCTTGTAATTTTGAGCCAGAAATTATCTGTAATTCAAAAAAGTCTTCATTAAAATTCCAGATACAGTTTTCTTGAGGAGCAGTGAAGGAGGAGAAAGAAGCTCTTTCAGGTTGTTTCATTTTTTCCCTTCTCCACTGCTTCCAGAAAATATAAGCATTATATTTTACCATAGACAAAGAGCAAACCATATACTCTCAGTGTGACTGACTTTTTTACACTCAAGGAAACAACAAAACAAGAAAGCACAGAAGTAATGTCCCCAGAGATGGCACAGCATGTTAGTCCTCTGTAATATACTTTGTATCTCCCACAAAATGCTTATTGTTTGTTGAGACAGCAAGCTTTTAGAAATGTAAAGATGCAGTATACAGAAAACAAGCTCATAACAATTACACAGCTCTGTATGTTAGAATGACATACATCTTGTAGTTTTCTGGCTTTCCTTCTAACTAATATCCTGTTTTTAATGGCATTTGCCTCTCTTATTCTTTAGTAAGTGTCAATTTTGATTGTTTCCTCTAAGTGCTGCTAAAGAATTACTCTTTAATAGACAGTAAAAACTACTGTTGCTTGGTTGACATTTCTTTTCAGATCACTAGTCTTTCCTGTTTCTTAACCTTTAAGTGCCGATTATATTTCATCACCAAATTCTGCCCGCGTTTTGAAATCAGTGAGAGGCACATCTCAGGGCTAATTTGGGTCTTGTATTTTATTCTGAAGTAACAATTAACTTATCTGGCTAGTGAATTTTGATGTCCTTAGTTTTGCTTTATTGGTGTGAATCAGTTGACTCTTAGGTCACTACTTTGATTTGGAATACTGTTAGAAACCCTAAGGATTTTCCTGATACAGTTTATATGCAACTAGGAACAATTCTGCAGATGAGCTGTAAACTTTTATTTCCATTGGTTGAAACTTATCCATGCTATTCATTAATTTGGGCCAATGTAACTTCTGACATCAAAATAAGGGTAGCATGAATCTGAAAAAAAAAAGGTCATATTCTAGGATGGATGGGGAATAATTATGTTAATTCAAGATGTGCAAAAAGATTTTAATTAATCTTTTTGCATATGATTTCTCCTTTTCAGTTCATTCTAACTGAACCATAGCCAATTGGTGTGGAATTGGTGTGCATGCAAATCCCCAAATTATATAAATCTATCATTTGCCTGTTTCTGGTTCTTCTAAACCAGGAGCTATAACATTTCTCATGGCTCTGATATATAGAGTAGCGGATATATTATGTCTACATAGTACAGATAGCTCATCTTTAATTTGCCTAGGTAAAGAGTGGCTTAGGGCTCAAACCTGAATCCACTGATATCACTGAGCAGACGTTCCCACTAGTTTCAATCTGTGCAGAAATAAACCATGAATCACATCTGTTTATAGCTTCTGTGGACCATGAAATCAGATGAGCTGGATTAAGGTACACCATGACACAGGGCTGCCTGTGGTCCTGCACCTGACTTGAAATGGCAGTGGCAGGGGGGCCTCTCTTCACCTCCCAGAGAGGCACATGAAGTGGCATAGATCCCTCTTGCTCTCCACAACCACCAGCAGGGGTCTCCTTTCTCCTGAAGAAACAGGAATGGCAACAGGGAAGACCCCAGTATATCCCACAGCAGCCAGGGAGTATCTGCTTGGATATGAGCCTACTACATTCTTCCCCTTCTGTCACACACAGAGACCTCTATGCGGGTGGTGTTGGTAGACCCTCTCCAGCTGTGCCAGTAAGTCTTGGAGTTAGTACCCCATTAAGATGAATGAGGCAATTTACACCTCTCAGACCTATAGTTTCAGGCTGTTTGCAGACAGGCAGACATGGCTATAACAGCTATGGCTAAGTCATGTTTTCAAGCTGACCCCCAACTATGAGTGCCAGAAACTTTTTTTTTTTTAAATTAAAGCTTAGATTCTGATCTAGTCACATGACTCCAGAAACTGAAATACTAGGCATGAATCTGTAGTACCTAAGCCTTAATATGGTCCCGGAAGTAAACATAGGGACATGTGATAGCCAGAAGTCCACATGTTCCATCAAAGAATACCTGTGGAAAATAAGACAGCAACCCTCCTTTTAACTTTTGCAGTGAAACTAGGAGGTAGTACTTGTAGAAATATTTCTGTGCCATGAAGTAAATATTCATGGTACTGGATTATGCAACTATGTGGGCCAATACTTAAAAAATACCCTAAAATTAAGCTCCCAAAGTCTTAATTAGGCTCTAAAGTAAGTTTGGTCTGATTTTCAGAAGCACTGACCACCAGTCACCACTGGAATCAATCTGATTTTGTGCAACCTCCATCCCCAGACTGTGTGCTTGGCCCTTTTGAAAAGTCAGACCTAAGTTATTCGTAAGCCTGACTTTACGCCTCCATTTTAAAAAGATCTTTGCTGTTGTATCCAAGAAACATGGTACTGTCAGGACTGAACAAGGGAAGTAGAGCTCTTATCATGGCATAAACTCAATGGATAAGCAGCAGGTAACAAAGTACCGAGAGGTCAGTTTTCAAACTACAGATCAGACCTGCAGCACTGTATCCAATCATATTTAAAAAACGTCTCCAGCTTCCTTCTGCACTATTTTGCAGTCCTGGTACTGACTTTAGCAGCCTTTTTTTTTTCTTTAATTCCATTTGCTCTTTATATAAGGAGTTTCTGTCTGAATCTTTTATTAGCTAGTAGCCTCTTCAACATCTGCAATGAGATCTGGTATTGCATTAGTTATCACCTATTGAACAGTTTTACTACTGTAACTCTAATACTCTGGCTTTCTAATAAAAAAAAACAACAACCACCACACCACTCCTAACCTCACCAACTCTTTTTCTTTTTTGCCTTAAATTAAACAAGCATCTTGAAGAAAGTCCAATATAATTCTCATAATGAGCCCAGTCTGAGGATGGGGACTACAAAAAACAAAAACAAACAAACAAACAAAAAACACCAAAGCAAAAACAAAAAAACAACCAAAAAACCCCACTTTAAAAATACAAAAGTGTTAAAATAGAAATGTAAGTTTCCAGCTAAAGCAAACCAGTGCTAAAAGTCCTGTTTGGGTACAGGGGGTGGGGCGGGGGGAAGATGGAGCATATCAACACTGTACTAATTTAAAAGAAAATATACTGACGCCAGTTGGTAAATCCAAGTTTAGAATTAAAATCCAAAGAATAACAAATGTATCAGTTTAAACTGGAAGTGGTGAATGTTGGTTCCTGTATATTGCGGTCATTCATAGAATGGTATAGACAATAGATCTTATAAAAGTTATAGGCTCTTCGTAGTGTGAGGAGTGTTAAAGGCAACACCCATACATATGGATAAAGCCAGAACAGATGTTTACACCTACAAGATCTGACTTTCAGCTTCATCAGTGTACACACAGTTTTGAAAATCAGTTGTAATGTACTATATGCATGGTCTACAAGTCACCTTTCGGCTCCCTATGTTTTTGGCCTATCTGGGGGGACTGCCTGGCTGTTCTAATTTATTTTCTGTCTGAAAAAAGTACCCTATAGGCCATCCACTGGCCTACCGTAGCAAGAGTATAGGATGCCCCAGCTATGCACCTCCTTTCTCCTCCCCATCCCTGACATGTTTCTTAAGCAAATGCTCTGTATCTGCATGTCCATATTAATAGATAGTTTCCGGAAGATACTCCTTAAGAACGTGAAACACAGATTCTGAGTTTTGCTTGCTCAATAAAACTTCTACTCTGCAAGTGGCTTCCTCTCCACAGGCCCCCAGATAGCCCAAGTACACGCAGGGCAGAAAGGTGACTTACATCTTGGGTTCTCTGTTTCCCTTGCATCAAGCATAGGAACACACAACAACAGATAATTGGGTCTTATGTGGATTACAAGGCCAAGTTTGTCGATTTCAGAAAATGGTATTTTTCACTTTTTTGGCCTGAAGAGGGCCTAGGAGGTTCAGACGGAGTCTTTAGTAGATGCCATTTGGTCATTTAGTTTTATATTCTGTACATATGTTTTGGAAGCTGGTGATGAGTGCACTTTAATCAAACCAAAGAGCTATACTTGTAGGGGGCTAGGGAAGTTATAGAGTCTATTATTCTGGCCTTGACTACCTGTGCATTCATGTATAAAGAACTGGCTTTTTTTTCTTTATTATATGGATGCTGCTGCAGGTCAGGGCTGGATACTACTAGCTTAAGGTATGTGTACTTGCAAGAGCAGTGACAACAGTTCAGTTACTGAAGATTTCAGAGAGTTACTAGTCAAAGACAATATAATTTAGGGTCTGTCACTGTAATGGACAGATTGAAAGTGTTGGTACTATAGATTTGGGGTTAGCCTTATCAAACTTTTTTCAGTAATTGCACCCTTGCTTTCAGCGAGTAGCAAAGTTAGGAGCACACCAGCTAGCCTATACATGTCACAGGACAGCAGAGTTTCCACTGCGTCATCTTACACCACCCAGCAAGCAGTTGGACAGAACAGCAAAGCAGCTGATGGACAGGTTGGGGCAAGCCTCCTGTCTCTTAACTCTGTTTAATGGCTCTGTTGCTCAGTTCTAAAGTCCCACCATAATGTTTATGCTTGTATGCAGCTGTTTTAATAAAGCAGGTTGTCCTGAAGCCAGAGTACAGGCCCAGGGCCGCCCAGAGGGGGGGGCAAGAGGGGCAATTTGCCCCAGGCCCCGTGTCCCGCAGGGGCCCCCACGAGTGGCCCCTGGAGTGTTTCCCGTCTTCCCGCGGCTCCGGTTGAGCTCCCGCAGTCATACCTGCGGCAGGTAGACCGGAGCCCGAGACGAGTGGACCTGCCGCAGGCAGGACTGCGGAGGGGGCGCTCGTCCCGCGGCTCGGCTGGACCTCCCGCAGTCATGCCTGCGGCAGGTCCGCTCGTCCCGGGCTCCGGAGCCGCGGAGCCCCCCAGGGAAAGGGCTGCCCCACGCGCCTGCTTGGCGCGCTGGGGTCTAGAGCCGCCCCTGAGCGGGGGCCCCCCGCCGCCGAAGACCCCGGGCCCCCGGAATTCTCTGGGCGGCCCTGTACAGGCCTGGTGCCCAGGAACTCCTGAATTACATTCTTGACCTGCCTCCATCACCCTATGCTCCCTTCAGTAGGAGACACTACATCTCATTTTCCCCCTCTGGAAAATAGGAATACCATCATTTACCAGGCTCACAGGGGTGCTTTGTGCACTATTTAATATTTGTACAATGCTTCAAAGATATTCTTTACAGAATAGTCAAGAGCTAGTTTTTACTTTATACGTCTCATAAAAAGTGCTAATCTTTAAACAAATTGTTTTTCCACAATTCCTGTTATTTAAAGTCATTGATAAAGTATTTAGAATATCTGACTTCTTAAGTTTTGTCAACACCATGAAGTTGAATGTTAGAACATGTTAACTAACTCAGTGTCAAATGGCCAGTGTTAAGGACACATGTTCAAAAAATATGTAAAAACAATAAGGCCAAAGAAGACTCTCCTGAATGCCAGAAACCTGAATCAGAAGAGGAAAGGTTAGTAAAAGAGCAAATATCTGTAGTTCCATTACATTCTATACAGGATTACACACAAAAACCTGGATTAAGAGGATACTGAAGTTGCAAAATCAAGCACTCAAAAGTCAAGAAATGCCAGAATTAAGGTTGCCTGTGTAACCTTAGTTCAGCTTCTTTGTTCATATTTGTTAGGATACAGTCTTTCAGCCTCCTTCCTCCTCAGCTTCTAATCCCCATCCCCTTTGCCATCCATCACTCCCCTCAGGTCTGTTTCCTATCCTCTCTGCATTTAACAGAATTTTTTCCTCCTCCATGCTATCTCCCTTTTTTCAGTCCTGGTACACAGCACCACAGTGGCCTGCAGCAGCTGGGATCAACAATCACCGAGCAAGTCCTGCTCAGCCTTTGCAACAATGGGCTGGAGCATGGCCAGTGCAGATGGAATCTTCAGAAAATTTAACTGCCATATTTTGAGCATGTGCAAACTAAAATTTTTCAAAGGTTGATAACTTGGACAAATTTGGATGGATGAACATGGGAACAGCAAAAGGCACATCCCCAACTCCAGAGTGTTCCCCTGTGCCAAATTTAGAGTCCCTGCTACAAAATGGGGGGCACTACAGCTACTCAAGTCAACAGTTTTAAGGTTGTTGGGTTTTTTTTAAAACATGGGCAAGTCACAATTTCCCCTAATCTCATTCTAAAACAGCAGAGCCATTTTTGGTGAAACTTTCTAAGGGAAGTTTGCCTTAGGCAAACACCTGGTATGGAAAATATCAGTCTACATCAACAACTGAAATTAGGGTATTTATAAGGGAAGTGTTGGGCAACCTTATATGTTGGCAAAACTGGTACTGTTGCCTACAATAATATTTAAACCATATTCATATTTTAAATCTTTTGCTGTTTCCACTTGATCCAGACAGGTTCTGATTTTTCTCATATTTGTTCAGAGTTGGTCACAGAATAATTTATTTGAATAACACTAGGTCTGTGATTTGTTTGTGAGTAGTCAATTGTGAGATCCCATGTACAAAATATGAACAGATTTCAATGGGTGCATCTAGGAAGCCTTTCATATTGGGGCCACCACCATACAATCACATAGTAGCATGCCATGTTTCTGTTCTTTGATTGGATTAGCATAGGGTGACCAGAAAACAAGGGTGAATAATCGGGACAGGGGGTGGGGGTAATAGGCACCTATATAAGAAAAAGCTCCAAATATCGGGACTGTCCCTATACAATCAAGACATCTGATCACCCCAGATTAGCATAACACTTGGAATCAGGTTTCCTTCGCTACTATTAATTTGAAATTCACTTTGTTAATATTCTTCAGCATTGGCTTAAAATTGACTGTTTTGAAAAATATTCCTACCCGTAAACTAATTTGTTAAATTATTTGTGTTCACTTTTCATAGGAGGCGCAAGAACACAGACAAAATGAATTTGCTTAAACATTAAAGAAGACCATTGATGGAAATTTGCAGTAGTTACCCAGGTCAAGAAGCCTCGATAATATAAAAATGTGAAAATTTCTAAAAACCAGAAAGATTGGAACATAAAAGACTGGGAAGACCCTTGGATTTAGGAAGGTTTGTGTGTGCTAAACTTTGTATATCCCTTTTAAACAGAAGAGTTAAGGAAAGATTGGAAGAATAACAACAGAAAAAACATTATTTCAGTTTGCTTTTCCCCTCTTTAGGAATGTCTTTAGGAAAGGTGTGCAGCTAGATTTAAGTCCCAGCATTGATTATTTTTTCTCCAAGAGTTGGTTTTATTTTATGGCTCTCTATCTCACCCAGGACATCACTTGCGTACTGATGATGTTTGGTTATACTAGGGGTGGCCAAACGGAGGCTCGTGAGCCGCACATAGCTCTTTTACAGTTAAAGTGTGGCTCAGAGAGCCCCCCCACCACAAACACACCTCCCCATTCTCCGCTTACCAGACTGGGGGGGGGGGGAGGAGAGAGGGCAAAGCTTGGGGTGGGGGCTAGGGGCTTCTACCAGAGTTTACTGGTGCCTGCTGAGAGTGGGGGCACACTTTAAAGGTTCAGCTCCCCCTCCCACCCCCTGCAAAAGCTTGAGTCACACACCTCCAGGCATACCCCTCTCTTACTCTCAGCAGCCCCTCCCTGCAGCTCCCAGGTATTAACTCCTTGTAGAGAGGCAGCAGCAAACAGCTGGGAGCTGCAGGGAGGGAGCACTACTATAGCTCCATGGGGAGGGGCAGCAGCTCTTGCTGCAGCTCCCAGCTGTTTGCTGCTGGCTCTCCCCATGGCCACAGCTCCCAGCTTGCTGGCTCCAGCAGCTGCCATGCAGGAAGAGGGCCCGGCGGCACCATGTGACTGAGCGGGGCCAGCAAACCCTGGCAAAAATCAGGGGGGGCACATGACCCCACGGGCAGCCCCCACATGTCACCTCTGGCGGCAGTGTGTGTGTGTCAGGGCTGCAGGGGCGCACCAGCTCTCAAACTTCTGAAGATTGTTATATGCGGCTCTGAAGGTCAGTAAGTTTGGCCACCCCTGGACTATACCATCAATCTCAGCTAAAGATCCAGTTCTACAAATCCCTATTTGCACAAGTATTCAGGTGAGCAAAAACTATTCGTATGTGGAAAGTCATGTGGTATCAGGCTCTAAATTAGTTCACAACTAAGAGCCACATTTTCAAAAGGGAAACTTCCCTGCAATTGAGCAAATATTGTTATTAAAGGTGCTGCAGATGCAAACAACTTTCCCTGAGTAGCAGAATCTTTTACCTTTTGTTGTCAGGATGGACCAGGCCTTGTCTCCCTGCTTATCAGTAATCTCCTTCTCACTTATGGGGCAGTTTAATTTATCCCTCAAGCTAAATTAGGAAAACCACACCCTTACAGGGCAGTTTAAAATCCAGAAAAACAATCTCTCCTACCAGCCATTCAGCACCCTGTTTGTTTCCCTCTCTGAGTCAGGGCCCTTCTTCACAAGTGTAAACAATTCCCTCTTTTGATGCAGTGGGAGGAAAGGGGCTCTCCTGTCTCTGAAGTCCCAGCTGTGGATCCCCACAAAGAAAGTGCTCCGTTCACATTCAAAGCCCTCTTGGCTCATGTTGTCAACTGCCTCTTCCTCTACTCTGCTAGTCTCTGAACTTCCCTCCTGGAGTCTGGCTACTTCTGGTTCATTAGCCACCCCTCCTTAGTATTACAAAACCCTTTATTAACCCACCTAGTTCTAACCACTCGAAGGCTTTGTGACAATGTCCACAGAATATCCCTTTCTCCCTGAGGTTCCTTATTCTTCAGTCCATCCGCTCTTATGCCTCCTTTGTATCACCTTCACAGGCTTCCACCTAGGACCGTTCAGCAGGTTATACCTCTTTCCTGGTTTCTCATTTACTGGAGAAAAGGGAGATATATAAAGCTGCTCTCTCCCAGCATGCATTGCTGCCAAGCCTTACAGTTCCTTCCAATCTTTTCTGGGGATTCTGAGAGGTGTAGTTCTCTTGATCAGGACTAAAACTGGGAATAGTGCTGGGCCTGTAACCTCCCTTGGAGGGGAAAAATACACTGGTGCAGCCTTCAAAAAGAGAAATCAGGCCTCAGCCCATTAGAACGTGTCCCAAAATATGTTGCTTTAAGACGCTGTGTCCTATTAAAATCTCAATATTTTTTTAACATCCAGCAAGCCATAATATTAATTGTATAGATACTGCAATAGCAATGAGAAAGACTGTTGTTATGTCATAGCAACTATCTTACAGATGTATCATAACATGCTCTATGGGTTTAATGCTATAGTAACAGAATCAAATAAAAAAACATATAATATAGGGTCAGATTCTTTTACCTTTATTTCACAAATTGTCCCATCAAAATCAATGGGACCCCTTGGCGAGAAAGGCACTGCTCAATATGAGCCATGGTGTCTGGCTCAAATAATATAGTTACATAATTATTTGAGAACATTAAGTATATTCCATAATACAATTTCAAAGTAGTACTGGGAGAGAGAAATTAAGAGGCACAAATGAGGGAGAGAAGAAAAATGAAAATTAAATTTAGAAAATCAGGTGAGAGTCAGTGAGTTGTAGATCAACAGGAAGTAGGGTGACCAGATCACTCAGGTCAAATATCGGGACATGGGAGGGGCGGGGGGGAACAGGGACAGAGGGGGAAAAAATGGCGGCAGAGCAAAAAAAAAAAAAAAATCCCCCACCCCCGATTCCTCCTCCCTCCGCAAGCGCTGGAGGGAGGCCCGGGAGACTCAGGGGAGCGCGGGGCTGGGGTGAGTGTGAGTCTGGCCTGGCCCCAAGCAGGCAGGACTCGGGCGCGGTACCTGGAGGGAGAGTAGGGGGTGGCCTTCAGAGCCAGGCGGCGGTTGTTCTCCCCACCTGGGCAGCGGGACTTGGGAGCAGCTGCTGCTGCAGCTCCCACTGCCGCGGGGGGAGGAAGCGGCCGCTGGCCAAGCTTGGCGGCTGCGGCTCTAGCACCCATTAACCCCCCGAGGCCGGGCCTGCTGCGGGGACCCAGCGCGCCCATCCCGCTTGGGTCCCACAGGAGAACGAATGGGGCTGGGCTGCCAATGCCTCCGCTGCGGGATTGCACCAGCCGGGCAGCCAGCCCAGACACGACTGTCCAGGGGCTGGGCGCAGCATGCGCGCTGCTGGGTCCCTGCAGCAGGCCCGGGCTCGGGGGGTTCTGGCCCGGGCGCCAAAGCCGCAGCCGCTGAGCGCCACGTGCTTGGCCGCTTCCCCCCCCCCGCGGCAGTGGGAGCTGCAGCAGCGGCTGCTCCCGAGTCCTGCTGCCCAGGTGGGGAGAACAGCTGCCGCCTGGCCCCGCGGGCCGCCCCCCTACTCTCCCTTCAGGTACCGAGTCCTGCCTGCTCGGGGCCAGGCCAGACTCACACTCACCCCAGGCCCGCACTCCCCTGCGTCTCCTGGGCATGGCATGCTTGGCAAGAGGCGGGGATTTGGGGAGGGAGCCAATGGGGGAAGAAGGGGGCAGAGTCAGGGCGGGGGAGGGCGCGAGCTCTTCTGGGCTCCAGAGCCTTTGTTTGTCCAGTGTCCCGACCTAACATTGGTCGGGACGCGGGACAAACAAGCAAATATCGGGACAGTCCCAATAAAATCGGGACGTCTGGTCACCCTAACAGGAAGGCTGTTTCAGAAGGCAGGGGCTGCCAAGGAGAAGGCTCTCATGCCACCAGTGGTGCAAGACTGAAGAGGGGAATGCACTGGATTCTGAAATGGCAAGGTTGAGTCCACAAAAGAAGCAGGAGTAGCACAATGACAAGAGGGAACTAAACACACCGCAGAGTCACTGGCTGTACTGCAGTCAAGGAGAAAGAATGAAATGAATTCATTAAAGATTTACAACTTTATGGTCACACGTGTAATTAAGATGCAAAATATGAGATTTGTTTCCATGTCATAAGAACAAAGATGACTGATACTTAACACTCTGCAGTATAGGGTAATTGGATTATCATTTTAACAAGTGAAACAGCATTTTCTAACGTTATTCAGGCTAAATTAAGGTAACCCAAAATGCCGAGACTATTAATTTTGCATTATTAGTGACATGCTGTACATTGCTCTGAGTACTTGAACTGTGAGCATGCTTGGGAATTTCAAGAGAACTCTTTGAATTACATAGCAGATTATGTATAGCATCAATAGATACTAGAAGAGCCATCAGCAGCGATTTGAAAATGTATCTCTTTCCTAAATTAAGGAAAGATTAGCTGGGGAGAAGAGAAATATGCTAAACGCTCATAAAATCTAAGCCTGTTCAGCAGCACAGCCTACATGGACTAATAGTAAATAATTTTATCATCTGACATGAATAAAATAAGTCTAGAGGTTGTGGTTGCCTTTTGAAAGTAGCAATGAAATAAAGAGGAATTAAGAAACATTATCTTGAAATTGTCAAACTTTGCAGTTTTGAGATCAATAAAAATATAAGAACAAGATCAGGGATTTGTTGTTGATTTTTTTTATATATATTTTTGTACTGCATTGTGCTAATGATGAAATTTATCCCAACTATTATTCCACTGAAGTCTGTCTGCGAGTTGCAGCAGAAATAAATTTGACTCATGGATTCAAAA
Organism: Mauremys reevesii; assembly: GCF_016161935.1. Lineage (NCBI taxonomy): Eukaryota > Metazoa > Chordata > Testudines > Geoemydidae > Mauremys > Mauremys reevesii. The sequence goes on along the minus strand of NC_052631.1, from coordinate 35,566,730 downwards.
TGTGTTTATGATTTTTCATAGTCTGTTAAAATTATTTTTGTAGACAGAACTAAGACATTTACTTTAATGGACAATCAGAGTCAAAATACAATAATTATTAATTTTTCTATCTAAAATAATTGTGGATTTTGGATGAATAGCTGTAGCATGTATTCCGTAAGTGAAGCAACAAGAGTCAGAAACCATAGAGGAAATGCCCATAGAAATATTCCCCAGGGCATATTACACAGGGATCTTGCACAGAGAATGTACACAGAGGGTCTGATTCTCCACTTGGTTATACCTGCTTTAGATCAGGGTAGCTCAATTGACTTTCCTGCCACACAGAAGAATCAGGGCCAGGAAATGCAGAAGGAATCTTGCACAGGGAGATTAAATACATAGGCGGTGTTCATGGAGGCATAGGGAAAAAAAAAAGGAAGGGAGTGATGCCAAAAAGTATCCAGCTGGATGAGCAAATCATTAGGTTTTGTATTCTATCATCATTCATTATGGTAAAGGGCACTTGTGAGTGGATTTTGTGCCTGAGATGGTAAATTGTTATGACAATGTTGCAAGTCTGAGTTAAATGCTGTCGACATGCTCCTCCAAATTCTACTTAAGTTAACTGTTAAGAAAAGGGCTTGGGTTGTTTAAAGCTTGCATTTGTCCACATTCTATCCTGGTGTAAGCTGGTGAAGACAATGGTGTTAGTCTACTTACATAATGGCTAAATTTTATCCAGTATCTTTAGTAAAGGATGGATACAAAGTTCAGGAGTCAAGGTGTTGGGGTTTTGAAAATACATATTAAAAATGTAGCTATTTAAACTGTACAGAACAATACATCTTCAGTATTTTTATTTTACCTTATGACCTAAGCTATATAAAGTGTCTTGATGGTTTGATCAGACCAGAAAACTACCAACATACACCTGTACCTTACTCCTTGATTTTTCTGCCTTTGGTAGAGAGGAATTATTTTTCTGTCCAAGTAGCCTTAAACATTACAGTGAATTTAGATTCAGGAGAAATATGAATGTGTGGTGTCTGAAGTGCTGGCATTAGACTGTGCTGGGAACTGAATGTGGTAGAAAAAGGATGGCATGCTATAGGTCTTTGACTGGAACAATGGCTGGAAATCATTTGGAGAAAGTATTCTGTTACTGCTATGATATTTTGGGCTCCAGACTGAAATGTTTAGAATGTGAACTGTTCAGACAGTTGAGTGTTTTGGGAAGTGGCCCTACACCATGGCAACTAACATATAGTTTTTCATTGCTGCTGCATCATTACACAGGAGAAAGAAAAGAGGAAGTGAAAAAAGATAAGTATAGGCATATACAGACAGACAGACATATCCACAGGCAGGCAGACAGACAAACATATCCGCTATTCCATGCACATATCTCCCACTGTGTAACAGTAAGTCCTAAATGGCTATATGTTGTATTTGTATCTTTCGTTTAACTGGCAAATGCGTATAAACTCCTGAAGCCAGATCATTTCTTTGGCCCAGCCATCTAAGGAGTCTCCAGGGTGGTGTTAATTTCCAGAAGAGTACCAGTATAACATAAACTGCCTCCAGAAATTGGCTCTTGATACAACTCCTTTGGCTGGGAGCATATAAACAACTTTGGGCTACAACTTCTCACTTTCAGCCATATAATGCCCCCATATAACGGATCCCAGAGGAGTAAAAGTATAGCTGGGGCTGCTGTTATCCCTTCCAATTATCCATCATGGTAATTCCTAGGGGAGAGATGTAGATGAGTCTTAGAAAGAATAGGTTCTTAGGGCCAAATCCTCAGCCCAGTGTTTAGTACAAGTAGTTGGGCTGGCCTCGGGGACAAGGGGAAGCCTCAGGGAAGCCAAAGTCCCCTGCTAATCCCCTGATGAGCCTGCATCAATCAAAGTGTCCCTGGGTTCTCCCAACATAACCCAGCCCTCATGGGACAAGAGCAGAAAATCTGCACAGCCACCAACCCTTCCCTAGCCCACTACCCCACTTGTGCTGCCACTCCAGAAGCCCTCTAAAGCTAGGCTTACTGCAGTGGAGGAGGTGCAGATCTCCTGGATCCAGCCTCTCCCTTCTGCTGCAAAACCACACAAGTTCCACTGGCTGAACAGAGGTTGGAATGGCCCTTTAATGCAGACACACTAACTGCAGGGGCCTGCAAGGGCAGAAAACTGAAACATAGAAGTAAATATTAGACAAATGCATTTTTGCATACTCAAACTGTAACTAATTTTACATTTGCAACAACAGCTTATTGAATTACATAAACTAAATATTTTCATGGGTTTACGTGATGCTTAACTAAAAGATGAGCAAAATGGTTCAAACAAAATAGGAACCAAACCTAGAATCCTGAACATCCCTTGAATCCAGACCTTTATTTAGATTCAGATAGGTAGAAGGGATATTTGCTGTATCTGAACCAATCTCAATGCCTTTCTCTGCTTCTGTTACTTCTATCTGATCCCCAATCCACTTGCTGGCCACTCCCCTTATTCCTGACACAATCCCCAAAGCACTCCCTACCGCTGCTGTTTCCTCCTTTGTGCCTTTGAAGAGTAATGGGGACTAGCAGGTTTAACAGCCTCTCTGCTGGACCCTGGGCTTTCACTCACAGCAAACTTTCTGGCACTCTGGGTTCTTACCTGTTTGTTATTCTCCAGGATGCATAGTGATCCTTTGAAGCCAAAGAGGATACAAAATTGAGCAAGACCTGTTGGGCCTCATGACTATTCAAATAAAGAGGGGGTGGGGGTAAAACTGAATGGGGGGGGCACATGCAAAGAAGTTTGTTGAAGGGCTGGGGAGGATGTTAGGGACTCAGGGAAAGGGATTGGGGGAAGGGAGGCTGCTCCTGGATTAGATCTTCATGAATAGTAAATAAATAGACTGGTGAAGATATTTGCTAATAAAAATGCCACATTTACTCTGTAAAGATTCATAAGGTTATTATAATTATTTAATGTATCATCTAGAGGTCCCTGTCAGAATCAAGATTCCATTGTGCTAGGTACTGTACGTACATGGAGGGAGAAACTGTGCCTGTCCCAAACAGGCAATCTTAATGCCTGTATAATATCTACATAGACCACACAGACAAAGTGTGAGAGAAAGGGGCTATTGTTATCTGAATTTTATAGGTGGGGATGAAAGGCACAGACAAATTAAATATTCGATCAACTGACATGTATGTGTGAAAATATTTGCAGATCTCCAAACTTTTATAAATTTTGTCACTAATGATCCCATGTCTGAAAAATCACACTAAAAGTGGATTGAGTAGTCACTGTTCTGTATTTGCTATACATGTCTTTTCATTCTCCTGTTTAAAAAGTTTCAATCAACCATTTAGGGAACAGAAACAATACCACGTGACCAATCTAGGTAATCATGAACAATGGACACTAGTGAATAATCAAATGACCTGTTTGCAAACAAAGCATGATCTAAAAATTGTTCATCTAAACTATACATGTGACTAACAAATACATCTGAAGAAAATTAGAATAAATTCACAAACAATTCACTAACCCAAGAAAGGCTAAGTTCATAATTAGTGAAAAATTCAGCTCTCACATGCATGTCTTTGTGAAATGAGTTTATGCTCAGATAAGTATTTGTATTTTCCGTAGCTTACCTGAACTGAAACTCCAAATCTTTCTGAAGTTTGTCTAGCATACTGATTAAGTCTTTGAAAGTCACTTTACCATTTCTTTAAGTTCTTGTAGATAACCTACAAAAGAAACTTAGGAAAGTACTTTCTTTTCCAAATCCTTATGATCTTACTTCGCAATGTCCTGAGACCCAGGAATCTGACACTGAAATTTTGAATATGTGATGATGACTAAAAATCAAGTTTACAATTTAAAATTAGCAGCATGTGAATCTTTAAATGATGTGGGGTTAATTTCTTACATGTGTATTTTGTAACCTTGGTTTCATGATTCATCACTTCTAAAGTCAATTATTTACATTTATATACAGTGTAATAAACAGCAGGCTTATGTGGGTAAAATTGGAACTGAAATCAGGGACACATCTCAGAATGAGTTACAGTTGAGAAATACATGTATGGGTGGAAACCTCATACTAGAATCATGTGGCTCATGAACTCAGAACCGGATTATTTTTGGTTGTTTTGTAGGAGTGATTAAGCAATCAAATCTGGTATGCAAATTGTATGCCCATCCCAAAAGGTAACTAACAATTATAATATCGAACCATGCCCATTTTAAGGCAGATTGGAATTTCTATACAAAAACAAATATTATCTTAAATAAGAACAAATGCTACAGCATGTAAATTCTGTCAAAACAAATGCTGCTCATGGTATAAATAATTGTAGTGGTGGGATAAATTGGTTTCTAGATGCTAACAGTCCTTTGCTGGGATGCTATTTAAGAAAAACGTATAATGTAGAAATAAAACAAAAACACTGAAAAATACAGAGGGGATTTTTTAAAGAAATATTAAAAATTGAGGGAAACTCAAATCAGCTTTTCCAGGTGAAAGTTATTTTTAAAAGAAAGGCAATTTACAGCTGCAAATTATTACTGAAGCAATAGCAGCAAAATGGACCCCATTTGGGCCTCAACACAGTCTTAAAAAAGGGAGCACAATTTTCGCCAAAATTGTTTACACAAAAATGTACATTGCTAGATTTCTCATCTGCAAAATAATTGTATCTGAGCATGCAAAATGGTAAATAGGTGATTGAGGCCATGATTTATGCATATAATTGTAGTTTGTACAGGCAATAAAAATGTAGTGGACTTGAAAGTGGAGAGGACAGCGGAGGACTGATGTGGTCTCATTTCTTGGAATAATAGAATTATTTGAGTGTGGCTGATTCTGGATTCCCTAGAAGTTGGGAGCTGGAAATTAGGAAGGCTGTAATTTTGGTAGGGTCTGACTCATTAAAAATGGGATTCAGGCAGTGTTCTGCTTGCGGGCAAGGGATATACTGGAGGAAAAAGAATTGTAAATTTTATATCAAAGAGGAGTCCAAGATTTCTTGCCTTGGGCCTATGGTTAATATTAGACATAAGACAAACAAATCTTAGATTTTGAGGCATTCTCATCTAAATATACAAAACTCTGGAATCCACATATCAGGCTTCCTAAATGTGGTTCATTCCTATTTTTATTAATTATTTTTCATTCTTATTTTCTAATAGTCTTCTTCTTTGTATGACTTAAAAAACCCAGCAGTGTTAAATATCCAAGTCTAGGTTGGCAATCCAATTAATAGGTTCAGATGACACAGAGTGGATCACAGATATACTACTGGAATATGTTCATATGGGACATTGATTGATGAGATGTTCTGTAGTTTGAGGTCCATTTCTTCAGTCACAAATATGATTGTGTCTCAGTCCCCTTTATGGACAAAAGTAGTTGCATCTGCCATGTGGATGCAATTCAAAGTGAACCATGTTTTCTGTGGGAGTGAAAAGCCACTGGGTTTTTCAGATGGTTCCTCGATGAGGTGTTTCTTTGGGATGTTGGAATCCTTTCACTTTTTCTGCCATTAATTTGTTCAGCGAAGTTGTAGACTTAACAGAAATAGACATATTTTTTCTGATTATGTTCACAATGTACTAGACATTTTCCAAAATGAAAAGAAGACATAATCTGTGCCCGAAGGAGCTTGCAACCTCAAAACAGACAAAGAAGAGTAGGTGAAAGAGGCAGAACTTATTAGGAGAGTGTTCAAGATGGTGCTTAGCCACATCTTGTTCATATAGGGTTCTATTTGTCATAGTTCTTGCATCCACTATGCCAAACAATGAATAAATTAGACTCAATTATTCCTCGAACTGGTCAATGTAAGTCAGCTAATGTCCCTGTAGGTGTCCCAGTGGTAGTGGATCTTCTTGAGGGACTTGAGTGCAGAGATGGTAGAGGCCTTGTGGATGAGTTCAAGAAAGGCATTTCATGCTCAGAGGTGGTGTGGAAGAAGGCATGGAGATGTGTATGTGATAAGCTGACAAGTGGGTAGTTAAGGCTAACACCATTAGCAGGGATTGAAAAGGGACAATTATGCAGGATTTTAAAGACATTGACAAGAAACTTGATGTGTGAAGTAGAGCATATGTGTATGTGGACCAGGTGTGTGAGGAGAGGGAGTGATATGGTTGGAATGTTTGGCAAGGAAAGTAGAGCTGATTGGAACATTTTCAACCAACCATTTCTCTCTCCCCGCCCCCCCCCCCATTGAAATATGTTCTTTCATCAAAGCCAAAACATTTTTTGTGAGGGATGGGGACGTATTGATTTTGGTGAATTTTTCACTCAGAAGATTTCTGCAGTGCAGGGTGGACTTCCAAGTCACTTCTAAAGCGACAGAGAAAACTGGAGAGAGAGAGAGAGACCCAAATCGAAAACCTGATTAAAAATGGATATTTAGACACAATTTCATTTTCTGAAAACATTTTAAAGATGTTGGTTTTGTTCCAGCGCAGAATGAAAACAAATTTTGGAACCTCAGAGGTTGTAATGAATTGTTGTTCTCCAGCCAGCTCTACAGGAGGATGACATTGTCAGGAAGGCCTAATTAAAAATGGAGTCAGGAGTTGAGTATTTGACCCAAATCACAAGAGCCTACATTAATTGTTCTGGCAGAGTGTCCCGTCTAGACCTTAACCACTCATTCTAATCTAAGATATAAGGCTTGGTAACAGCGTTTCATGTGAATAATGTACTACTGGATTTGTGCTTGTATTAGCAGGACTGGATTTTTCAGAATTTTGCACTATGACACTATTCTCTTTACTGAAAGGCTTTAGTGATGGTGACATAGTCATTGCATATTACATATATATTCATCCATTTGGTTGGTGGTAACATATTCATTCATCTTGGTTTTTTTTTTTTTAAAGACCTAGACTGATTTTTTCCACACTGAAAGTTACGAAGGCCCAGCTCCTGAAAGGCATTTAGGTGCTTAACTCTCATTAAAATTAATGTGAGTTTCTGTGAGAATCTAGGCTCAAATTCATATTTGAGCAGATGAATGGAAGTGGTCTGATTTTCACAAAGTATTGAGCAGCTGCTGTCCTGTTGATTTTAATGGGATTTCAGGGTGTTCATTGGTTCTGAAAATTAGATTACTTTTAAGTAGAGGCCCAAAATGGATTTAGGAGCATGATTTTAGGCTCCCAGATCTCAACATTTTAGTCATGTTCCTGTGAGCATAACAGGACCTAAGGTATATAAAGGGATGCATATTAACCGTAAAAAATCTTATTTAATATATTTTTGTTCTTTATTTACCTCGAATATATTCATTCCTCTGAGTAGTCAAGAATCTGCTAATAATCCTAGAACAATACACGTTGTGCTACTCCTGTGTAGCCCGCTTCTATATTTAAAATTGGGAAGGGGCGCCCTCTACAGGTCAAGTTACAAAGACGTTGACAATAATAGAAACTGACTCTCTTGGCTGGAATTGTGTAGTAAGACTGATGTCCTGTGGAGTTTTCCTTCATTTGAATTACTTTGCTAAACAGGAAACGAGCAACCATTGAACTGAATACATAATAAAATAACATCATAAATAAGTAAGTCTTTTGCTTTTAAAAGACAAGTTACAAAAGTGAAATGCTCAAGTGCACTGCCAGCCAGATACGCTGCTGCTCTACATTCTGCCTCACTGATACGGTTGTATTCGTCGTAGCTGAATGTAGTTGTATAAAGCCTCTTCAATAGGTTGAAATTAGTTATAAAATCTCTTCTCCTTTTGCAGGCTATTTACTTTGAATGCAGGAACCCTCAGCGTAAATGGGACCATGTACAACAAAATATAACGGCCAAACTTAATTTTACTGGAGCGTCACCAGAGCTGAATTTGGCTCAGCTGGTTGAATTTAACGTCTTTGTAATTCTAACGTTTTGTATTTGTTATACACAACGCCTAAATCGAACGTACGATCAATGTAACCCGAGAGCCCAGCTATATATAATGCACAGAACCCGTCTCACTTCGGTTTTTGTAGTTACATTATATTTACACTAAAATATTATTGATTTCCGTTTTACAGCAATTTCATGGTGTGCTCTAACTGCCAAGGTTTTGATTCAAAACTCACTTACAATCCAGCGGACATTTTAAAGGACTCGGGACAGAGATGCTATGTTAGCCTTCATAGTCATGTTTGGGATTAAAAGAATCACGCCGGGAGTAGCCGTTCGATCTGTTGTGTAATGACACTAGAACGTCTTGTTACACTTACCTTAGCGTGATCATTCCCAGATGCTTAGCAGCAAACTAGCAACCCCTTTTTATCATGTTAAACAACTGACATGGATCGGTTACATGGTGCTCCGTCCTAGGGCCCCTACGGAAGGTTAGTTGGAAGGAAGCTGGCTCTCAGCTAGCAGTACTGACACCTACGGACTAGGGATCTATGGGTCCGTGAACACGAGGTAAGGCAGCTGTAGGGTGAAGTAAAGGCATGAGAGGCAAGGCATGAAAATAACTGAAAAAGCGCTTGAGCGCACGAAAAACCGGATCGCCTCTGTACCGCTGACAGTGGAGCTCAGCATAGATGTTCTGGCTGTTACACTGATTAACAACCTTCTATTACAGATCGATGTTTAAATAACTATTTGATTTTGCACCAGGAAATATGGCTTGTGTATGCGTGTATAAATGCTACAAGAACCCTTCAGCACGTAGCTGCAGCAATAAATCCAATGCAGAAGCTTTAAATTATATTTTTCCTATCCAAATCTGAGTATCCTTTGAATGAAAACACACTGTGAATGTGTTTGATACAATACTTGGCTTTATTAATGACAATTACCTATGAGTCATTAAAAAGCATTGCAAGCCCTGTGATTTTCTTAGCTATGTTAATGAAATCATGGGTATTTTAGCTTGTAATTTAGGATTTCGGTAATGGTGTTTGCCAGAATTTGCGACAAGATACCTTCGATCAGGAAAACAAAAACATCATTGGAAAAACTCCATGGTAATGGGGCCTTCCTTTGCGTTTTACTGGCTCACTTGTCATTCCTACAAGGGCTGGTAAATTTCCTTTTCTGCGTAATCTGTAGGCCAGGAAAAACAAAGCACTTTTTAGAGAGCAAGGCGTAGTGAAGAACCCTGCCGAAGCCTTTCCGCCTTGCACGCTTCCGTGTTTGCTTTGGAAGCAGAAGTGTGGGGTTTTCTGTGGGTTCGGCTTGCGGAAGCCTTGTGCAAATGCCGCCAGTGACGCGAATTAGCTCGGGACAGGGGCAGAGTGAGACGCGCCCCTGGGAGCTCGGCTCTGTTCTCCAGCAGCCGCAGTCAGGGCTGGGAGATTGGGGGCTCTCCCCGGCCCGGCTGTGCTGGGCACCCCAGATGGGGCACCAAGCCCTTGGCAGCAGGGCTGAATGACCGGGGCTTGCTCCGGAGCAGCGAGGAGTTCAGCACCCGCGCCCCTTGGACAGCGACCGGAGCTCCCCAGCGCCGCCCAGCGCCGCGCCAAGCGATCGGCACCCACCCAGCCCCGGCTGCGGAGGGGCTGCAAGCCCGAAAAACCGGGGAAGGGGGCTGCGTTTTTGCAACGGAGGGAGAGAGGCGCTGCAGCTCCGGCGTGAGCCGGCTCCTCCAGCCCGGATCGCTGGGGGAAGATGATCGCCGCCCAGCAGCGGATGGCCGGCGGCTCCTGACTGCCCGGGGGGAGGATGGAGACGCCAGACCCGTCGCGGTGCCTGACTCACCGGGAACCGCGTTGCTGAGGCTTTGCTAAGGGACGGCTGCCCGCCAATGGGCCACGCTTTAAAGCCTTTCTCTCTGCGTGTGGGGAGCGGGGGAACCGCTGATCATCCCGGGGTACCATGGAGGCGGGGCAGCCCTCTCTGTGCCTGGGCGCAGAGACCTGGGGGATTTCGCCTCTTTAAACAAGGGGCCCGGCTCTGGTGAGATCAGCGGGATCCAGCGCTGCGCCTTCGGTGCCAGGATGGTGAGTGGCGCTTGGGTCCCTTTCCACCCCCGGCCCCATGGGGGGGATTCCCCGCCAGCCGCCAGCCTGCCCTGTGCGTAGCCGGGAAGCTTAGGGGTCTCTGTGGAAGGGCAGATCTGGCATTTAGCCTCTCGCCCTTCATCGGTCCTATTCTAAGAGCCCGCCCCGAATCGGTACGAGCCAGGTTCCTCCCTGCCAGGGCTGCTGCGCGGTTACATCCCTGAGCGCAGGAACAGCCCTGGAAGCGGCTAAAGGTCTCCCATCCCACCTACAGGCCAGACCCAACCGAAACCAAAGGAAAGGCTCCTTGTCACTGCAGTGGGTATCAGATCAGAGCCTTAAAGGGCAGGGAGCTAGAGCGTAATTGCAGAGTAAACCACTGTTTTGGATAAACCCTGCCCTGTAATAGTCCCATCACGACCCGCCACTTTCAGAGCGCGATGGGGGCTGAAACTTGGCACACGAAAGCGTGGGGACAGGGAGAAGGCAATTTGTGATAGGAATTTGTATTCGTGTCCAACGCTGCATTTCTACCATCCCAAACCTCAGAGATGGTGTAAGCTAACTGTCACAGATGGACATTTACAGCAGGTCCCTCGAAAAGAGTGACGGGCACTTTATTAAGGTTAGAAAGTTATTCATTGGGCAAGACGCAAATGTCTGCCTGGATGTCCTGTGGACTGCATATTAAGCACTGATAGGCTACATAACTGTTATAGGGAATAGTGTCAGACAGAGTAGCTTATAGGGATTTACAAGCTTTCTTGGGCTGAATTTATGTGATCCTATCTTTGACAGGTTAAATAATACATATCTTCTTTAAACGTGTGGTTCCATGAAAAGCCCTATTTGATCATTCCGGTGAATATCAAATCCAGAAATGATGTTTTTTTTTCCCGTTGAAATGCACAGCAGCAATGAAGTACTCCTGGAAGCAAGTTAAATGCCCACTGACTTCCCTGGAGGTAGTGCCTGCTGTATAATGATAATACTGAAGAAATGCAGGATCAGGCCTTCATTGTGAAAATTAAAAAATGTGGCAGAAATGCTTACCGGGGACTTTCCTTTTCTTCTAAGTAAATTCTGATATTAAAATAGTGATTTCAAAATGTATATAGCAGCAGTGGGGTTGGAGGGCTGACAGGGCCCTCCAGTCCCCATTCTCACACCGACTCACCATAGGCCTACACCAAACCCCATACCTCTCACAGGTGGGTTTAACATTGATGTCAGGGGCTTTGGATCATGCCCATGTGAATGTGGGTACGTCCCCAATTTGCAAAAGCTGCCCCATAACTTCAGGTAATTATTGCTGTTATGATGCTATTTATCTGTATAACAATGTTTACTCACCTTTTTCAACCTCTGTCACCTCCATTTTATGTGTACCTAGATAAACACGTACACACTAGTTGAGCCAACAGTGGGCCAATCTTGCTTTCTGTTACACTGATGTAAATCTGCACTAATTCCATTCACTCCACATCAGAGCTGATTTTTGCCTGCTTTTGCCTGTTTTCTAATCTATAAAACAGGACTAAGAATTTTTCTTACCGTATTTTTTTTTAAATGTACAGCTAAATAATACACAACTTTGTAAAAGACTTAATAACCTTGATTGAAAGGCACTAAATGAGTGCAAAGTGTTATTTACAATTTTGTATTATATTATCACAGTGGAATTAAAAATATTATGGGCTTGCATGATTCAAGGGCACTTTTGTAAATAATTTTCCATATTTCTTTTTTGCAGTATGGATTTATAAACACATGTCTGAAGTCTTTGGTGGTTGAAAAATATGGTGAAGAAACATGGGAAAAATTAAGGTAACTAATTCCTAAGGAATTGAATAAATTAAGAGAAAGTATAATAAGGAACATAGTACCACAGAATACCAATCTCTGACTGTTGAATGAATGCTGAAGTATTCATTATTCAGTAAGCAATTATTAAAATTACCTATTAAGTCAAAGTCAAGGCTTTTACACTGCAACATTTTATCCTAGGACATTAATTACTTCATTTATTAGACCAAATAATGAAGGATGACATTTTGTCTGCGGGACATGTGTGCAATAGACACACTGGCTCATTGTATCGTTATTGAAAAGTAATTATTGTATGCTGACTAGAAGCCACCCTTATTTTGAAGTCAATTTCATCTTGGAGCCTCAGGGAAAAGTAATTAAATGTAATAGAAAACATTGATTTTGCTCTCTCTTGTTTTTTTTTTTTTTTAAACTTGAAAAGCTTTATGGAATTTTACATAATATAAAGAAATAAAAATAAAGCAAATGTAGATACCAAGTGATCCAGGGCCCGACCCAAAGCCCATTGCAACCAATGGAAAGATTCCCATTGACTTAAATAGGTTTTAGGTCAGGCCCACAGGGAACCAGGAATGTATCAGAATGTGCCACAATGTACAGTAAACCAATGGAACAGAAGCAAAAGCAGTACTGTCATCTGTATAGTGCCTAACACAATGGGCCACTAATACTAGGTTGGGGTTCGTAGGCACTACAGTAATAAATAATAGTATCAGCCTTGTACAACATACATCCTGATTCAGCCAATCATTTAGGCACGTATTTAAGTCTCACCAATGTCAATGTGACTTCTCACATGAGCAAAGGTTGCAGGTTTGAGCCCTAAGTTTAGATTCTGTCCTCAACAGGTACTCATCTATCCAGTTAATATTAATGAAGGGAAGGGTTGTTCTCAGGTACCACAGTGAGGGGTGCAAATAGGAGAACTGTGACCAAGGGATACCAGTTGGGTCTTAAATGTGTTCTGTTTAGAATGATATTGCAACATGAATCTCATTTTTGTTACAGAATCCAGACAGGAGTTCAGGACACATTTCTGACATTTGAAGTTTACAAAGATGAGATAACAATGCAGCTAATTGACAAAGCCTGCAAAATGTTAGGTATGTCAATGCAATACAAAACAATACCTGGGCCCAAGCCTCTGAGGATCTTGTGCCCCATATAAGTCAATGGGAGTTTTCCAAATGAGTTCAACAGGAGTGTAACTGGGCTTTCTATAAACCAGGGACTCGGCTACACTTGCGAGTTGCAGCGCTGGTGGAGGCTTTCCAGCGCTGCAATTAGTAAGTGGCCACACCTGCAGGGCACTTCCAGCGCTGCAACTCCCTGGCTGCAGCGCTGGCCGTACACCTCACTCAGCATGGGGAATAAGGATTGCAGCGCTGGTGCTGCAGCGCTGGTCATCAAGTGTGGCCACACACCAGCGCTGTTATTGGCCTCCAGGGTATAAGGGTGTACCCCAGAATGCTTTTAACTAAATTACTCACTTTGTTTTGTTATGCAGCCTCTCTTTGTTTTGTTGTGAACCTCCGGAGCTCCGTTGCTACCTGAGCTGCTTATCAGCTCCTGTTTGCTGTGATCAATCTGTGAACAATCAAATGAGATCCTCCTCCCTGCGTGATTCACAGGGGTTGAGTGTTTGCATTTTGCTTGACCAGCAGCGAGAAAAGGCGTCATTCACAGGGGTTGAGAGTTTGCTTTGCTTGAAACGGGGGGAGGGGGGCAGAGGGGGGAGAGAAAGTAAGTTGGATGGAGGCTGTTTGCAGTTAACAGTAAGGGGGTGGGAAAATTTTCTGATTTTGCACAGTGTCAGTTCCAAAAATCCACTCTCTCTTTCCCCCCACCCCGGTCCCTGTCACACTGCCCCACACCCCCCTCTTTTGAAAAGCACGTTGCTGCCACTTGAATGCTGGGATAGCTGCCCATAATTCATCACTCCCAACAGCACTGCAAATGCTGCAAATGTGGCCACACTGCAGTGCTGGTAGCTGTGAGTGTGGCCACACACCAGCGCTGGCCCTGCACAGCTGGACGACCAGCGCTGCAACTACCAGCGCTGCAGATTTGTAAGTGTAGCAATACACTAAGCTGATCTTGGGTTATACCTGCTTGTGCTAGAGCAGGGTCGGAGTTGGGAAGTCCATCCAGAAGGCAGTTGCACCAACCTCATGATTAAAAGTGCTTGGAGCAGGTCACTGTTTGGAGCTCCCAAAAGGGGTAATGTTAGTTAGGACTAATTGACCAGACACCCTCCACTAGTGGGAGATCCTACAGGGACCTGAATTCAGTTTAAGACTATCCTCCCCATCTACCCTTTTGGGGGAAGGCAATAATAAAAACATTGCCTGCCCTTCTCCCAAGAAGACCACTGCAGCACCAGGGCTCAGGGAGGTGCAGTTTTCATCTCCAGGCACCAATGGGGAGAACTGAGTCAGAGAACAGTATTAAGAATTAATATTGAAAATATTAGAACTTTAGACAGGTACTGGAGATGACATTTTTGTTTTCTATTTTAGACGATGGGACAGCTAGAGAAAATACATGTTTTTCTATTTCTAACAGTCATATAACATTTTTTTTCCAATTTTTCTTTAAAAATTATATACAATAAAGATGTGTAATACATAGCCATGGTTTTTGCTACTAGTTGGAGATCAACACATTTCAAAAGACTGATCAAGTTAAACTTGTGGGTTATTTGGGTGTAGCATGGTTGCTTTGCACTGCGCTGCCATCAGCTTCTGGCCATACAGCCAACCTATTAAGCCCCAGATGGAAGAACAGCTCAGTGAAAGGAGGATATTCCGGTGGCATAGAGGCTCCTACACCACCCCTTTCCTGTTACATGTGGGGTCATGGCTGAGGGAAAGGGGGCAAGATGGGATGCCCCTACGCTACCCTGATCCCACATCTATGGTTTCAGCTCCTTGGGCTAATAGCTAGAGTGAGCTAGAGCTGCTCTCAGGATGCTCCCAGTTAAGCCCAGGAATGGGGCCTGCACACAAGACCCCAGGGTAGGGAGAGTACAAAGGAGAGCTCTGTGCCACCTTTGTACCTCCACCTCCCCTGACCTCTGCTGTGTGTAACACACATTTCTTAACATTCCCTACCTTTTCTACAAACATTTTGCATTTATTGTTAGTCCATTTCTCAGCATTATCATGTTAATTAATTAAGGTATCTTTATTTTGCCAGATGTTCCCCCTGATATGGTTCTGAAGCAGTTTGGAGAGTTTTTCTTTGAATTTTGCAAACGGTCAGGCTATGACCATATGCTGAGAACTTTGGGTGGAAATCTCTACGAGTTCATCGAGAACTTGGATGCATTACATAGCTACCTGTCTCTTTCTTATCAGGCAAGTTCAACTAAGAACTACTGAGCCGACATGGATGTACCCTGCCAGGGTTTACACACTGACATGTCAACAAAATACTATGCCACAACCGTCCCTCTTGTGCTCTGAAATTAATTATTCTGATGCACTAGTGGGGAAAGAAGTCAGCTATTCAAAGTTATCCTTAATATTAGATGTAAATTTATTCAGTACTTTGAATCAAATAAAAGGTATAGTTTCCTTCCAACATAAAGATCTTTCATTTCTGATAAATGCAAATGAAACGAGATCAGTGTTATAAAGTATAACTATTTATTTTGATAAGATATAAGGTGCTTTTACAGAGCTTGCTATTGCACTAGTGTTCCTTATGATAGAGGATATTTAACTATTATTATTGTTTTCAGGAGATGAATGCACCTTCTTTTAGGGTAGAAAATAATGAAGATGGCTCAATGCATTTGCATTACTACTCAGATAGAAGAGGTCTGTGCCATATTGTTCCAGGTAATAATGCAGTTGAGCATTACATCTATAGACTCATACATTTGCTGCTATTCTTTGCTTAGTTTTCACAAATTCTCTGGACGAGAATTGACAGCCGACAGAATTTTGATTGACTTTAAAATATTTTACTGTTATTGTTTAATTTTCAGAGCTGCTGAGCATCTGCAGCTTTCCTTGACTTCAGTGGGATTTGGGGGTGCACAGCAATTCTGAAAAGCAGGCCATTAATGTCTGTCCTGCCATAGCATTTCTAAAACACACAGATTTTTATGGTGGAAGAAGTTGAAACAGCTGATATGCATTATGGAGTGTAATGACCTGTATAAAATGAGTGTGGGTAGGCTGATTTACACCAGTGGAGGATTTAGCCCAAAACGTACACATTAGTGTAACTGGTCTTAGATGACATATGATGAATGAATTCATCATATGTCATCTTGCACTTCTGATTTTTTATATATAAACACTCAAAACTGCATAAGTCAGCTATAGATGCTTGAACTAGTACACAGCATTGCACAAATATTTGTTACAATAGAAGGTTTTAGTTCGCTACAGAATTTTGTCTTTTATTCCCTTTAAGGAATCATTGGTGCAGCAGCCCTGGA